>NC_088415.1:33538007-34144257 GCF_034236695.1 Oncorhynchus nerka
GAGGAACCAGGCTTTGAGGCGTAGACAGTTCTCTTCTGGCTGTGCCGGGTGGAGATAACAGTATATGGACAAGATGTTCAAATGTTCACAGATGACCAGCAGGGTCAAATAATAAAAGTCACAGTGGTTGTAGAGGGTGCAACAGGTCAGCACCCCAGGAGTACATTTTCAGTTGGTTTTTCATAGTCAATCATTCAGAGTTAGAGACAGCAGGTGCGGTAGAGAGAGTCAAAAACACAGGTCACCGGATAAGACAGGAGAAATACTCCAGATATAACAGACTGACACTAGCCCCCGACACAAACTATTGCAGCATACATACTGGAGGCTGAGACAGGAGGGGTCTATGCATAGTCACTTTACCTTTGCATCTACCTACTGTACATGTACATATTACCTCAATTGCTTCAACTAACCTGTGCCCCTTGACTCTGTACGTAGCCTCGCTACTGTTATTTTTTTTGTAGCTCTTTGATGATTTTTTTTATTTTTCAGTTCAGTTTATTTGAGTAAATACTTTCTTAACACTTATTTTTCTTAAAACTGCATTATTGGTTGAGGGCTTTAAAGTAAGCATTTCACTGTAAGGTCCACACCTGTTGTATTCAGTGCATGTGACAAATACAATTTGATTTGATTTGATGAAGGCCTGATTCAGTTGATGTTGACTTGAACTTGAACTCTGTGAAGCGTTTATTTTGGCTGCAATTTCTGAGACTGGTAACTCTAATGATCTCATCCTCTGCAGCAGACGTAACTCTGGATCTTCCTTTCCTGTGGCGGTCCTCATGAGAGCCAGTTTCATC
Organism: Oncorhynchus nerka; assembly: GCF_034236695.1. Lineage (NCBI taxonomy): Eukaryota > Metazoa > Chordata > Actinopteri > Salmoniformes > Salmonidae > Oncorhynchus > Oncorhynchus nerka. The sequence goes on from NC_088415.1 coordinate 33,538,814, forward strand.
ATAGAGCTTGATGGTTTTTGCAACTGCACTTGAATAAACTTTCAAAGTTCTTGACATTTTCTGGATTGACTGACATTCATGTCTTAAAGTAATGATGGACTGTCGTTTCTCTTTGCTTATTTCAGCTGTTTTTTCAATCAAAATGGACTTTTACCAAATAGGGCTATCTTCTGTGTACCACCCCTACATTGTCACAACACAACTGATTGGCTTAAATGCATTAAGAAGGAAAGAAATTCCATATGAACTTTTAACAAGGCACAACTGTAAATTGAAATGCATTCCAGGTGACTACCTCATGAAGCTGGTTGAGAGAATGCCAAGAGTGTGCAAAGCCGTCAACAAGGCAAAGGGTTGCTTCTTTGAATAATCTCTCATCTAAAATATACTGTAGTAACCAAAAACACTTTTGTGGTTACTACATCTTATTTCATAGTTTGTGTCTTCACTATTATTCTACAATGTAGAAAATAGTAAAAATAAAGAAAAACCCTTCAATGAGTAGGTGTGTCCAAACTTTTGACTGGTACTGTACATCAGCTATGATTCGTCAGGCTTAGAAACAGCACCATGAAGAGTAGCTTTTACAGGGCACTATACGGTAAGGTGATGTGGGGTGTGTACTACATCATACATCAGAACACCTTATAAGGAGGTCATACATGCTCATGACAATCCTTATGCATTATATCCACATCATAATGCATTATAAAGTGTTACAGAGTATTGAATGGGGAAATAATCAGTCCTCTCTTTATTTGATGTACATCTCTAGGTCCTATACGCTTAATATGACTGTAGTTCCTATATTCTTAACCACAGTGATAATGTGCAATCCCTTGGTGGCTGTGGCTCCATTAGTGGGGGACGAATGGCCGACAGAGGATCACAGAGAGGATGTTATAGTAGCTTTATATCAGTGAAATGAAGTTGTCTATAAGACTCAAGAACAGGTTGTGACAAATCTGAATAGACATGAGTGGACCATGATTGATGGCTCAGAAGGACATTGACGAGACAGGCGAGCATTTATGATCCAGTGCCATACTTTAAGTACAGCGTGGAATAGGAGACAGATGAAAGTACTAGCTATAGGATGGATGACTTTCTCCCTTTCCATCCTGATTCCTCACAAGACTGTAGTATCTAAACAGATGGAAGACCAGAGGAGAGTGAAGATGAATTGCCCAGAGCAGGGGTGTCAAACTCAAATACCCAGTGGGCCAAAATGTAAAACCTGAACAAAGTCACGGGCCAACATTGAACAAATTAACCTTTTAATAATATGGACCCAAACAAGTTTTGCTTTAACATTGAATATGGAACAAGCATCGCTTATTACCATACAATATATAATTTAATAGTGGAGACATGCAAAATCGAATTTCAAATGAAAAAACACATCAATGGCATTCATTTATTAAATAAATCAAATTTAAATAAAAATTGTATGCCTCTTTTCTATTTGCAGCCTTCTGATTTAAATACCAAAATAAACTTTTTCCACTGGCTAATAATTTTACAAATAAAATGATAATAAATCAATCAACCATTCAAGCTCATGCCTTGTAGCAAGAAAAAGTGCATAAAGAAAACGTTAATTATTGCACACTGGTCTAATCTGATGTGCCCAAGCCAGATACCTGGCATCTCTTCTTGGATGCTAGTTCATCAATGTCTGGGCTCAAGCTCTGAGCTGAAGAAATCCTCAGTATCGAGCGAAGATGTTCATCAGTCAGACGTCTCCTGTGAGTTGTTTTGGTCATCTTCATCGAGGAGAAAAGTTGCTCGCATAGATAAGTGCTGCCGAACATGGAGAGCATCTGAGCAGCTTGGGTGCGGAGCTGAGGCATTGTGTCAGGGATGAACGTGGAAACTGTGCGGCGCCCACAGCATCATACTTTGACTTCAGCGTGTCGTTGCACTGGAGTTCAATCAGCTCCATTTGGATGTTGGTTGGTGCATTTTCCACATCAACTGCGAAGGGATTACTAAGCAGTTCAAACTTGCATTTCTGGGCATCTAAGTCCTGCGAGAACACTGAGTTTTTCAGCAAACTGTGCGCATGGGAACACGGCGGTAGAGATCTGCGCTTTTATGGATTGGCAGCAGGGAAAATGGCAAGGGTTTCCTTGCAGCATCTGATTCTCCCACAGGCACAGTTTAGTTTTGAAGGCCCTCACTGCAGCGTACATGTCTGTGATGATGCGCCCCCGCCCCTGAAGCTGCAGGTTCAGCGCATCGAGATGGCTCGAGATGTCACAGAGAAAGGCCAGCTCACACAGGAACTTTTGCTCCCGGAGCTCTGCTGTATCCTTCCCTTTGGTTTCCAGGAATTGACATATTTCCTCACGCAGCTCGAAACATCTGTTCAGTACTTTTCCTCTGCTTAGCCATCTCACCTCTGTGTGATACGGCACGTCTGCGTATTCCGAACCACACTCCTCCAGAAAAGATTTAAACTGGCGGTGATTTAGACCTTTGGCTCTTATAAAGTTAATTACCTGTGTTACTGTGGTCATAACATGTTCCATCTTTAGGGCTTTGGCACACAATGCTTCCTGATGTATGATGCAGTGGTAAACAGTTAGCTCACCTGCACAGTTCTCTTCCCGCATCTTCTCCCGAACCATGCCCACCAGTCCACTCTTTTTACCGCACATCGCTGGCGCACCATCTGTCGTTAATCCAACGAGTTTATCCCACGGCAGCTTTATTTCAGTTACACATTTGGAAACCTCCTCAAAGATTTCCTTTCCTGTGGTTGTGCCATGCATTGATTTGAATCCTAATAGCTCCTCCGTAACACACAGATTTGAGTCCACTCCACGGATGAAGACTGACAGCTGAGCAGTATCAGATGCGTCGCAGCTCTCATCCACAGCGAGGAGAGACGCAACAAAATCTTTTCCCTTTTCCATCAGCTGGTCATACAGATTGGTGGCAAGATCACATGTGCGATCAGCTACTGTGTTCCTGCTCAGGCTCACGTTTGAAAATGCTTGTTTTTTCTCTGGGCATACGAGGTCACAAACCTTCATCATGCACTTTTTAATGAACTCTCCCTCATTAAAGGGCCGGGCTGATTTTGCGATCTCTGCTGCCACTATATAACTAGCCTTTACAGCAGCCTCGCTTTGTGATGTGGCTTTTTTAAACATATTCTGTTGTGAAACCAAACTTCTTTTCATCTCCTCTACTTTCTGGCTCCTTTGAGTCATGTCCAGGTCCTTGTATTTGTCATGGTGTTTCGTTTCATAGTGTCGTCTAATGTTGTACTTACAGCCACGTTGACTCCACAAACAAGACAAACAGGTTTGTCTTTTACATATGTAAACAGATATTCTGCCTCCCACTTGTCCAGAAAGCTCCTGTTTTCTGCCTTTCTTTTCGCCATTTTTTGGAAGGGTTAGCTCGCTGACAGTTGTAGCGTCTATGTTGCTATGACTACTGTCACAGAGGAGAGAGCGTTTCTGGGTCCTGTCCTGATTGGCGCGCGAAAACAGCAGAGCATTATGGGATTCGTAGTATTAGTGGTGAATGCGCTGTATAATACCGGCGGGCCAGCTCTAGTAGTAATTTGGTATTGTCTCGCGGGCCAAATATAATTACCCCGCGGGCCAAATTTGGCCCACGGGCCAGAGTTTGACACCCATGGCCCAGAGCATAATGTGAGGGTTGTGGTGTGGTTCACGAGTTCGGCTTCTCGCCATCTGATGAACATGTCGGAAGGGGTAGTATTTGGCAGAGTTTGGTTTGAGGATTTTGGCGTGGATGGTTATCAGGGAACCAGCCCCCAGTCGTGGATCGGGGTTGGAAGCTGGCCTCCCGGCAGGGTCAGCCCCCGGTCATGAACTGTGGTTGTGCTGAGCCTGCTGGCAGGGCCAACCCCCAGCCATAAACTGATATTGTGCTGGCCTCCCTGCAGGCGAGGCCAGCCCCCAGCTGTGAACCAGCTGGCCCGCCATTTTGCAGGACACTTGTAGGGTGACTCGATGGTGAAGAGGACAGGGTGGTGATGGGTCAATGGATCAGCACGGACATGCATTACAGACTGTTTGTTAGGCAGATGTACAAAGCGTGAAGATATATGTTTAAATGGTTAAGGAAGGCTTGTGGCTAATGAAGATTGGAGGCAGGTGAGCAAATTGGCATAGTCACGGCTCTATGTCCAAATAATGATTTTCTTACTAATAGGCTGCGTTCCAATATGGGTGTCTGGGACCGTATATGGAGTTCCTGCTCCTTGGCCGGGTTCTAATATGAATGTCGGTACACATATATGGAGTTCCTGCTCTAACATGCTGACCAGACCGGACAAGTCGCATGCGCGAGCGTTCCAAATGAATTTAGAAATCCATGTAATTCAATTATTGCACTCACACTGCTCACGCTCGCCAACGAGCGTCTGCGATGCCAAGGGCTAAAATAGAACTACTATTTCTGAAGCAGATCGTGCTGAAAGTCCTGCTTCTCCCATCTCCTCATTGATTTATAGAAGCAGGTACCCACGTGCCATCTCCTCATTGGTTATACCCACGTGGGTGATTGAAAGATGAACTGTTTTGCTGGTCGTCGTAGTAATACTATGAAAGTTTAGATGCGATCACCATATAAATTCAAAGATGAAAAAGCCCGGGAGGAGAGATGACTAGAAACGATTCGGTTGGCCGTTATATGTGTGGATTAATTGTAGGAGTAGAGGACCTTGAGTTATTTTACCTGAAAAGCACAATGTTTATATTCCAGAACAAATTAGCTAGCAACAGCAAGCTAGCTAAATAGGACAAATTAGATAGCAAGTGCAAGCTAACTAGCCATACATGTTTAATGCTTTCGACCTGTCCCCAAATGAATGTCATTGGTTCAGAGTTTGTTTTGATATTTTAACCTGCGCGTCGTGATTGCGTTTGGTGTAGGGGGACAAAATAAATTTATGCACGATAGTGCATGATGGCGCATACGCACAGCCGGTTTGGGTTCCGTGTAAGGCTGCGTACCAACACAAAAGACAATGCCCATATATGGACGTTTCTGCTGTGGATTAGATGTGTCATCTGAAACGTAAAACTCTACTCCTGAAACTGTGTTATAAACTCCTACACATATCAGAGCATCAGAAGTGACTGGTGAGACCAAGATGTTGGCATAGATTCAGTTAGGAATAAGAGACTTGCTCTAGCTCAAACACCATGTAGCTCAAATCTAATTTCATTTGTCACATACACATGGTTAGCAGATGTTAATGCAAGTGTAGCGAAATGTTTGTGCTTCTAGTTCCGACAATGCAGTAATAACCAACGAGTAATCTAACCTAACAATTCCACAACAACTACCTTATACACAAGTGTAAAGGGATAAAGAATATGTACATAAAGATATATGAATGAGTGATAGTACAGAACGGCATAGGCAAGATGCAGTAGATGGTATCGAGTACAGTATATACATATGAGATGTGTAATGTAGGGTATGTAAACATAAGTGGCATAGTTTAAAGTGACTAGTGATACATGTATTACATAAAGATGGCAAGATGCAGTAGATAACAGAGTACAGTATATACATATGAGAGGAGTAATGTAGGGAATGTAAACATTATATTAAGTGGCTTACTCTACTGTCAACATCCCCCGTGGTATTCTCTGTTTAGATTAATTTTAGGTCACCTGCTGCTGGCTTGGGCAGGCTCTGATATAGTGAACCCATTATTTCATACAGTATGTGGATAGTTCTGCTGGGCAGGGGAATTAGAGTATAATTTGTCCCACCGGCATATAGTACATCTCAGCACCATCCAAATACCTCAGAAAACCAAAGAAGAGACATTCAATTCTAGAGTAAGAGCCAGCAGTCACAGGAGTGGAGGTATTATAAACTAAAATGCTGTGCAAATCAGTGTTGAGTCGCTCTGTCACGTAACTTCTTAATCTGCGAAACAGAAAATCCAGACTGACCAACAGGGGATGCCTTGATCTCTGAGACGTTCACTGATTTCTTCATTGATCTTTCCAGTTGAGTCAGCCTTGACAACAGTTTCTCTAGCCTGGGGGAGTTAAGCCAGTAGCCAGTAGCTACAGAAAATGAATGATCAATATGTGATGTCTAATCAGTGGTGTTGACTTTCAAAACATTTCCAGTGAACATGATTGAACATCACCCATACACACTGTACGCCCACAGAACAGCCCCAGGTTCTATACTGTGTCATGATGGACAAAGGCTTATGAATCTTGAATGCAATCCCTGTTAGCAGATAAGTTATGAAAATATAAGGTTCTATTAATCAGAACACAATGAATACTTGTTCCTATACCGAAAATCAGCACATTTCCACAAGCTAATATTACCTTTAGCATGGCTGATGAGAGCAGGGCCTTGTTTAACAATGTAAGCAGCACTGAGTTATGATTCCGAATAAATGCGTAGTCATGCATTCCTGGGAGAGAAGGATTAATATTCTCTCTCCTTCAGCAGAAATGCCAGCAGAGCCTAAGGTTTGTCTTTCTTGCCTCCCCTGTGCGCCATTTACCAGCAGAGTGGACGGTAAATCTCCTCAACTAAATCAATTAATAAGATGTTATTGGGCAGTTTACCCACAGCATGCAGGGAGTATCTGTATGCCATTCAGACTAGGATGATGGAGGGAGAATCTCAAATGTCTAGATAGAAACCCACCTCTGCCAGCTGAATGTGAGCAAGAATGATTTCAAGCCTTAACATGAGTCCAACATGGAAATTCTCCTCCACAAGTCTTGGTGTAACGGCTGTTGGTGGAAGAAGGTGAGGACCAAGGTGCAGCGTGGTACGTCTTCACCCTTTTATTAACTGAACACTGATTAACAAAACAACAACAACCGAAACAGTTATGTCTGGTGCAGACACAAAAACAGAAAACAACTACCCACAAAACCCATGTGGGAAAAGGCTACCTAACTATGGTTCTCAATCAGAGACAACGATAGACAGCTGCCTCTGATTGAGAACCATACTAGGCCAAACAACAAAGAAATCCAAAACATAGAAAATGAACATAGAAGGCCCACCCTAGTCACGCCCTGGCCTAACCAAAATAGAGAATAAAAACCTCTCTAAGGCCAGGGCGTGACACTTGGACATGTGTTTAATCTCTGTTTCTCTATTCCCCAAATAAAAGCACTATACGTTTTCCTTGTCCAGGCTGAAATCCATTTCATTATTGACCATGAGAGGATGCTTGTGTGTCTCAAATAGAACTCAACTTAGAGAGTGGTGAAGCAAAATGAGGGACATGTGTCTATATGAGAGTTGAGGAATGGAGGAATGAGTCTATGAGAGTTGAGGAATGGAGGAATGAGACTGCGTCTCCTGTTAGCCCCTTGCCCTTTGGTTGTATGGGAAAGAAAATGTAGAGTTGACACCCAAGCAGAATGAGTTCTGTAAAGAGACTTGTTATCTATTGATAGTTGCCTTCAGTCATTTTGTTGTTTTTCGAAACCTTGAATGCACTATTAAGGACTACTTAATATATAATTCAAATTTATCTTCAGAAGATAAAGTGTCAGGTTGGGATGGTGTATCACTTCCCCAATTGCAATATTGCCCCCTAACAGCTCAAGATTCTTCCTTAAAATAGCCACATCGATCAGATAGCAAAAGGAAATAAATGCACACCTTTCAGTTTATCTACCTCATGGGATTTTACTATCTAAGAATTTGCTATATACAAGCATTTATAATATCCGAAAAGAGAAGATACATTTTAAGTTAGTCACTGGGGTATTACAAAAGTTGAGATAACGGTGACTGCTACTCAGGTGAGGCTTTGACTTAGCATGCTACAGGAATTTAAAATCACTACAGGAGCTGAGTCCTAAACCTCAACCATCATCCCACCTCCCAGATGGGGTCTCCAGGACTTCTCCCCAGCGACAGATTCACAGCTAACTAGCGTAACCAAGCTGCTGGGACCTCTCAGACAGGCTAATGTCAGTTTTTGAAAACCTGCTAAATGTTCAGAGCAGTGGGATCAAATCAAGATTGCAGGCTCTCTGCCAGCCCATCTGGGAGGTGTTTGACACTGTGTCGCTTAGATCTGCCATTCAGCCCCCCTCTCCCCCTGGGTGGTGTGTGAGTTATCACTGTTGTGTCTGTGCTGCAGTGGAGATGACTGTTCCAGTGCCCCGTAGCTCACTACTGTTTCACGTTAAGGGGCCAAGGAAGAACCATGTGAAGGTGGTAGGGAAACCCTAGGGCAAATCTAGCCCTCCTGGTCTACTATACTGACCATTATACAGTATTGCCCATGTCTCTTCTAGGCTACATCCCTTTCCCACACTCTCATTTTCATATTTGTCACCCCTCTCTTTGTCTCTCTTTTCTACTCTTGGTTTTCTCTTTCTCTTTCTCTGCCTTAGTTAATAATTTATCAAGTTTTGTTAAGTCTCAGAACCGCTCCCAAAGGGCTTTGTGCTTACTTTGGGCAGACCAGAAGTTTACTGATGAAATTAGTACCAATATTTAATGAAATCACGTCTACAGAAATTATAACTCTGGTCGCCCATGTTTGTTTTTCTACAGTAAATGGGATATCTATGAGGGTTTACATTTCTAACAGCATCATTTATTTCTTTGCTACCAACATGTCAGGCCCTTAACGCCCCTGGTCAGACAGAGAAATTGACACTTACATCTGTTTTTTATGTTGGCTACCCTGCCAATTTCTCATCCTCCAAAGGCTGTGGGTGAAACAATAAAGTGAAACTGGTGCAGCTAAAACTGCTGGGTACGTGAGAGGACTTGGAGAACGAGAGCCGAGAGAGACTAAATAATATGTGTCTGTGTTTGTTTGGTAAGAAAGGGAAATAGAAAGACTATAAAGTGTAGAAATCCATCTGCAGTTCTTCTGGCACCCCTCTGTCTAATGAGTAGAGGTGCCCTACTTTTACCAAACAAGTTGTTCAGCTGTAACACTACTGCACAAGAACAGCAGACAAGACAAATATAGATAACATCGTTCAATTAAACAATGTTAGAAAAACATAGGATGGGGGAAGAGGAGTATCTTCTGGATATGATAGCAAAGTCCTGGAGACATTCTAGGCACACAGTCATGAGGCATGCTGGGTAATGACAAACAGTTGTTTATATGTCCTCTTTGGTGGCTATGATGGGCTCAGAGGAATCACAACATGCAGTTTACATATGGACATGTTAATTACCAGTTAAGCTGGACAGGGCTTAAAGCTCAAGGTGGAGCTCATGCAAATTAGCCAACTTTATTTCCTTTTCCCTCTGTCCAATTCCATTTCTGCAGGTTACACTATATATATTTCCAGTGGAACCAAGCACAGTTATCATGTGGACCATGGAGTTTGGTGTCCAATGCATAAACATGCAGAGTGATTCAGCAACCCAAGGCATACTGGGAGCATGCTTGAAATGATCCGATTTCGGAAATCCCTATGGGACCAATAAATGGGAGATTCTTTCCTTGAGCACTTGGAAGGAGAAGCAGGTGACATCACAGTTCTGCTTTCTGTCAAACAGCTTGATCTGATTGCATTACACTCATCGAGACAAGATACTGAAGTGTTTCTCTGTACAGACATAGGGCCGGGACGATACCTGTATAACAATACTTGTTAGTGTCCTGGCAAGGAAACAACGCACAAAGCGGATTTAACTTCTTTAGGAAAATAACCCTAATGTTGAAAACAAACAAAATTATGTTGTCATCCAGAGTCACATTTATTTATTTTCCAAGCCATAGCACACAATATTTTACTTTGAGCAGGTTAATAAAGGACCAAATAGATTTCATTTTTGCCATTGAAAGAATATTGCAATACCGGTATTGTCCCGGCCCTAACAGATATACCATATCTGTTTATCATTCAGCCGTCAATCTCAGTCTGTTGCCTTAAATGTGACTGACATGATGGCTGCTCACTTTGTCAACCATCACATTATTCTCTCATGGACAAAGTGTTTGATGAAACTTCAATAAAATGTTCTTGTTGCAGAGAAAAATGAATAGGCACAGTGATGTATATCTACTAACCAATCAATACATAATTTTCACATGAACTTATCTGACTATCTTTCCCATCCATCAACTCAGACATAAATGACTGTGGGTAATACTATCCATTATTTCAGATGACTTGTTGTTGTGTTGTGCTCTGCTCCTGTAGTCAGACCAGCTTGTCCAGCATACAGGAGCTTTGTCAAAGTGTTTTCTCTCTGAGCCATTGAGTTAGTGCCTCTTAACCCCCAACCTCAGTGGCTGTATCTTTGCACTAGTTCTCCAATGCCACCGTAGCTGTTATTAATAGCACCTACAGTAAATCCAGTCCACTCCAGCAGGTTGGGCCTGCCTGGCTGTGTGTGATATAAAGTAGCTCCATGCAGTGACGTGATCGTGGCAGACTAATGGCTTTCACTTAGGGTCTGACGGCTTGGTATTTGCCAGCCCCTGTTGTGTTGATGGATCTCTTAATTTTGAGTCATTTGTTTACCCAGATGCCATGCCCCCCCACTCTGTCTAATGTGTGCCCATTCTACACATCACTCCCGCTGAGAAATAACAGAGCACAGACAAGGGCAGAGTCACTGGAATGAGATTAATATGACAAATTCGGATGTTGAAGCAGATGAGTGTCAATAAATGGTCTCCCTCGGGCAGGTTCAGATACTGGTTGTTTACCTGGAAATCACTCTTTTGTTTGACACCATTTTTATAGACAGCTTTGTTACTGGCAAGCTTTATTATATGCATTTGACTGCTTTTATCAATAAATGAGATACTAGGCTAATAAAATAGTCAAGTTTTGTTAAGAAACAAATGAATCTCAGATATGAAATGATTGAATATCAAAGCCATATAACAACTGGAAAATCGTTGGAACCATCATCATAATAGTGATTATAAGTAACTTGGTGTTGGTGCCAGAAAAAGTCTATACTGTTGTATAGCATGTGATCCCTCATCATCATTGATGCCAAGTGCTGCTGACATTCCCTATGACCCAGGGCTGATGTTGTACCCTGACATTATCAACCCAACATGCATGGAGGTTTCTACCCAGTCAGACGAAGAGCTAGTCTAATTCCCCGACTGTCCCATGGATCCCGGGGGACTTAATATGACAAGATGGGAGCTTCTGGGAGCTTGGACCACCTCTAGCAGGGATCCAATGACCTACCTTCAGCCTTCCACTGAGACAAGATGATCAAAGGATCCAAAGTGTCACTGAGGGCTGACTTTCTGGCAGGGTAGAACTGAACTCATCATTAACAGAAGACCAGTAGCTAGTGTGTCATCAAGATGGCTGAGATTATGCCTACAGGAGAGATAACCTTTATCTGTCCCTTAGGTACAGTCCATGATAGGAATACAGTTTAGCAAACAATATCTGCTGAATTTGAAAGACAAAACTTCAGCGATTTTCACTTCCAAACCCAGGATAGACACAAGCCCAGGAGAGATAAGAACATGTTGAGTTGACACTAAATACTAAGTGTCTATATATGAGCCCAGACAGATCTGCTGCAGGAGAAGAGTGTCTTACTGTAACAATTACCTGATGGAGTGATTGTGATAATATGCGGTTTGTGTATTGACTGGTTATTTATGCTCCTATATAGCTAATTCCTCAGGCTCCATGATGATGCTTACTTTCACCTAATTTCCTCATAACATACACCACATGTCAACTGTCCCAGTAGTCTCAGCTGTCTCATGTTTTTAACTTTGAGTTTGCAACAAAAAAAATGTATAATGGCGTTCCCTGATTCTGTTTTGATCAAGATTTTTCATGCATGTGGGAGATCAAAGATCAAAGATTAATTTAAGCATTTCCTATGATCAAATGCACTACAATGGAGTTACAGTACATTCGGTAAGTATTCCGACACCTAGACTTTTTCCACATTTTGTTACGTTACAGCTTTATTCTAAAATTAACCCCCAAAAAAGATTTCCTCATCAATCTGCACACAATACCCCATAATGACAAAGCGAAAACAGTTTTCTTGATTTTTTTGCAAATGGATTAAATATAAAAAACAGAAATACTTTATTTATTCAGACCCTTTACTACGAGACTCAAAATTGAGCTCAGGTGCATCCTGTTTCCATTGACCATCCTTGAGATGTTTCCACATGTGTTTTAGAATAATGCTGCAATATTTCAAAATGTGGGAAAAAATCAAGGGGTCTGAATGCACTGTAACTCCATTGTTGGTGATTATATGAATTACACCTCACACTGGCTGTGGTAGACAGAGCAGAAGCCTACATCCTGAGACTAATGTGCTTTTTATGTGATGTCCTTCATGTCAGGACAACCAGGATCATCTAGCTGGGTTCAGAGAGACAGATGAGTAGGAGAGAAAGAAAAGGGCCTGTAATTGGGCCCTGGGCATGTGTCATTCCAGCGAAAGAGGCCCCACTCCACTTTACATTGTGAACTTGCTCCCTTGTGAGATATCATTTATTTCTCTCTTGATTTGGGGTGTGACATAACCTTCTTTTTCTAGGCCTCATAAAATCCTGAACAGCAGCCATGAGAAGACAGATGGGAGGGGAAATGGAGATACCAAGCTTCCTCTCAGTTGACCGTGTTGAGATTGACAGATTGAGAGTACACACATGCCATAAAGACAATGTATGTTTTCTGCTCCCTTTCCCTCATAATCCATGACTGAAACCAAACAAACAACACTGAAAACAGAGTGACAGAGGGGAACATTTACATTTTTCTTCCCTCCTTTTCACTCTTTGCCATGTTTCTACAGATGAAGGATCTCAATTTGAGCCAGTTTGCTACATCAGAAAGATAATCCTGCAGCCACAGGAAATATTACTTATTATGTGGATTATAATTAACCTGCCCTCAAAATCACTGCATGCTGTCTGCTAAATATCTATAGGCTATGTTTCAATTAGTCAATTTCAAATTATTTTCCCAAAAGTTGTATTTTGTCACAGCAGTTTGAATTGAGGCGTGTTCCGCTTCTTCATTAATTCACATAGAAGTAGGCCATTTCACTGTTGCGGACAATTTACGTTTGAGGCATTACTGACAAAACATCTCTCTTCTATGAGAGCCCAAGCACAAACTTTTTCCTACCTGGCACGTTTTCAGGCTGGCACCCGCATTGCATTCACTGCTAATAATAACTTTGGACATGTGTGAGTTCCTATCAAAGTAAGTGCCTTATTACGTTATCATTATAGTTACTGTATATCGTATGTATGTATGTATGTATGTATGTATGTATGTATGTATGTATGTATGTATGTATGTATGTATGTATGTATGTATGTATGTATGTGTGTGTGTGTGTTTATTTTTATTTAAGATCGTACTTTTTGGAGAAATGTTCTCTGGCTTGCAAGCCAAAGAACACCATCCCAACCGTGAAGCACGGGGGTGGCAGCATCATGTTGTTGGGGTGCTTTGCTGCAGGAGGGACTGGTGCACTTCACAAAATAGATGGCATCATGAGGTTGGAAAATTATGTGGATATATTGAAGCAACATCTCAAGACATCAGTCAGGAAGTTAAAGCTTGGTTGCAAATGGGTCTTCCAAATCGACAATGACCCCAAGCATACTTCCGAAGTTGTGGCAAAACGGTTTAAGGACAACAAAGTCAATGTATTGGAGTGGCCATCACAAATGGGCCACAATTCACCCAACTTATTGTGGGAAGCTTGTGGAAGTCTACCCGAAACGTTTGACACAAGTTAAACAATTTAAAGGCAAGCTGCCAAATACTAATCGAGTGTATGTAAACTTCTGACCCACTGGGAATCTGATGAAAGAAATAAAAGCTGAAATAAATCATTCTCTCTACCGTTATTCTGACATTTCACATTCTTAAAATAAAGTGATGATCCTAACTGACCTAAGACAGGGACTTTTTACTAGGATGTCAGGAATTGTGAACAACTGAGTTTAAATGTATTTGGCTAAGGTGTATGTGAACTTCCCACACCAACTGTATACTATATATGATATATATTTTTTAAGGTATTCAAGTATATACTGAACAAAAATATACATGCAGCATGCAGCAATTTCAACGATTTGACTGATTTACAGTTCATATAAGGAAATAAGTCAATTGAAATAAATTAATTTGGCCCTAATGTATGGGCACAGCCATGGGTGGGCCTGGGTGGGCATAGGCCCTCCCACTTTAAATGTATTTGGCTAAGGTGTATGTAAACTTCCGACTTCAACTGTATACTATATTATATTCTACTGTATTTTAGTCAATGCCACTCCAACATTGCTCAATCTAATATTTATATGTTTCTTCATTCCATTATATTTCTTTTAGATTTGTGTGTATTGTTGTGAATTGTTAGATACTACTGCACTGTTGGAGCTAGGAACACAAGCATTTCACTACACCCGCAATAACATCTGATAAATATGTGTATATGACCAATAAAATGTGATTTTATGCAAACAGACCCAACTTATTTTGTAACCTTTTATCTTTGGTTGACGTGAAAAAACAAACACGCCGGCGCGCACAAACTACACATCATCGGATTACTTTCCATTCTTTTAAAATGTTTTGCTCAGTTATTTTAAATCACTGGTTAGGTCGCCCGTGATGTGATGAATTGTAAATAGTAATTGCTATTACCTAGTTCATATTATGGTTTCTGTCAGCCGCGATTTAGCTAAATATGACCGCTTGTGTTAGGTCACTCTTTCCTACAACCAACGTTCTGGTTTGGATGAGAATTGTCTTATGCTGTTGCTACTTCTGTGGCTGTCTGAACATTGCATAAACTGCTCACATTGAGGACATTACGTTGTAAAGACTGTTTGTGCAAAATGTTTCTGTAAAAAAAACAGTTTGGCATTTTAAATACTGTAAGTGTTCTAATCACACCGCTTTGAGTGTACATTGCATGGACCACTGTAGAATTTTCACACCCGTGTGTCAAAGGGGTTAATATTTTTTTAAATGTAGAAGTTGATACATTTTTAGTTTTGGCAAATCAAGTCTTACATTTTAAAGTGTAATTACACACTTTAGAAGTATTTTTAAACCTTGAATACCGTGCTTTGCAAGAACATTATCAGCAACAAAAGAATGATCAAATTAAGATCCTCCATCTGTAGCTCCTCAAAGCATCAGGTGATAGCCAAATGAGTATTGTGTGGCATTTGCTGCAATTTGTCAGGTGTAGCTTGCTATTTCAGCTTTGATAGATTGTCAATAAAATGCACCACAGGCCTGCCTTTCTTACTGTGACCTATCAGCAGCACACATTTCAGAAAACCATATGCATATGTGCGTATTGTTCTGTATTGCTAGGTAGTATTACTGCACTGTTGGAGCTAGCATTTCACTGCACCTAAAATAGCATCTGCAAATCTGTGTAGTGACCAATAAACTTCGATTTGATTTGATACATTCCAGTAGAGGCTGCTGAGGGGAAAAAAAGTTCATAAAAGTGGCTGGAATGGAGTTAATGGAATGCTATCAAAAACATGGTTTTCATATGTTTGATACCATTCCATTACTGTGAGCCGTCCTCCTATCAGCAACCTCCACTGATACATACCGTATAAGCCAGGGGTAAGCAACTAGATTCAGCCAGGGGATGATTTTTGTCGGAGCGGATGGTCGGGGGGCGGAGCATAATTATAATAATTTTGAACACTGCAAATTGACCACAACTAAGCCCAAAAAGAGATTGTATTTGAAAATAACAATGATTTCAGATTATGATTACAGTCTCTTTTTTTATTCATGGAAATACTTGGGAACAGATTTCCTGAATGAAACTACTGGTGATTTTGTTTTTGGTTTACTAAAAACTTTGGGGGGCCCCCCCAAAAAAATCACTTGAGGCCTTGTTTTGGCCCGTGGACTGCTTGTTGCTGACCCCTGGTATAATTTGAAATGGTAGAATATTTCTCCAATATTTTAGCAGATGTTATGTGGAATTTCAATACGATTAGACTCTGGTGACTTGTGTTTCTCAGTGCAGTGGGTGTACAGGGTAAGCTAAAAGTAAGCTAAGAAAACCTGATCGGCTCTGTGAAATTGTAGAAGTGGTAAACTGCACCATACAGGCACCTGATGGATGGCCTGGGGGGGAATGTTTGGAGGGGAAAATCTCATTTTCTCCATGCTAGCTGGAGGGAGCACTACATTTGATCAAACATAAATGTAATCAAACAACTCGTAGGTCTTTGTAGCCACTAAGAGGTCTCCGTCACCAAGGAATTATCATCTGGTAGTGCATTTATTGTTGTTCGTTCCTGAAATGACCGAATGGCAAAGCTATCCTTCAACTACCTTTCAGTGCCACAAGTTGGTTCAACTTCTTTACCATCAATACCTTAAAATTACATCTCCTCAAGATCTATGCATAAGAGCAATATTTCAGACCTCTTCACTTTTTTCCACATTTTATTACATTACAGCCTTATTCTAAAATAGATTCAATAGTTTTTTCCCCTCATCAATCTACACACAATACCTCATAATGACTAAGCAAAAACATTTTTTTTTTTTTGCAAATGTATTACAAATAAAAAACTGAAACAACACATTTCATTTAGGAATTCAGACCCTTTACTCAGTACTTTTTGAAGCACGTTTGGCAGCGATTACAGCCTTGAGTCTTCTTGGATAGGACACTACAAGCTTGGCACACCTGTATTTGGGGAGTTTCTCCCATTCTTCTCTGCAGAAGCTTTCAAGCTCTGTCTGGTTGGATGGGGAACATTGCTGCACAGCTATTTTCAGGTTTCTCCAGAGATGTTCGTTTGGATTCAAGTCCGGGCTCTGGCTGAGTTACTCAAGCACATTCAGAGACTTGCCCCAAAGCCACTCCTGCGCTTTCTTGGCTGTGTGCTTAGGGTTGTTGTCCTGTTGGAAGGTGAACCTTTGCCCCAGTCTGAGGTCCGGAGTGCTCTGGAGCAGGTTTATTCAAGGATATCTCTCTACTTTGGTCAATTTATCTTTCACTCGATCCTGACTCGTCTTCCAGTCCATCCCACTGAAAACATCTCCACAGCATGATGCTGCCACCACCATGCTTCACAATAGAGATGGTACTGGCCAGGTGATGAGCAGTGCCTGGTTTACTCCAGAGCTAGCGCTTGGAATTCAGGCCAAAGAGTTCAATCTTGGTTTCATCGGACCAGAGAATCTTGTTTCTCATGGTCTGAGAGTCCTTTAGGTGCCTTTTGGCAAACTCCAAGCGGGCTGGCATTTGCCTTTTACTGAGGAGTGGCTTTCTGATTGGTGGAGTGCTGCAGAGATGGTTGTTGTTCTGGAAGTTTTAACAATCTCCACAGAGGAACTCTGGAGCTATGTCAGAGTGATGTTACGAACCCCTTTGGCCCTGCAGTCTAGGGGGGATGGAAATGAGACCCGTAACATATCTCATGCAAATCATAATAGTGAAAAGGAACAGAGAGAACTAATAACAACAGACAACCTAAATCTACTGTCAAACACTTATGGTTTAGTTGTTAAACATGGTAAGGGGGGCTGAGCTGGACCCACGGAAAGAAATAATAAATATCCCAAAACCCCTAAGCTAGTCTTACTTGCTTCCATAACCGCTAGCTACCTAACCAATAAAATGCAATAGTTGGTCCGCCCAGTGCTAACTGGGGTTCTTAGACAATGTGCGACTTGTCTTGGTATCCCATTTTCCCACCAACAAACAAACAGTCATACACCATAACAATACATACTCACATAATAATGGACAAATGTGACATGTAGGTGCAAAACAAAAGAGAGATCACTGCAGAGACAACTTATTGGGATTCTTTTAAACCAAAAGAAAGGGGGTGTGATTGGGTAAGGGAAAGGAGCAGGTGTGTCTTTTGATTGGTGACTGATGAGTGACACCTGTGACTAAGGCAGAAGGAAAGAAAACAAATACACACACAGGATACTTGTATCCGTAACAGGGACCATAAGGTTCTTGGTCAGCTCCGTGGCTAAGACTCTTCTCCCCCGATTGCTCAGCTTGGCCGGGCAGCCAGCTCTAGGAAGAGTCTTGGTGGTTCCAAACTTCTTCCATTTAAGAATGATGGAGGCCACTGTGTTCTTGGGGACCTCCAATGCTGCAGAAATGTTTTGGTACCCTTCCCCAGATCTGTGTCTCGACACAATCCTGTCTCGGAGGTCTATGGACAATTCCTTCGACCTCATGGCTTGGTTTTTGCTCTGACGTGCACTGTTAACTGGGGTATGTTATATAGACAGATGTGTGCCTTTCCAAATCATTGTCAATCAATTGAATTTACCACAGGTGGACTCCAATCAAGTTGTAGAAACATCTCAAGGATGATCAATGGAAACAGGATGCACCTGAGCTCAATTTCGAGTCGCATAGCAAAGGGTCTGAATACTTATGTAAATAAGGTATTTCAGTTTTTATTTTTAATACATTTCCTGTTTTCACTTTGTCATTATGGGGTATCGTGTGTAGATTGATGAGGTGAAAAAAAGAATTCAATCCATTTTAGAATAAGGCTGTAACGTAACAAAATGTGGAAAAGCTAAGGGGTCTGAATACTTTCCAAATGCACTGTATATGAATTTGTATTTACATTAGGCTATAGCCTACAAAAAGTTATACCACAGAGTCGTAGGCCTATTAGTCTATATTACAAATGATTGTTGTTTGTTTCTGAACTGGTCGTATGGCAGAGCTATCCTTCAACTGTGCTTCAGCTCTCCTTTAGCACCACCAGTTGGTTCAACTTCTTTAACATCATTACGCGATCCTGGCGCTGTCCTTTCAGCACCACGAAGGGAGTTCCAATAGCTTAAAATGACATTTTATCAAGATCTGTTTCCTATGCAAAAAGTCCTAAACATCACTAATTATTATTATTACAAATAGAAAATGATCACTTCTCACAATGGTACTTGTTTAGTAAAGTTAGATCAAACTGAGTCAATGTTTTGCACGATCACATTGTGGCAAAATCCTGCACAACGTAATGATTCATTAGCATGTTACATAACGTACTGAATATAATGCCACAGCAT
The DNA here is from genome assembly GCF_034236695.1 of Oncorhynchus nerka. Classification (NCBI taxonomy): domain Eukaryota; kingdom Metazoa; phylum Chordata; class Actinopteri; order Salmoniformes; family Salmonidae; genus Oncorhynchus; species Oncorhynchus nerka. The sequence continues at coordinate 33,557,857 of NC_088415.1, forward strand.
AGTAGGGCTGTAACGTTACTGTTACACCAAAACACCTCCTCACTCACATTTCTATTGAGATTTTAGGATGGTTAGCTGAAGCTGAATAGCCCCCCCCCCCCCCCCCAAAAAAAATATATATATAATGCGCTAAACTCAACAGAGTGCACCACTAGGCAGGATACATGCTTTGATTGTAACAAAATACAAGAAAGGCTAATAGTTAGTTAACACCATCTGCTCTAATTCACCCATGAAACAGTAATTCAAACAGATCTAAATGCATATTCCCATGAAACTGATTGAGATCAATCAAATGATTGGCATGGAGATGCTGTTTGGACGTTTCACCAGTAAAACATGAAGAATTATCATTCACGATTGACCATGATGATGACCTATTTTGAAATCAGGTAGCCTATGCCTAACTTGGTGTTTGAGAGTATTAAAAATATAACATTTGTGTGGGCATAGGAAGACGTTGAAATTATTTCATGTATATTCTAAAATAAAAGACAATTAAATTGCCTACATCTGTCGGTACAAACTTTGACTGAGAAAATTATGACATCATAAAAACAAAATATCACTACATCACTGACTGTGACTCCCCTTGACATGTGTATGATCAAATCAAATCAAATGTATTTATATAGCCCTTCGTACATCAGCTGATATCTCAAAGTGCTGTACAGAAACCCAGCCTAAAAACCCAAACAGCAAGCAATGCAGGTGTAGAAGCACGTGGCTAGGAAAAACTCCCTAGAAAGGCTAAAACCTAGGAAGAAACCTAGAGAGGAACCAGGCTATGTGGGGTGGCCAGTCCTCTTCTGGGTGTGCCGGGTGGAGATTATAACAGAACATGGCCAAGATGTTCAAATGTTCATAAATGACCAGCATGGTCAAATAATAATAAGGCAGAACAGTTGAAACTGGAGCAGCAGCACGGCCAGGTGGACTGAGGACAGCAAGGAGTCATCATGTCAGGTAGTCCTGAGGCATGGTCCTAGGGCTCAGGTCCTCAGAGAGAGAGAAAGAAAGAGAGAATTAGAGAGAGCACACTTAAATTCACACAGGACACCGAGTAGGACAGGAGAAGTTCTCCAGATATAACAAACTGACCCTAGCCCCCCGACACATAAACTACTGCAGCATAAATGCTGGAGGCTGAGACAGGAGGGGTCAGGAGACACTGTGGCCCCATCCGAGGACACCCCCGGACAGGGCCAAACAGGAAGGATATAACCCCACCCATTTTTCCAAAGCACAGCATGGTGAATGTGTGAGGACAGAGCTGAGAGACGTGTGTGTGTGGCACAGCCTGCATGTACGTTGAGCTGCCTTGTGTTACTGTGTGTTCCAGTGATTTCCTTGTTAGTCTATCTACTGTACCTTCAATACTAGTCTTTACCTTGGAGACGTTTCATATGACATGATGCCCTTCCACATGATGCTATGTCCTCTGCTTTTTCAAATGCCTGACTTTTACCTTCCACACATGCTTTCAAAGGAGAATTGCCCAAGCTGCAGCCTCTGAACCTTGATCCATTTACTATAGTGTCCAAGCTTGGCAGTTACAATATGGGCAAGACTACAGTATGAACTACCCTACGGCTGTCTTTTACTGAACTTTCATTAGATCCTCACCACTTCACCTGAAGCTTCTTACTGTATCATACCTCCATAGTGGTTTACAGATGTCAGTATGTTCTGTCAGAACTTCCCTTTTTTCCTGATCTGCCGCTCAACACTGCTACTCATGTACAGTAAGCGGATTTGGCTAACACCAGACAAAGACTCACAAAGATGGAAAAGGGGGGTGAAATCGTCAGCAACAGCAGCCTGTTGCTGTTAGACAAAGACAATGTTATGTAACCCCAGTCCTCCTCCTGTACTGGTAATTTGTTTTCCATTCACAACCCAAGCCCTCAGCCACATCCTGATGTTACACTGATTTCGTTGTGGTAATGACAAATCGGAGTCTGACTGCAATCCTTCAAAGGGATTTGGAGGACATGGCATTTATAACAGCAAGAGGAGAAGTAAAAAAAAAAACGTCTTAGTTTCTTTCCAAAACAAATCGGCAGGGTCTGCGAGAACCCAGCCTGCACATGTACCACCCTATGTTTACCGACTTCCTCTAGCATACACATTATCATCCAAATACCATGCCACATTATTCTTAGGAGAGGGAAATTTGTTAAAGTTGAAATTTCCCTGTGCGGCTGGTTGATAGATAATGTTTACCAATTGTCAATTACCATATCTGAGGGAGTATTAGCTAGCTTGAGCGTGGTTGCACTGTAATGAATGTAGAGAGGGAAATGTGTAGAGGTTCACATAAAGGTCGGTTCTGAAATACTCTAGAAAATCAGTGTGTAATAAAGTGCCAGCAGGATTATTGGCACTGATTTCAGAGGTTTCCTGAGGTTGACAACCCTATAATTCTATACACACTGAAACCTGAAGTAATCAACTGGTGATGTACTGTAGGTAGCTCTTTATTACGACTGCAGCTTCTGCAGAGTTTTGTGAAACATTACCCCAGTAAATTCTCTCAGCTGCAGTAGCCACTCTATGACAATATATCAAATTAATAACTCCACAAAAATAGTGTAAAGCAGTTCTGACTGTGTGCTCTTATTGGAACTATCCAAAGCTTTCCAACGTCTCTAGTGTTGCGCCACCAGCTATTAGTGGAGAGGATTGCAAACATATGACTCAAGACGCTACTGTATAGAAGATCCCTCTACAGTAAAACACTTATAAATAATGGGTTACCAAAACCTGTGCATCAAGTTATAGTTACTTCCACTAATTTCTTATGCTGTTGATATGAAAACATGCATTGCAATTAACAGCAATTAGTTGTGTTAAGTCTATTGTTGTGTTTTCCCATTACTCTACTGTATATTCAAGCAGTACACAACCTCCCTGACTTCAACTGACTTCCCTTTTCCCAGAGAGTGCTGTGAATAATAGATTGTTATTGACACAGTCTAGTTCCACTGGGGATCTGTCTGTTTAGCATTTTCTTCAGCCATACCAATAGCCACTTCTAACAGACCCTGCCCTTCCCTTCTGGTCCCTCCTTTGTTTGTCTAGACATTCATCTTCTCTCTGTCCATTGCTTTAGAACAATGCAAGACCTAAAGAACCTCAATTGCATTTCCTTGTTCGAGAACTGAGAGTTCTTAAAGAAACAGTGCAAGAGGAGAATCCTTCCTATTGACGGCACATTACAATTAGCATCATGTCGATACAGCAGGGCTGTGACTTTGAGGCCATTGATTTTAGTTTTAAGAAAAGGTCAGGTTTAATCACTTACAAGTGCTCCGTGCTAGCTTTGATCAGTTGAAACACAAGGATAGCATACTGTACTGTATGAGGCTATGGGTGTTTCTCGTGATCAATATGGAAACAAACTGGTGAGTTTTATGGCAATGGGTAATTTCATTCACAAATCTCCTGCCAATTGTGAATTCCAGGTAGCAGTGGCAGAGAGTCAAATAATTATACAGAGCAAGAGGACATGTTTTGTCGATTAAATGTACCTTTGGTCCAATCATGATATATTTTCTGTCATTAACCCTTCAGTTATTGAGATGCACTGTATCTACGGTAACCCAGTTCCATCCACTGCATACAAACTCCCACACCTCCCACCAAACTCTCCCAGCCCCCATTCTATTACATTGTCTACTTCAAAAAAGATATACAGTAACTCAAAGGAGACTCCGATGGATTGCATGCTCATGATGCAATTACAGAGTTACAAACAAAATCACAGAATAATGAAGAATATAATCATCCACAGTAAAAAGCCAGAAGTGGAATAAACATCAACTAATATGTACTATCAATCACTGACTTCTGCACTAACTCGCCCCATTATGCCATTTACTGAGAACGAGGGCAGGCTGATCCCAGTAACACGCTGAGATGTTTGCCGTGAGTGAGATGCAGAGCACCGCTTGACTCGGGCTTGATTTAGACTTCAAGCCAGTTTCAGGCATGTATTTAAATTCATTAGTAGGCTGTAGCTGCGTCACTTGACAGTCTCATGGTGCGACTGTAAAACCCATCAAGTTCCATTGTTAACTGCCTTGGCTATGGAACACATTGATAATTGATAATAACTCAAAGACACAACTCAAAGAATCAATATAGACTTGGTGAAATTGTAATGTTAGCTGAAGTCTATAGCCTACACTAATTCGATCCACAGCTAATAGTATTAGGAAAAGATGGGCTGGTGCCATTGAGATATCTGGGGAGGCTCTTAGGTGGCTGAGAGACAGAGGAATGAATACAGACAGATAACCTTTCTTCAGGGGCCACTTTAGTCATGTTGAGCTCACAGGGCACAAAGGTACTTACTTTTCCATTAACTTACAATACATAGCCTTGCCTCTATTTCCTTTTGTGTAAATCCTCCATCCTGTATTTCCACCCTTCTCCTTCCCCCCTTTAGGGTTGTGTTCTGTTGTATTGATTTGTCTGTCTATACTCACCTGAAGTTACTGTAACTATTGAGCTAGATCTTATTGTAATTAGAATCATACCTGCATGTGTGCTTGCCATCATGTGTTGGATCAGTTTTTGCCAGTCTGAAACCAATGAGAAGCGTGCGCTGCTATCACACACCCTTTATCATCCCATAGCTCTATTTATAAGCCTCCCCATACACCAGGCCAACTCTCTAGGGATGTAATTCATTTGCCTCTAGGTCAGCAATAAAACCATATCAAAACTAGCACTCGGCTCATCTTATAGTCTCCATTTCTCTGGCCATGCTGAATCTCACAGAGGAACCCTAACAACTCTAATTTCTCAGGGCTACTACTTGTCCTGACAACCTGACAATGTTTTCCTGTTCAAATCATGCCAGATCCCACCCCTGTATCAGTCCAAACTGACCTGTCTGCGTAATGAGGACCACAGCCCAAGTCATTCAGAAGCTTCCATACACTGTGTTGTTCATCAGTCCGGAAAATTGGGCTCTAAAAACACTGCATAGGACAGATGTTTCGCCATGCACTGAGCTAAAAAAGTAATCCAGTCAGTCTGCGACTTCTCTGACCTCATGTGGTAGTCTTGTGTGTGGCTGTTTACTCACTTCCCTTGTCTCAGCATTTATCTGAGAGCTGCCACACTGACCCATGACCTCTCTAAGCTTATATCTTCCTTCTCATTCAGAGTATCACGGCACTGTACTGGGCTTGCTGTGAAGTGGCTGCATAATGAACTGCCTCCCAGGGAGAGAGGGTGATGCTCCGGGAGTGGTTCGCTCTCCTCCTTGTTTCTCCATCCCTTTCTTATTTACAGCCACATTTCAGCCTGGTTCCTGCTGAGCTAGGGTGTTTTCCTGAGATGAAATGCTCCGGAGGTGTGAATAGTTAATCTGGAAACCAACACATCATGCTCTGGAATTTGCATGATATGTCTAAGAGTGATAAGACCACAAAACGCTGCTTTTCTGTAGTAAAACATACGTATTAGCTGTTATATTGGAAATTGGGCAGTTTGAGCAGTGTTTCCTTGATTTCCTGAATACAGTAGAGTGCAAGGTCTGTGTATAGGTGTCACGTTCTGACCATAGTTTTTATTCTTTGTTTTAGTATGGGCAGGGCGTGAGTTGGGGTGGGCAGTCTATGTTTGTTTTTCTATGTTGGTTTTTGTGTTCGGCCTAGTATGGTTCTCAATCAGAGGCAGGAGTCGTTAGTTGTCTCTGATTGAGAATCATACTTAGGTAGCCTGGGTTTCACTTTTGAGTTGTGGGTGTTTGTTTCCGTGTGAGTGTTTGTTGCCACACGGTATTGTTTCGGTTTCGTTCATGTTCACATTTATTGTTTTGTATTTCATAGTGTTCAGTTTATGTCTTAAAATAAACGTTATGGACACTTACCACGCTGCGCATTGGTCCTCCGATCCTTCTCGCTACTCCTCCTCAGAAGAGGAGGAAGAATGCCATTACAATAGGTTGCAAATAGAATGCATTTCACATGAAAATCTGTCAAAACTGTTATGGAAACCTAGCTACTTCCTGTTGTATACACAGTAGAATAATTGAGGTGATGTAAAAGTGCTTAAATACTATGTAAAGGAATCCCCTGAGGACAGTATAATCATTTATTTGGAAATGAAAATGGCAGATGCACAATAAACCAATCAATAAATACAATTTGATTTAAAAAACACATTGCAATAGATTACAAAAAACACCACAACATTACGAAATAACTACAGTATTTAGGTATTTCTGTCCCTTTCTCTATCCCTTGATCAATGGTTCTTTGTTGGGAGCTACATGGGGTACATGAGATAGCAGCCATTATTGATCTATTCATCATTGATCAACGCTCTGTGTGAATGGGAACCTACAGTGGGGGTTCATACTGTATGAATGTAGCTTGCTCAGCATTATCATTGTTAGCATCTTAAACCTTTCTTGGGGCTCATATGGAAAAAAAAGAACACTATTTTGTTATTATACAAGTATGAGTGTGCCTATTTACATAATATGTCTGAAAATGCATTACTTTCTCTAGACCTTGATCTAAGTCAGATTTCATTCAAAATATACTGTGTGCTCAATGTCCCTAAATATGTATAGTCAAATAACTGTCTGTCAATTCTTCATGCCCATTTGTTTTGCACCTTATAAAGTTGAGTGCAATTACAATGACTAATGGAATTCATCAGGAAATGTCATATAATATGTCACATATTATGGCAAAAAGGGAACGTTGTCTCTTTTGTTTGGAAATGTATGACCTTTTTGTGTCTCCTTACTATTTTATCAAAGAGGTTCTGAGCAGAGTGCAGGAAAGAAGACAGGAACAGGTTCTTACATCAGGCCAGTCCAATAAATCAAATCAAATCAAATGTATTTATAAAACCCTTTTAACATCAGCAGATGTGACAAAGTGGCACGTGCTTACACAGAAACCCAGCCTAAACCCCCAAACAGCAAACAATGCAGATGTAGAAGCACGAGGGCTAGAAAAAGTCCATAGAAAGAGGCTGGAACCTAGGAAGAAACCTAACGAGGAACCAGGCTCTGAGGGGTGGCCAGTCCTCTTCTAGCTGTACCGGGTGGAGATTATAAGACTACATGGCCATTAAGGCCAGATCGTTCTTCAAGACGTCCAAACATTCATAGATGACCAGCAGTGTCAAATAATAATCACAGTGGTTGTAGAGGGTGCAACAGGTCAGCACCTCAGGAGTAAATGTCAGTTGGCTTTTCATAGCCGAGCATTCAGAGGTCGATACACCTAAATGTGTTCATAATGGAGATTTGATAAAACACTGAAATATAGCATATGAATTACCTGAATTTTGGGTCTTCTCTTTTTCCATGTGCTGTATTTAACTTCTACTAACTAGCATATTATATTATGTGACTGAGTACTGTTACAGCTAATAATTCAGTGATATGAAGAACATAACTGTAATATACTGTCATATTTGTTAACGTTATGGTTTTGATATAAAAAAAATGTACTGGAAGGCTTTGATTAGGAATTGTGTTTTAGTTTGAACAATGACATAAAGCATACATTGTGTCTACATTAGATGCTTGGCAACCATCTACAGTATGGCAATATGTCAGCAACACTTCCAGGCTTCACACTGTCAGGAAACTGCACAGTGCTCAAGTATGATAAACACATTCTCAACAGAGTGAGCAAATTAGTGAAGTCTTTATAGGTGCAGCCAGATGCTTGTCCACTAAATTGGAACTCTGGCTGTGTCTGCATTTGCTGCTTTGAGTGGAATGAACAGTGAATATGTTCTTATTTGTGGATGGGTTTATTAAAATCCTCTGCAATAGCAAAATGTTTTCTCAGCCAGGTTGTGAGTAGATCGTGATAATGATTTCTCAAACAGTGAGAACTTTGTGGTTGCCTCAGAGAGGGGTACCTGCAAATTGCCTTCCTTTATGTCTTAATAAGCAATAACTCCAGATTTATTAGGGGGAGGACATGCTTATTTTCTTCCTCAATTTGCATTCTGATGGCTTCTATTCCCTTCTCAATGTTTGAATGGCTGAGAGTTTTATGGCTGTTTCAAATGGGTCTTGATCAGACTAGAACCAGCGTTGATACTACATCCCCGTATCACAGAGTGAGTGAGACAAACAGTCTACCTATTCTATGACTTTGTGGTAAGGTTTTCACAAGAAGAGTTGGCTTCAAGTTGATTTCCTTGTTATTAGTCAGCACCCTGATTCTGGCCCTAAAAGTTAGGAAACCAACCATCCAAACAACAGAGTACATTTTACCTTCCACACTGTCTCTAACATTTCAATTCTCACTGCTTCGGCCATACAGTGCTGATCATCATATTGCATCTTTCATCAATACCCCATCTCCATTCATTATGCTGAGAGATCCAGCCGAACACAGCATGGCCAGCCGTTCTGTCAACACAAATCCAGTCTTCACTGGACTGAACACAGCTTTAATGGACTCGACTGATAAATGGTGATGCATCATTCCCAACCTGCCATCGCATGCCATCATGGTTTGGTTGTTAGTTTGTTAATAACAAGCATCACATACTGTATTTTCTGGGAATATTTGATTTATTTATTAAGAGCTTGGTGATGATTCAGACATGTTGAATAACATAGTAATCCAGAGCTTTGTCAGACCAGCCGTTAATTCACATGTCTTGTACACAATAGGATCTGACTGTTATTATAGAGTCCGGTCACATAGCTACGTATCCCTTTAACACTGTGGCAGGTGGTCAGAGCTGTTTGTGTTCAACCTCCATTAGAATAGTGCTGCAAATCAGCCAGGATTCTCAGCCACATTACTGCACCTATACAGCCACATTGCTACCACTCATCTAAGTATCTATTAATCTTTCCTGTTTACTATCTCCTCCCCCAACTCGAACCAAAGATGCATTATTAAACATGGTTATCATTTTGATCTGCTTCATCAAAGCACAAGGGTCTTCCATTGAGGAGACACATTATCGTCCTTCTTTGACGGATTCTCCGACATGAAATCACACGACTGACAAGGTGTTAAGGGGGAAAAGAATGTTGACTCACTTGGCATTTGGTAGTAGTGGTGAAGAATAAGTCCATAACCACTATGGGAATGATTCATCACAACCATAATCATTATTTCATTGAATATGTTATTCATTTACTATTTGAATGAATGTACTGTTTTTTATCGGTAGTGTGCGATCTAGCCTTTTCGCAGGTTATATGTGTATTTTCAAAATGACAGGCTAGAGGATTTTCTGTCCTACATGGTCAGGGTCGTAATTAGCCTACTAGTAATGTCAGAGCAGTATTGACTGCATGCCATAAGGGCAACGTTATAGTATGTCAATTAGTGTGGAATCCTGTATTCTCAGGGATTACAGAGACCCATCCAGTGGTTATCTTCGCATGACGACCACACAACAACAGCCATTTAGTCTCTGTTGGGCTCCCTCAGAAGCTGCAATCACAAGCTGCTCATACCTACAATTTGTCTGCATGCTTTAGCTTTGTTCATAATAGCTGCCCTGTATTGCTGTGCAGCAATTTTACTGACGTTTGCATGCAGAGGGGGAGTAGCCCTCAAGCTCACTTGCAAAGGCGTTTATTTCTAGTCATGTGCAGTGGGACTTGAAGATGAAGATGTAAATCCCTAAAAGTACTTAGGATCACCTCTGTCCTTATTTTTTGTCCCTCATTTTAAAAAGTGCTTTTATGTAGTACTGCACATGGGAATCTTCGCATACAATCTGGGGACGGATTAAACACAGTCAAACAACACATAAATAATATATAATAGCCTGCCTCCCTATTGTTAAATGGCCTCAAGCGTTTCTGCAGAGTCTGTGTTCTTTCCTGAGCAGTTATTGTAGTTTGCTATTATTAAGGAGAAACTGCACTCAAACACTTCATATAGCACATCTTGGACATGCATTACCATTGCCATATAGATTCACATGGCATTACTAAACTGTACAATGTTTTGATGACATTTTCCAAGTACTCATGACGTAAACCTCGATAGGGACACAGAAGCACCTGATGGCAAGAAAATATCTTGTTTTGCTTCCTGAATACTTACACAATCTTCCAATTGTTTTAGAGTTTACACTAGAGTTTAATATTGCCCTGTGAATTAATGTACTGTGTAAGTTAAAATGAAAAGCGTCACACTGCGTAAGACTGTTTGAAGTGACGTGTTAAAGTTCCAAGGCAGAGGGGGAGTTATTTTCAAACAGCTCTTACACTAAAAGGGCAATATCATACATTTTCACAATTTTATAGTGTGGAAATGTATATTTGGTTGAAGTCGGAAGTTTACATACATTTAGGTGGGAGTCATCAAAACGGAGGAGGAAGGAGACGCGCTCTGTCTCCTAGAGATGAACGTACTTTGGTGTGAGAAGTTCAAATCAATCCCAGAACAACAGCAAAGGACCTTGTGAAGATGCTGGAGGAAACGGGTACCAAAGTATCTATATTCACAGTAAAATGAGTCCTATGTCGACATAACCTGAAAGGCCACTCAGCAAGGAAGAAGCCACTGCTCCAAAACCGCCATAGAAAAGCCAGACTATGGTTTGCAACTGCACATGGGCACAAAGATCGTACTTTTTGGAGAAATGTCCTCTGGTCTGATGAAACAAAAATAGAACTGTTTGGTCATAATGACCATCGTTATGTTAGGAAGAAAAAGGGGGAGTCTTGCAAGCCAAAGAACACCATCCCAACCGTGAAGCACGGGGGTGGCAGCATCATGTTGTGGGGGTGCTTTGCTGCAGGAGGGACTGGTGCACTTCACAAAATAGATGGCATCATGAGGAGGAAAATTATGTGGATATATTGAAGCAACATCTCAAGACATCAGTCAGGAAGTTAAAGCCGTTTCACATCCGTTACAGACGCAAATGTGTTTTCCAAATGGACAATGACCCCAAGCATACTTCCAAAGTTGTGGCAAAATGGCTTAAGGACAACAAAGTCAAGATATTGGAGCGGCCATCACAAAGCCCTGACCTCAATTTTTACTAGGATTGAATGTCAAGAATTGTGAAAAACTTAGTTTAAATGTATTTGGCTAAGGTGTATGTAAACTTCCGACTTCAACTGTATACATTTTTGACTGCACTGGGCCATTAACAATACTTTGAAACAGTACTAACTTCAAAATCCTAAAGTACTTTCAACCTTTCTGTTGTGTGGAGCATGCATAGTCCACATGAATCTTGCATGAGCCGAAAGCACCACAGTGCAGGCATAGTGCCAACATACTGCCTTGTCCTCTCTACTACAGTACTATTTCATCTACATTCTATACATCTGTGTCTCATTTGGTATGACATACTATACACATCCTTCTTGGTATGAAGTACTATACACATCCTTCTGTGTTTGGTGAGCGAAGGCAGGATCTCTGCTGTTCTGGGGAGAGCTGAGCAGCTATCTGGGTATTCTACATTCTTTTGCAGAGCAGATACAATTTTATCACTCCCTAAATCGAAACAATTCCCTGAGTGTATGCATACATCTCCCTACAGGGACTGCTGATCCAAAGACCAAAGCAATTTAAATGTGGATAGTTTTTAGTTATCCTACTGGGTATAAATATGTCCCTCTTTTTTTATTTCGCCCGAGGGTCCAGTGAATCTAGAAGAAGAAGATGTTTTTTCATTCATACAAGTCCCCCTGGTGCCTTGCTACATATCATGCTGAACATCAACAGTAGAGTCCTGTTGTAGAGGTTATGACTAGGGTAACATGTGTCACAGTAATGATAGCATCAGTCTCATTTGCTTTATCAAAGCATTGCAAGTATCTGAGCAAACCTATTGAAGATTGATCACCTTGCTCAAACAAGTAGGTGTATGCACTTTCAAACCATTGATTCATAGTGCCCATATAGTGTCATACTCATCTTGTAATACTATTTAGTACATATAGTATTAAAGATGCATCCATAGCATATATGTATGAGTTATATGGTAGATGTGGGCTGAGACTTGACTTGAGGTAAGGAATGACATCATATCAAATTATTCGTTTTTTTTCATACATTGTTCTAATAAAAACACTGGTTTCCATTTGTAATCATGACATTCTCTCAAGGTGGTGAGAACAATTGGCTTTCACTACTAGACTTAATTGAAGATATGCAATGCAAATACATGCTAATGTCGCCCTCAGTGTTGGGTTGGATCAAGCTGTATCTGTGCTAGGGAGATGTGAAGATCTAGTGGGTAACACTTTCCTATAAGGTTCCATTTGTAAAGGGTTTATAAAGGGTTTGCAATTACGTTACTGATGGTTATTAAATCATTTGTAAATGGGTTATAACAAATTAATAATTACGTTACTAACAGTTATTAAATCATTTGTAAATGGGTTATAACAAATTAATAATTACGTTACTAATAGTTATTAAATCATTTGTAAATGGGTTATAACAAATTGGTCAAATAGTGCGATTGCCAGTCAGTGCTTGTCAAATAACGAGACACTATTTACTAGCTACTAACCATTTATAAATGCACTTACAAATGTGTATAATGTAGCGACCCGCACAGACAGCTGTGTGTTATGTGTTAGGCTAGGAGGTGGTTGTGTTGTACTGACCAGTACCCGGTGTTCGCGGGGTCCGACATGTCAATCAACCTGCTATCTGCCAATCACGGGAATGCCTGGAATGTTCTGATGCCGGGCATCCTGGTGGTTGGCGGAGTGGCGTGGAGGGGGGTTGGGCAGGGGGGTGGAGCATTGGAAGTTAAGACCAGGTTCAGCCTTTGTTCTCTCTCTCTTACGTCTGGGCTTCACAAGAGAAGGTCACGATCGGCTTGTGGGTTATCTGTCATCTTCTTGGCGTGTGCTACGGCCCAAACAGTAGCCTGTGTAAAGTTGGTTTAATAAACCGTCAATTCGCAAACTCAAGCCTCTGTCTGGACAATTGTTCATTTATGATCTAGTCAGGTCATTACAATAATATTGAACCCTTATGTATCATCATGCAAAAAGAAATAGCTGGTTTTCAGACCAATGGTCAACTCCCATGATGTGTCTTGTCCCACGTTTGAAACACTGATGATGCATTGGTACACTTATTTATTCCAGGAATGAAGGCTTCATCTGAAGATCTCAAGCCATATTATTGGTGTGGTTTGCTGGTTTCTGAGAAATTTCCCCGATTTCCCCAACGTGCTTGAAATAAACACGACTTGGAACGTGCCTAGAATTTTGTGTTTACACTGACATAATGTGACAATGCATCATGAAGAATCAGGATGGATATGTGCAAAGGCCAGACAGAAGAGATTGAGCACAAATACATGTTGTTTACAAGATAAAAATGTTGACAGTGGAAAGAAGGTAAATTCTCTATGCAATTTGTTTTACTTCTGGATTCAGAAGTTTTGCTGAATGATTTAGTACGCTGCTCAGCTAGCAAAGTAGTTAGCTAGCTAATGTTTGCTAGCAGCTCTGTCCTAACTAGCTAACTAGGAAACGTTAGCTAGCTAGCTTGCATTATGTAAAACCTAAAACTTATTTTTGAATATAGAAATTCTGCTAGACGATTTAGCAAGAGATAATCTTTGGCATGATATAGTGGGCTAGCAAATTAGATCACGTTTGCTGGCTAGTTAGCTTCGCTAGCTAGCTAGCAAATGTTAGCTGCCAGCTAGCTAACATCGACATCAAAGATTTGCATAACTAACCCAATATAGACCCAGAGCCTGTCGTTTCCAATGTGAGCAAATTAATCATAGTGGGCAGAACAAGCAAGGAGGTGGGCAGAGCCAAGCACGAGCTAGTGAGATCCTATTTGCGTGTTCTAGCATTTATTTGCATATTTCCATTAGGGAACACCTAATCTTAAACACTAGCTAGCTATTATTATTATTATTATTATTATTATTATTATTAACTAGCAGTGGATAACATAACTAGCTAAGCCTAAATGGTATAACTCATGATAACGATGATAGTACAGTTGTGTAGCGAGAATGTCTATGCTAAATTGTCATAAATTCCTATTCTCTCCCACAGATTCCCATAAGGTCTCAGACTCCAGGATGGGAAATTCTTAACAAGAAATAAACAGATGAAGACACAGAAGGGGACCATGAGACCCTATGTTGTATTTTAAATAGTTCATTTGTTGTCAATTTCTATTCTGACATGTAATGTTAAAAAGGGGAGAAAAAGCCCCCACCTGTTTATCTGAATTAGCTAGACTACTCACTATACCAATGATAGGCTACACATTTGAGTCACTGCAAAATTGTTTTCCCAATGTGTCCTATTAAATGACATGTTCTTTTTACTATGTATTGCATGATTGAGGAGATTACATGCTTTTATAAATGTTTGCTGCTCATTAATAAATAGCCAGGAGGTTTCCACTTTCAGCAGTTATAAATGTTGATAACTCATTTGTTAAGGTAATGGTCAATAAGGTATAATTTTGGCAGTTTTAAATGTTAATAACGCAGTTATAAATGTCCATAGTTCTGCCACTAAAATAAGGTATACTCTTAGGAGTTATACATTTCGATGACTCAGTCATAAATGTTTACAGGCCTGTCACTTTAAAATAAGGTATACTTCTGTCATTTATACAGACCATTCAGAAAGTAGGTCAGACCCCTTGAATTTTTTTACATTTTGTTACGCTACAGATTTTTTTTCTCTCATCAACCTACTCACAATACCCCATAATTACAAAGCAAAAACAGTTTTTTTGAATTTTTTGCAAATTCATTTGTTTAAATAAAATAAAATATTACATTTACTTAAGTATTAAGACCCTTTACTCAGTACTTTGTTGGAGAACCTGGCAGCGATTACAGCCTCAAGTCTTCTTGCTTATGACGCTACAAGCTTGGCACACCTGTACCTGGGGAGTTTCTCCTAATTCTTCTCTGCAGATCCTCTCAAGCGCTGTCAGGTTGGATGGGGAGCGTTGCTGCACAGCTATTTTCAGGTCTCTCCAGAGATGTTTGAAAGTGTTCAAGTCCGAGGTCTGGCTGTGTCACTCAAGGACATTCAGAGACTTATCCCGAAGCTACTCCTGCGTTGTCTTGGCTGTGTGTTTAGAGTTGTTTGAAGGTGAACCTTCGCCCCAGTCTGAGGTCCTGAGCTGTCTAGAGCAGGTTTTCATCAAGGATCTCTCTGTACTTTGGTCCATATACATTTCCCTCGATCCTGACTAGTCTCCCAGTCCCTGCCACTGAAAAACATCCCCACAGCATGATGCTGCCACCACCGCGCTTCACCTTAGGGATGGTGCCAGGTTTCCTGCAGACGTGACGCTTGGCATTCAGGCCAAAAAGTTCAATCTTGTTTCATCAGACTAGAGAATCTTGTTTCTCATGGTCTGAAAGTCCTTTAGGTGCCTTTTGGCAAACTCCAAGTGGGCTATCATGTGCCTTTTACAGAGGAGTGGCTTCCGTCTGGCCACTCTACCATAAGGGCCTGATTGGTGGAGTGCTGCAGAGATGGTTGTCCTTCTTGAAGGTTCTCCCATCGCCGCAGAGGAACTCTGGAGCACTGTCAGAGTGACCATTGGGTTCTTGGTCACCTCCCTGACTAAGGCCCTTCTCCCCTAATTGTTCAGTTTTGCCAGGTGGCCAGCTCTAGGAAGAGTCTTGGTGGTTCCAAACCTCTTCCATTTAAGAAAGATGGAGGCCACTGTGTTATTGCAGACCTTCAATGCAGAAGACATTTTGGGGTACCCTTCCCCTGATCAGCGCCTCGACACAATCCTGTCTTGGAGCTCTACAGGCATTCCTTCGACCTCATGGCTTGGTTTTGCTCTGACATGCACTGTCAACTGTTGGACCATATATAGACAGGTGTGTGCCTTTCCAAATCCTGTCCAATGAATTGAATTGATTACAGGTGGAGTCCAATCAATTTGTAGAAACATCTCAAGGATGATCAATGGAAACAGGATGCACCTAAGCTCTAAGTGTTTCCCAATGCAGTTCTTGCGTTGAGCCCGAACAAAAGAAGGGCTGTTCTCACTCTGAAACATTAAGTTCATTCACATCTCAAAGGAAAAATAGGAATGCTGCTTATTCTATTCTCCCAGTGGCGATTTTTTGAACCATTGCAGTAGAAAATGGCTGTTGCCTGGGGAATAGAAAGAGAATGGGGCGATGGCAAGGGATGCTGAATACAATAGAGATTTCTATTCTCTTAAGTACATGGCCTCCCAGGCAGTTCATTACAGGTCAGATTTAATCATATGTTTGAAATAACACACAGGAAAGTGTCATTTCTATGGTTAACTATATCAGATACCTAAAACAGATTATGGTAAGGATTAAGGGCTCTATTCACTCCGTATCGTGGAAGTTCAGCCTTACAGCTTAATTGAAATTTAAAGCCAAGTTCTTGCGTTAGCTGAGACTGCACATCACAGTAAATGCTGCATATGTTGGCTCAATTGGAAATTACCTTTACATTTCTGTCGCGCAATCTGTAACGCCTCAGTGATATTCAGTGGTAGATTTCAGAGAATAGGGCCTGCATTTATCCCGAGTCGCCATTATTCAAGGAATGATCTCAAACAAAGTGAATCAATCAGAAAGTCCAATTCGACATAACCGGAGGCTGAAATTGTCGTCTCTTAGCACTAATTGCAATTTTCCATTGGTTCCCATCACTTTCTGTTGTAAACAAGTGTAATATTGTCTCTGCAGTCATTCATTAATCACAAATGACATTTCTGTTCAAATCTCAGAGCAGCCTCAACCTTTATTTGTGATCATTTGGATGTTTAACGCAAGTTATAGTTCAACCTGTAATAAGATAATTAATCACAGTTGACAGTACACAAATTAATGATTGCCATTCTTTAACAAATGGAATTACACCCCCATGTAGCCAGCAGCTTTCATAAAAGGGAAGAAACAATAGGTGCCAGGCGACCTGATACATTCAATTCATCCCCGGCATTTGCATATTTTGTTATGGCAAAGTATGAAAAATGATATCCTTATTTGTTACAAAGAGTGGGAAATGAAATGGAAACAGCCCACTCAGCCAGAATAGGAAATACATTCTTATCCTGTATTGCCTGTCTGTTCTTTCCGCTACAAGACACAGTGATACATGCAAACACCACCAATTTAGTGTCACTGTCTCACATTGTGTGTATGTGTGCGTGTATGTATGCATGCATTTGTGTGTGTGCATGCGTGTGTGCACGTGTGTGTGTGTGTTTAAGTGGATGGGAAAGGCAGATGTCCACATCACTTTTTGTTGTAGTTATGGTGGATGTTTCTCATCCCTGTCAGCCTTTTTCCAATGAGTCAAAAACACTTCAGCTACTATGTATACATATTCATCATGTATGCATCAGTCTGTACATACTGTATGTGTTAATTCCTCCATGTGTCCTTCCAGTTGTCACAGCCTAGTATGACACCAACGGGCATTGGCAGCATTCTGGCTGGGCTACACCTCTAAATAGTGAACAATCACATAGCTAAGACTTAGAGTTCAGTTATCTAACCAAAAAAACAGCAGGACTACTGCATACTAGTAGGACTATTGCACACAGCAGTATCCGCTTAGAAAAAAGGTGCTATCTAGAACCTAAAAGGGTTCTTCAGTTGTCCCCATAGGGGAACCCTTTGAAAGGGTTCTCCTTTCAAGAACCCAGCCTTTTTGGTTCCAGGTAGAACTCGTTGGGTTCCATGTAGAACCCTCTGTGTAAAGGGTTCTACATGGAACCCAAAAGAGTTCTACATGGAACCCAAAATAGTTCTACCTGGAAACAAAAAGGGTTATCCTATGGGGACAGCCGAAGAACACTTTTGGAATCCTTTTTTCTAAGAGTGTATACTACCTGAGCTGGTCTAAGATGAAGACTGCTCAGTATCTGTAACAATAAATCAGGCCTGTAGTCTCTTTATACACACACATAGCTACCGTATGCATATTCATGGCCCAAGACTCACTTTCATGAAATATAGTAGAAGTCAGCGGATGCTTGATTAATAAGACCCTTCACCAACATATGCTACAATCGTCTGTCATCTCCCATATCCTGTGAACACGCTTGTCACACACCTGAAGCTGAGCAGCATATGTGTCAGTCACTGAACAAGGACGAGGAAGCGCTGATTTGTTCAGACATGAAACATTATTTTGGGAATCAGTCTCATAAGTCGTCGCTATTGGTCATAGTATTTATTCCACTTGGCTCAGGTTACCCAGTTATCTTATGATGAGGGCTATGATGCTACAGAACAGAAATAGACTGTCTTCTGTAACACCCTGATCTGTTTCACCTGTCATTGTGATTGTCTCCACCCCCCTCCAGGTATCGCGCATCTTCCCCATCATCCCCTGTGTATTTATACCTGTGTTCTCTGTCTGTCTGTTGCCAGTTTGTCTTGTTTGTTCAAGCCTACCAGCATTTTTGTATCGGCTCCTGCTTTTCCCCGTGTCTCTTTTCTCGTCCTCCTGTTTTTGACCCCTGCCTGTCCTGACCCTGAGCCTTCCTGCCGTCCTGTACCTTTGCCCCTGTTGCTCTAATAAACATTGTTACTTCGACACGGTCTGGATCTGGGTCTTACCTGATTCCTGATTGTACGAACATGCCATGACTGACCAAGCAGACCCGGACCAGCTGCGCAACACAATCTCCTCGCAAGGAGCTCGCTCAAGGAATTGCTTCGTGGGCTGATGGAGGGGGTCCAAACATTGGCTGAGCGCCATGACCGGGTGTTGGACATGCTGTGGGATCAATACCGCGGGTTGTCTTGGCGTCAGCCTGCCACGGTAACCCCACCGCCCCCCAGTAACTTGGTGGTTAACAGCGCCGCCCCACCGGCCACTCCACCTTTCCGGAAGCCACGGTTACCTCCCCCGGAATGCTTTCATGGAGAACCGATCACCTTTTTAGCTTAGTGTGCCGTCATTTTCGAGCTTCAGCCCTCCTTCTTCCCCTCGGATCGCTGGTAGGACTCTCACTTGAGCTACCGCCATATGGGGAACAGCAGCCGGCCATATGCGTAAGCCTGCAGGGGTTCGTGGGAGAGGTGAGGAAGGTTTTCGATGCCCCATTCTCCGGGAGAAAAGCTGCCCGGAAGCAAATCCAGCTCCAGCAGGACACCCGCACTGTGGCCGCGGTGGATGTCCGCACATTGGCAGCAGAGAGTACGTGGAACCCGGAAGCATTGTTCAACATGTTCCTGCACGGCGTCTCGGAGGAGGTTAAGGATGAGCTTGCAGCTCGGGAGTTACCCACGGATCTTGACTCCCTCATCACTTTGACCATCTTCATCAATGGGCGATTGTGGCAACGAAGGATGGAGAGGGAATTGGATGTCGCTCGCCCGTCCAGGGATTCTCTCTCGCCTCCGAGCCACTCCGGAAGTCCCCAACGGTCCCGTGGCTGAAGACACCCGAGGTTTCCCAACCTTCCTCGAGAGTCACCGAAGAAGCCCAAGGCACTGTTTCCCGAGCCCATTTAACTAGGCAGAGCTGGGCTGTCACCAGTGGAACGGCAACACAGGACCAGCACAAGAAGCTGTCTATTGCGGGACTTTTGGTCATTTTGTTTCCTTGTGTCCGGTAAAGGGCCATGCTCACCAGGGAGTGAGTACTCGGTGGGTCTTCTGGAGGACATTTCTGCTTCCCTTACTCGCACCCCTTTTCATGGGGAACCAGTTCAAATCTCTCCGGATCCTCATTGACTGGGGCCGATGAGAGCTTTTTGGACGCCACACTGGATTCCGAGCTGAACATCCCCACTGAGCCGCTCTCCATTCCCATAGATGTTAGAGCACTGGAGGGGCACTGTATAGGTCAGTTCACCCATAACACCACTCCCATCAACCTACATGTGTCAGGGAATCACAGCGAGACCATTCTGTTCCTACTCATCAAGTCCCCCCAGATCCCCATGGTTTTGGGATTCTCCTGGCTCAAGCGACACAACCCACTCATCAACTGGCCTACGGCTGCCATCATGGGCAAGAGCCACGCCCATTGTCTGAAGTCGGTGCAACCTGCCCCGGGATGTCTTCCTGGGTCCCCGGAAGTGGTTCCGGATCTCTCCGCCATCCTCGCGGAGTACCAGCATTTCCGGGAGGTGTTCAGCAAGTCCTGGACCACTTTCCTTCCACTGCACCGCCCCTATGACTGTGGGATTGACCTTCTCCCTAGCACAAGGTGGGGTGTCTGTACTCGCTGTTGGGACCCGAAACCAAGGCTATGGAGGACTACATTGGGGACTCCCTAGCTACTGGATTTATCCGCCCCTCTTCCTCTTCCGCAAGGTTCTTCTTCGTGGAGAAGGACAAGACCCTGCACCCATGCATTGACTACTTGGGACTCAATGACATCACTGTCAAGAGCCGTTATCCGCTACCACTCATTTCCTTCGAGCCGCTCCAGGGGGCCACTCAGCCTTCGAGCCGCTCCAGGGGGCCACTGTGTTCTCCAAGCTGGATCTACGTAACGCCTATCACCTGGTGCGGATATGAGAGGGGGACGAGTGTAAGACCGCCTTTCACACGGCCAGCGGCCACTACTGGTCATGCTCTTTGGCCTCACCAACGCCCCTGCTGTGTTCCAGGCTCTGGTGAATGACATTCTCCATTACATGCTGAACCTGTTCGTCTTCGTCTACATTGATGACATCCTCGTCTTCTCCCTCTCCCCCCAAGAACACGTGCTCCATGTCCGGCAGGTTCTCCAGCGCCTTCTGGAGAACCAGTTGCTCATTAAGGCGGAAAAGTGAGAGTTCCATCGCTCCACCATTCCCTTTCTTGGCTACATCATCTCTGCTGGGTGTGTCCAGAAGGATCCCGAGAAGGTAAAGCGGTGGTGGATTGGCCTCAGCCTACGTCCAGGGTGCAACTGCAACGCTTCCTGGGTTTCGCCAACTTTTATCATCACTTTATCCGGGGTTACAGCACCCTGGCCTCCCCCTGTCTACCCTCACCTCTACCAAGGTTCCGTTCACGTTCCGGGACCTTAAATACCGCTTCACCCCGGCTCCAATCCTGGTTCATCCGGGACCTTTCCAGTCAGTTGTTGGTGGAGGCCAATGTCGGATTGGGGGCTGTTCTGTCCCGGACCTTAAGCTGCATCCCTGCGCCGCCTTCTCCCACCGCCTCACCACCACAGAGAGGAATTACGATGTGGGGAATCAGGAACATCTCGAGGTGAAGATGGCATTGGAAGAATGGAGGCACTGGCTCAAAGGGGCGGAACATCCGTTTATAGTGTGGACCGACCACAAAAACCTCTCCGCACCACCAAGCGCCTCAACTCCA
Organism: Oncorhynchus nerka; assembly: GCF_034236695.1. Classification (NCBI taxonomy): domain Eukaryota; kingdom Metazoa; phylum Chordata; class Actinopteri; order Salmoniformes; family Salmonidae; genus Oncorhynchus; species Oncorhynchus nerka. The sequence goes on from NC_088415.1 coordinate 33,579,139, forward strand.
GGCAGGCAAGATGGGCCCTGCTGTTTACCCGGTATAACTTTCCCCTCTCCTACCGGCCGGGGTCCAAGAATGTCAAGCCGGATACCCATCTCAATGCTATAACCCCACGGCTACCACCCCGGAGCCCGAGACCATCCTTCCCACCTCGTGCCTGGCGACGGTACTCAGCTGGGGTATTGAGAAACAGGTCCGGGTGATGCAGCGGTCCCAGCCGAACCCTGGGGGGGCCCAGGTATCCGGATGTTTGTGCCTGACTCTGTCGGCTCTGCGGTCCTGGAGTAGGCCCATTCCTCCAGGCTTGCCTTTCCTGCTCCAGGCGGACCCTGGCCTTCATGCGACAATGCTTTTGGTGGCCTACCATGGTTCCGGATGTCGCTGCCTTTGTCACTGCCTGCATGGTCTGTGCACAGAACAAGACCCCTTGACAAGCTCTGACTGGCCTCGTCCAACCTCTGCCCATCCCTCATCGGCCCTGGTCCCACATCTCCCTGGACTTTGTCACGGGTCTCCGCCCATCTGATGGCAACACCGCCATTCTGACCGTGGTTGATCGCTTTTCCAAGGTCACCCACTTCATTCCTCTCCCCAAGTTACCCTCTGCCAAGGTGACAGCTCAGCTCATGGTGCAGCACGTCTTCCGGATCCATGGACTTCCCGTGGACATTGTCTCCGGCCGCAGCCCTCACTTCTCATCCCGGTTCTGGAAAGCGCTCTGCACCCTCATTGGGTCGTCCGCTGGGTTCCACCCCCAGTCCAACGGCCAGTCAGAGCAAGCCAACCAGGACCTCGAGACCACCCTGCGCTGCCTGGTCTCTGCCAAACCCACCACCTGGAGCCAGCAGCTGGTCTTGGTGGAATAGACCCGCAACACCCTTCCCTGCTCTGCCATGGGCCTATCACCATTTGAGTGTTCCCTGGGGTATGAGCAGGAAGAGGAGGTCAGCACACCTTCTGGCCAGATATTTGTCCGCCGCTGTCGTCGTATCTGTAGGAGAGCACGGTCGGCCCTCCTCAAGACCACCTCCAGGTATCGACAACAAGCGGATCGCCATCGGACCCTGGCTCCTCGGTATCGTCTCGGGCAGAAGGTATGGCTGTCCACCCCGATATCTGCCCCTCCGGGTGGAATCCCACAAGCTCTCCCCCCGGTTTATTGGCCTGTTCCCATCTCTAGAATTATTAGTCCCTCTGCTGTTCATCTTCTGTTGCCCCATACCCTTCATGTGTCCCGAGTTAAACCCATGTCTCACAGCCCTTTGTCTCCTGCTCCTGCTTTTCCCCATCTCTCTTTTATCGTCCTCCTGATTTTGACCCCTGCCTGTCCTGACCCTGAGCCCGTCCGCCTGACCACTCTGCCTGCCCTGACCCTGCTTGCCATTCTGTACCTTTGCCCTATCTCTGGATTACCGACCTCTGCCTGACCTGACTCTGAGCCTGCCTGCCATCCAGTACCTTTGACCCTGTTGCTCTAATTGTTACTTTGACAGGGTCTGCATCTGGGTCTTACCTGATTCCTGATAATCTTCCATACTTGTGTTTTTTCCTCATTCTGGAGTAAGCTGGAAGATAAGCTTATTCAGGAAGGATTTGTTTAGTGGTGATTACTGTAACGTGAGTGCTCTTGTCTACTTAGTGCATAGTAGTGGAGGCTCCTCAGAGGAGGAAGGAACTTCCTCCACAGGGAATTTCATTTAAAAAAATGTTTTAAACGTTTAAAAAGTTATCATTTTTGGATAAAACTATATTAAATATAATAATTGATTAAAACACAATATTTTGCAAAGTAGGTCTACAGTAGCCTCAACAGCACTCTGTAGGGTAGTACCATGGTGTAGCCGGAGGACAGCTAGCTTCCGTCCTCTTGAGTACATTGACTACAATACAAAACCTAGGAGGCTCATGGTTCTGACCCCCTTCCATAGATTTACACAGTAATTATGACAACATCCGGAGAACGTCCCCCAGCCTATCAGAGCTCTTGTAGCATGAACTGACATGTTGTCCACCCAATCATAGGACCAGATAATGAATCTAGTACTGGAAGAATAAGCTACAGCTAGCTAGCACTGCAAAAAAGGTGGAGAGCAGTTGACTCAGAGAAAGAAAATAGTTGAACATTTTTGAACAAATTAATTTATTTCTAAATGAAGTAGAAGCAAGAGGAAAATAGAGAGAGATTTTGTCCCTTTTTTTCCAGTTTCACTTAGCTAGCTAGTTTAGCCTATTGAAACACCCTTGCACAAACAGAGGGATGCTATCTTAGCTAGCTGGCTATGACTATCCAACACAACACTGGAACTCTTCCAAGTCAAGGTAAGCTTTTGGTTTTACAAATGTATTGCCACCGGGGCCTGCCGGTGTAACTGCTTACTGACTATACACTGTAACGTTACTGCATGATTTAGCGGGTTTACTAACGCGTTAGTTATATTAGCTATGCTGACTATGACGTTACTTTAGCTAATATGGTGACAACAATGTAGTGGTTTGGCTTGGAAAGTTATTTTTTCCGCCTGTCACATACAGTTTATGTGTTATGCATTGACGTCCTCAAGCGAAGGGAAGAGGTGAACAGAGCAGAGCGCATAACGTAGATGCTAGAAGGAATACAACGCCGCTGCGATGAAACTGTAAACGGTGTTCAGGCGTGTATGCATTCTATCGATTCTGTGGAAAAATATTTCTTTAACAAAAGCAAACGGAACAAAACAGGGATAAGCTTACACGCAACTGTAGGACCAATGATTACACCCGATATCGGCAAGAGTGTGCAAGGCAGTATTGAATGTCGCTGTCTGTCCATGTGTCACTGTCTGTCACATCAAATTTGTCTCTCGACCAGTGTGCACATACGTTGTAAATTTTCATTCATGGCAAGGTTGTAGCAACCTCATGATGGGTATAGGGGAAATTCGAGTATCATGTAGTACCCTAAACCTATCGCTGTTACATTTAACTGGGTGAATAAAATATGAATGACAGTCATCCAACCAATATGCTGTAATAGATATAAGGTCACACTCATATTTTTTTTTGTCCTCCCTCATCTGAAATGGCACTGACCGTCACTGATGGGGATATATTTATGCAGGTGATCCTAAATGGTGCAATGCACAGTAGTGATTAACTGACATTACATAGTTGAGGTAGTCTACACTCTTAGAAGAAAGGTGCTATCTAGAGCCTAAATATTGTAATTTGTCTGTCCCCATAAGAGAACCCGTTAAATAACCCTTTTTGGTTCCAGGGACAACTCTTTTGGGTTCCATGTAGAAACCTTTCCATAGAGGGTTCTACATGGAACCCAAAATGGTTCTACCTGGAACAAAAAGGGTTCTCTTAACGGGTTCTCCTATTCGGGACAGCTGAAGAACCCTTTTGAAAACCTTTTTTCTTAGAGTGTAGTGTGGTGTGATGACTAACATCAAACAGTACCTGAGAGGACAATGCCTAAAAAATTGCTTTATGTAATACTCTAATATATAACCATTGTGTCGTTGTATATATTACAGTATATCACCTTGAATACAATGTGGCAGGGTATACAGTGCATTCAGAAAGTATTGAGACCCTTTGACTTTTCAACATTTTGTTATGTTACAGCCTACTCTAAAATAGATTAAATACATGTTTTTCCTCATCAAGCTACACACAATACCCTATAATGATGAAGTTTGTATAGTTTTTTAAACATTTTTGCAAATGTATTACAGATAAAAACAGAAATACCTTATTTACATAAGTATTCAGACTATTACACCTGAAATTGATCTCAGGTGAATCGTGTTTCCATTGATCATCCTTGAGATGTTTCTACAACTTGACAACTTGATTGGAGTCCACCTTCGATAAATTCAATTGACTGGACATGATTTGGAAAGGCACACACCTGTCTATATAAGGTCCCACAGTTGACAGTTCATGTCAGAGCGTCACGTCTGGAGGAAACCTGGCACCATCCCTATGGTGGCGGCAGCATCATGCTGTGGGGATGTTTTTCAGTGTCAGGGACTAAGAGATTAGTCAGGATCGAGGCAAAGATGAATGGAGCAAAGTACAGCAAGATCCTTGATGAAAACCTGCTCCAGAGTGCTCAGGACCTCCAGACTGGGGAAAAGGTTCACCTTCCAAATGGACAACGTCCCTAAGCACACAGCCAAGACAACACAGGAGTAGCTTTGGGACAAGTCTCTGAATGTTCATGAGTAGCCCAGCCAGAGCCCGGACTTGAACCCGATCCAACATCTCTGGAGAGACCTGAAAATAGCTGTGCAGCGATGCTCCCCTCCAACCTGACCGCGCTTGAGAGGATCTGCAGAGAAGAATGGGAGAAACCATATACAGGTGTGCCAAGCTTCTAGCTTCTAGCGTCATACCCAAGAAGACTCATGGCTGTAATTGCTGCCATAGGTGCTTCAACAAAGTACTGAGTAAAAGGTCTGAATACTTATGTAAATGTGATATTTCAGTTGTTTATTTGTAAAACATTTTCAAAAAAATATTAAAACCTGTTTTTTGATTTGCCATTATGGGGTATTGTTTGTAGATTGATGAGGGAAAAAACAATTTCATCCATCTTAGAATAAGTCTGTAACATAACAAAATGTGGAAAAAGTCAAGGGGTCTGAATACAGCTAGCAACAGGAGGCTAGCAAAAAATTTGGCGATCTTCCTGGTCAGAGATTCTTAGACTTTTAATAAAAAATTGTATAGCTCATAACTCACCCAGTTTACACAGCAATGGGCTTTAGAGAAAGTACACAATAAACGTCAGCGATCGGTATAAACTAAATAGATGCCATATACCTGGGCGTTTGACATTTTCACAACTCCATAAGTGGAAAGGGAAGTGTTCACAAGGTGTCCCTTTTAATAGTATGCAGTGTAAAACCTTTTCTCAAGTCCTTCTCTTTCCAGGCAGAACACCTATTAATTATAGACTGAAAGCCAAGAGCTGCAAATGATCCAGTTACAGGGACTTGTCCCCTTTGGGCCCCCAGGCCTCATTGTTCTCCCCAAGCCTCACCATATTCATTATAAGTAAACACAATGGAAATATCCCGGTGTGGTTTTTCATATGACTTAGTGGATTGGTTCCAGTAGTTCACAGGATTATACAGTACTAATAGCAGTTACTGTCTCAGTTGGGGAAATTGGTTTGTGGCATTTAGTCAGGGTAGGGTCAAGCCAAAGAGTCTACTGGTTGAAGTAAAATCCTTCTGTGATATAGCAGTATAACCAGGATGGACAACGCCAGTAGTTCAGGATGGAGAAATTTGTATTAACATTCCTCTAATAACCTGAGACAGAGCAAACATCGCATTTTATGACCAAGATATTGCTGCTTGGAGGATTGCAAAAATTTGTTGACACTTCATTGCCACTGTAGAACAACCCTCTTCTCCTTTCAAAAGCATCCCTCACTGTGTGTCATTCAAACACCAGGGGATGGGAGACCTTGAATCCCACCTAGTAACTAGCTACTTCTCCGTGGTGCATTCTTATTTTAATGGAGGCTTCTGCTCCATGTCTGAAGGTATCTGAAGGTTCTAGCATGATTTTTTATTTATTTATTTTATTTAACCTTTATTTAACCAGGTAGGCAAGTTGAGAACAAGTTCTCATTTACAATTGCAACCTAGCCAAGATAAAGCAAAGCAGTTCGACACATACACCAACACAGAGTTACACATGGAGTAAAACAAACATACAGTCAATAATACAGTAGAAAAATAAGTCAATATACAATGTGAGCAAATGAGGTGAGATAAGGGAGGTAAAGGCAAAAAAAGTCCATGGTGGCGAAGTAAATACCAAATATAGCAAGTAAAACACTGGAATGGTAGATTTGCAGTGGACGCATGTGCAAAGTAGAGATAAAAAATAATGGGGTGCAAAGGAGCAAAATAAATAAATACAATAGGGGAAGAGGTAGTAGTTTGGGCTAAATTATAGATGGGCTATGTACAGGTGCAGTAATCTGTGAGCTGCTCTGACAGCTGGTGCTTAAAGCTAGTGAGGGAGATGTGTTTCCAGTTTCAGAGATTTTTGTAGTTCGTTCCAGTCATTGGCAGCAGAGAACTGGAAGGAGAGGGGGCCAAAGGAAGAATTGGTTTTGGGGGTGACCAGAGAGATATACCTGCTGGAGCGCGTGCTACAGGTGGGTGCTGCTATGGTGACCAGCGAGCTGAGATAAGGGGGACTTTACCTAGCAGGGTCTTGTAGATGACCTGGAGCCAGTGGGTTTGGCGACGAGTATGAAGCGAGGGCCAGCTAACGAGAGCATACAGGTCGCAGTGGTGGGTAGTATATGGGACTTTGGTGACAAAACGGATGGCACTGTGATAGACTGCATCCAATTTATTGAGTAGGGTATTGGAGGCTATTTTGTAAATGACATCGCTGAAGTCGAGGATCGGTAGGATGGTGAGTTTTACGAGGGTATGTTTGGCAGCATGAGTGAAGGATGCTTTGTTGCGAAATAGGAAGCCAATTCTAGATATAACTTTGGATTGGAGATGTTTGATGTGAGTCTGGAAGGAGAGTTTACAGTCTAACCAGACACCTAGGTATTTGTAGTTGGCCACATATTCCAAGTCAGAACCGTCCAGAGTAGTGATGTTGGACGGGCGGGCAAGTGCACGCAGCGATCGGTTGAAGAGGGCGGCAGGGTAGCAGGGTAGCCTAGTGGTTAGAGCGTTGGACTAGTAACCGGAAGGTTGCAAGTTCAAATCCCCGAGCTGACATGGTACAAATCTGTCGTTCTGCCCCTGAACAGGTAGTTAACCCACTGTTCCTAGGCCGTCATTAGAAATAAGAATTTGTTCTTTAACTGACTTGCCTAGTTAAATAAAGGTAAAAAAATAAAAAGAGCATGCATTTAGTTTTACTTGTATTAAAGAGTAGTTGGATGCCACAGAAGGAGAGTTGTTTGGCATTGAAGCTCATCTGGAGGGTTGTTAACACAGTGTCCAAAGAAGGGCCAGAAGTATACAGAATGGTGTCGTCTGCGTAGAGGTGGATCAGAGAATCACCGGCAGCAAGAGCGACATCATTTATTTATACAGAGAAGAGAGTCGGCCCAAGAATTTAACCCTGTGGCACCCCCATAGAGACTGCCAGAGGCCCGTACAACAGGTCCTCCGATTTGACACACTGAACTCTATCAGAGAAGTAGTTGGTGAACCAGGCGAGGCAATCATTTGAGAAACCAAGGCTATCGAGTCTGCCGATGAGGATGTGGTGATTGACAGAGTCGAATGCCTTGACCAGGTCAATGAATATGGCTGCACAGTATTGTTTCTTATCAATGGCGGTTAAGATATTGTTTAGGACCTTGAGTGTGGCTGAGATGCACCCATGACCAGCTCTGAAACCAGATTGCATAGCGGAGAAGGTGCGGTGGGATTCAAAATGGTCGGTAATCTGTTTGTTGACTTGGCTTTTGAAGACCTTAGAAAGGCAGGGTAGGATAGATATAGGTCTGTAGCAGTTTGGGTCAAGAGTGTCCCCCCCCTTTGAAGAGGGGGATGACCGCAGCTGCTTTCCAATCTTTAGGAATGTTGTAGCAGGGATCATCAACTAGCCACGGGTTGATATTTTCTTGAGCGGATGCTCAGGCGACTGGAACATAATTACAAATATTTTGTAGACTGCAAATTGATCACAAGAAGCCCAAACTTCATATTTGAATAAAGCATAATAATTTCAAATCTTGCTTCGTATACAATCACATATATCTCTTTATTATGGGTGGAAATACTTTGGAACAGATTTACAAAATTAAAATCACTTGGAGCTGATTTGCCAGGGTGTTTTTACAGTGTTTAATGCCCCCCCACAAAAAAGAAAGAAAATCAGTGCGGGTGCCAATTGGGGAACCCTGATGTATAGCCTGAGCCCGGGGACTGAGGAGGCTGCAGCGTGTGGTGTTCAGCTCAGCAGGGCCCCTCTGAGAGCTGGCTGAGAGCAGAATGACTTGCCGTGACAGGGTTTGCCAATAACTGAACATGACAGACAGGTGTGAAGCCCCCTACCGCCAAATAAGAATCTAGCCCATTACATTGGCGACTGCAGCCCCCTACTGGGCGCTTGACAGCCTGAGGGATGAGGAGGAACTGTCGTGTTGTTGTGCTATAGGGTGTGTGGGGGCGTCTGACAGAATCCCTATGTGCCTCTATACCACGACAAAGAGAGCCACAGACATAGCCTTTCCTGGGTATCAGACTCAGATGGTCGTTTTACCACATCTCATATTAAGGATATATAGCGACAGCAGTAAAGCACAATTCCTTGGATAGACAGCCACACTGGCAGACTGGTAGCTAACTTCACCAGTCTCAGACATCCATGTCCAATAGACATTAATCACTCCAAGTTATAAACCTGCTCTATTTATTTCACTGCCTGTCAGACAAACAGACTTGACTGTTCGAAATATTCACCAAGCAAATTAGAGTTTCAGTGCCAGCCCGAATGCTTTTGATTTTTCTTTGCCAACCACACAGTGCAGATGTACGGTATAATATTTCTGTAGGTTTCAAATGAGCATTATTACTTCAGCATTGATGTTGTGCCAAATGAACTCATTGCAGTTTTTTAAAAGCCACAGTTATTTAAAGCAAGCAAATTGAACATTAAAACTGCATAAAACCATCTGCTTGAGACTCCATCACTGTATTTTCTCCCACAATGGATGGGGAGGGATGAGGAAGGGTTTAGGGGAGCGGTGGAGTAAGGGGGTTCATTTCTAAATTCTGGTCACGTTCATAACAAGTCTGTGGGAAAGGTCAGTTTTCAGTGTCGAGATCAGGTTTAGGTTAGGGCTAGGTTGAAGATAACAAAGGTTAAGACAAGAGGATTCTAATATCCCATAATGCTTTGCAGCAATGAGGAAGAATTCTAAACAATGGCACCAGCAATGCTAGTTAGTAACAATCATTTTGTTTATTTTAAAACGCTTCCTCATGGAATTATTAGCTTGTCCTAACCTGGCTATCTTCAATCTAGGATCAGGGAACACCTGGCTTTCTTCAACCTAGGGTCAGGGAACACCTGGCTTTCTTCAACCTAGGGTCAGGGAACACCTGGCTATCTTCAACCTAGGGTCAGGGAACACCTGGCTATCTTCAACCTAGGGTCAGGGAACACCTGGCTCTTGAGGGCAAAAAACGTTGCTGGTTTAGTACTAGAGAAAGTGGATGGGGATGCTGTATCCCCCAAATGAAAACCAAAATATAGGTTTCAGGTATCTGTCCTTGATCTTGATAGAAATTCCAAGACACATTGGTACACCAGGCAGTGCCTTTGCTTTTAGATGGACAAGGCATTCTCTGGGCAATATATATATGTTGTACAATATTCTATCCGAACAAAGGTTTCTCTAGTTTGTCTATACTCATTTTCTCTCATAGGTCAGAGAGGAGCTTGGCTGGGGGAGTTGAATTCCTTGAGTCAAAACGTGGAAGTATACAGTATGTGTTCTATTACTGAGAACATCACGCTTCAATACTTTCACTGTACCTCAGAGAGGGAGAGAGAAAGAGAAATCTAACAAACAAAAAACATGATAAGCTCAGCCTGTCCTGCTTCTTGACAGGATGCTGAAATTCAGTAATTGTTACAGGAGTAAAAATCCCTCAGGTGAAAAATGAAACATTACACAGAGTCCCTAAATATCTACAGCCACTTTATCTGGCATATATATTTCTAAGGGTTGTCATGGCAGAACCACCATACATTGCTTGGAAATAAATCAACAAAAACATACATGTATTTTCATATTTAGCTAATAAAAGCATTTAGCTTATTGTCATTGTCCACCTCCAACTCTTATTAGGGAGTCCATTAGCTATTACCAGATTTAAGAAGCATCCCAAAACTTTAATTCTATGTTTCATAGTCTTATGAATAATACTTGATTTGGATAATCCCATACACCTTTAGTCAAAGTTTTCAGCCATTTTCTCCACAATTGAAGAGCTAAGAACTGTTATTTTATGGAGGAACAATGGAAGCGAGTCTTCCAGGTAGAGTACAGTGAAGTGGGATGTCAGCAGGGATCCTGTTTGATTTGTTATCTGTGTTTTAGACAAGCTCCCCTGGGATGAAAACCTGAGTGAGCCTCGTGGGTGGGACACCAAACCCTCCATGTGTGACAGGAACAGTCCATTGTCGTTTTTGATATACTGCTGTATGTTATATATTTCTTTCCTTTCTTTCAAAGGAACATAAAACCACAGGTAAAAAAAACCCACATGAGGACAAGAACAAGAATCCCAAACCAAGTGAAATACAAGTGCAGTACAATGCAATCACATCATTTGTAACTTTAGAGAAGCTTTGTTGGATGTAGGTGAAATACTTTGATGAGTTAAATGCAAGGGAAATAGTGAATATTCAAGTGCTCTAAAATAAGACATTGTTAGCAGCTTCCAAATACAGTTTAGCAGCCCCTTTAATGATGTTCAGGTAGGAGGCAGAGCAGAACATAGACCCTCCCCGTGACTTCAAAGCCAGAACAAAAATATGAGGCCAGCACACATATTTTTTCCTTACAAAAGGAGACAGGAAACAGTTTCACTTAACCTCAAAGTAGACAAAAGTGGAGCAAAGTTTGGCGTGAGGACAGATTCCATGAATCTGTGTCCAGCAGGATAGTTTCACCACCCTGTCCTTCTGTGCCCCCTCAGTCAGAGCCAGCTGTTTAAGTCTGATGACCTCTGTCGGTTCCTGTGGAGCCCTCTGGACATGTGCCAGAGACCACAGACACGACTGAAGCCTCAGTGTCCCCATGAGCTTTCCAATTATGAGACACACAGAGTGGCCAGAGAGACACACAGTAGCCTGTTCAGGCAGCGAGGAAGACTTGGTAGCCTGTTGTCAGGATAGACCAAGGAGTTGAGGTGACAGGACTATGGACCATTCCAAACTGACTCATCTCGTGTTGTATAATCAGTCATTACACATCAAGCACAATGCACTGTGCATTGTAAGACATACACCTACATGGATGAGCTAAAGGTATTCTCCTCGCATAAGTAGAGTTGTGACACATCTTTGCTCTAACATTCTAAGGAGGAAGATTATGTCCCTTATTTAAACATTTTTTATGTAAAGAGACATTACCATACTTAAATAGTGCCTTACTTTTGCATGTGGCACTTGAAATCCGAGGTGCTGCATGTTGTTAATTTGCATAATTGAACAGATACATCAGCGCGGGTGGAGGAGGTGGTGGAGGAGGGGGAGAGAGGAGGACTGACGTGGGTGTAAGGGGCTGCAGGCACTGGGCACAGCTGGTTTGTACTCCAATAGTGGCTGCGGGGGTGAACATACTAGTGTCAGGATCAATGGGAGCTGCAACTGAACAGATCAAAGCCAACCACAGTGTGAGGCAGGGAGAGGAGAGGGAGAGGGGAGGATAGCTCTGCAGCAGACTGCTTTCAGACCGCAGTAGAATGACGCATGCTGGTGGAATACTGTACTGTAGTTGCAGGTACAGTATGAGTAAGGTTTCGTCCAGGTTAACTTCTCCTGTGCTGCAGAGTTTTAGCCCCCGAGGAGCCTCTGATCTACAGACTTGCAAAATGCATTAGTTCATTCCGGAACATATTACGCAGAGCTGAACTCACCAACATGCGTCATAGCTCACACATATCACTCTCCCAAGGTAACCACCCCTCACCCTGTTTCAAATAAATTATTCAGTATAGGCTATATGCAGGAAAATGAACTCTGAACAATGGCTATTACAGCTCAGTGTGAACAGACTCATAGTGGTACTGTAGCTTCAGTATACAAAGATGGGACTTCTGTTTACATTTTAGAATATGACCAGATTTATACATCTGGCTGAGATTCTCACACAGCAGTGTTAGGGGACTCATCTGAAGGTAACCCGGTACCTTTTCAAAAATGTATGGAGGTAGTTTTTGTGCCAATAAAAAGGGGTTAAATACACTTCAAATTAGTGGATTAGTCTATTTCAGCAACACCCGTTTCTGAGAGGTGTATAAAATTGAGCACATAGCCATGCAATCTCCATAGACAAACACTGGCAGTATAATGGCCTTAATGAAGAGCTCAGTGATTTTTAATGTGGCGGTGTCATAAGATGTTACCTTTCCAAATTGACTGGCCTGCACAGAGCCCTGACCTCAACCACATCGAACACCTTTATTATGAATTGGAACACCGACTGCGAGTCAAGCCTAATCGCCCAACATCAGTGCCTAATGCTCTAATGGCTGAATGGAAGCAAGTCCATGCAGTGATGTTCCAACATTCAGTGGATTGCCTTCCCAGAAGAGTGGAGGCTGTTATAGCAGCAAAGGGGGGACCAACTCCATATTAATGCCCATGATTTTGGAATGAGATGTTAGAAGAGCAGTGTCCACATACTTTTGGCCATGTAGTGTGTGTCCAAAAAACACATATTTCCTGAGCTTTCTTATATCTTCTAGATAAAGGAAAAACACTTCAAAACCGTATTCCTTGTTTTTTTTTACTGTATCTTTTGCCATCTATGAATGTGTTATTCAATGCATTTATATAGTCTATATAGTAAAGGCTAAATTCAATATGTGTTCAAATAATTGTTTTATTTTGGCGGGATTCCTACAGGAGTCTGACAATTCTAAATCAAATAGCTAGATTATCCATGGTATGACCTTCTTAAAACAATTCCATAGTCACCCACTCAAAGGCTTAGACTTTTAGAGGTTAAAACATTCTGAAAACTTACTTAAGTCAACATCTGTCTCTCCAGATCCATCGGTCTCTTCTTGGTGATTCTTCAAGGTGACAGCATATGCCAATAACCCTGGAGGCTGTAGCTGTAGCCTAGTGACAGAAAACATTTGGAGAGAGATCAGGCCAATTTCACTAAACTGTCAGTCATATCTAAGATGTCTGTATCAGGGTCATACAGCAGTCATGATCTTCCTTCAAATAACCAGGATCACATCCAAACATATCTTGATTTGTTTAACACGTTTTTGGTTCCCAAATACTATTGCAATATGTAATTGTATAGATCCCCCATCACTATTGAGTAGTAAATTGTTTTAACTGACTTGCCTAGATAAATAAAGGTTAAATTAAAAATGTTTAAAAATAATATTGCTATTTATCTTATCGAGTCAGATAAACTTTATAATAGGCTAATTGCTTTGTCTTATTTGAGTAGCATGTGATGTATATACTATATAATATACTGTATATACACATATAGCTTTTCACTGTCTAGTAGTGTAATTTATAACCTACAGGGACCTGGGGCCAATCAAAGTGCATCAGCATAAGAAGAGGTGTCTTTGTATTTTATGTTGTAACATGAAACTCATTATTGAGTGTCATAAAATCTGCTCAGTTAAATCCCAAAGTGTGCAGGGAAGAAGCTCCGGAAAGATCACTGACCATCATAAATCTGAAATTACTTGAGCAAGCAGGAATAGAGATTACTTATCAAGTGGGAAAAGTGTTCAGCACTTGAGGCAGTCTTTAAGACTTCCGCACTGGCACTACAACAGTACATTCAGCAGAGTGAATCCAGATCTATTATGACAGTAGATTTTTGGCACAAACACAAATAATATGGAAACCTTTTGACTCATTATTTAATACATACATTGAAAAAAAGGAATTATAGGACTGGTTGACGAGATCAATAGTGGACCCAGGGTCTTGTCAGTGGGGTGAGAAGCATCAAGATGTACGCAGGATTCGATTGCAAAATGGTGGTATTTATTTACAGGTGCAGAAAGTGAAGATGGATCCAAAATATGTACAAGATGTTGAGGAACACTGACGTATACTTTCAAAACAACAAACAATAATCTAAATGGTAAATATACAGAAGCTTCGACTGGCTTCTAAGGCAATGCACCTTCAAACCAGACGGAGCAACTATAACTTAGACATATCATCAATAATCCCTCAGTTGAGAGCCCAGAGGAAACATGTCACTCCTTCCTAAACTCTCCCGAAATGAGAAACCTGAAAAGGTTAGAAGGCCACCTAAACAGGTATTTCATCAATGTAACATTTAGAATTCCCATCACAATTAATACTTATCAAATGTCATCATATCAATGGCCAACACATTTCCCAATATCAGGACATATTATAACATAGAGTTAACATAGAATAAATGTATTAGGAAAACTGACCACGTGTGCACATGCTGGGTAACCATGTGGCTTCACCAGCTCTCACTCTCCAAATCAGTCCACAAACAATCCACTGTGGTGAGTAGGCTACAGTTTGGTGAGACAATGTAACTTTAAACTCTAACAAACAATGTTAACATTTCTACTCGCTTGTGATATTTTGTATAACTGTGGGACTTAGTGATAGGACATGCTTGAAAATGCTTGCATGAAAACTAAACAACTACAGTATGTTTTGGACACAGTGCCCTTAGCTCCCGTTTGACAAGCACTTCTGTCCCGGCAACGGCATGGGAAGTCTACTTAGTAGCCAATATCAGGGTGAAGCAATAGTACACCCATCATTAGTACTTTTAATTAAAAATAATACACTTTTCAGTTTTATAACTGAAAATGTACAATTATCTCTGTAAAACGAAAAGTGACGTACGACTCAGTCATCCTCTTGCTTCAAAACTCCAAACTGTCTGACCTATAGCAGAGCGCTTTCAACGCACCCACTCCTTTCCACACGCCCACTAATTTGCTTTTGACACACCCACTCATTTCCACAAGCCCAATCATTTCCTTGACACACCCACTCCTTTCCACACACCCACTACTTTCCACACGCTCACTACTTTCCTCCACAAGCCCACTAATTACCTTGACACACACACTCCTTTCCACTCGCCCACTATTTATTTTTGACACACCCACTCCTTTCCACACACCCACTATTTCCTTTTTGACACACCCTCTCTTTTCCACATGCCCACTATTTTCTTTTCTACACACCCACACCTTTCCACAAGCCCTTGACACAGCCACACCTTTCCACAAGCCCTTGACACACCCACACCTTTCCACAAGCCCTTGACACACCTACACCTTTCCACAAGCCCTTGACACAGCCACACCCACACCTTTCCACAAGCCCTTGACACAGCCACACCTTTCCACAAGCCCTTGACACAGCCACACCTTTCCACAAGCCCTTGACACACCCACACCTTTCCACACGCCCTTGACACAGCCACACCTTTCCACAAGCCCTTGACACACCCACACCTTTCCACAAGCCCTTGACACACCCACACCTTTCCACAAGCCCTTGACACAGCCACACCTTTCCACAAGCCCTTGACACAGCCACACCTTTCCACAAGCCCTTGACACAGCCACACCTTTCCACAAGCCCTTGACACAGCCACACCTTTCCACAAGCCCTTGACACAGCCACACCTTTCCACAAGCCCTTGACACAGCCACACCTTTCCACAAGCCCTTGACACAGCCACACCTTTCCACAAGCCCTTGACACACCCACTCCTTTCCACAAGCCCTTGACACACCCACACCTTTCCACAAGCCCTTGACACACCCACTCCTTTCCACAAGCCCTTGACACAGCCACACCTTTCCACAAGCCCTTGACACAGCCACACCTTTCCACAAGCCCTTGACACACCCACTCCTTTCCACAAGCCCTTGACACAGCCACACCTTTCCACAAGCCCTTGACACAGCCACACATTTCCACAAGCCCTTGACACACCCACTCCTTTCCACATGCCCATTACTTTCCTTTCAACACACCCACGTGCCCATACTCCGGTCACCATATTGGGCTGCAGTTACCCCCTTTTCGATTCCCTGGGACATTTCGATAAAAAATGTAATAATAATCAGACATACAAATCATGAGATTGGGTAGACAGGGCATAAAATGCAGGTGGGAATTTTGGTCATGTTAAGCTAGAGCAACAAGTGAATACTGCACCTCTGATGCACCTCCCATTTCTGACTCATCCTCTGTCCCAACTGACGGCAGAACTTCTACAGACGTATAAGCTGGAGCATTGGTACATTGTGGAAGGCAACTCATCTAGAGAGACTACGTGCTCCACAGTGCACATACTTTCAAGGAGACATAAAGGGAATATGTTTGTAAAATATGTTATCAAGGATGCACATTTTACTCTGAATTGTATTCTTGTAGACAAATATACATCACCAAAACTATACAGTTTATGTTATTACCATATTCTTGTTCTCTCCACCAAAAAAACTGAAAACAATGTTGCTCTTGTGAATGCCGAGAAAACACAAGACTGCCTTGTCAAGTTACTTTAAAATGTGTTATCACAGGCCCTGGAACAAAGGCCCTTGTCTGTTAACACTTTTCACCACCAAATGAATCACTTCTAGTCTGTGAGAATCTAATTTAAATGAGCTTATTATAGCTTTGGTGCTACTTGATTGGCTTGAGGGCAGCTTGAAGTGGAATAACACTTTGTCTACAACATCTCAACTTTGAGGTTTAATCTCAGCGTTGTCTTGACACTCTTGAGAAATGCTGTGCTTATTTTTGCAGAGGACTACAGTATATGACATCATAGCGTGTGCACATAGATGTGGGAGTGAGCAGACAGAGACGTTTTTGTTCCTTTTTGAAATCGTAGCATTCAACTCTCCTTAGGTGTCAATATTTCCATTCAACCATCCTTCAGTGTCAATATTTCAGTGTACAGAAGTGTAATACCACAGGTGATTACTCCAGTAACCATTATTCTGAGGTTTACCCTGTGGAGTAAAATCCAGGTTCTCACCTCCGTCCTGATGTCTCATTTACTCATCAGTCACCTGAATGAACAGAAAATCATACCTCGTCATTGAAAATGCTATTTGAAACTATTCCCATATAAAATGTATAAACCCAAAACATAATATTTCATTAAATAGACCAAGCATGCATGTGGAACCCAAAATGTATCTCTGTTGCATAATTTGGACATGGTGTAGCATGGTGTAGGCTTGAACATAGTCCTCAAATAAAATGCTATCTCTCACCATGACATCTGCATATCCACATAAAGGGTCAAGTGCCATTCAATCTCCATTAGTGTTTGCATTGCACAGAGATAGAATCCTTTAACAGCAAACAACCGATTCCGCTTTCAAGACAGTAACTCTTAGGTAAATGAAAGTGCAACACGATGCTTAACACACAAAAGCATAGCATCTGTGTTAACTGGTTGGCTTTTCATTTACCATTTGATAGTATTGATCAGCATCCAAGAGATGAGAGGGTTGGTTAATGAAACCATCCTGATAGTTCATAAATGTTTGATATACTTTGCTCAATTATGTTACCATCAGCCCACCAAAGACCTTTCCCCTTAGGAACAAAATGTACTTGATATGAAATGACCCTTTACAAACTACTTTTACTAGTTTAATAACACTTCTCTCAAATAGGGTGTCAGCTTTTAACACATGCAATCAAGCCTCTACATTCTACAAGTCAGGAGTCCTCTGGACCAATATGAAAGCACCGAGAGCTGACTGCATACTCACAAAGCCGTTTACAGTGATTACCTCTGTAAATTAGAAATGACCTACAACTTGTCTTCAATAAGAGACACTTGAGATGTACTAACTTCCATCATTCCTTCCAGCATATATCGATACTATAAAGTGGAACTACAGTATGTGCTCACATCATGTCCTCTTGTTCTCTCCTCAGATCCCCCAGGTGAGTTATGCCTCCACGGCTCCGGAGCTGAGCGATAACACGCGCTATGACTTCTTCTCCCGCGTCGTGCCTCCGGACACCTACCAGGCACAGGCAATGGTGGACATAGTCAAAGCCATGCGCTGGAATTATGTCTCCACAGTAGCATCGGAGGGCAACTATGGAGAGAGTGGTGTGGACGCCTTCATACAGAAGTCCCGCGAAGACGGTGAGTCATCTTCATCTCACCTGAGCATTCTTTTCACTGTTCCACATGCATGCTTGGTCTTATTTCATTCAATATTATTTTTGATTGGCTCCTGCAATCAGGAACCTATTATGACATCACATGGCGACACAAATTGGTTGGGTATGGAAACTTCCCGATGTTTTGGCTCACAAACCTTCAGGATCCATATGTTTATGGGCATTGGAAAAGCTACATTTAGTTAAATTCATTATCATGTTGCATTTGAGTTATATTTACCCTATTGCAATGAGGCCAATCACTTAACATAGGTGCCATGCTTTTGTGTGTTAAGCCTACAGTAGTGTTGCACTTTCATTTACTGGCTTGAAAGCGGAATCGGTTGTTTGCTGTTAAAGTATTCTATCTCTGTGCAATGCAAACACTAATGGAGATTGAATGGCACTTGACCCTTTATGTGGATATGCAGATGTCAGTCCTCAAATAAAATGCTATGTTCAAGCAGCTGAACCAAACAAAGCAGGGGAACTCATTGGAAATTACCCTGTAGCTTTTGAGTGCTTTTATCTCTGCAGTATTATTTCACACATCCTGTATCTGCTTAAGAGTTTTTCAGGTATGGCATTATACTATTTTAGCTGTATCTCCTTATGAAGCGTTAGAGGCAGAGTGGTCGGGTACTTTTCATCTTGTTGTGACCATTCAGAATTCAAATGAAAGGAAAAGACAGTCATAAAAGAGCTGTTCCATTGGAGCATTCCATCCACAGATCAAACAACACCTTTTAGATATAATAGTAATGGCCATTTGAGCATTCCATCCACAGATCAAACAACACCTTTTAGATATAATAGTAATGACCATTTGAGCATTCCATCCACAGATCAAACAACACCTTTTAGACATAATAGTAATGGCCATTTGAGCATTCCATCCACAGATCAAACAACACCTTTTAGACATAATAGTAATGGCCATTTGAGCATTCCATCAAACAACAGATCAAACAACACCTTTTAGACATAATAGTAATGGCCATTTGAGCATTCCATCCACAGATCAAACAACACCTTTTAGACATAATAGTAATGGCCATTTGAGCATTCCATCCACAGATCAAACAACACCTTTTAGACATAATAGTAATGGCCATTTGAGCATTCCATCCACAGATCAAACAACACCTTTTAGACATAATAGTAATGGCCATTTGAGCATTCCATCCACAGATCAAACAACACCTTTTAGACATAATAGTAATGGCCATTGTGCCCAAAGAATAGAATCCAGTCATGAATTAGGAGGACAATTAGATAATATTGTTGGCTGTACTATGACGATCATCATCCATCATACACATCATACTGTACATATAAAATAATTACATTTTTCCATTTGCATTAACCCAGCTGACCTCAAACAAATCCAGAATGGTTTATCTGACAGTTGACAGAATAACATATAGCATCAAATAGCCTAACATGAATAAATTAAACATGTGGTAGTAAAGCTTGAGACATTTTGAACCTACTAGAGATCAAAAGGTCTTCTCTCTCTTTTTATGGAATTGAAAGTTGTATGAATCTTTTTCAAAGTGAGGTTATGAAGGTTGAGAAGTGTTCTCACATTGCAGCAGTACAGCCATGCCTGGGACATTGGAAGGAATGATTAATAGTTTCTTTTTGTTTGCTGGCAAAGAGTTCTAGGCCATTCATCTCTGTCTCCCTGGCCTCAAATCTGCCCCTTATTGATGGGCGTTTGGCAGCATAATCTGAAAATAAGTGGATACTGATTTGTAATGTAAAGCGCATGAATAATTAAAATATTGGAAGTGAAACAGGTCAGTGCTTCTGAATGAATTATCCATGTTGATGAATTCATATCTTAATAGAAAACAGAAGTGAATTTATTTACATTTGCCATAGAGGATCATTGTTTCTTTATGCCCCCCCATGTGCACAAATTACCTGTGTGTACATGCATTCATGTGTGTATTTTTGTCATTATGCTCGTCCTGCTGACCCTACACCCTCTGTCAGTTTACGGGTGTCATTGTCCTGAAATGGGTACCTTGGCCACATTTAGTTTCAGCTTTCTGGCTAAACTAAAAACAATTTGTCCAATGCGATTGGAAAAGTATTGAGGAAGGGAAAATGAATCAGTATTGAACGATAGCTAGAAAGTGAACAAACAAGAGAGAACTGAGAAGTAGAAGTGAGCATGACTGCCCGGAGCACCAGTGGGCGTGAGCGTATAACAGCGTTGGGAATACAGTCAGCTCTGAGCAGGGAGCAAGCCACACACGCTCAGCCTGACCTCTGACCCCTGCTGGGGTTGAATGTAATCACTACCGACATGCCTACCGCTCTCTGTGCCACTGTGGCTCGCTCGTCTGCCGGCTCCAAGCTGCTGTCCATCATACTGTATGTCCTAGAGAGAGACCAGTGGCGGAGGAAGCAGAGGAGTGCCCCTGCAGAGCCCTCCAGCTTCCCCTGCTCAGCTCTGTGGAGGAGAACTTCATATGAGGAGAGTTCAGCCGGCTCAGCAATTTATAGGTTGTAGCCTCTAGGTTGCACCATGGGGAGCCTCCAGAAAGGGAGTTCCGTGTGTAGGCTGCCAGATTAGCCAGGGTGGAGCTAATTTATTGTACAGTAGGTTGAGCTCAGTTCAACTAAAGCAGCAAACTCCAAACCCACTTCTTTTCGCAGATAGACAGACAATATGGTAGGGTTATGTACTGCATCTTTCCAAGCATCTCTGCCAGGAGGTAAAAACACACCATGCAGCTGCCAAGCCAACTTGCTGAACACCCCTTATTGCTTGGCTTCTTATTTGCCGTGGCAACAGAAAGCAATCTATGAATACCCACCAAACCATGACATGTCCAATTAGCATTCCTCTCACCTAGTGCTG
Source organism: Oncorhynchus nerka (assembly GCF_034236695.1). NCBI lineage: Eukaryota > Metazoa > Chordata > Actinopteri > Salmoniformes > Salmonidae > Oncorhynchus > Oncorhynchus nerka. The sequence goes on from NC_088415.1 coordinate 33,599,927, forward strand.
TACTGCTGACTTTTTCCCTCGTGAGCGCTCAACTCAAAAAGCTCCCTGCACTCCCAAGTCTCCATGCGCCAGACCATTACACCCTGCAGTTTAATGATACTGAGAGCATGGCCATTTTCACTGATCCTTGTAGGATGTTATATTGAACAGTGGTGTAAAGTACTTAAGTAAAAATTATTTTAAGTACTACTTAAGTAGTTTTTTGGGGAACCTGTACTTTACTATATATATATATATATATATATATATTTTTTTTTTTTTGAATTTTTATCCCTTTTTCTCCCCAATTTCGTGGTATCCAATTGTTTAGTAGCTACTATCTTGTCTCATCGCTACAACTACGGGCTCGGGAGAGACGAAGGTTGAAAGTCATGCGTCCTCCGATACACAACCCAACCAAGCCGCACTGCTTCTTAACACAGCGCACATCCAACCCGAAAGCCAGCCGCACCAATGTGTCGGAGGAAACAATGTGCACCTGGCATCCTTGGTTAGCGCGCACTGCGCCAAGCCCGCCACAGGAGTCGCTGGTGCGCGATGAGACAAGGATATCCCTACCGGCTAACCCGGACGACGCTAGGCCAATTGTGCGTCGCCCCACGGACCTCCCGGTCGCGGCCGGTTACGACAGAGCCTGGGCGCAAACCCAGAGTCTCTGGTGGCACAGCCGGCGCTGCAGTACAGCGCCCTTAACCACTGCGCCACCCGGGAGGCCCCTACTATTTATATTTTTGACTACTTTTACTTTTACTTCACTACATTCCTTAAGAAAATATTATACTTTTTACTCTATACATTTTCCTTGACACTCAAAAGTACTCATTACATTTTGAATGCTTAGCAGGACAGGAAAATAGTAAAATTCAATAACACTCACATGGTTCACTAAACACTCACTAAATACACATGGTTCGTTTGTAAATTATGTCTGCCCCTGGCTTTTCATAAATTAAGAGAACAAGAAAATGGTGCCTTTTGCTTTGCTTAATATAAGGAATTTGAAATGATTTATACCTTTACTTTTGAGTCTTAAGTATATTTTAAACCAAATAATTTTAGACTTTTACTCAATTAGAATGTTACTGCATTTTATTTTATTTTTTATTTTACCTTTATTTAACCAGGCAAGTCAGTTAAGAACACATTCTTATTTTCAATGACGGCCTGGGAACAGTGTTAACTGCCTGTTCAGGGGCAGAACGACAGATTTGTACAAACTTTTTACTAGAGTAAAACTTTTACTTGAGTAATTCTCTATTCAGGTATCTTTACTCAAATTGACATACCTTACCAACAGATCCAAAGATGATGCAATCTCTATTGCACTCTACACTGCCCTTTCCCAGCTGGACAAAAGGAACACCTATGTGAAAATGCTGTTCATTGACTACAGCTCAGCATTCAACACCATAGTGCTCTCAAAGCTCATCACTAAGCTAAGGACCCTGGGACTAAACACCTCTCTCAGCAACTGGATCCTAGACTTCTTGACAAGCCGCCCCCAGGTGGTAAGGGTAGGTAACAATACATCCGTCATGCTGATCCTCAACACAGGGCCCCTCAGGGGTGCGAGCTCAGTCCCCTCCTGTACTCGCTGTTCACGCATGACTGCACAGCCAGGCACAACACCAACACCATCATTAAGTTTACTGATGACACACCAGTGGTAGGCCTGATCACCGACAACGATGAGACAGCCTATAGGAGGTCAGAGACCTGACCGTGTGGTGCAAGGACAACAACCCATCACTCAACGTGAATAAGACTTAAGGAGATGATTGTGGACCACAGTAAAAGGAGGACCGAGCACTCCCCCATTCTCATCGACGGGGCTGTAGTGGAGCAGGTTGAGAGCTTCAAGTTCCTTGGCGTCCACATCACCAACAAACTAACATGGTCCAAGCACACCAAGACAGTCATGAAGAGGGCACGACAAAGCCTATTCCCCCTCAGAAAACTAAAAAGATTTGGCATGGGTCCTCAGATCCTCAAAAGGTTTTACATCTGCACCATCGAGAGCATCCTGACGGGTTGCATCACTGCCTGGTATGGCAACTGCTCGGCCTCCGACCGCATGGCGCTACAGAGGGTAGTGCGTACTGCCCAGTACATCATCGGGGCCAAGCTTCCAGCCATCCAGGACCTCTACACCAGGCGGTGTCAGAGGAAGGCCCTAAAAATTGTCAAAGACTCCAGCCACCCTAGTCATAGACTGTTCTCTCTGCTACCGCACGGCAAGCGGTACCAGAGTGCCATGTCTATGTCCAAGAGGCTTCTAATCAGCTTCTACCCCCAAGCCATAAGACTCCTGAACAGCTAATCAGCAGCTAACCCTGTATATAGCCCTGATATTGTTATTTACTGCTGCTCTTTATTATCTGTTTTTCTTATCTCTTACTTTTTTTCTTAAAACTGCATTGTTGCTAAGGGCTTGTAAGTAATCATTTCACTGTAAGGTCTACCTGTTGTATTCCGCGCATGTGACAAATACAATTTTATTTTATTTGAAGTATGACAGTTGGATAATTTTTCCAACACTGATATTGAAGCCAGCATACTCTGGATTTGTCATTGTACTCAGATTACACAAGGGCCACCGGAAAACGTGTGGCAAGGCGGCATTGGCCACAGCACTTTTATTTAATTGTTTTATTTCACCTTTATTTAACCAGGTAGGCTAGTTGAGAAGTAGTTCTCATTTGCAACTGCGACCTTGCCAAGATAAGGCATAGCAGTTCGACACATACAACAACACAGAGTTACACATGGAATAAACAAACATACAGTCAATAATACAGTAGAAAAAAAATAAACAAAAAGTATGTACAGTGAGTGCAAATGAGGTAAGATAAGGAAGTTAAGGCAAGAAATAGGCGACGGTGGCAAAGTCATTAAAATATAGCAATTAAACACTGGAATGGTAGATGTGCAGAAGATGAATGTGCAAGTAGAGATACTGGGGTGCAAAGGAGCAATATAAATAAATAAATACAGTATGGGGATGAGGTAGTTGGATGGGCTGTTTACAGATGGGCTATGTACAGGTGCAGTGATATGTGAGCTGCTCTGACAGCTGGTGCTTAAAGCTAGTGAGGGAGATCTGAGTCTCCAGCTTCAGTGATTTTTGCAGTTCGTTCCAGTCATTGGCAGCAGAGAACTGGAAGGAAAGGCGGCCAAAGGATGAATTGGCTTTGGGGGTGACCAGTGAGATATACCTGCTGGAGCGCGTGCTACGAGTGGGTGCTGCTATGGTGACCAGTGAGCTGAGATAAGGCGGGGCTTTACCTAGCAGAGACTTGTAGATGACCTGGAGCCAGTGTGTTGGAGTGAAGCGAGGGCCAGCCAACGAGAGCGTACAGGTCACAGTGGTGGGTAGTATATGGGGCTTTGGTGACAAAACGGATGGCACTGTGATAGACTGTATCCAATTTGTTGAGTAGAGTGTTGGAGGCTATTTTATAAATGACATCGTTGAGGATCGGTAGGATGGTGAGTTTTACGAGGGTATGTTTGGCAGCATGAGTGAAGGATGCTTTGTTGTGAAATAGGAAGCCGATTCTAGATTTAATGTTGGATTGGAGATGCTTAATGTGAGTCTGGAAGGAGGGTTTACAGTCTAACCAGACACTTAAGTATTTGTAGTTATCCACATATTCTAAGTCAGAGCACTTTTCAATCAGGTTTGGCAGCGCCATACCACTTTTGATTTAGTTTAATAAAATATATAGATGCTAAATGTTAAAAAGAGGGGCTAAGTCATGTTTTTTTTACTGATTTGGCTCATGATTTGTCAACTCAAGCACAATTTATCTGTCCATCACATTAGAGTGCTGCTACATGCTTGTTCTGTGTCTTGACCAATCAGATTCACAGAAATCACATGTCGCACAGGCTAGGGCACAATGTGCGTTCTTCACTTTCCACCAGTATTTATTTAGCAAGCGTGATAGCACATCACTGTAGGCTACTAACAACAGCAGCCGCATAGTCTCAACTCGGATGTTGGCCCACCACCTCAACCTCGACAAGACAGAGCTGCTCTTCCTCCTGGGGAAGGCCTGCCCGCTCAAAGACCTCTCTCCATTACGATTGACAATTCCATGTTGTCCCCCTCCTAGAGAGCAAAGAACCTTGCCGTGACCCTGGACAACACCTTGTCGTTCTCTGCAAACATCAAAGCAGTGACTCGCTCCTGCAGGTTCATGCTCTGCAACGTCTGTAGAGTACTACCCTACCTCACAAAGGAAGCGGCGCAGGTCCTAATGCAGGCACTTGTCATCTCCCGTCTGGACTACCGCAACTCACTGTTGGCTGGGAATTTCACTCGTGCCATCACACCCCTATGATTTATTCAGAACGTGTTCAACCTTTCCATATTCTCCCATGTCACCCTGCTCCTCCGCACACTCCACTGGTTTCCAGTCAAATCTTGCATCCATTACAAGAACATGGTACTTGCCTACAGAGCAGCAAGAGGAACTACCCCTCCCTACCTTCAGGCTATGCTCAAACCCTACACCCAAATCCCAGCACTCCGTTCTGCCACCTACTAGCCAGTAGCCTTAATTCTTGCATAGAATCCAACCTAGCTGAAGCGATGCAATTTTCCTGATTTCTGACCCCTTTCTTTCACTGGCATCCATTGATTTAGTCACCCTAATTCTGCCCATCCTACAAGGCTAAAAACGCTGATAACTTTTGAATGATAGAGACATGAGGTTTGGACCATTGGTTTTCTTAGAGGATTATCCAAACAGTATTTTACCCATTGGTCAAAAGATGTGTTTTGATTGGACACTCTGGCCAGGATAAAGGAAGTGGTAACGTGCTGTATTTATAGTCCATTTGTTTATGAAAAAATGTGAATGGTTTATGAATTTAGTTTATATTCAAACTTGGGCTGACTCGTCTAACTACACTTTTTCAATCCAAAATGATGTACTGGAATTGATCAATAAACACTACAGCTGACATAGACTGTGAGTTAATGTTTCAATAGGCCCACAGTTGCACAGGGCAAGACTACTACAAAGGGAAAGACTACTACTCTGGCCCCATCATAGCCCATATTAAACCTTTTTACAACAGATTACATACCGTATAAGGTCTGACGATTTACCTGGTTAGATACCAGATCAGGAAAAACTACGGGCCCCAGAATTTATTTTCTCGCCACACCACTTTGGGACCTGTGGTGCCACCTATTGATTACATTGATATATTATGTCACATGGTATGTTGGTTAAATGAAGCATTAACAATACAATAAAACAGAGGCAGCCACAAACCACACAATTTAATCAGTGTGTTGTGTGATGAAGGGCAGCAGGTATTCTGGCGGTTAAGAGCGTTGGGCCAGTAACCAAAAGGTTGCCTGTTCGAATCCACAAGCTGACTTGGTGAAAAATCTGTCCATATGCCCTTGAGCAAGGCACTTAACCCTAATTGCTCCTGTAAGACAATCTGGATAAGAGCGTCTGCTAAGTTACTAAAATGTAAATGAAGGAGAGAACGTAATTGAAAAGTGATTAGAATATCCACCAAGCTCAATTATTTACTGTCATTATTATCTGATTCAAAGCTGATTGGGATGCATGGGATGCACAGGCTGATGTGAAGTATATTGACTACCTTCTGGGCTGCAATTAAGTACTGTATGTGAACAAAACAGGCTGAGAAGAAAGGTAATGAAATACTGGGCACCAGCAGTAAAGGTATTTGTGTTACATACTCACGGTCTCCTAAGCCTAGGACTCACATAAACATACTCCATGGACTCACATAGATGCAGTTTGATAGTGACCCAGAAAGCTTCAGCAAGCATGAACGTGCGTAGTAAGTGAAAATCAAAGCCACAGGTGGTTTGGCTGGTTGACAGAAAGCCACCAGAGAGGTTTCCTTTCATCTTAGAGTGGCCAGCCCGGAGCAGAGATGGAGGGATGTGGTCTCTCATTATTAATCAGCCAAACAGAGACAGAGTCAATACTGCCGGGCTTTACTTTGTCCCGTCACGGCCTAACCCATCTGACAGGGTAGACAGAGAGGAGGCGCTACCCCACATCACAATGTGGACAATGCATAATAAGTGCACTGTGCAATTCAAACTGCTTAGGATCTGTTAAATTTAACCTTTGCCGAGTCCCCAACAACCAGATGTTCCGGTTTTCTTGGGAAATGGAAAGAGAGCCTGTGACACAACTTCCACTTTAGGATGTTAACAAGGTGACACTCCATCTTAACTCCTCCTCCACTTTTACTGGATTGGTTGAACAATGCAGAAGAGAACCTGTCATTACATTTTTTCTTCTTGTCAAGACCAGTATGTAGGGGATCTTGTTTCAAGCGTTTCTTTTACACCTTCTACATTAATGTAAAGGCTTCTAGGAGTAGTGGGTGGAGGAGTCAGGCGCAGAGAGCAGGGTTAGTTCAAACGTGGATCTTTATTCCAGGAACAGAGTAACGGTCACGCCAAACACAAGGGCGCATAAATACCAAGTCCAACAAACAGGACGAAACTGTCCGGAAAAAAGGAATCCACAATAATCCACACACCATGAACAGAAAAACAAGCCTGCACAAAAGCAGGCGGACCTACCGGGTTTAAATAGCTCAAAACCCAAACAAGAAACAGGTGAAACTAATCAGACAAAACTAACTGAAACAGAAAAGGGGATCGGTGGCAGCTAGTAGGCCGGCGACGCCGAGCGCCGCCCAAACAGGAAGGGGCACCGTCTTCGGTGGGATTTGTGACAGTTAAGTTACATTTAACCTAATGATTACAATCCCGTTTAACCCTCAAAAAATGAATCTTTTTTTTAATGTACTGCATGTTATCATTATTCACTTTTCACATGAGATTCTTAACGTTTTATATATTTCTACCAGGGCTTGGAACCAAAATTATTTTCCAATTGTTTGGTTCTGAACAGAAGCAATATTATTTTTTTGTTCCGTCACAATGTTCTGACCAGCAAATAAAGTTCTCAACCGGTTCCAACAAAAACAAAGTAACAGTTTATAGAATTCCTTTCTATTCCTTTTTAAACCTCTGAAGTCACATTTTTTTTTACATTTAGCTCAACATTAAATTACTTCACATATCAGTGTGCATAGATCAGCTTGCTATGGAGAGGGAACGTGATTTCATCTGTATAGGAAAGTCATTAAGAGCAAATTGTATTTTGCCGTAAAAGCATGGTTTAATTATAATGAAAGAAAAGAAAAACACTGTGCTGCCAGTCACAGTGTAGGGCGCCAGATGCAACATACATTTTGCGGGTGAGAGAGGATGGAGGAAGCTTTCTTTGAAACGACTGGGCATCTTGTTATGACATGCATTGTCTGAATTAGGCCCACAGAATTCTACCTACGTAAGAGCGACTTCTATGGAGGAACTTTTTATTTCTTTGAACTTCCCGATTTGGTTTAACATTGGACCAGAGCAAACGTTAGCTAGCTAGCTAAAACATGTGTTTAACCATCTTCAGTGGGCAAATGCTCACCTTCAATGGCCACTGGCAAGCTGGAGAAGTGTGCTCTTCATGGATGAATCCCAGTTTCAACTGTACGCAGACAGCGTGTATGGCTTTGTGTGGGCGAGTGATTTGCTGATGTCAACTTTGTGAACAGAAGTGCCCCATGGTGGCAGTGGGGTTATGGTATTGGCAGGCATAAGCTATGGACAACAAACACAATCGCATTTTATCGATGGCAATTGGAATGTACAGAGATACCGTGACGAGATCCTGAGGCCCATTGTCGTGCCATTCATCCGCTGCCATCACCTCATGTTTCAGAATGATAATGCATGGCCCCAGTATTTCCATGGCCTGCATCCTCAACAGACATGTCACGACCAATTGAGCATGTTTGGGATGCTCTGGATCGATGTGTGTTCCAGTTCCCGCCAATATCCAGCAACTTCACGCAGCCATTGAAGAGGAGTGGGACATCATTCTACAGGCCACAATCAACAGCCTGATCAACTCTATGCAAAGGAGATGTGTCTCGAGGCAAATGGTGGTCACACCAGATACTGACTGGTTTTATGATCCACGCCCCTACTTTTTAAAAAAAGTATCTGGGACCAACATATGCATATCTGTATTTCCAGTCATGTGAAATGCATAATTTATTATTTAAAAAAATAAATATATTTAACCAGGTAGGCCAGTTGAGAACAAGTTCTCATTTACAACTGCGACCTGGCAAAGCAGTGCGACACAAACACAGAGTTACGCATGGGATAAACAGGTGCAATGATTGGTAAATTGCTCTGACAGCTGATGCTTAAAGTTAGTGAGGGAGATATGAGTCTCCAGCTTCAGTGATTTTTGCAATTCGTTCCAGTCATTGGCAGCAGAGAACTGGAAGGAAAGGCGGCCAAAGGAGGAGTTGGCTTTGGGGATGACCAGTGAAATATACCTGCTGGAGTGCGTGCAATGGGTGGGTGCTGCTATGGTGACCAGAGAGCTGTGATAAGGCGGGGCTTTACCTAGAAAATACCTTTATAGGTGACTTGGAGCCAGTGGGTTTGGCGACGAATATGAAGCGAGGGCCAACGAGAGCATACAGGTCACAGTGATGGGAAGTATATGGGGTTTTGGTGACAACTAATAGCACTGTGATAGACTGCATCCAATTTGTTGAGTAGAGTGTTGGAGGCTATTTTGTAAATGACATCGCCGAAGTCAAGGATTGGTAGGTTAGTCAGTTTTACGAGGGTATGTTTGGCAGCATGAGTGAAGGATGCTTTGTTGCAGAATAGGAAGCCAATTCTAGATCTAATTTTGGATTGGAGATGCTTATGGTGAGTCCGGAAGGAGAGTTTACAGTCTAACCAGAGACCTAGGTATTTGTAGTTGTCCACATATTCTAAGTTAGAACCGTCCAGTGTAGTGATGCTAGACGGGCGGGCGGGTGCGGGCAGCGGTCGGTTGAAGAGCATGCATTTAGTTTTACTTGCATTTAAGAGCAGTTGGAGGCCACAGAAGGAGTGTTGTATGGCATTGAAGCTCGTCTGGAGGTTTGTTAACACAGGTTCCAAAGAAGGGCCAGAAGTATACAGAATGGTGTCATCTGCGTAGAAGTGGATCAGAGAATCACCAGCAGCAAGAGCGGCATCATTGGGCCTAATGTGCCTTATGAATTTATTTCAATTGACTGATTTCCTTATATGATCTGTAACTCAGTCAAATGTTTGAAATGGTTGCATGTTGCATTTGTATTTTTGTTCAGTGTAATTAATAAATCCAATGTGAAATGTAATAACTATAATATCCTTAACTAGCATTGAAACAGCTCTCGCTAATTTCTGAATCATGCTTGTAACGTCGTCAGTAGGCTACAGTAACCTATGCTTCAGATGGGATGGTTAGGTAGCCTACACACACACATTGGCAAAGATTTCCAGCAGGCAGGCAGACACTGGAATAATATTCTGAGTGACGAAGTGAGGGCTTTGCATAGGCACTTTGTTGCGATTTTTGGGGGACTGGAAAAAAATGCCCGGGATGTAAAATAATGTTTTTAACCAGTTCCCATGCTTTTAAAATAATGTTTTTAACCAGTTCCCATGCTTTTAAAATAATGGATCACTTTCGTTTCCGGTTCGGGGTCTGCCCCTCAAATAATTTTGTTATTTTCGGTTCTGTTCCCTGAATTGGTTCCAATCATTGATTTCTACACAATAATTTTAATTGTAGCCACTCACTCAGTTTGTAAAAAAAAACCAAATACATCTGTTTATTAACCATCTCAGATTTCTCCAACGTCCACACTGATTAATCCAATCCAATGTGTCTTGTAGCAATATGTTTACTGTCTGTAATTGAATTTGGAGTGCTAATTAGTTGACCGAGGGGTGTTGGAAATCAGCTTCTTGGTGATCTGAGTCCTCTGAAATCCGTGTCGTCTGGTGATTGGTGATTAGACAGCTCCTTTACTCAGCGTTAGTTAGAGATAAGCTGATTGCTGCTGTTGACCCTGAGACTTACTCTGCTTCTCTTTTTTATGACTGTGCTGCAATGTATGATGCAGCAAGTTAACATTTTTCTTTTCAACTGAAATGTCACTAACATTTAACATACAGTAGTTGTGGGTGGAATTTACATTTAAAAAGTTCAGTGTACAGTGATAGTTCCATTAGAGTGACTTGTTTTTACCAACAATATAGTTAAGTTCTGTTTTACTGTGACTGGACAAGCCAATGTCATGGTCTAGAGAGCTGTCATGGTCTAGAGAGCCACATTATGGACTATATACAGCTCAACTGAAAACCAGAGAGCAAGTTGTTTTCCCATTGCTGTTCCCAATCACAGTGTTTCCCATTACACACTGCAGGATATCGGTCAGGGTTCATAGTACGTATGGATTTCCACAGCACCACAGCAATCCAATATCTCGCCACCTGAAACACAGCTTCATCTCAAAGTGGTCATGCTGTATAGAATGGATCTATACACTTGTGGCTGTTTCATCAACAAAAGGACAGTTGGTCATTTTTTTTTAAGCACACACAAACTCACACTTAGACACAGCAAACATCCACAAATGAAATGTGAAAAACAGGAAGGATGCGGCTCAAAGGTTAACTCACAGGAAAGTAGCGATAACGGAGAGTTTATATAATTCATGATATCGTGTCCACATATGTTAACATCTGTTGGATCTGGAGCTACGAGGTATCTGCTAGTCTTTCTCCATAGCCTCAGGACATCATCTCATCTCCGATGGCAAAAAAAACACCTAGTTTGTCAATACTCCTGAATAGGCTACATTTATGTGGTGAAACGTAATAGTTATGGAAATGATTGACTCATTCTCTCTATGGACATATGTCATTATTTTTATGCAGCACTATGTTTCACATGTTTTCTACATACATAATGGAATAGTGTGTGGGGACATTAGTTTGTAAACAAAGTCACTTTTTTAAACATCGCTATGGCAGGTGAGAATGAATCCCAGCCACTGCCCTCAGGCTCTGTAAGATAATTAATAGCATATTGTTTGCACGGCCTTATGTGGGACAAAGGCCTCTTATACGTCGAGACATCTTAAATAATAGCCATCATTCTTACTTGGTCTCTGCAGTCTTCTTGCAGATTGCCATTTCAGGAACCTTTGCTTGGCATGCTATGTCACTTCATTGTATAAATTAGTCTGTGCTGCAGTTGAGGTCTGCAGGGTGGATTTGCAAGCACATAGCACCATGTCTCAACCGCTCTCTCTCTCTCTTTCTCCCCCCCCTCTCTCTCTCTCTCTCTCTCTCTCTCTCTCCCTCACCACCCCCTCTCTCTTTCTTTAATGGGATTTTTAAGGAGTCTGAAATGTTGATAGCACTCTGTCTCTGAAAGAAATGTGAATAATATAATTATTTTACACTGATCATGTTGCCTTATCACCACATTATATCCAACTCACCAGACACAGAAACAGTATATGCATAAGAATAAGGACTAAATTGGTACGAGGGTGACTGGTAGTTCATTCTAAGTCAGTACCATCCTGGACTTATAATTACTTTACTATGGCAGATAATTATCTGAGTCTGGGGACTCCCCAGCTTTAAACAGTCAGACCAGGGGTTCCAGGTTACACATTATGGGAGTAATGATGCTCAATTATGTTATAATCATGCAATTTCCATTTTATGACCAAGAGTTTGGCTCTGTGTTTCATGTTAAAACAGTTGTTAAAAATGCATAATGTACAGATGTATGTTTTATTTTGAGGAACAGATTTCATGTTTCAAGGGGTTATCTAATGGCAATTCCACAGTAACGGAATTTTGCAGAGACTTTAAAATGTATGCCAAACAGAAAACAATGACTACTTTCGAAGAATTTACACAGTTAAAAAAATAATAATACTGGAAAAACTGTGCAGATGCAACTTTTGGTAACAGAATTACGGTAAAATCCATCATCAAATGTATCTGTACAGTTCTTCCAGTAAATGTTTGTTTTTTAAGTTAAGTGGAAATTGTTAAAAGTACTCATTGTGCATAGAGCCCTATGGTTTCTTAAACTGTGAAATCAGTGGTTTTTGTTTGGTATACATTTTAAAGTGAAAAATCAGAGTCTCAGCTTATTTCTGTTATCATGGAATTGTCCCTAACAGTTTCCCCACCCCTTACCACCACTTCCATTGTCATTACAGATAACTTTGTATGGTAGCATTACAAATTGGTAGTTTATTTCATCATCAGCACATTGGGATGAAGGAATTCCAGGATTTATTCACGACTCCTCTGCTAGATGTAAATGTAGGTGTGCATGAGTGAGTGCATCTGTGTGTGTGATGGCTTTTGCCCACGATTCAGCTCTAATCATATCTCTTTCCTTGCAACCCTTTAGCATTACACCTGCCTCACCAAAGCACAGAGGCTTCCCCATACAAAAACAAGGAAGTGAGCTAAATGTGGCAAGATACAATATATAAGCTTCAAGGCATGAATCATTACCTTAAAAATACATACTTATTAAGGACAGGAACCACAGGCTAAAATGACATTTTTACATATACTTTTGATTAATGTCAGGATCTGACCCTTTTTTATACATTTTCACCTAAAATGACATACCCAAATTTAACTGCCTGTAGCTCAGGACCTGAAGCAAGGATATGCATATTCTTGATTCCGAAAATAATGAAAGAAAAAGTTAAACTATCAAAGACACTTACTGATACACAAAGTAGGTCTCACAAGCAAGAGCCTGTAAGTAAAACAAGATCTCAATTTGCCAATATAGAAAGGCTTTTGTGCAGAAAGTCTGACAGTATTATGTCATTTTGGTTATATACAGAGATGAGAGATGGGGAGAGGGAGATGAGAGTGAAGGATTTAAATGTTAATGCAGTGACCACCACCTCTTCCTCTCCAGAGACAGCAGGGGTTCAAACTGTAGTACATTTGAATATAAAAATGGATTTGATCAAACAAAACTATCACGTTTCAAGGAAGAACCAGATGCAGACAATGTCGAAGTAACACACGATTATTACTAGAACAGGGGGCAGGCAAAACGTAGGTCAAGGGCAGGCAGAAGTCAGTAATCCAGATCAGAGTCCAAAGGTACAAAGCGGCAGGCAGTCTCGGGGTCAAGGCAGGCAGAGGTCAATAATCCAGGGCGGTGTGACAAGGTACAGAAATGGCAGGCAGGGTCAGGGCAGGCAGAATGGTCAAAACCAGGAAAACTAGAAAACAGGAACTAGAAACAGACAGGAGCAAGGGGTGAAATGCTGGTAGGCTTGACGAACAAAACGTACTGGCAACAGACAGAGAACACAGGTATAAATACACTGGGGATAATGAGGAAGATGGGCGACACCTGGAGGGGGTGGAGACAAGCACAAAGGGAAGTGAAACAGATCAGGGTGTGACAGTACCTGGGCTCATACCTGGTTGACCGGGGTGCCGGCGTTGTAAATCAGCGATGAGGCCTGGGTCAGGATGTCCCTAGCGAGGACCCAGCACCTCTCCTCCTGGCCATAACCCTCCCAGTCAACCAGGTACTGGAATCCCCTGCCCCGAGATCGAACCTTCAGGAGACGCCTCACCATGTCTGCCGGTTGGCTGTCAATGAGACGGGGGAGAGGGGTGGGCCTGGAGACAAAGGGCTGTGAGACATGGGTTTGATCCTAGACACATGAAAAGTGGGATGTATACCAAGGGTACGGGGCAACAGAAGGCAAACAGCAGATGGGCTAAGTATCTTGGAGATGGGGAAAGGGCTGATAAACCGGGGGGAAAGTTTGCGGGACTCCACCCAGAGTGGCAGATCTCGGGTGGACAGCCATACCCCTGTCCGAGATGATACCGGGGAGCCGGGGTCCGGTGGCTTTCTGCTTGTCGTCGATACCTGGAGTTGGTCTTGAGAAGAGCTGACCGGGTTCTCTTCCAAGTACAACAACAACGGGGGACAAACACCTGGGCCGGGGGTACGCCAACCTCTTCATCTTGCTCCGTGAAGAGTGGGGGCTGATAACCCAGGGAACACTCAAAGGGCGAGAGACCCGTGGCAGAGCAAGGAAGGGTGTTACGGGCATATTCGACCCACACTAGTTGTTGGCTCCAGGTCGTGGGGTTGGCGGAGACCAGGCAGCGAAGAGTTGTCTCCAGGCCTCGGTTGGCTCGCTCCGACTGGCCGTTGGACTGGGGGTGGAACCCGGAGGACAGGCTGGCCGACGACCCAATGAGTGTGCAGAACGCCTTCCAGAACCGGGACGAGAACTGAGGACCCCAGTCGGAGAATATGTCCACTGGGAGTCCATCAATTCGGAAGGCGTGCTGCACCATGAGCTGGGCCATCTCTTTGGTAGAGGGTGGGCGGCTTTGGAAAACTGGTGCAAAAATGTATTTACCAACGTTGAGACAGCCAAGCTGTCTTCATCATGGTATAATCAGGGGTAGCCTAGTGGTTAGAGCGTTGGACTAGTAACCGGAATGTTAAGGTATGTTAAGCTTCCCCTGATTATACCATGATGAAGACAGCTTGGCTGTCTCAACGTTGGTAATTACATTTTTGCATCTGAGCTCCTAGAGTGTGCGGCTCTCTTTTATTTTCAACTTTTCTACTCCGCTAGCCAGCACCTCGCCTAAATAGGTGTGCGTTTCTTTTTCTTCTAGATTTATCTCATTAAATAGTAACCGCAAGTTCAAACCCCCGAGCTGACAAGGTACAAATCTGTCGTTCTGCCCCTGAACAGGCAGTTAACCCACTGTTCCTAGGCCGTCATTGAAAATAAGAATTTGTTCTTAACTGACTTGCCTAGTTAAATAAAGGTAAAATTAAAATGTATTTTTAAAAATGAGATAGCACCTAGTTTGCATATTTTAATACAATATTTCAGAATAGTTTTCATACAAAAAAGTATTACATCTGTGTCCACATTCAATTAATAAAAGTTGATTGTGATATTTAAAAAATGATTAGGGTGTGGTGCCTGGCCTTAAACACCTTGCTGTAACTTAAACCTTAGAGGACCACTATATCTTTGTCACTTGAAATAGTCCTTTGCTCCTTTGGCTCTTTATCTCTAACCATCTTCTGATGGGTGGACATGTTTATTATGGTTCACGAGTCAAGGAGATCTATTCTAATGACCTACCTCCCCCTGTTCAGATAGTACCTTCTCATTACCATGTTGAGTGATGATCCCTGGATGCACCTACAAACTCAATAGAGACTCCATACATGGCCTTTCACTTGGCTGCTTCTCACTGCCCATTATATACTGTACATCTGGTCAAGTATTCCTGATGGATAAAGTTGTGCTGGAGTCCAATTGCAACGCATGTTAGATAGAGTTTTCAATGTGATATGCTTGCGCTGCAGTAAGGAAATTATAGCTTAGAGACCTCAGAAAGCAAGGCTGTCCTCAATGTGTTGATCTGTTCTCTGCTCTGTATGGGGGATTCATTTTGTCCACAGTGACAGTTATTGTTGAAAAGCTGCTCTATTCTCACATCTTGCTAGAGACTCCTTGGCTCTGTGCAGCAACAGGAATAGCCAATTAAGCTAAGTTCCACGATTTACGATGGAGTTGAGCGGCAACTAGTGTGGGTGGACTGGAGCGCCAACGTCACACCCAAAGAATGGCCTGCAGTTAAACACACCATTTTTCTATGTAATTGCGGGCTAGTCTTTGGGTGCTGATATAATTTTATGTGACGTCGGAGCTCCAGTCTACCTACACTAGTCGCCGCTCAACTCAATCATGAATCGTGGAGTTGTGTTTAGTCGGCTACAACGGTAACTGACCTCTTTGCTTAATAATTCCATTATTCTGAAAATAGCTGTGTTGAGGATGTTCAACGTCTTTGGTGAGCAGTGCCAAGGCAATATCATATTTCTATGACCTCACATATTAGAGTCTAGTCCATCTAGAGGGGGCTTGGCGCATTGGTTTTGGCTGAGCCTGACCCTTTCTGATTCCATGTGTAGGCATGGAGGTGACAAACATCCTCAACAGCTGTGCAGGAACAGTGTGCCAAATGCCTCCCACACACAATAAATGACGTATGCTATAATATGCACACAAATGCATTAGCCATGTATTTAAAGGCCTGCTCAAAGAAAAATTGTTGTTTTCTTCTGTGGAGATTTAGACCAAACAGATGTAATAGTGGGTGTGTTTTATTCAAATGCATATAATGCATATAATGCATTTGAATGCCAGGTAAATAGTGTGTGGTCGCTATAAGATAACACTTATGTATAATACTGACTGAATTGTGTGTCAGTGCAACCAGTGAGTGCCTACTCAACACAGTGATGATTGGTTTCATTGTTCCATAATCACACAACCAAAACAAGAACAAACCCCCATGGCTTTAAATTCCTCTCACACTGTGTGTGACTGCACTGCATCAGCTATTCCGCTATTCCCTTCCCTGTGTCAGGGTACACTTATAGACGGTTGGAAGCAGTGATACAACCTATAATGTATGAAACTAATGACAAAATGACTCTTTTCTACCACAAGTGGAATCCTCCACATTATTATTTCAGAACTCATTTAGAGTACCTGTGGCATCTAGTGGTGAAAAGCCCAATGTAATTGTCCAATAGAGCAGCATTTTACAGCTGCATATCAATGTGAGAGGCAGGTAATTTGGAGTTCTAGGGCCAACTGAAACGTTTCTTTTGATTGACAGGTGGCGCAACGAGGAGGGCAGTGGAGGCAGAAAGGGCAGCGGGATAGCAGGTAGATTTATTATGTAAATATTGGCTCTGAGGGCAGTGTCCCTTTAGCGTGACAGGAATATCAAGAGGAAAAGTTATAATTAGAAAACCTTTTTCTATTCCACAGAGATGTTACTAAGCAAAATATCCAAAAGACCACAGGAGGTTAGTGGCACTTTAATTGGGGAGGACGGGCTCATGGTAATTGCTGGAGCGGAATAGGTGGAATGGTTTGAAATACATCAAACATATGGTTTCCATGTGTTTGATGCCATTCCATTCACTCCGTTCCAGGCATTATTATGAGCCTTTCTCCCCTCAGCAGCCTCCGCTGCAAAGGACTTTTCAATATTTTAGCTGTCTGTCACACATACCCAATTTTACATTCTCTCTGAAATTCTCAGAAATGTTTGCTTAATTTTGTAGTGCAAAGTGCTTTTTAGTGCGGGTGGTTTTAAAAGGAAAGATCATTTCCACCTGCTTGGAATAATAATTCTCAAACACTATTCCAAATTGCGTCTTTGAGGATATGTCTATCATAACATGGTTAATGAGTCATTATTAGCATGAAATTAACTAATTAGCCAGCAAATTATTGTACATTACTATTTGCTAAAAGTATAATTGCATGTGTATGCATTACTGCCCTTTTTCACCCTTTTACTGTCCTTAATGAATGCCTGTAAATGTATAGTTCGTTTAGATTAACAGTTACAGAAGATTTAACACAAAAAGAAAGAAGGATCTCAACATTGTATTCTTTAAGGAAGGGATGGGCAACAGCACAGATAGATTTGGGAACAGTCTAGTTTAACAGGGCTTCAGAGTGTTAAAAGAGACATCAGTAGAATTTAATCTGCCAGGGCTAACCCCTT
Source organism: Oncorhynchus nerka (assembly GCF_034236695.1). Lineage (NCBI taxonomy): Eukaryota > Metazoa > Chordata > Actinopteri > Salmoniformes > Salmonidae > Oncorhynchus > Oncorhynchus nerka. The sequence continues at coordinate 33,617,493 of NC_088415.1, forward strand.
TCTCTTTCTGGCATCTTTTCCCATGCAGCACCAAACCCAATTTGTAAGTCGCTCTGGATAAGAGCGTCTGCTAAATGACTTAAATGCAAATGTAAATGTAAGCCTCTCACTGCTTTGCATTATTCATACACAGGCCCTCCGGTGGCTTGAGGCTCCAGGTAAAGCAGAGAGGATTCTGGGAAATGTGCTAGTCAACTCTAATGGCCGAGATCATTTTAATGCCTAAATTCCGATTGCCAGGATTGCTTTGCCCTCGTGTTGGTGCTAGCAATCTAACGTATCAAGCAAGCTAGGTAGTGCTAGGTATCAATAGCCAATCCAGTAGGGCCTGGAAACTATAGTGAGCTTCGATTGGTCAATCACGAAACAATGTCAGAGTATTTTAATAAAGTTGTTTCCGTTGTATCATCACACTGAAGTACTACGTTTACATTTTAGCCATCTTATCCTGAGCGACTTACAGTTCGTGCATTCATCTTAAAAGACGCTACATGACCAAAACTATGTGAACAACGGCCCCGTCTGTAACGTTTGTCGTCTTCCTCTGATGAGGAGTAAGAGAGGTCGGACTAATTTGTGGCATGGTAAGTGTCCATTTTAATAAGACAAACTGAACACTACAGAAATACAAAATAACAAAGTGAAACAAACGAAACGGTCCCGTGTGGTAACAAACACTAACCCGGAAAATAATCACCCAGCCTCTGATTGAGAACCATACTAGGCCAAACACAGAAATCCCAAAACATAGAAAAAGGAACATAGACAACCCACCCAATTCACGCCCTGACCAAACAAATACATAATAAAATAACTAAGGTCAGAACGTGACACCGTCGAACATCTTATTCCAAAATCATGGGTATTAATATGGAGTTGGTGCCCCATTTGCTGCTATAACATCCTCTACTCTTCTGGGAAGGCTTTCCATGAGGTGTTGGAACATTGCTGTGTGGACTTGCTTCCATTCAGCCACAAGTGGATTAGTGGGGTTGAGCACTGATGGTGGGCGATTAGGCCTGGCTTGCAGTCAGCATTCCAATTCATCCTAAAGTTGTTCGACGGGGTTTAGGTCAGGGCTCTGTGCAAGCCAGCAAAGTTCTTCCACACCGATCTCGACAAACCATTTCTGTATCGACCTGTGCATGGGGCATTGTCATGCTGAAACAGGAAAGGGCCTTCCCCAAACTGTTGCCACAAAGTTCGAGGGACATAATTGTCTAGAATGTCCTTCTATGCTGTAGCGTTAATATTTCCCTTCACTGGAACTAAAGGGATTAGCCTGAACCATGAAAAACAGCCCCAGACCATTATTCCTCCTCCACCAAACTTTACAGTTGGCACTATGCATTGGGGCAGGTAGCGTTCTCCTGGCATCCGCCAAACCCAGATTTGTCCGTCGGACTGCCAGATATTGAAGCGTGATTCATCACTCCAGAGGATGTGTTTCCACTGCTCCAGAGTCCAATGGTGGCGAGCTTTACACCACTCCAGCTGATGCTTGGCATTGCACATGGTGACCTTAGGCTTGTGTGCAGCTGTTCGGCCATGGAAACCCATTCCATGAAGCTCCTGATGAACAGTTCTTGTGCTGTCGTTGCTTCCAGAGGCAGTTTGGAACTCGGTAGTGAGTGTTGCAACTGAGGACAGGCGATTTTTATCTGTTACGGGCTTCAGCACTCAGCAGTCCCATTCTGTGAGCTTGTGTGGTCTACCACTTCGTGTCCGAGCCGTTGTTGCTCATAGATGTTTCCACTTCACAATAACAGCACTTGCCGTTGACTGGGACATCTCTAGCAGGGCAGAAATTTGACTAATTGACTTGTTGGAAAGGTGGCATCCTATGACGGTGCTACGTTTAAAGTCTCTGAGCTCTTCAGTAAGGCCATTCTTCTACCAATGTTTGACTATGGAAATTGCATGGCTGTGTGCTCGATTTTATACAACTGTCAGCAATGGGTGTGGCTTAAATAGCCGAATCCACTAATTTGAAGGGGTGTCCACATAGTTTTGTATATACAGTGTAGCTAGGTGGGACAACCACATATCACAGTTATTGTGTGCAGTTTTCCCCAATAAAGTAGCTATCAGAAAGGTCAGAGCTAGTAAGGGAAAAAAAGTAAAGTACAAGTGCATTTTATATTTGTATTTTAAACCTTGATGTACAGAATATTTATATGAAAGCACTATTTTATTCAATAGATGCGTATGATATTTGATATGAGCATATACTGTACATTTCTTGCGGGTGGAGAAGTTTATTTTTGTAAACCAGGTCATCAGTTTTGACCTGTACTGTCAACCTCGTCGTTGTAAGAATGGTCGGACCAAGATGCAGCGTGGGTTAGGTTAATCATATTTATTTAATGATAACCAGCAACAAAACAAGAAAGAGAAAACCAATTAAATGTACAGCCTTGTAGGGCTCAACAGCAACAAAACAAGATCCCACACAAAACAGGTGGAAAAAGGCTGCCTAAATATGATCCCCAATCAGAGACAACGATAGACAGCTGCCTCTGATTGGGCACCATACCAGGTCAACATAGAAATGCAAAAACTAGAGTACCCACCCTAGTCACACCCTGACCTAACCAAAATAGAGTATAAAAGGATCTCTAAGGTCAGGACGTGACATGTACTCAATCATTGTAGCTGGCAGAGTGTTTTAAGTTGTGGTTTAGTCTATCATAGTAGTAAATGGAACATTTTTAAGGCTTTAAAAGTCATCTCAAATAAGTATCCTTGTTTGAATGGTTCCTCTCTTTCACTCTTCCACATACTTTAGTAATTAGTGAACTATTTACATTTTCATTCTTACTTAGTATCCTATTTGATATTACATTTTTACCATAAACACAGGTATTATGTTCTTCCCTGTCATTGTGACCTGAGGGATTTTCACATTTATGTATTGTAAGAGATTGTCAAATTGCTATTTATCTCTCTTCAAGTCAGAACTCAGTTCATGATGCAATATTGTAGAATGGCTTTTCTTACAAAAATGTTAATATTGCATCTTGGGGCAGCATATTTCTTCAAATATGTTGATTAAAAACATAGTAGAGCATTCCTGCATTCCTACGGTGTATATCAACTGATTCTATTTTCAAATGCTCCTTGTGTTGAAGATAAGTGGGACTGAAGGGTCTTGACTGCATTACAGATTTTCTCATCTCATACCTGACACTGACTGGCTTAAGGGTCCGGCAGGAATTGTATATCTGTTTTTTTTAGGCTAATTCTGGGTTAAATTCAGGTAGTAGTCACAGTCACCAGTGGACTTTGCCCAGAATCACTCTGTTTTGGATTCATCATAATGAAAACACTGCTGGTTGTGGTACTGAGGAAGTAATTAGAAGAGAAGAAGATCATGACAGCTACAGATATAGGATCTTAATTTGAGCCAGTTTGCTACAGCAGGAAAATAATCCTGCAGCAACAGGAAATGTGAATTATTATGTGTATTATATTTGACATTTTTGTGGGGGAAAATCAAGTCTGAAATTATTTTTTAAACCTCAAATACACTACTCTAATGTTTAAAACGTCCTTCATTGCATGAAAGTTATCCTGCAACAGGGTGATGAAATTAAGATTTGACATCTGTAGCACAAAGCATTAGTTATTTCCTATCAAATCACCTGTTCAAGATCAATAGTAAAATGCTTTTCATTTGGCCAAAATTCAGAGAGGCTTCTAAACAGTTTCTACCCCCAAGCCATAAGACTCCTGAACAGCTAATCAAATGGCTACCCAGACTATTTGCATTGCCTAGCCTATTTGTTGGTTAAGGGCTTTTAAGTAAGCATTTCACTGTAAGGTCTACACCTGTTGTATTCTGCGCATGTGAAAAATACAATTTGATTTGATTTGATATTGACCCAAATATAGTTGGGAGAACGGTGTTCCATTGTATTTGCAACAGGAGCAGTCCAAACATAAACAAAGATGAGGTTGGTTAAGGCCACTGAGCCTCTGCTGAATGTTTTACCCATCAACCTGTCAAGTGCTAGTCCTGTCAAGTGCTACGTGGAGCACATTTTGAAAGTAGCTGGGATCTAATGACCAGACAGTCATGCCAAGTGGCTTCAAGGCCTGCTGGTTACCCTATTACATTCCTGGGCAGAAGTGTTAATGTCTGGATTGGCCTACGAACAGAAGCAGCAAATGTTGTTACACTCGAAGGCATAGGGGTTTAGCCGTTTTTTCATTTTATAATAAAGCTGTGCTCTGAGGGCTTTCCCAGGGGGGTGAACTGAGACTCCCAGGGCTGTCAGGTGAGTTATTTCATCACCCTACAGGACTGTGCTATTCTCCTACTTATAAATCATTTAGCCCAAGTAAGAAAATGTAATTTAGTCATTTTTAATTCAAATCTATGCTTGCCCTAGACCCTGCTGTCATGTACCTTTTAATGTATTAAAGTCCAGGGAACAGAGCACAGTCCGTAAATTCCCCTGTGTTAAGTCGTTCTTTGCAGAGGCCTCAGACATAAATGCAAGGAGGCTCAAAATGGGCATAATGATACATGGATTTGTGCTTTCCAGATGCCACTAAGTTTAGAATCTATTATTTGATGTTCAGTATCAGAGGAAACAAAAACCTGTTTGAATGCTATGATTTATTTCCATGTATGGTTAGAAAATACTGTATTTACTCATTTGTGTAATCATCACAATGCAGTCATTTTTTTCACATACTGCAATTTCACATTTCACATGTGATAATGGTATGTGGGATTGTCAGTTGACTGCTTACCAGCCCTGATTCGGACTTAGAGAGGGTGGGACTGCACTTTCTTGGTGACCTACTGGGGAGACTGATATGAGCAGAATAACATGTTCTGTCACTCACTGCCATGTGCCAGGGATAAATAGAGAGTCTGGGTCCATTTCCCCATGGGAATTAAAGACTGCTTACAGATGAAATCAGGGCTACTGATGGATGGCTTACTGGCCCTATTGCAGTTTGTTTTCGAAAGCTTTGGAAACTGTCAACACACCCTCACCACTGCATACAGTTGATCCATCATCTAGAAGGCCAGCTTATAACTAACAGTATACAGCTCAACCTAGTTGTGTTCTCATGCATGCTCTTCATGGTAGATTACTTCTATCATCAATATTGTTACTTACATGCTTCACTAGATAATTGTTGACTATGGCAGCTAATGGTTTTGCTTAAACACTTTGTATATTAGCTACTGTGGTTTGTGGAATTGTTGTCCAATCACAATTTAATGTATCTGGCCAATAACATACAATAAATAGTACAAGGCTTTATCATAGCACAAGCCACAAAATAATTAGATGTGTAGAATTCTTACATCATGCAACTAAACGGATTCATTATTCAACATGAACACATTTTTCATCTTCAATTTTCCAACACATTGTACAGTAATTTGAATGATCATATTGATTGCAGCCTATTGCAAAGGGATAAGATATCCTCTGCACAATATGCAATACATCTAGGTTTACTTCATAAATCCTGTAAGCAAAAAACAACAAATGACATGTGTTTCCACACAGTTGCAACAATATCCCCTTTTATCCAAGCGTAAGTCCTCTTATTGCCAGCAGGATCTTGCCGACTATCAACATAGAGAGAGAGCCTCACTAGAGAGTACATTAGTAGCCATTACATAAGACTACACAGCAAGATGGAGAAACCATTCCCTGGGATTTTGTTTCATCTTGTCGTCCTTTGATAACAAATCGGTTGAGGACAGCACTTTCCTCATCAACATGGCACAGAGTCAGGTCCTTTTCTAGACATTAGGCATTTGAAGCTTAAGGCATGATGGAGTACGCGTTCTTGGCTGACTATTGTAGTGAGGCAGGGGATAAGGTCATTCATGAATGAAACGTCTGATTCGTCATCTAATTAAGGATTCCTGTATTTCCAACTGCAATTTTAATGAGTGGATATTGCAGTTCTATTCTTAATCATTTATTTAACTGAACACTTAAAATTGCTTTAGTAGCATATTCCATTGTCCCTTCTTCTCTCTCACGTGTTTTCCAGCTCTCTGTAGATCTGCATTTCTTTACCTCTACAGGTAATGATTCCATTTGCCATTTTATAAATGTTTCCATAATAAGCAGATTTTTGGGGCAATTGGCTTGATTAATGATAGGAAATAGCATGCATAATGCATTGGTCAAGACTCATGCAAACAATAAAAAGTCACTGCTGAGCGTCCATTTCAATTCCACCTCTGAAAAGGCTTATGTTTGATTGAGCGATGCCCACTACACTAAATTACCTTTTTAGTTGAATTGGTTGAACCTTTTTTAGTTGAACCTTTTTAGTTGAATTCATCTTCCTCTTCATCACAATCACACTTTGTCTCGTTTCACAACAGTTTCCTTTGAAGGATGACATCCATGTATCACAGGCAGTGACTAGACACAGCCACACACTAACACAGGATATGTACATACTTATATCAACTCATGCTCTTGCAACTAACTACTCTCTCACAAAAAAGTGTCACTGGCCACATCATGATGCAAATGCATCATACATTTTGCATCATCATGATGATGTGGCCAGTGACAATTTGGTTTTTGAAAGTCCAATATCTTGAAAGTTTGACTGCTGATGTGCAAAACATTTTGGGACTGTATCATTAGTGGACTAATTACATAAATAGCAAACGTTTTTGAGTGGATTATCCCTTTCAGGGGAAAGTAATCCAAAAGTAACAAAGTAATTTGATTACATTACTGAGTTTGGGTAATACAAAAGTTACATTACCGATTACAATTTTGGACAGGTAACTAGTAACTAACATATTACACTTAGAAAGTAACCTACCCAACCCTGAGTATTACAGTATTAGTTTCTGTAACAATAGCTACCTTAATATACACAAAAATCATTCTAGCCCACCACAGTTCATTTTCACACATCAATATTATTAAACCACACTCAGTCTGCTGCAGCTCATGTCAAACACCAACACTGATGATACTTTCAGTCACACAGTCCAAAGCTGTCTGTGAGCGGAGATCTTGTTGATCAAATATCACACTGTCATCATGTATCCGTCTCTATTTAGTTACAGCACAAAGCATGTTTTAAACTTTACTTCCCTTGGCTAATTGGCTCTAAAAAAATGTTTTACCTTTATTTTATCAGGGAGTCATACTGAGACCAATGTCTCTTACAGATGAGCCCTGGAATTCAGAAGTTACAGAAAATACACACATCAAATATAAATGCAAAATGCTAGCAGAAAGAAGAACAGTGATGAAAAACAAACACGTTAATAAGTAATTGTAACGTAGACACAGGGATTCAAGACCCAGATGCAGTTAGTTTAATAATAATAATGAACATGGCGCAATACAAACCCAGCAACGCGTCTGACATAGAGACAAACAATACTACCCAATGACTGATAACAAAAGAGTGCTATAAAAAGGGTAAGTAATCAGGGGAATAATGAAGTCCAGGTGTGACTGATGATGAGACGCAGGTGGGCGTACTGATGGTTGCCAGGTCTGCTTAAAGTGGCCAGGACCGGTGGTTAGTAGACCGGTAACGTCGAGCGCCGAAGCGGGGAAGCAGGAGTGGATGTGACATTAATAAGGTCCTCAATCAGCTTTCTGAATTGCCCAAGAGGCACCAAAACATCCAATTTAAGAACATTTTGAAGATTGTTCCGCAATCTTGGTTGTGCAAGAAAGGTAAATCAGCTTTTAGTTAACTCCGTAGAGACCAAAGGAATTTCTAGAGTCAACCATCCCTGAGACTGGGTGTCGTACTCATACATCTAAAGTTTAGTAATGATGTTAGTTAGTTACAGTGGGAGTTTTTGTCAACCTACGTGACATTAAAAAGGGCCAACCAACTTTCTGGGAGAGAATGCAGTGATGAGTGCTACCACTGTTGCCTGTAATAAAGCGCAGTGCGCTATGATGAACTGCATCTAATGGCTTTGATGAAGTGGCAGCAGCGTTCACATACATGATGCTGCCAGAGTCTAGGACCGATAGGAACGTCGACTAAGTAATCTGCTTTTTACTATTTAGCGAAAGGCATGACCTATTTTTTTTTATAGATAAAGCCCATTTTTATTCTGAGCTTAACTAACTCATCAATATGCTTTTTATTTATCCAGATGCCCAGATATTTGTAAGCAGGGACACGATCAATATGGACAAAATCTAAAGTACATACTGTATGTTTAAATCATCACCATTATTTTGATGCACTCTAGAGAAAACATATACTCATTTTACCTGCATTCAATACTAATTTCAGGTCAATAAAGTTTTTCTGTAATACAAAGAAGGCAGACTGTAGATAGAGCCTGGTTAACCGTAGGGGCAATGGCATATCATCGGCATACAAGTGCAGGCAATTTATTTTTTACAGACAAGCCAATATTTTTTATGCAAACAGTAAAAAGTACAGGACCCAGAATTGGACCCTGCATTACACCTTTCGTTATGTCCAGAAAACCTCATTTAACACCCTCGGAGATCAAATCCTACTATACCGGCTCTGACGCTCATCGGATGTGGCAGGGCTTGAAAACTATCATGGATTACAAAGAGAAGCCCAGCCATGAGCGGCCCAGTGATGCAAGCCTACCAGTTGACCAAAATGCCTTCTATGCTCGCTTAGAGGCAAGCAACACTGAACCATGCGTTAGAGCACCAGCTGTTATGAACGACTGTGTGATCACGCTCTCCATAGCCAATGTAAGACCTTTAAACAGGTTAGCATTAACGTTTAAAAATACCTAACGTTGTATTACAAAAGTAGTTTGAAATATTTTGGCAAAGTTTATAGGCAACTTTTGAAATATTTTGTAGTGACGTTGCGTTTTTCTAAGCTGTTTTTTATGGATCAAACAGGCTTTATAAATGGACATTTTTACACACTCCCAGGAATGTCATAAATGATGTATCATTAGCTTATACACTAACTTTCACACATCTAGATGGCCGGACAGGGTGGGTGGGGAGCCAGAGGCAGCCCTGTTGTCAAACTGTAGACCCCAGTTCCTACATTTGAACATAATGTTTGATTTTATCAAACATGGACGGAATATGGACGGAATTTTTATATATGGACGGAATTAATCGTACAAAAGGACCAATTGTGATGTTTATGGGACATATTGGAGTGCCAACAAAAGAAACTCGTCAAAGGTAATGCATATTTTATATTTTATTTCAGCGTTTTGTGTAGCGCCTGCTATGCTAGCTCCATTGTTTACTGCTGGTGAGGATGGCTACAGGTTATCAGTTAATAGCTTCATATGCTTTTGCCGAAAAGCATTTTTAAAATCTGACATGTTGGCTGGATTCACAACGAGTGTAGCTTTAATTGAGTATCTTACATGTGTGATTTAATGAAAGTTTGAATTTTATAGCATTTTATTTTAATCTGGCGCTCTGCATTTCCCCTAGAAATTGGCCACTTGAGACGCTAGCGTCTCCCCTATCCTCACCTATCCTCACCTGGGGTCTACAGTTTGACAACAGGGCTGTCTCTGGCTCCCCACCCACCCTGTCCGGCCATCTAGATGTGTGAAAGTTAGTGTATAAGCTAATGATACATCATGTATGACATTCCTGGGAGTGTGTAAACTTGCATGTTTTATTACCATAGCATTTTTGTATGTTCTCTATAGTTATGTACTTGAAAATGTATCAATTGACCAATTCGGCACATTTGGGCAAAGTCCTGGCAGACTTGATACAAAATATTGTGCAGTAATGTAATTCTTCACTGATTCAGTCTGAAACTTTGCACACACACACGGCTACCATCTGGAGGTCCAAATCTAAATTACAACTAGACTCCTATCTGAAAGTATGGCCTTTCTCTTACATTTCAAAGATGATGTTTGTATTATATTTTACCAGATCTAATGTGTTATATTCTCTTACTTTAATTTCACATTTCCACAAACTTCAAATTGTTTCCTTTCAAATGGTATCAGGAATATGCATATCCTTGCTTCAGGTCCTGAGCTACAGGCAGGTAGATTTGGGTATGTAATAAAAAAAAGGGTAAGATCCTCAAGAGTTAACCAATATTCATTTAATTTCAGTCAGACAGAGATAATATCATGATAGAAATGCACACATGGTGTCAGGGTGTTGTCGTGCCTAAAGTTTGTATTTGGTGGACGGGACAAGCGAAAGAGGCTTCTCAGCCCAGCAGTCTGGCGACATGGCTCAAGAGCCCACCAGCAGGAACACGTCCCCTGACCAAAGGATGTTTAGTCATTCTCAATGACCCCTCCTGGTCATGTAGATGCTTTATACTGCATGCAGAGGACGAGTTCTCTGTCGTCCAGGATATTTCTGTGTTTTTCTGAACCTCTCCTTATTCTTTCTGTTTTTTCTTGTAGTGTTAATATTATTTTATATCTGATCCAATTCCACAGTCACATGTCTGTGCACCTTCATTACCGTCTGAGTTGGCCAACAACAGTACCCAGTCTCCTAGCCAGCTAGTACCAAGCATGAGGGGGGCTTGGGAATAGACTACTTAGTTACTACCTAGTTCAAAATTAGAATGAACTTTTGCACTCAGCTCCTTCATTCCATTTCACTTTCAATGGAACCTTCTAGGAGCTTTGGGCAACACTTTCATTTGAAAGAGCTTGGTTCAAGAGTTCACTTGATGAAAATACCAAACTCTTCAGGCAAGAATACAAACCAGAGGGACAACACGTCACCCCTGTTAATATGGCATGGAAGGCAAGAAATGGCTACCTAAATCTTGTCTTTTGCAGTAAATGGTGCATTCAATGTCAAAACATTAGATCGTCGATTACCGCTTCCTTCTAAAGGGAGAAGCATAGTTTTAAATTCAGATATTAATATTGGTATTAATATGCCCGTCCTTTGTGTATGCAATTTAGTGCGCTTATTTTGATGTAATTACTTAAATGAAGGCTGTATATTTGGGAAGTCATTCAGACACAGGAGACACAATTGGGGAAATAATTGATGTTATATGTTGTGCAACTTATTGACTTAAAAACAGTCCTTCATAGGATGAGATCCGCAGTCCAACCTACTGTGACATACCTTTGCCCACGTGGTCATGAAGGAAGATAAGAACATGTCTGTATTTTCAAATGACCTGAAGTCCAAACAAAGTCATATCTGCCTCTGTTGGAAACATGTACAGGTATATGTCAGTGGCGGTCAGTGCTGTTTAAGATGAGGACAAGTTTTTTTCATGAGCATGGCCTTATTTCTATTACAGATTATTGGATGTGTCTCATTCATATTCCATTCACCCAGTTCAATGTATTTAAAAAAATGTATTTCACCTTTATTTAACAAGGCAAGTCAGTTAAGAACAAATTCTTATTTACAATGACGGCCTAAACCGGCCAAACCCGGACGACGCTGGGCCAATTGTACGCCGACCTATGTAACAGCAACAGGTTTAGGCTACTACATGATTTTCACTATACCCGTCATGTGGTTGCTACAACCTAGCCTATGAATGAACGTTTACAACGTAGGTGCACACAGGTCGAGAGGTGACACATGGACAGACAGTGACATTCAATACCATCTTGCGCACTCTTGCCTGCATCTAGCTGGTATAGGGTGTAATCATTAGTACAACAGTTTCTATTGGACAAATGTAGGTACGTTTATCTCTGTTTTGATCCGTTTGCTTCCGTTAAACATTTTTAAACAGAATCGGCAAAATGAATACACAGCGTAAACACTGTTCACTTTCATAGCAGCCACATTGTATTCTTTCTCTCCTCCTCCGCTCTCCTCCTCTCATCTCTTCTCTTTGCTTGTGGACTGCAATGCACAACAGATCAGATGTATGTGACCAGGCGGAAAAACAATGTCCAAGCCAAACCGCTGCACACAGCCTACAACGTTGTCACCATAGATAAAGTAACGTTATAGTCAACATAGCTAATAGAATTAACGTGCTAGTAAGCCCGCTACAATCATGCAATAATGTTAGTGTACAATCAGCCCTGGTGGCAATAAATTAGTATTACCAAAAGCTTACCTTGACTTGGAAGAGTTCCAGTGTTTTGTTGGAAAGTCATAGCCAGCAAGCTAACATATCATCCTTCTGAGCAGGGTGTTTCAGTAGGCTAAACTAGCTAACTGCATTTGCTAGCTATTTGCTCTCCATTTCTCTCTTGCTTCTCCTTCATTCTGAAAGAAAATTGTTTGTTCAAAACTGTTAAACTATTTTTCTTTCTCTCTCTTTGAGTCCACTACTCACCACATTTTAGACACTGCAGTGCTAACTAGGTGTAACGTATGCTTTCAGTACTAGATATACAGTGGGGAGAACAAGTATTTGATACACTGCCGATTTTGAAGGTTTTCCTACTTACAAAGCATGTAGAGGTCTGTAATTTTTATCATAGGTACACTTCAACTGCGAGAGACGGAATCTAAAACAAAAATGCAGAAAATCACATTGTATGATTTTTAAGTAATTCATTTGCATTTTATTTCATGAATTAAGTATTTGATACATCAGAAAAGCAGAACTTAATATTTGGTACAGAAACCTTTGTTTGCAATTGCAAAGATCATACGTTTTCTGTAGTTCTTGACCAGGTTTGCACACACTGCAGCAGGGATTTTGGCCCACTCCTCCATACAGACCTCCAGATCCTTCAGGTTTCGGGGCTGTCGCTGGGCAATACGGACTTTCAGCTCCCTCCAAAGATTTTCTATTGGGTTCAGGTCTGGAGACTGGCTAGGCCACTCCAGGACCTTGAGATGCTTCTTATGGAGCCACTCCTTAGTTGCCCTGGCTGTGTGTTTCAGGCCGTTGTCGTGCTGGAAGACCCAGCCACGACCCATCTTCAATGCTCTTACTAAGGGAAGGAGGTTATTGGCCAAGATCTCGCGATACATGGCCCCATCCATCCTCCCCTCAATACGGTGCAGTCGTCCTGTCCCCTTTGCAGAAAAGCATCCCCAAAGAATGATGTTTCCACCTCCATGCTTCACGGTTGGGATGGTGATCTTTGGGGTTGTACTCATCCTTCTTCTTCCTCCAAACACGGTGAGTGGAGTTTAGACCAAAAAGCTCTATTTTTGTCTCACACATGACCACATGACCTTCTCCCATTCCTCCTCTGGATCATCCAGATGGTCATTGGCAAACTTCAGACGGGCCTGGACATGCACTGGCTTGAGCAGGGGAACCTTGCGTGCGCTGCAGGATTTTAATCCATGACAGCGTAGTGTGTTACTAATGGTTTTCTTTGAGACTGTGGTCCCAGCTTTCTTCAGGTCATTGACCAGGTCCTGCCGTGTAGTTCTGGGCTGATCCCTCACCTTCCTCATGATCATTGATGCCCCACGAGGTGAGATCTTGCATGGAGCCCCAGACCGAGGGTGATTGACCGTCACCTTGAACTTCTTCCATTTTCTAATAATTGCGCCAACAGTTGTTGCCTTCTCACCAAGCTGCTTGCCTATTGTCCTGTAGCCCATCCCAGCCTTGTGTAGGTCTACAATTTTATCCCAGATGTCCTTACACAGCTCTCTGGTCTTGGCCATTGTGGAGAGGTTGGAGTCTGTTTGATTGAGTGTGTGGACAGGTGTCTTTTATACAGGTAACGAGTTCAAACAGGTGCAGTTATTAATACAGGTAATGAGTGGAGAACAGGAGGGCTTCTTAAAGAAAAACTAACAGGTCTGTGGGAGCTGGAATTCTTACTGGTTGGTAGGTGATCAAATACTTATGTCATGCAATAAAGTGCAAATTAATTACTTAAAAATCATACAATGTGATTTTCTGGATTTTGTAAGTAGGAAAACCTGCAAAATCGGCAGTGTATCAAATATTTGTTCTCCCAACTGTATTCTCTGATCCTTTGATTGGGTGGACAACATGTCAGTTCATGCTGCAAGAGCTCTGTTAGGCTGGAGAACGTCCTCCGGAAGTTGTTATAATTACTGTGTAAGTCTATGGAAGGGGTGAGACCCATGAGCCTCCTAGGTGTTGTATTGAAGTCAATGTACCCAGAGGAGGACGGAAGCTAGCTGTCGTCCGGCTACACCATGGTACTACCCTACAGAGTACTGTTGAGGGTGCCGTAGACCTTCTTTGTAAAATAGTGTGTTTTAATCAGTTATTTGGTGATGTGATTATATTTAGTATAGTTGTATCTAAAAGTGATACCATTTTAAATGTCTTACAATTAAACATTTTATGAAATTCACTGTGGAGGATGGTCCTCCCCTTCCTCCTCTGAGGAGCATCCACTGGTATATGTGTTGTATGCACTTGTTTACTGTGTCGATGTACTCAGCTAGCAACGAGGGTGCTAAGGCACATAACCTATTTTCACTTCATAGCTTTTCATGTCTGCCTGCGCTAGTTCCAAATCCCGTTTCTCTCTGTTTCCAAATGTAAATATCCCAGGCATAACAGAGTGCTCTAATACTCCCCTCTGTTTTCTCTTGTACCTAGAAGGTGTGTGCTGCCTCACTGCTCTCTCTGTATTCCCCCTGTTCTCCTAGCTACTCCCTCCTCTCCTGTTAGTACACCTCCCTGCTCCCTCTTCTTATAAACTCTAGTGTACCTTCCCCCTTTCAAGTGTACAGTCTGCGTTGTCTGTGTTTATTAAACATCTGCCTTGGTAGACACACTGCACACCGCACGCTACACACAGCTGCACACAGCACACAGTGACTGTAAGAGCAAATTCTCAAAGTTGTCAGCCTTGTCATCATGCGTCAACATAAATATTATTGTGTAACTGGAGCAGTATTAACTAGGAAGTACATGATCAGCAGCACCAGAGTAAGAGAGGAAAGGCAGGATATTAGTGTGACTCCCAATGGACCCTAAAAGTGTTTGACAAGCAGGCCTGTGGGCACAACACAAACTACTACATTCTCCCACAGTGGCGGTGAACCCACGCCTCTACCACGATTCATTCCAGAGCTGCGGCCTCATATTAGCATGCACACTGAGGAAACTAAGTAAACCCTATACTGTCTGACAAGTCCTCTAGTGTCTGCCATTCCTTATAATACAAGCACACCTTCCCTTACTATCTGGGGAGGGCATACTGTACACATAGGTGCCCTTTTGGATTTTGTACATTTCTCAGTTCTAAAGAGGATGATAGGGGACTTCTGAGAAATGGCTTTGGCATATGGATAAATAAAAACAAATGGCAAGTTGGTGAGGTGAAATTGTGGTCATTTACTTCTTCCCATTCAATAGCTGAACCATCCATGTGATTCAAATTAAAACGATCTTTTATACTAGTTCTCAGGGCAAGATTCAAAGCATTTATTCTAAGCAACAGATCATTACTTATATGAATCTCCTCAGAGATTAAGAAAATTATTTCCATGCTAGGGTGGTTGCAACATTCACTGTGTTTTTATTAATTGCTTGACTATCTGTCTTTCTGTCTACACGTTCATACCATATGACAGTGAATCTAAATGATTGGTCTGCAATGTGGAGGATTTCATCATAGAAGAGGGGAAAGAAGGAGAATTTTCCTAATTAAAACCTGTCCTGCAGCTAAAATTAATCTAGAAATGCATTTTGTGGAGAAGCAGGTTCCTGGAAGGTAGTCATTACCGTTGGATTATTACCTTGCATAACTATAATAGCAGATGCATAATGAGGGAACGATCATAATAAGATCGATAAAAAGGCATAACAGTCTGTGCTGGATTTGTTTTCGCAGTTCAAAACTTAACTCCCCCTTCCAAACATCTCTGTAATGAGGAAATAATAAGAATACCTGCAGAACAATGAATACATATTATATTCCTACAATTGTACAGAGATTGGTAATGCATTGTAATATGATAGCTGATGAAGCAGACATGCTGGCAGTGATACGTTATGGAGTTTTGTGCCACAGACCCATTAGAGGACCCACATTTTTAAAAATGGTGTGCAGCCGTGGTTGGAAGCACAAGGAAGCATAATTATATGAAAACCACACCACACAAAAACAATACTTAAGTACAAAATTAAAAAACATAACAAAACCTACTAATTATAAATGTATGAATTAATTGATCAGTTATCACAAAAAACAAAATATTTGTTTTGTTTAAACGTGTGTGTGCGTGTGCATGTGAGTGTGTGAGAGTTAGGCTATATGGAGGAGATTACTGAGTAGTTGTTACGCTCGTCGAAATGATCGGACCAAGGTATAGCGTGGTAGGCGTATATTTTATCTTTATTAAAAATGAACTCCTAAAAACAACAAAAGGATAACACAGAGCTGTACAAAAACAACATCCCACAAAATTAAGGTGTCAACAGGCTGCCCACCCAAGTCACACCCTGACCAACCAAACCGAGAATAAAAAAGATCTCTACGATCAGGGCGTGACCTCTGGCTCCCCCCACTTTGGTGGCGCCTCTGATGTGGGGACCCTCGTTGCAGGCCCCGGACTGGGGACCCTCGTTGCAGGCCCCGGACTGGGGACCCTCGCTGCAGGCCCCGGACTGGGGACCCTCGCTGCAGGCCCCGGACTGGGGACCCTCGCTGCAGGCCCCGGACTGGAGACCCTCGCTGCAGGCCCCGGACTGGAGACCCTCGCTGCAGGCCCCGGACTGGAGACCCTCGCTGCAGGCCCCGGACTGGAGACCGTCGCTGCAGGCCCCGGACTGGAGACCGTCGCTGCAGGCCCCGGACTGGAGACCGTCGCTGCAGGCTCCGGACTGACGCGTGGAGCAGGCACAGGACTCACCAGGCTGGGGAGACCTACTGGAGGCCTGGTCCGTGGAGCAGGCACAGGATGAACCGGGCTGTGGGGGAACTCTAGAGATCTGGTGCTTATCCGTGCGCTTTACAGCATAACACGGTGCCTGACCAGTAACACGCTCCTTGCCATGAGCATTGGGAGTTAGCTCCGCCAACCTCCCCGTGTGCCCCCACCCCAAAAATATTTTGGAGTGGCTTCTCGGGCTTCCGTCGATGACTTGCCTCCTCATATCGTTGCCGCTCCTCCTTCGCTGCCTCTATTTCCTCCTTTGGACGGCGATATTCTCCAGCCTGCGTACAGGATCCTTTACCATCCAGGATCTCCTCCCACGTCCACTCGTCCTGTCCACGCTGCTTGGTCCTTCCTTGGTGGGATGTTCTGTTACGCTCGTCGAAATGATCGGACCAAGGTGCAGCGTGGTACGCATACATTTAATCTTTATTAAAAATGAACACCTAAAAACAACAAAGAAAACGAACGAAATGTTCGGTAGGCTACACAGAGCTGTACAAAAACAACATCCCACAAAACTAAGGTGGCAAAACAGCCTGCCTAAGTATGATTGCCAATCAGAGACAACGATAGACAGCTGTCCCTGATTGAGAACCATACCCGGCCAAAACATAGAAATAAAGAACATAGAGTTTCCGAACCGAGTCACACCCTGACCAACCAAACATAGAGAATAAAAAGATCTTTACAGTCAGGGCGTGACAGTAGCTTGGTTCATCAGGCTGACCCCAGTCTTCACTTGAAGTTATTGAGGGATAATGATGTTTTGGCAATGTGAAGATAAGAATACCAGAGTATGGTACCTCTTTATCTCATAGAGAATTGACTATGTGAGGTGTGGCAGATAAGAGGAAAAAGGTTATCGCAGTGTCTTGTGTTGTACATAATGTACTGGCCCAGACAATATTACAGTAAATGAGATTTGGGTCAATTATACTATAGTATAGAGTTAGGACTCAAGCATGATGAACCAAACCACTAATCTTTCTGATGATACCAACAGATTCCATAACTTTGCTGCAGACAAAATGAATATGATCTTTCTGGGAAAGCTTTTCATCAGTTAGAAGTCTGAGGAATATAGTGGATGTGACTTGTTCCATTTCATTCCCACCAATTGAGATTCTCGCTCTTTTTATTTTTTGCAATATTTATTATTCTTAATAGTGAATACAATGAAGTTGGATTTTTGTACATTTAAAGATAAGTTGTTTATCTGGAACCATTCAGAAAATTTGGCCATGCCTAAGTTGGCTTCATTAATTAGTGAATCAAAATGATTTAGTGATAAAATCTCATTGGTATCATCAGCAAAGAAGTATGGTAAAAGACACAGCAGCAAGGTCATTGATATAGATTAGGAATACCAAAGGTCCAATTATCAAACCCTGTGGCACATCACAGGATATCTTGGCCTGGTAGATGCACCCATATTTACATAAACAAATTATCAAGGCAATTATATGGATAATCATGAAAACTGTAATAATGCAATTTATAAATAAAGTAGTATTTCATGATTGAAGGTTAAATAAAATTAAAATAAACCGTGTCAAACACTTTGGATAAATCTAAAAATATGCCAAGAGGGTATTCATTGTTGTTCAGGGCTGAAAAGATTTTATCCACAAGTTGCAAAAGAGCCTGTGGAGTAATTTTTACGAAAACCATATATGTACGCTTACAGAATATAGTGTTGATTTAAATGTTTCAACATTCTCTTATACACCAACCCAATTGAGATGGTTTGGGATGGGTTGGACAGAAGAGTGAAGGAAAAGCACCCAACAAGTGCTCAGCATATGTGGGAACTCCTTCAAGACTGTTGGAAAAGCATTTCAGGTGAAGCTGGTTGAGAGAATACCAAGAGTGTGCAAAGTTGTCATCAAGGCAAAGGCTGGCTACTTTGAAGAATCTCAAATGTAAAATATATTTAGATTTTTGGTTACTACATGATTCCATATGTGTTATTTCATAGTTTTGATATCTTCACTATTATTCTACATTTTAGAAAATAGTTAAACGATCGAAAAACCCTTGAATGAGTAGGTTTATCCAAACTTTTGACTGGGACTGTACATTAGAGGCTCAGTAATCAAGGAAGACACTGATTTCACCAAAGAGGCACCAGTCTCATCATGACCTACTGCTGATATATTTAAGTTACCAATTACCTCTATCACCTCCATTACAGTACATCAGGGGGATCAAACTGAAGCAGAGAAGGGAAATGTCCCTTAATGTAATCCAAGGAATTTCTATGATGTTTCAGGGAAGACTCAAATGCAGACTGTGTTGAAGTAACAATGTTTATTACAGAAACAGGGGCAGGCAAATGTCAGGTTAAGGCAGGCAGGGGTCGATAATCCAGAGTAGAGGCAAAGGTACAGGACGGCAGGCAGGTTCAGGAAAAGCAAGGTACAAAAATCAGGAGGGCGAGGAAAAAGCGAGATGGAAAAAGCAGGGGCAGGGACATCCGCTGGTGGACTTGAAGAAACTAGACGAATTGGCAACAGACAACAGAAAACACAGGTATAAGTACCCAGGGGATAAAAAATAGAGAATAAAAAACCTCTCTATGGCCAGGGCGTGACAGAGGGCATGACAGAATAGCTGTAGATGCCTTTTGATTGATGTTTTTACAAGTTTACTTTATTTGAGGATTCTTGGAATTAGTTAGTAAAATAAATCAAAAGTAAAATAAAAAAATGGATAAGGTGAATAAATGTGTTCTTATACTTTTTGGTATTTGCACAATTCAGGGGAGAGGAATTAAGGAATACACTTTTTATACAACTTGTTTTTATTAACTGAGGAAACCGGTTGTTAACCAAGGTTTCCAGAACCCTTCTGCTGCTCCCTTACACCATTTAACTAAGGGAAAGCAGTGGTGAAATACAGAATTGAAAGATGTGAGAAAAGTCTGGTAAGCAGACTCCACATTGACCTGATTATAAAAATGTTCCCATTAAATATCATTAATCAACATCCTAAAGCGCTCACAATTACTTTAAAATATATATATATATATATATACTTGTAATGCTACTAATAATTTCCATCTGTTCCAAGGAGAATAAATATCAGTATAAAGTATTCCTGTATTAGCCACATTATTCAAATAATTTGTTAAAAATATTGATGATCTGGTCACTCTTGTAGGCTTATAGATGAGGGGATACAGATAGCTGTAGTTTAAAGTATTCAAAAAGTCAGATGTCAGTGACTGGTTCTCACTTTTAAATACGTTTATGTTGTAATCACCCAATAGAAAACACATTTTTGCTAGTTTCAAACTTGGATTTGAAGCTATGTCAGAATTCGGTGGCCGATAGATGCATATAATTACCAGTTTTTTACCACCAAAAAATTAACAGGAGGGAATTTCGATGAAAAGACATTCAACATCAATGTTATCAGATGTAAGTGCGAGGTCCTCTATTACAAAGAATTGAAAACATTTATGAACAAAAATGGATACTCTTCCTCCTACTCTGGATGTTCTACACTGGTGAACAGTATTGTAAGGAGTCATGTCATAAAGCTTGTCTCTTCAGTCAACCATGTTTCTGAAAGGGCAACAATGGAAAATTGAGAGAAGACAGAAAATGAACAGGGTGGTGATGATTTCTATGAAGAATGCGAACATTCAAATGAAAAGGTAGAAAATAAGCTTACCTTGGAATTAGATACACTGATATACAGGTTGTTAAATTGCTTAACATTATAGTAATCACAAGTGATAGACTCATCTCTGGTAAATGTCAAGTCATTTGAATCTGGATTAAAACAATCATTATATTTATAGTTCTCTTTATTATTATCTAATGGCTTGAAGACCATGTTGTCAGGGTTGATATCGTGCCCAACTGAGATACACAGCCACAATAATCCAGAGTGGAACAGAAAAATAGAACTGCAAGCCTCACATGTCCAATACAGCAATACATTTGGGTTCATTTGAATCTGATTTTAAAAGATTTATCAATAGGGGTGCACTTCTTATGGAATGCACATTGACACAGTCCACATAACAACACTGAAGACTTCAGAGGGTTATGACATTTAGAGCGATGTGTGTTTTTGGTCATGAGCTTAGGTGAAACACATGAACAAAGTAGAATAAATATGTGTGTGAATGTGTTTGTGTGTGTGTCAAATCAGTTGACTATAGCGGAGTCACTTGCAATAGGCAAGAGAGGGGGGGGGGGGGGGGTGAACATACAGCTAATCATACTTCAGGTATGAGATTTTGCCTTTTTTTCATTCTTCAATTATTTGTGGCAACAGTTCCTTTTTTTTGAGGCATAACCTTTTTTGAGAAGTCTTCATTGATGAAGATTTTGGTTCCCTACAGGCGTTTGGCTCTTCTGAGAATATCCTCCTTGTCTTTGAACCTGAGCAGTTTCACCATTATAGATCTGGGCCGTCCATCGGGGAATAAAGATCCATTCCTTTGCGCCCTCTCTATCTCGATGAGTTTAGGTGTCACGTGTGCTCCCTCTCCGGCCTCTAGGTCATCAGGCTGCTCATTATCCCACACACCTGTCACCATCGTCACGCGCACCAGCGCCTCATGACTCTCACCTGGACTCCATCACCTCCTTGATTACCTTCCCTATATATGTCACTCCCTTTGGTTCCTTCCCCAGGCATTGTTATTTCTGTTCCAGCTTCATGTCTGTGCGTTTCTTGTTTTGTATTAATTTCCGTTCCTTTATGTATTCACTCCCTGAACTTGCATCCCGACTCTCAGCGCACATCGTTACATTTGGGTCCTGTTTGAGTTGATCTTCCAGGGGTTTCTTGCCTTGACATGCAAAGTCTCAGTCTTTACGTCCTCAATTCCATCGATTAAAATGTTATTGCACCTAGATGTTTTTTGAGGTAGTCTCCTTTGGAAGAGCGCTTGTCAAGTGTTGTTTGGAAAATGCAAAATCCTCAGACATGGTGCTTCTCCACCTCCGACTGCGTAAATTCCAAACTTTGTTTAAATTCCATACATCCATAAACGGATGAACCATTTTTTGGTGAAATACAGAAAGTTGCAGAAAGAACTTACATTTATTTTCCTGCAGATCTATTAGATCTTTATAGTGGACCTCGACTGCTTTCACTCTATCTCACTCCCCTTGCTCCCCTCTTCAGAGGCTAGGACACAGAAAAGTAGCAGTGAAGTGAAGAGGGAGTGGAGAGAAGGGATAACTCTCTATCTCCTCCACAGAGCATATGGTTAGGGACCCAGGGACTGAGACACCAGTGAGGCAAAGACGCTCTTAAGATGGATAGAGTCTCCAGTAATGACAAGGAGAGGTGCTATAGCATTCCTCTAGATCTTGCAGAAGTAAAATTTCCCATGAGTCTACTGGCTACGTACTGTATATAGAATGAGACAGCAAGATGGATAGACAAACCTACCAGGAGAATTAGTTTAGACTGGGTTTAATTAGTTGGAAAAGGTTTACAGGGTGGAACAGAGTAGGATTGGAGATGGACAACAAGAATGTGGGGTGGGAGACTGCATAGAGTGGGGCCCTGAATGGTGATTGCAGGTAGTCTATAAAACACTCCCTAATATCCTGTCTCAAGTAAGAATATGCTGTAGATGTAAACCCACAAATGGCTTTCAATCTAATGTGGATGGTGTAGGAAAGAATTGTGGAATCATGGATCTGTCAATATGACGATGGCTGGCCATGCAAGAAACAGACTTGAACCACATTATGAGTAGGAATAAGTCTCTATTTTTCCAGAGAAGAAAAAGAAATGATCCAGCCCAGTGACTGCATGGGCAGAGTACTGCCAGTGCCAGATGCTTCATCTAGGCCTATTTGTTGTCACGTGCATGACCAGCAAGATTACAACATTCACCAGGGAAACAAATAGTGATACAAATCCAGTGGTTTAGCAATACCGCAAAATCAAAGAAAAATCAACTACTTGTACTATACAGTAGGTGGGAGTAAAAGAACAGCCATTGCACGCCATTGACTGAGGACTGGTCCATGCCATCAACTGGAAGTGGCCCTTTGCACCTATGAGCTAGCCTGTCATCACTGCCATTGTTGTCCCCCGCTACTTGGTTTTTTCTTACTTTCACTTTCCCAACCTATTAGTCAGAGCTGGGGCGCAGCTTTGTTTTCTGATCCATTGTGAGGCCCTGGCAGCCATTCACTGAACCAGAGGGTATTATTCTTGCATTGATGATACAGCGGGCCGGCTTTGTATGAGTCAAGAGAGGCGAGTTCATTAGCATGCACATAGACGCTGTGGCATTTTGGCAGGACGACAAAACAATTCTCCTGAAATGTTTCTCGGGGAATTAGAAAGCCTTGGCTTGTTTGGTATCCAATGGACGTATGCTGGAGCTCGCTCACTTTCTTTCTGCTGCTGGATACCAATGCCTCAAGGCAAGGCAAGGTTTGTTGCTCTCTTTGGGGACTTGTAAATGTATTGGGTGTGTGTAACAGTATTGCTTCCGTCAATCTCCTCACCCCAACCTGGGCTGGATCCAGGGACCCTCTGAACACAACAACAGTCACCCACAAAGCTTAGTTACCTATTGCTCCACAAAAGCTGAGGCTCTTGCAGAGCAAGGGAGTTAACTACTTCAAGTTCTCAGAGCGAGTAACGTCACTGATGGAAACGCTACTAGCATGTACAGCTAACTAGCTAGCCATTTCACACCGGTTACATGTATCTAGTCTAACACGCCAGATTAGGAATGATCAGTATGGAATTAGGTTACATGTATCTAGTCTAACACGCCAGATTAGGAATGATCAGTATGGAATTAGGTTACATGTATCTAGTCTAACACGCCAGATTAGGAATGATCAGTATGGAATTAGGTTACATGGGTTTGACTGATTTGTATTTAGATGAATTAGCACTGGTTTCCATAACATGTGTGCTGTGTGGGTGGGCTGTTTTGGAGTTTTGATCAGATCACTATTCATTTATTTGCGACAACAGTCAGTTTTTAAATGTTTCTGAAGGCCCACTTAATAGTTCTATGAGTAAGTGAAATTCCTTGAGGCATTTGGATTTATACAGTACACAATATAAATAATGCTTACTGTGTCAGAAAGTATGAAGTTGAAGCTGCATATCAATTAAATGATGCTTTCCCAGTAAGGAAGGCACGTGTCTTTTATAGCTAAACAAAAATGCTGAAGTTAAACAATATTACATGTAGAGAATGTGTTCTTAATTGACGTACCTGGTAAAATAAGGTAAAAAAATAATACTAAATTGCAACTATTCACAAAATGTATCCAGTGCTCACCATTTCATTTTGGGTATAGGTACGCTCAGAATTGCTACACAATTTACCCAGTCTCATTGGCAGCCCTATAAACTGAATGGATGGGTTTTCGTGTCTTAGATCTTCCCCTTGTGGTGCATGAAAATATGTTTTAATATCTTGCATTCCTCCTGCTGTGAAATATTACACCTGCACAATTTTAATCTTGCATCCAGACATCCATAAAATGTCCTGAAGACATGATTAGGATTATTGTTGTTGGTTCAGGAGAGTGCGAAACAAATTCTCCTTGGCTTTGGCCTACTTTCAGTTGAAACTGAGAAATAAGAAAGAGGGTGATTCTAAGAATGATATGCCAGACTAGCTTGGGGAGAACCTGAATTTAGATAGAGGTTTACTGTATCTAAATACAGATGCCCTTTGCTGGTTTTACCAATGTAGTTATTTCTGATTCCTGACACGTGTTCTATACCAATACTCCAAACTACATCAGAGATGGCACACCCTTTAGAAAGATAAATGTCTATTTAAGTAAAGGTCCCCAGGTACAGATTTTTAACTGTTTGGAGGGAGCCCCAAGACAGATCAGCTCTTCAGCTTTTGTTCATTTCTATTTTCCCCAGTCTATTGTTAAGAACACTATTTTGATGATTATTCCCTATTGGAATTTGGTCTCTAAGGTCAGCGTTTACCGTAAAGCAATTCTTAGTAATTGGTATCTGGTCCCCTTAGCTGTACAATTGTCCATGGGTGTCAAATGTATAGTCTATTCAACCCCCTGATTTCAGCCTTGATTTAATGTTTTGGAATTATACATGGGAGGAAGAAACAACAAACATAAGAAAGAGCATTTAGGTCTGCCCTTCCCTCTGAAGGGTGGCAGTTTATTAATAACCTTGCAGAAGTCTCATTTTGGTCTCCCTGTGCACATTTTTGTTTAATAAAACTCTTAAATATAGAAGTGTATCTCTTGCATCCAGCATTTCTCCACACCTTGACCAGTTTTCAATTCCTAACAATATAATAAGGGCGGCAGGTAGCCTGCGGGGTAGGGGGTAAGGAGCGTTGGGCCAGTAACCGAAAGGTTGTTGGATCCCATCCCCGAGTTGACAAGGTAAAAATCTGTTGTTCTGCCCCTGAGCAAGGCAGTTAACCCACTGTTCTCCGGGCGCCGAAGACGCGGATGTCAGTTAAGGCAGCACTCCGCACCTCTCTGATTCAGAGGGGTTGGGTTAAATGCGGAAGACACATTTCAGCTCAATGCATTCAGTTGTACAACTAACTAGGTATCCCCATTTCCCTTAAAAAAAAATAACAACAAAAAACAATTGTTCTAACATGTTTTTCCTCTGTCTTGGTTGCAGGAGGTGTGTGCATCTCTCAGTCAGTGAAGATACCACGGGAACCTAAGCTTGGAGAGTTTGACAAGGTAATCCGTAGACTGTCAGAGAACCCCAACGCCCGGGTTGTCATTCTCTTTGCCAACGAAGATGACATTAGGTAAGTTCAGTTGACTGTTACAGGAATGAAAAAAAGATGAAACTAACTAAATGATGGCAACAAAGTAACTCAATCCATCTCAGTTTCTGTTTAATGACGCAACATTCATAATGTTTGCCCATTGGTATAAATGGCTGTAAATGTGTATATTGTCCTCCTCAGATAACATCCCACAAATTCAGTTAGCTTTTTACTGTAAGCTATAACAGCTTTGTTTTCATTAGGTGTCCACAGTGTAATGGATGTGTGCCAGTTTACATTAAATACATACAATCTAACTATATGTAGCATTCTGATCATAATATGTTCTTCTCATCTGTTGTATATATTTCTAGATTACAGCTATTTCCAATCTGCTGCATTTAATTCCCTCTAGGATGACTGAGGAGCATCTTGATCAGTTGGCATGGGGTGGCAGTTGGTGATGTGTGTAGGTGCAAGTGTTGCAGCTAACCATTATGTTCTACAGCACATTCCAACATGACCTAGTACTAACACAAGCATAGAATATACAGTACATATATAGCCTAATGTATGGGTTTGTCCTCCAAATTGATATGATGCAACACTTGCCATCTGTCTGTCATTTGATACACACATAGAATCATAATAATTTCACAATACAACATTGCAGTGGCTTATGGTATGTAAATATGAACACAGGTCTTTTGTTGAGGTGCATAAGAAGAGAGAGAGAGCAAGAGCCAAAACCCTACACAATTTATTGTCAATTTGATTTCAATTTGACCTATCCTGTGAACTTTTTATATTCAAGAATGTAGCAATGACTTTAAAATGTCATTTGTACTCACATATATAATAAATAATGTTAACTTATTCCAAGAGCTTGGTGAGTAGAATGCATATTGTATAATATCCATCTGCCCTCAGAGGCAATACACCAAATGCAGGGATTTTGAGGTTCTATGAGGTAATAGGCTTAAAATAAAAATTGGGTTGCTGAATCAAGTAACACATACAGTATAAACCAATGTGAGAAGTATCCAAAGGCAATATATTACAGTAACCAAAGTTACCATTAAATAACTTTTCCCTTTCTTTACCCTGTCCTATTGTTTTTGCTCAACAGTACAAATGTGTGGAAAGGAGTTATACATAGCATTAACCTATAATTACCATATACAGGAGGAGCAGTCGACATTAGTCAGGTATATATTCTTCTTAAAGGATATAGGCAGTGATTTGAGGAAGCCGTAGATGGTGGATGACCAGGGCAGATGTCCCAGTGCTCATTGACTTAATCCAAGCTTGATAATGGGTAATAGTGTGGATATACAGTAATTACACAAAGCCAGGGGGATTTCAGCCCAGTATGCCTGCTCTACCCTTGAAACCAGTCAATGTAAGTGTGCAGCCACTTAATAAAAAAAACTACAATTAAGAGTTTTCAGCACTCAGGCTATAGAAAGATGATTGAGCAAGAGTGGCCTCATTCACAGGAGAAGGATGTTAATGCCATCATGCATTTTGTCCTAAACATAGACCTTCAGTAATTGAGTGATTTCATGATGAGAACACCTGGTGTTTATGTGATGAACTAGATTGTCCTGTAAACGACCTTAAGGGGGGTTTGCAATTGACAAAACAGGCTCCCTCCCTTCTCCTTACCTCCAGGAATATGTTCTATCTTATTTTGAAGGATGGTACAAGTTGCCATGGACCCGCACAAAGAACCATTCTCAAGTGAGGCAAAAAAGGAGCATATGACAACATTTTCATAGTGTACTGTAGGTTTTGTTATGGACATTATTGTCTCCTGTAAAGCCATATGGGAATGTTGGGGCTCAGAATAACCATGTTTATTCAGTGAGAGGTAGAATAAAGGTCAATATTACTCAAACATGCATTACTCTCAGTCTCTTCATTCTTTGGATTGGGTGGTGAGGAATACGGGTAGCAGAGTGACTCAGGGGAACACTGTATTGTTATTGTACCTGGCTGTTGTAGCGACTGTGTTTCCAGTACTACGTCTAATATATCCTGATTGCCTAGCCACTTTTACCCCTACCTACATGTACATATTACCTCAATTACCTCAACTACCTCGTACCCCTGCACATTGACTCTGTACTGGTACTCCTTCTATATAGTCTCATATTTTTTTTTGTATTTGTTTTTGTTGAATTTGTCTTATTAACTCTGCATTGTTGGGAAAGGGCTCGTAAGTAAGCATTTCACAGTAGAGTCTGCACCTGTTGTATTCTGCGCAGGTGACAAATGCAATTTGATATGAGTACTGTGGTCCTAGTGGCAGCAGAATGAATATTTGATACAGAGCCTGGTGGAACAGCAGGGAACGCCGGCTGGCTCATCATGGTTGCTTCTTAATTAGCTCTATTACCAGGGAGGGACCAACCTTGGAGTAATGTGGCAGCACTGGCAGGCTGGGATGGGTGTTTGCTAGCCTGCACCATGAAAACTCCACAGGGTGGCCTCTGTCACAGGCAGGGATGGTGGCAGTGTTCCAACGGTGTTCTTCTTTAGTGTTGTGCTGGTTCTGGGGACCCACGGGGTGTGCAGTTAGGCTTTTGTTCATGTCCAGTACCAACACACTGTTTTCAACTAATAATCAAGGCCCTTGAATAGGTGAATTGTGTATATAAGTGGCAAGAATTGTATTGTATTCTCTCTTTCCCCTTCTTATAGGCGGATTCTTCAAGCAGCTAAGATGGCTAACCAGACAGGACATTTTATATGGGTGGGGTCAGACAGCTGGGGGTCTAAGATCTCCCCCATCCTGAACCAGGAGGAGATGGCAGAAGGGGCTGTCACGATCCTACCTAAACGGCAGCCTATCCGAGGTATTGATGTTATACACACTATATAATGTCCTTTATTCCTCATTGTTCTAAATGCCACACAACGGCAGGTAGTACTGGTCAAGTGAGGATTACATGTATATCTATTTTCTGTTGTCTATGACAATGTAGTCTAATACAGCATGATGTTTCCATATTAAACACTGACACACTGTAAACAACAACAGGATAAGAACACCAGTGAGATGAAAGTACAATGATGAGGGTGTGTTGGAAAAAAGAGTTGATAAAGTCATGTCACCGTCAGAAAATCCAATGCACATCGCTGCAGTATTTCAAATCCAACTGTGCCTCTCATTGATCTCTAGGGTTTGATCGCTACTTCATCAGCAGAACTTTGGACAACAACAGAAGAAATATTTGGTTTGCAGAGTTCTGGGAAAACAACTTCCAGTGCAAACTCAGTCGACACGCTCTGAAGAAAGGATCCGGCATCAAAAAGTGCACAAGTAAGAATAGGATGTCCTTGTTTACCATAGCCTACTCCTACACACATTCTGTTCATGACCTCACAGATACAACATGTTTTGGTTGATGTGCCATTCCATCTATTTGAAATACTATGGTATTCTAAAATGTACGCCCAGGTTGCAGGTGTATACTGTACATACTTCCTGTGGCAAGTTCCAAACTTTGCCAGGAACTTTGATTATTCAAATATTATCAATTAAGCAGAATAGAATAATCATCACTATATTGCACTTAAGTAACTAGAGGAATGCAGAATGTGTTTTGAAAGTGCAATGTCAACAAAATAGATTGGTTGTATTACAGATCTTGGCATTTGTTTATACTTGAATGTAAACGTATAACCCTTCTCCAACAGCCTTACGCATTTACAGGGATGTAGGTTACCGTAGTATGAGCTAGTGTACATTTTAGGTAAATGCAATGTAAATGGTAGGATCCTCTTGTTCCGTTAAACATGATTAAATGTGCCCATTTCTCTACGTCGCCAAGTTCAATCTGCATTGCAGTACAATAGCAATCACCAAAACTGGGCTATTACACAAGTTGAAAACACAATCAATAGCAAATCCAATCAGCATATTGGAGACAAGCTCCCAGGTCATTCAAATCAGTAGGCACTCCAAGCCTGACTGTCTTTCATTTCCCTGTACAGACAACACAATCTGCAGGGTTCTAGTCAGTCTAGACAGGACTGATTCTGGGATTGGTTGGATTGTGAAGCGTTGATGGTTGACTCCTTCCTACACGTTAGTCTCTTGCTTTCATCAGCTTGCTATGATAGTTTTGGGAACCGATAGGTTTCCTCGCAACAGTTGCATGACGTCATGATGTCACAACTCTATACATCAGGGGCCGAGAACTATTTGCAGCGAAGACTGTGTATTAAACAGAAGATTTGTCACGGCCCACTTTTTTACAGGTTCAGTTCTTGGTGATCAAGGGGATCCAAAGAGAGTGGCTGAGAAACATATGTACTTTATTTAATGCATAAGGCGGGATGTACTGTAGAGCTTGTGTTACACTTGACAACCTGATGAAAGACATTAACTTAATGCACTAAATTAGCTGTAAACATGATCCTGCCACCCACTCAAGAAAACACCCTTACGATATTTTCCCATGGAAAATGGCGGCAGGCAGCCTAGGGCAGGGGTTCCCAAACTGTTTTGCTTTGTGACCCACCAATTAAGGTGTCTTTTGAGTCTCAACCCCACCGTAAGGGTTGAGTTGTGAAAAAAATATGTCTTTGTAGCAGAGCAAAAATGTAGCAGTTTCAAAGCTAATCTCCTGCAATTCCACACATCCTGCCATGGAGCTAAAATAAAATCTTGCTGTTTTATAGCCAATTTCCTGCAATTCTAGACATTTTGCCATAGAGCCTAGATTTATTTTGTTTGTTTTTAAGCAAATGTTCTACAATTCTATGCATTTTGACATGGCTAAATGCTGTGTTCTTATGCTTAAACATTATATCAAAATCAATGCAGGCCTGATTGTCTAGCTTTGATTGTAAATTCTCAACGATTTTAGGCTATTATTGAACAATATATACAGTAGGTCCACTATCTTTTCTACATACTTTCTATTTGGTTTTAGCTGAAAGCGTTTTTCGATGTATTTTCTTTTTTGCAATGTCATCACGCAACCCACTTTGACCCCTGCCGCGAGCCACAAGTGGGACTCGACCCACAGTTTGGGAACCACTGGCCTAGAGATCAAGAGTGTTGGGCCAGTAACTGAAAGGTTTCTGGTTTGAATCCTCAAAGCCGACTAGGTTTAAGGGGTGCGTAACTGGTGGCAGGGAAGTCAAACGCAGGAGAGCAGAACTTGGTGAAAAGCCGGAGCAGTTTAATATATAAAACTAACGGCATACAAAACAACCAACACATGGGTACTCAACCTGTAGCGCACCAGTAACACATAGCACAAGTACTTACAATAAACAATTCCCGACAAGGACGTGGGGGAACAGAGGGAAAATATACAACATGTAATTAGGGAATTGAAACCAGGTGTGTGTGAAAACAAGACAAAACATATTGAACATAAAAAATGGATCGGCGATGGCTAGAAGGTCGTCGACGTCGACCGCCGAACACCACCCGAACAAGGAGAGGAACCGACTTCGGCGGAAGTCGTGACCCTAGGTGAAAAATCTGTCAATGTGCCCTTGAACAAGGCACTTAACCCTACTGTTCCTGGAAGTCCCTGTGGATGCATCTTGTCTATGCCACTCTGCCGCTCTTTCATTGCTCACCCATATATTTATGTATATATTCTTATTCCATTCCTTCACTTAGATTTGTGTGTATTAGGTAGTTGTTGTGAAATTGTTAGATTACATGTTAGATATTGCTGCACTGTCGGAACTAGAAGCACAAGCATTTCGCTACACTCGCAATATCATCTGATAACCTTGTGTATGTGACCAATAACATTTGATTTGATTTTATAAGAGTGTCTGCTAAATGACAAAAATGTAAATGTCAACCTTAACCATGTCATTAGCTGATAATAGAGCAGCCTCAAGTGCAGTATATTAGTCATTGGTAAACTTGAGGGCCTCCGGCACAAGCCAATGTCCTCCTGTCATGGTATCAGCCAAGCAAAACATAATTTTGATAACACCCTTTGGTGCCAAAGCAGTGTGTTGCCACAACGCTTCTGAAAATCCTCGGGTCCACTTATGTGAAAACTGACATTACTGTAAAAAGCATACTCCTAGAACCACAACATATCGCATTCAGCATTGCCATGTGAGGATCTAATTTACAAAACAAATGAATGGTGGTTCGTTTTCTAAATTGTATAAAGGAATAGAACAAATGTAAGCTCTTTGTTTATTTCAGCTCATTCAGCAAAATGTTGAGGAGCTTGACAATTATGCAATATTTTATTATTCATAATCCAACGCAAGAATGAGATTTACAATCTTGGCTCCAAAATGTCACACGGGGCCTGAAGAAATCCAGGAGAATGCAAAAATAATGACAGTGCATTAGTATTAGCAAAACATTAGTCAATTAAGCCAAGACGTAAGGTCTCTGCACATACCAATGCCTTATAGATGCTGTCAAACAGACTAGCCTCCTAAATTTCAAGAGAGAGGATAGTATTCTCTTTGTGTATACTGGTTTCTTTCATCAGTTGTCATGGTGGCGGCTCTTGAGCTAAATTGCAGCAGTTATTTTTTTCTGCAGTGAGTGTCCCCAGGAGCACTGTAATTTCGTACAGGAAAGAGTTACAGTATATCCACTCTACTCAGATCCTCCACAACCACTATCTATTCTCTCTCACTTTCTCTCTCTTTCATTTCCTTTTTCTTTCTCTCTCTTTCTTTTTCTCTCTCTCCATACCATTCACTATATTATATTTCAGGGGTGGTTTTGCAGTACAATTGTCCTGGCCCTCTGTAAAATTATTGATTTTCTCTAATATACAACATGATTTGAATTAATTAACATTCTAAATGAGAGTTTGCCAAATCATCAAATTTGAGGGAGAGAGGAGTATTCTCCTGTGATCTGTCTCTGCTACAGATATACACTACAGGACCCAAAGTATGTGGACACCTGCTCATCGGACATCTCATTCCAAAATCATTGGCATTAATAAGGAGTTGGTCCCCCCCATTGCTGCTATAACAGCCTCCACTCTTCTGGGAAGGCTTTTCACTAGATGTTGGAACATTGCTGTGGGGATTTTTCATCCACAAGAACATTAGTGAGGTCGGGCACTGATGTTGGGCGATTAGGCCTGGGTCGCAGTCGGCTTTCCAATTCATCCTAAAGGTGTTCGATGGGGTTGAGGGTAGGGCTCTGTGCAGGCCAGTCAAGTCCTTCCACACCGATCTCGACAAACAATTTCTGCATGGGCCTCGCTTTGTGCACGGGGGCATTGTCATGCTGAAACATGAAGGGTCATCCCCAAACTGTTGCCACAGAGTTGTAAGCACAGAAACGTCTAGAATGTCATTTTATGCTGTAGCGTTAAGATCTCCCTTCACTGAATTTTACCCAAACATTAAAAGACAGCCCCAAACCATTATTCCTCCTCCGCCAAACTTTACAGTTGGCACTATGCATTGGGGCAGTTAGCGTTCACCTGGCATCCGCCAAACCCAGATTAGTCCGTTGGACTGCCAGATGGTAAAGCTTGATTCATCACTCCAGAGAACGTGTTTCCACTGCTCCAGAGTCCAATGGCGCGATCTTTACACCACTCCAGCCAATGCTTGGCATTGAGCATGGTGATCTTAGGCTTTTGTGCAGCTGCTCGTTGATAGAAACCCATTTCATGAAGCTCCCAAGAAAACAGTTATCGTGCTGACGTTGCTTCCAGAGGCAGTTTGAAACTCCGTAGTGAGTGTTGCAACTGAGGACAGACGATTTTACGGTCTATGGGGCTTCAGCACTCGGCAGTCCCGTTCTGTGAGCTTGTGTGGCCTACCACTTCGGGGCTGAGCCGTTATTGCTCCCAAATATTTCCACTACACAATAACAGCACTTACAGTTGACCGGGGCAGCTCTAGCAGGGAAGACATTTTACGAACTGACTTGTTGGAAGGGAGGCATCTTATGATGGTGCCACGCGCATGGCAGTGTGCTCGATTTTATACACCTGTCAGCAATGGGTGTGGCTGAAATAGCCGAATCCACTAATTTGAAGAGGTGTCCACATACTTTTGTATATACAGTGTATTTACGAATCACCTCCTGCTATTGGCCGACTGCTGATGTTACTGTAAATATTTAACTGAGGAAGCTGGGACTGTAAAGCACTACATTTAATTTCATAAGAAATGCCAGGGACCGGTGGTTATGGGGACTGATACCCAAGTGTACCCCCTCAGAAGTTTAGGGTTTTGTGTTTGTGGATTGTATGTGGAATGAACAGCAAAACAAAATAATGGTTATTTTAAGTCACATACATCAACCACTTACATGTCAGCGAAATCAAATCAAATCAAATTTATTTATATAGCCCTTCGTACATCAGCTGATATCTCAAAGTGCTGTACAGAAACCCAGCCTAAAACCCCAAACAGCAAACAATGCAGGTGTAAAAGCTGTCGGTACTTATGCTATAATGCTGGGTTTTAGTACCTTTTTAGTACCTTTTCTCATCTATTAGGATGGTGACTCCAGACTGAAAGACCTTCGTCCCAGAGTCTGGATATATAATTCAGATCCAACTACTGGTCTCAGTCCAAATCTCCTTGCTTGTACTTAACTTACATTGTAGGTGACAACCACCTTAACCTGTAGGTCCCTCTATTGCTCAATGTGTCCATGGCCAGATGGCGACGAAACCCATTCAATAGTGGATGGCAGCCAGGTCATAAGCCAAGCCACTAAGTACTTTAATTCCACACATTGATATAGGCCAGCGAGAGCTAGTGCCTCTCCATCAACCTATACTAGCTGGACTGGAGTCATTCAACTATCTTAGAGGAAATTGCTCGTTGATGATTAAGCTGATTTGAAAAATCACAGGCAATTACTTGCCAAGACTCCTACAGTCAGAAATAAGGAGGTCCACAGCAACTTGAGAACGCTCTTAGTGACAATTAGGGTGGAATAGTGGGAACTGGGCTAGCAAGATTTACCTAGATTTACCGCCCAAACTCACTCCCTTTTCCCAGGATAAATAAATGCTGATGCTCCAGATACTCAACTAGTCTGAAGGCCAGTTTTCTTGCTTCTTTAATCAGGACAACAGTTTTCAGCTGTGCTAACATAATTGCAAAATGGTTTTCTAATTATCAATTAGCCTTTGAAAATTATAAACTTGGATTAGCTAACACAACGTGCCATTGGAACACAGGAGTGATTGTTGCTGATAATGGGCCTCTGTACGCCTATGTAGGTATTCCTATAACCAATATCCGTTTCCAGCTACAATAGTCATTTACAACATGAACAATGTCTACACTGTATTTCTGATCAATTTGATGTTATTTTAATGGACAAAAAATGTGCTTTTCTTTAATAAACAAGGACATTTCTAAGTGACCCCAAACTTTTGAATGGTAGTGTATATACAGGAGCAGTTAGCATTTTGGACATAAAGCTAACTCATTCAAGGATTTTTCTTTATTTATACTATTTTCTAAATTGTAGAATAATAGTGAAGACATCAACACTAATATATATAACACATGGAATCAAATAAATAAAATGTTATTGGTTAGCAGATGTACATGGTTAGAAGATGTTAATGCAGATGTTAATTAACACCAGTGCAGTAATATCTAACCAGTAATCTAACAATTACACAACAACTACCAGATATACACCAATCTAAAGGGATGGGATAAGAATATGTGCGTATACAGTTAAAGTTGGAAGTTTACATACACCTTAGCCAAATACATTTAAACCCAGTTTTTCACATTTCGTGACATTTAAATCAGAGTAAAAATTAGGTCAGTTAGGATCACCACTTTATTTTAAGAATATGAAATGTCAGAATAATAGTAGAGAGTGATTTATTTCAGATTTGATTTCTTTCATCACATTCCCAGTGGGTCAGACGTTTACATACACTCAATTAGTATTTGGTAGCATTGCCTTTAAATAGTCTAATTTGGGTCAAATGTTTTGGGAAGCCTTCCAAAAGCTTCCCACAACAAGTTGGGTTGATTTTGGCCCATTCCTCCTGACAGAGCTGGTGTAACTGAGTCAGGTTTGTAGGCCTCCTTGCTCGCACACACTTTCAGTTCTGCCCACACATTTTCTATAGGATTGAGGTCAGGGCTTTGTGACGGCCACTCCAATACCTTGCCTTTGTTATCCTTAAGCCATTTTGCCCCAACTTTGGAAGTATGCTTGGGGTCATTGTCCATTTGGATGACCCATTTGCGACCAAGCTTTAACTTCCTGACTGCTGTCTTGAGATGTTGCTTCAATATATCCACATAATTGTCCTTCCTCATGAAGCCATGTATTTTGTGAAGTGCACCAATCCCTCCTGCAGCAAAGCACCCCCACAACATGATGCTGCCAACCCCGTGCTTCACGGTCGGGATGGTGTTTTTAATTTTCTAATTTAACTAGGCAAGTCAGTTAAGAACAAATACTGGTTTACAATGAAGGCCTAGGAACAGTGCCCCTTGTTCAGGGGCAGAACGAAAGATTTTGACCTTGTCAACTCAGGGATTCGATCTAGCAACCTTTCGGTTACTGGCCCAACGCTCTAACCACTAGGCTACTTGCCGCTGTTCTTCGGGCTTGCAAGCCTCCCCCTTTTTCCTCCAAACATAACAATGGTCATTATGGTCAAACAGTTATATTTTTGTTTCATCAGACCAGAGGACATTTCTCCAGAAAGTACGATATTTGTTGCAGTTGCAAACCGTAGTCTGGCTTTTTCATGGCGGTTTTGGAGCAGTGGCTTCTTCCTTGCTGAGCGGCCTTTCAGGCTATGTCGATATAGGACTCGTTTTACTGTGGATATAGATACTTTTGCACCTGTTTCCTCCAGCATCTTCACAAGGTCCTTTGCTGTTGTTCTGGGATTGATTTGCACTTTTCGCACCAAAGTACGTTCATCTCTAGGACACAGAACACATCTCCTTCCTGAGCGGTATGATGGCTGCGTGGTCCCAATGTGCTTATACTTGCGTACTATTGTTTGTACAGATGAACGTGGTACCTTCAGGTCTTTGGAAATTGCTCCCAAGGATGAACCAGACTTGTAGAGGTCTACAATTGTTTTTCTGAATTCTTGGCTGATTTCTTTTGATTTTTCCCTTGATGTCAAGCAAAGAGGCATTGAGTTTGAAGGTTGGCCTTGAAATACATCCACAGGTACAACCCCTAATTGACTAAAATGTTGTCAATTAGCCTATCAGAAGCTTCTGAAGTCGTGACATAATTTTTTGGAATATTCCAAGCTGTTTAAAGGCACAGTCAACTGAGTGTATGTGAACTTCTGACCCACTGGAATTGTGATACAGTGAAATAATCTGTCTGTAAACAATTGTTGGAAAGATTACTTGTGTCATGCACAAAGTAGATGTCCTAACTGACTTGACAAAACTATAGTTTGTTAACAAGAAATTTGTGGAGTGGTTGAAAAACAAGTTTTAATGACTCCAACCTAAGTGTATGTAAACTTCCGACTTCAACTGTAAATATATGGATGGGCGATGACCGAGCGGCATAGGGAAGATGGTATAAAATACAGTATATACATATGATGTAAGATATGTATATGTTATTAAAGTGGCATTATTTAAGGTTACTATTGATCCATTTATTGGCCAATGATTTCAGTCTGTATGTAGGCAATAGCATCTCTGTGTTGGTGATGGCTGTTTAGCAGTCTGATGGCCTTGAGATAGAAGCTGTTTTTCAGTCTCTCGGTCCCAGCTTTGATGCACCTATACTGACCTCACCTTCTGGATGGTAGTGGGGTGAACAGGCAGTGGCTCGGGTGGTTGTTTTTCTTGATGATCTTTTTGGCCTTCCTGTGACATCGGGTGCTGTAGGTGTCCTGGAGGGCAGGTAGTTTGCCCCCGGTGATGCGTTGTGCAGACCACACCACCCTCTGGAGAGCCTTGTGGTTGAGGGCGGTGCAGTTGCCATACCAGGTGGTGATACAGCTCGATAGGATGCTCTCAATTGTGCATCTGTAAAAATGTGTGAGGGTTTTAGGTGACAAGCCACATTTCTTCAGCCTCCTGATGTTGAAGAGGCGTTGTTGCGCCTTCTTCACCACACTGTCTGTGTGGGTGGACCATTTCAGTTTTTCCGTGATGTGTACGCCGAGGATCTTTACACTTTCTCCACTGCTGTCCCGTCGATGTGGATAGGGGGGTGCTCCCTCTGCTCATGAGTCATGTAGTAAACCGTCTTGAAGGAATTCCCACATCTGCTGAGCACTAGTTGGATGCATCCAACTCAACCCAAACCATCTCAATAGAGTGTAGGTCAGGTAATCGGATGCAGCACTCCATCACTCTCCTTCTTTGCCAAATAGTACTTACACAGCCTGGAGGTGTGTTTTGGGTCATTGTGCTGTTGAAAACCAAATGATTGTCCCACATTAGGGCAAACCAGATGGGATTGCACCTCGGTGCAGAATGCTGTGGTAGCGATGCTGGTTAAGTGCGCCTTGAATTCTAAATAAATCACAGACAGTGTCACCAGCAAGCACCCCCATACCATCACACCTCCTCCATGCTTCACGGTGGGAACCACACATGCAGAAATCATCCATTCACCTACTCTGCTTCTCACAAAGACTCTGCGATTTATTTATTTATTTGGGCTGCAATTTCTGAAGCTGGTAACTCTAATGAACGTATCCTCTGCAGCAGAGATAATTCTGGGTCTTCCTTTCCTGTGGTGGTCCTTATGAGAGCCAGTTACATCATATCGCTTGATGGTTTTTGCGACTGCTGTTGAAGAAATGTCAAAGTTCTTGAAGTATTCCGGATTGACTGACCTTCATGTCTTAAAGTAATGATTTATTTTTGCTTAATTGAACTGTTTTTGCCGTAATATGGACTTGATCTTTTACCAAATAGGGATATATTCTGTATACCACCCCAACTGATTGGCTCAAACGCATTAAGAATGAAAGATTTTCCACAAATTAAATTTTAACAAGGCACATGCGTTAATTGAAATGCATTACATGTGACTACCTCATGAAGCTGGTTGAAAGAATGCCAAGACTGTGCAAAGCTGTTATCAAGGCAAAGGGTGGCTACTTTGAAGAATCTCAAATATAAAATATATTTAGATTTGTTTAACACTTTTTATTTCTTCTTTAAAAAAAATATATATATATATATATATATTTGTTTATATTACATTTATATTACATTTAGTATTCAGACCCTTTACTCAGTAGTTTGTTGAAACACCTTTGGCAGCGATTACAGCCTCGAGTCTTCTTGGGTATGACGCTACAAGCTTGGCACACCTGTATTTGGGGAGTTTCTCCCATCCTTCTCTGCAGATCCTCTCAAGCTCTGTCATGTTGGATGGGGAAAGTCACTGCATAGCTATTTTTTAGGTCTCTCCAGAGGTGTTCAATAGTGTTCAAGTCCGGGCTCTGGCTGGGTTACTCAAGGACATTGTGACTTGTCCCGAAGATACTCCTGCATTGTCTTGGCTGTGTTCTTAGGGTTGTTGTCCTGTTGGAAGGTGAACATTCACCCCAGTCTGAGGTCTTGAGAGCTCTGGAGCATGTTTTCATCAAGGGTCTCTCTTTACTTTGTTCCGTTCATCTTTCCCTCAATCCTGATTAGTCTCCCAGTCCCTGCCGCTGTAAGATATAATTTTCCTGCCACCACAATGCTTCACTGTAGGGAGGGTTCCAGGTTTCCTTCGGAAGTGACGCTTGGCATTCAGGCCAAAGAATTCAATCTTGGTTTCATCAGACAAGAGAATCTTGCTTCTCATGGTCTGGGTGTCCTCTAGGTGCCTTTAGGCAAACTCCAAGGGGGCTGTATTGTGCCTAGGAGCTGTCTCAGTTCTATATGGACAATTCCTTCGACACAATCCTGTCTCGGAGCTCTACAGACAATTCCTTTGTCCTCATGGCTTGGTTTTTGCTCTGACTTTCACTGTCAACTGTGGGACCTTATATAGACAGGTGTGTGACTTTCCAAATGATGTCCAATCAATTGAATTTACCACAGGTGGACTCCAATCAAGTTGTAGAAACATCAAGGATTATCAATGGAAACAGGATGCACCTGAGCTCAATTTTGAGTCTCATTGCAAAGGGTCTGAATACTTTTTTATTTTTTATACATTTGCAAAAATGTCTAAACCTGTTTTCACTGTGTCATTATGGGGTATTGTGTGTAGAGGTTTTTTATTTTATCCATTTTTAAATAAGTCTGTAACGTAAAAAAAAATGTGTAAAAATGGAAGGGGTCTGAATACTTTCTGAATACACTGAATGTCTCATCAGGCTGAGGTTGCATCATGCTTGAGTTTTTACGCCGATCAAAGCTCTAAACAAATCCAGACATATCTACAGTTGATGTTGGAAGTTTATATACACTTAGGTTGGAGTCAATAAAACTCGTTTTTTAACCACTCCACAAATTTCTTGTTAACAAACTATAGTTTTGGCAAGTCGGTTAGGACATCTACTTTGTGCATTTCCAACAATTGTTTACAGACATATTATTTCACTTCTAATTTAATGTATCACAATTCCAGTGGGTCAGAAGTTTACATATACTAAGTTGATGTCTTTAAACAGTTTGGAAAATTCAAGAAAATGATGTCATAGCTTTAGAAGCTTCTGATTGACAACATTCTAGTCAACATTTGTGTCAATTGGAGGTGTACCTGTGGATGTATTTCAAGGCCTATCTTCAAACTCATTGCCTCTTTGCTTGACAACATCCAATGAAATCAGCCATTGTAGACCTCCACAAGTCTAGCACATCCTTGGGAGCAATTTCCAAACGCCTGAAGGTACCACGTTCATCTATACAAACAATAGTACGCAAGTATAAACACCATGGGACCACGCAGCCATCATACCGCTCAGGAAGGTGACTCGTTCTGTCTCCTAGAGATTATTGTACTTTGGTGCGAACAGTGCAAATCAATCACATAACAGCAGCAAAGGACCTTGTAAAGATGCTGGAGGAAACAGGTACAAAAGTATCTATATCCACAGTAAAACGAGTCCTATATTGAAATGACCTGAAAAGCCACTCAGCAAGGAACAAAAATATAACTTTTTGGCCATAATGACCGTCGCTATATTTGGAGGGAAAAGTGGGAGGCTTGCAAGCCGAAGAACACCATCCCAACCGTGAAGCATGGGGGTGACAGAATCATGTCGTGGGGGTGCTTTGCTGCAGGAGGGACTGGTGCACTTCACAAAATAGATGGCATCATGAGGAGGGACAATTATGTGGATATATTGAAGCAACATCTCAAGACATTAGTCAGGAAGTTAAAGCTTGGTCGCAAATGGGTCTTCCAAATGGGCAATGACCCCAAGCATACTTCCAAAATTGTGACAAAATGGCTTAAGGACAACAAAGTCAAGGTATTGGAGTGGCCATCACAAAGCCCTGACCTCAATCCTATAGAAAATGTGTGAATGGGCCAAAATTCACCCAACGTATTGTGGGATGCTTGTGGAAGGCGACCAGAAAAGTTTGACTCAAGTTAAACAATTTAAACGCAATGCTACCAAATACTAATTGAGTGTTTGTGAACTTCAGACCCACTGGGAATGTGATGAAAGAAATAAAAGCAGAAATAAATCATTCTCTCTACTATTATTCTGACATTTCACATTCTTAAAATAAAGTGGTGACCTAAGAAAGGGAATTTTTACTAGGATTAAATGTCAGGAATTGTGAAAAACTGAGTTTAAATGTATTTGGCTAAGGTGTATGTAAACTTCCGACTACAACTGTATGTGCCTTATATGCTTTAAAATGACGAATACAGAAATTGTTCTCAGGATGGAACATTTGTAAAGTACCAGGAAAATATTCAACCCTAGTGCCAATGCTATTTCAATGAGAGCAGTAAGTGTAAACATTTCAATAAATAACACAATTGTAGTTTTAACTTTAAAAAATAAATGTCCTCCTCTTCTACAGGATTACAGGACAGACAAAATATACGTCCTGATCCATTAAAAGTATAATTTTGCTCTGTCTGGCATTTGCAGGAGCATTGTGAGTATATTCATGACTATATCCAACATTGGTCAAAGTTT
The DNA here is from genome assembly GCF_034236695.1 of Oncorhynchus nerka. Taxonomy (NCBI): domain Eukaryota; kingdom Metazoa; phylum Chordata; class Actinopteri; order Salmoniformes; family Salmonidae; genus Oncorhynchus; species Oncorhynchus nerka. The sequence continues at coordinate 33,659,048 of NC_088415.1, forward strand.
GTTTTTTGTTTTCTCTGCGAGGTTTCAAATAATGTGACCGAATTGTAAGTTGAGCTCAGATACAGGACCAGATAGAGTCCATCACACAATCCTGTCCTTTCTAGTGAACATAACCACAGAGTCAACATAATCCATGCAAACCTAAAGGAATTAACACATACTCTGCTATGGCTGATCTCCTGATACAGTATGTGAAAAGGGGCACAAATTGGAGACAAACAAACTTCTCCTCCGTGACCAAATACATCTGCACAGTGGTGTGGCATGAGATTTCGTAAGATTATCTCTGCATGGACAATAATGAATCATGCTCAACTGTCAATGGGAGTACTAATATATTGGATTGCTCTGTGAAATCATGGACCCTTGGCATTTATTGTGCAGAATATTGTGTCATTGGCACACATGTTCAATGCAGCCATTCTCTGATGAGATCTAGTGTTTAGTACGACTTTGCTGTTCCATTTTCATTCTTCAAAACCTTGAATGGCTGTATTTTACAGATTCATCATTACTCCAATTTGAGCACAGAATTTTGTCACAGTTTGTTCATTCAGCTAGTATGTCACCTTTATCAGCCTGTCGCATTTCTTTGATAACAACAACCTTTTCGGTAATTAATGTGCCTGTAACACCCAGGGCTCCGCAACTAGGGAATTTACAGCTCCATCAGGTGCGATGCTTGTCGCTGACTCCAGTCTAAGGTGAGGCTTCCTGTCTGGGTGCACTGAGGAATCAAGCAAACATGACTGACTGAATGACTGATTCACTCTGTTGCTCACCTTCCCAATCAACATGAGTCATCAAGACCGGCGGAAGAAGGAGGATGAGGAAAGTTATCTGCACGACTGGCTGAGGCCATGCTCTCGCTGAAACTTAAAGGCCGCCTGAAGTCAAGGTTGCCTTCCATAATCGAGCAATGTTTGGTGCGTCTCTGTGTCCCTTGACTTACAACATTTGTCAATTGTGTCTATGAACCTGAGTTCTACTGTTAGCATTGAGACTGTTTGCCCTAGTAGGAAGCCCACTGTGAGCAATTCACTCTGCACTATCTGCTCGATTATAAATATCACTGTCATGTCTACCTCTGATAAGCCTCCCAGTAAATCAATGAAAACAATCAAGCAACTTAGAAAAGCACAAAAAATAGGCAACATTAACATACAGTACCAATCAAGTTTGTAGAATAATAGGGAAGACATCAAACTATGAAATAACACGTAATGTGTGGAATCATGTAGTAACCAGAAAAGTGTTAAACAAAACAAAATGTATTTAAGATTCTTCAAACTAGCCACCCTTTGCCTTGATGACAGCTTTGCACACTCTTGGCATTCTCTCAACCAGATTCATGAGTCACTTGTAGTCGATTGGAATTGCATTGCAATTAACAGGTGTGCCTTGTTAAACATTGTGCATTTGAGCCAATCAGTTGCGTTGTGACAAGGTAGGGGTGGTATACAGAAGATAGCACTATTTGGTAAAAGACCAAGTCCATATTATGGCAAAAACAGCCCAAATAAGCAAAGAGAAACGACAGGCCATCATTACTTTAAGACATGACGGTCAATCAATATGGAACTTCAAGTGCAGTGAAAAAAAACCATCAAGCGCTATGATGAAACTGGCTCTCATGAGGACCGCCACAGGAAAGGAAGACCCAGATTTACCTCTACTGCAGAGGATAAGTTAATTACAGTTAACTGCACTTCAGATTGCAACCCCCAAAAATTATTCACAGAGTTCAAGTAGCAGACACATCTCAACATCAACTGTTCAGGCCTGTTCAGGCCTTCCTGGTCGAAGGAAGGACACAAAAAAATAAGAAGAGACTTGCTTTGGCCAAGAAACACGAGCAATGGACTATTAGACCGGTGAAAATCTGTCCTTTGGTCTGATTAGTCCAAATTTGAGATTTTTGGTTCCAACTGCTGTGTCTTTGTGAGATGCAGAGTAGGTGAACGGATGATCTCTGCATGTGTGGTTCCCACCGTGAAGCATGGAGCAGGAGATGTGATGGTGTGGGGGTGCTTTGCTGGTGACACTGTCTGTGATTTATTTGGAATTCAAGGCACACTTAACCAGCATGGCTACCACAGCATTCTGCAGCGTTACTCCATCCCATCTGGTTTGTGGTTAGTGGGACTATGATTTGTTTTTCAACAGGACAATGACACAAAACACGCCTCCAGGCTGTGTACAGTAAGGGCTATTTGACCAAGGAGAGTGATGAGTGCATCAAAGCCTCCACAATCACCCAACCTCAACCCAAGTGAGATGGTTTGGGATGATTTGGACCGCAGAGTGAAGGAAAAGCAGCCAACAAGTGCTCAGTGTGCTAGAAAAACATTCCAGGTGAAGCTGGTTGAGAGAATGCCAAGAATGTGCAAAGCAGTGTGAGCAGTATATTGTTATAACTTCTACAGAAGAGACAGAAATGTCAATGGTGGAGGTGTAGCTGTTTTATATTCAGTCTTATTCCTGTACAACTTAAATCATGTCCAATGCTATTCACCTGCCTCATCTAAAGCATATTCTTGTGGGAAGTTGCTGTAGACCACCAAGTGCTTACAGTGAGTATCTGGAAAGAATATGTGTGAAATGCTTGATAACATATGTGATATCAACAGAGGAATATTTTCTGGGTGACAAAAATATTGACTGGCTCTCATCAAGCTGTCCACTCAAGAAAAAGCTTCAAACTGTAACCAGTGCCTGCAACCAGGTTATCGGTAATCAGGTTATCGGTAATCCTACCAGGATAGTTACAAATAGCACAAGATTGAAATCATCCTCATGTATTGATCACATCTTTACAAATGATGCAGAAATCTGCTCTAGTGATCATAATATTGTAGCCATATCTAGGAAAACTAAAGCTCGAAAGGCTGGGCCTATATAATGTATAAGAGATCATACACAATGTTTTGTAGTGAATCCTATGTTGAAGATGTAATACTTGCTGGTCTGTTGTGTGTAATGAGGACCACCCAGACGCTACACTTGATGCATTTATGAAATTGCTTATTCAAGTTACTAATAAGCATGCATCGATAAAGAAAATGACTGTAAAAACTGTTAAATCCCTGTGGATTGATGAAGAATGAAAACATTTTATGGTTGAAAGAGACGAGGCAAAAATAATGGCAAATCAGTCTAGCTGCACAGCTGATCGTCAAACCTGCTGTAAATTGAGAAATCATGTGACAAAAAGAAAAGTAGAAGAAACTGCACAATGAAACAAAGATAAATGATATAAAGAATGTTAGTAAGAAAACTTTGGCTCACCTTGAATTACTTTTTGGGCAAAAAGGCGATCTCGGTTTCATCCTTCATTGATTCAGATGGCTCATTCATCACAAAACCCACTGATATTGCCAACTACAGTGGGGCAAAAAAAGTATTTAGTCAGCCACCAATTGTGCAAGTTATCCCACTTAAAAAGATGAGAGAGGCCTGTAATTTTCATCATAGGTACACTTCAACTAAACAAAATGAGAAGAAAAAATCCAGAAAATCACATTGTAGGATTATTAATTTATTTATTTGCAAATTATGGTGGAAAATAAGTATTTGGTCAATAACAAAAGTTTATCTCAATACTTTGTTATATACCCTTTGTTGGCAATGACAGAGGTCAAATGTTTTCTGTAAGTCTTCACAAGGTTTTCACACACTGTTGCTGGTATTTTGTCCCATTCCTCCATGCAGATCTCCTCTAGAGCAGTGATGTTTTGGGGCTGTTGCTGGGCAACACAGACTTTCAACTCCCTCCAAAGATTTTCTATGGGGTTGAGATCTGGAGACTGGCTAGGCCACTCCAGGACCTTGAAATGCTTCTTACGAAGCCACTCCTGATTTTCTGGATTTTTTTTCTCATTTTGTCTGTCATAGTTGAAGTGTACCTATGATGAAAATTACAGGCCTCTCTCATCTGTTTAAGTGAGAGAACTTGCACAATTACTTTTTGCCCCACTGTACTTTATTTTTTTAATTGGCAAGATTAGCAGATTTAGGCACAACAAACTCTGATCCTACACATCCATTCATAACTATGCAAATTATGAAAGACAAGCATTGTAATTTAGAATTTTGTAAAGTGAATTTCTGTAAATTTCTGTCTACCAGCAATGACAAGCCAGCTGGGTCTGTCAACTTGGATGGAAAATTACTGAGGATGATAGTGGACTATATGGCCACTTCGCCATCTCTTTGGGCCAAGCTTACAGGAAATTGTGCCCTCTGGCCTGAAGGGAAGCAAAAGTCATTCCGCTACCCAAAATAGCAAAGCACCCTTTACTGGCACAAACAGCTGACCAATCAGGCTGCTACCAACCCTTAGTAAACTTTTGGAAACAATTATATTTGACCAGATAAAATGCTATTTCACAGTAAACAAATGAACAACTGAATTTCAACATGCTTATAGGGCAGGTCACTCATCACTTCACACTTACACAAATGACTGATGATTGGCTGAAATAAATGTATAATAAGAATCTGGTGGGAGCCGTTTTGTTAGACCTCAGTGCAGCTTTTGACATGATTGATTATAATCTGCTGCTGGAAAAAAAGTATGTGTTATGGCTTTACATCCACTGCTACAGTGCCCTCCGTAATTATTGGGACAGTGAAGCATTTATTCTTCTTTTGGCTGTGTACTTCAAACATTTTGTATTTTAAATCAAACAATGACTATGAGGTTAAAGTGCAGGTTGTCAGCTTTCATTTGAGGGTATATCCATCCATATCTGGTTAACCATTTAGAAATTACAGCACCTTTTGTTTATAGTCCCCCCATTTTAGGTGAGCAAAAGTATTGGGACAAATACTTTTTTAGTAGTAAAAAGTTAAGTATTTGTAACGGATCTCGTCGAAAGGAGTGGACCAAAGCGTAGCGTGGAAAGTGTTCATGATTTTATTTTCAAAAAACACTCAAAATAACAAAAGTGAAAACGAAAGCGCACAGTTCTATCAGGTACAGACACTAAACAGAAAACAAGATCCCACAAAACCCAAAAGGAAAATGACAACTTATTTGTGATAAGTTAGATAGACAGCTGCCTCTGATTGGGAACCACACACGACCAAAAACAAAGAAATATAAAACATAGACTTTCCCACCCGAGTCACACCCTGACCTAACCAAACAGAAAATAAAAACGATCTCTAAGGTCAGAGCGTGGCAGTACCCCCCCAGCACCCCCCCAAAGGTGCGGACTCCGGCCGCAAACCTGAACCTATAGGGGAGGGTCCGGGTGGGCATCTACTCTCGGCAGGGGCTATGGTGCAGGACGCAGACCCCGCTCCACTTGAGGCTCCCCCCAATTTGGTGGCACCTCTGGTGCAGGGATCGTTGCTGCAGGCTCCAGACCAGGGACCGTTGCTGCAGGCTCCGGACCGGGGAACGTCGCTGGAGGCTCCGGACCATGGATCGTCGCTGGAGGTTCCGTGCCATGGATCGTCGCTGGAGGCTCCGGACCATGGATCGTCGCTGGAGGTTCCGTGCCATGGATCGTCGCTGGAGGCTCCGTGCCATGGATCGTCGCTGGAGGCTCCATGCCATGGATCGTCGCTGGAGGCTCCGTGCCAGGGACCATCGCTGCAGGCTCCGGACCGGGGAACGTCGCTGGAGGCTCCGGACCATGGATCGTCGCTGGAGGTTCCGTGCCATGGATCGTCGCTGGAGGCTCCGGTCCATGGATCGTCGCTGGAGGCTCCGTGCCATGGATCGTCACTGGAGGATTCGAATGTGGAGCCGGAACAGGTCTCACCGGACTGAGGAGACGTACTGGAAGCCTGGTACATGGAGCTGCCACAACGCATCCTGGCTGTCAAACGCGTCCTGGCTGGATACTTAACTCCTTGTATCGTCGCCGTTCCTCACTCGCTACCTCCGCCTGCTTCCATGGCAGGGTCTTGTCCCCTGCCATTACATCCTCCCAGGTCCAGGATGTCCTCCACTCCCTTTTCTCCTGGGCCCAGGATCTCTGCTTCTCCTGGCCACGCTGCTTGGTGGTGGGACCTTCTGTAACAGCTCTCGTCGAAAGGAGTAGACTAAAGCGCAGCAAGGAAAGTGTTCATGATTTTTATTTTTATTTTCAAAAAACACTCAAACAAAATAACAAAAGTGAAAACGAAAGCGCACAGTTCTGTCAGGTACAGACACTAAACATAAAACAAGATCCCACAAAACCCAAAAAGAAAATGACATCTTATATGTGATCCCCAATCAGAGACAACGATAGACAGCTGACCTAACCAAACATAGAAAATAAAAAGGATCTCTAAGGTCAGGGCGTGACAGTATTTCTCCATATTCATCGCACGCAATGACTACATCAAGCTTGTGAGTCTACCAATTTGATGGATGCATTTACTTTGTTGTGTTTCAGATGATTTTGTGCCCAATAGAAATGAATGGTAAATAATGTGTTATGTCATTTTGGAGTTTATTTTATTGTAAATAAGAATAGAATATGTTTCTAAACAGTTCTACTGTCACGCCCTGACCGTAGAGAGCTTTATATGTCTCTATTTTGGTTTGGTCAGGGTGTGATTTGGGTGGGCATGCTATGTCCCTTTTTCTATCATTTGTATTTCTGTGTGTTTGGCCGGGTGTGGTTCTCAATCAGAAGCAGCTGTCTATCGTTGTCTCTATTTGAGAACCATACTTAGGTAGCCTTTTTCCCACCTGTATTTGTGGGTAGCTGTGAGCACTACGTTGGCTTCACGTTTTCGTTTGGATGTTTATTGTTTTGTTGGCGACATCTTATAATAAAGAAGTATGTACGCTGCGCTTTGGTCCGCTGTTTCCACCTTAGACGATCATGACATCTACATGAATGTGGATGCTACCATGATTGTGGATAGTCCTGAATGAATCGGGAATAATGATGAGTCAGAAAGTTACAGACTCACAAATATCACACCCCCCACCCTGAAATAAATGCTAAACTCCCCTGTTATTGTAATGGTGAGAGGTTATAATGTCTTGGGGGTATGATTTTTGGGCGTTTTTAACTTTCTCACTCATCATTATTCACCATATGATTGAATAGAAACCCTTCCTCGGGATGAAAAACAGGCATTGAGAAAGTTTTCTGTGTCCATACGCACATACAGTATACTGACCATGACGCTTACTGCCTACAGCTTTCTATCTGATTAAAGAGATGAAATCCAGACAGGCCTATTTTAGGACACTTTCTGAATGGACATCGAGAAATAGTGAACATGACAACTCAGTGGCCTCGTGGTTAGTGACCGCCCTGAGATTGGAAGGTTGTGAGTTCAATCCCTGGCCGAGTCATACCAAAGACTGTAAAAATGGGACCTGATGTGTCTCCACTTGGCACTCAGTAGGAGATAGATTGGGGATAAGGCCCTGCGATAGATTAGTGTTCTATCCAGGAGGTGTATTTGTACATCAGGCTGCATCACACTACGGAAACCTATGAGTCGATCCGGCTCGCTCGTGCAAGGCTACTTACAACTTACATGCATGCACACCCACCCACCTAAAACGACCCATCAATCAAAGACGCATCTCACTCAGACACATAAGCAAATCCCATTTTAACTTTCCCAACAACATAATAAACCATGCCTCAGATTCAAATCCTTTCTGTAGGATATCAAAATCTAGTCTCCATTATAGGATTATGCTAAATCAATGTAACCTATCATATAAATTGACAAGGAAAGTTTTAAGGAGGAGATCGAGGCAGCTGTGATAAGCATGAAGATTAAATTGACAACCATTAGAAAATAGAACCACATGCATGCCACCTGCCTAATGATCAGCCGTTTATCAATGTTAGTGAAGCAATGGGTGGTTATGTTGACACAACATTTTACTCTGACTGAGTGCTTAATCTACAGTGCCTTTGGAAAGTATTCAGACCCTTTGACTTCTTCCACATGTTGTTACATTACAGCCTTATTCTAAAATGGATTAAATAAAAAAACATTTGTGCAACCACTTATTGATAAGGGTAAAAATCTGGCGGATATTTATTTGTCTGTCTTTTAGGGTTGTCTAAAAATCGAATCAAATTTTTATTTGTCACATACACATGGTTAGCAGATGTTAATGCGAGTGTAGCGAAATGCTTGTGCTTCTAGTTCCAACCATGCAGTAATATCTAACAAGTCATCTACAACAACTACCTTATACACACAAGTGTAAAGGAATGAATAAGAATATGTACATACAAATATATGAATGATTGATGGCCGAACGGCATAGGCAAGATGCAGTAGATGGTATAGTATATACATATGAGATGAGTAATGTAGGGTATGTAAACATTATATAAAGTGGCATTGTTTAAAGTGGATAGTGATACATTTACTACGTCAATGTTGGCAGCAGCCACTCAATGTTAGTGATGGCTGTTTAACAATCTGATGGTCTTGAGAAAGAAGCTGTTTTTCAGTCTCACACACCGCTTTGATGCACCTGTACTGACCTCGCCTTCTGGATTATAGCGGGGTGAACAGACAGTGGCTCAGATGGTTGTTGTCCTTGATGATCTTTTTGGCCTTCCTGTGACATCGGGTGGTGTAGGTGTCCTTGAGGGCAGGTAGTTTGTCCCCGGTGATTTGTTGTGCAGACCTCACTACCCTCTGGAGAGTCTTACGGTTATGGGTGGAGCAGTTGCCTTATCAGGTGGTGATACAGCCTGACAGGATCCTCTCGATTGTGCATCTGTAAATATTTGTGAGTGTTTTTGGTGACAAGCCAAATTTCTTCAGCCTCCTGAGGTTGAAGAGGCGCTGCACTGTGTGGATGGACCATTTCAGTTTTTCCGTGATGTGTACGAGGATCTTTCCACCCTCTCCACTACTGTCCCGTCGATGTGGATAGGGGGTGCTCCCTCTGCTGTTTCCTGAAGTCCACGATCATCTCCTTTGTTTTGTTGACATTGAGTGTGAGGTTATTTTCCTGACACCACACTCCTAGGGCCCTCACCTCCTCCTTGTAGGCCGTCTCGTCGTTGTTGGTAATCAAGCCTACCACTGTAGTGTCGTCTGCAAACTTGATGATTGAGTTGGAGGTGTGCATGGCCACGCAGTCGTGGGTGAACAGGGAGTACAGGGGAGGGCTGAGAACACACCCTTGTGGGGCCCCAGTGTTGAGGATCAGTGGGGTGGAGATGTTGTTACCTACCCTCACCACCTGGGGGCGGCCCGTCAGGAAGGCCAGGACCCAGTTGCATAGGGCGGGGTCGAGACCCAGGGTCTTAATGACAAGTTTGGAGGGTACTATGGTGTTAAAAGCTGAGCTGTAGTCGATGAACAGCATTCTTACATAGGTATTTCTCTTGTCCAGATGGGTTAGGGCAGTGTGCAGTGTTATTGTGATTGCGTCGTCTGTGGACCTATTCGGGCTGTAAGCAAATTGGAATGGGTCTAGGGTGTCAGGTAGGGTGAAGGTAATATGGTCTCTCAAAGCACTTCATGATGACGGAAGTGAGTGCTACGGGGTGGTAGTCATTCTTGGGAACAGGAACAATGGTGGCCTAATTTTTAGCTATAATGCTAAAATTGTCCATTATTAGATTTGAACTTGCATTCTTTGTATTGCTAGATGTTTGCATTATGCGCTCACCCATCCAACCCGACCAACCACTCTACTTTAGTTTTTGCCTTAAATAACCATCGGTCTTATGTAACCATAGCAAACGTAACATATCATACTAATTTGTGATTCATGGATTTACATTTACTATGTTATGTCTAGTCTATGAGACCAGGTTGAAAACGTACACATCTCTGTCTTCACTGTTCCCTTTTTGCGCAATTTACGCATCTCCGCTCATTTCTCCACTGGCTTATCTCTTCCCCCTTTCTCTAAGTTTTGAACGAGTATATTATTATTTCGAGCAATTTTTTGGTCTAGGCCTATTAGAGGAGAGAAGCATCAATCAATCCTCTTGCTTGCTGAATGGCTAAAAAATAGGCTCGAGTGTTGGCAATGAACTGGTGGGGAAGTTTGAATGGCGAGAGCGACGTGTAGCTCTGGTGCATTGGCTAAATGGATATTGCTGCAATGATGCCTTGCAAACGTAAAAAAAAACAGGCAGAGAGAAATAAATAAATTCATTCACAACACGTGCAAGTATTTATTTCTAGTTATTTATTTTTGTCCGAATTATTCAGACGAAAAAAACAGACTTGATAACAAAGGGCCTCAAGATTGAATGAGGAGTCAGCAGTTCAGTCATTCTACTTGTAACCACTATGGCATAATAACTGAACAAGCCCACAACATTGCTCGCAACAGTTTCCTAACGTGACTGAAAATGTATTTCTTAGCGAGGATGACGTGAACTGTAGTCTGTCTGTTTTGAGCTTAAGGGAGATGAGGCCAATTCTTCTTAATGATATGGAAAGAAGCACCCTGCTATATGACAGCCTTCCACATCAAAGTCAGTGCAATGGTGGCACCAGTTCACTTGATGTTCAGCCTTTCATGTTCAATCAAGTGCAAGGTTCCAAACCTACTTGGGGGGAAAGAGCAGAGTGACTCCCGACTGCCATATGCACAACTGATGTCACCCATAGACGCTTGATTTAGCTCTACTTTTGAAAATGTAATATTCCCCATGAAATGATGTGGTGGGTAAATGGTTTGGGGTTCTGACGGTTGGATTTATTGCCTGCTGCGTCTTTACACCATTTCAGCGTTTAAACACGCAACAATATAGTTCTCCTTCTGGGACAAAAAACAGTCATTTAGAGTCTAAAGAAGCAATTACAAACAAACTCTCTCTTGGGGTAAAAAGTATACCACTAATGATTACTGACAAACATACAACATAAAACCACATCAGAAGGCAATGGCCATAAGCTGTTGGGTTTACAGGGAGAACACATCAGTACAGTAGGTTTCTGCCGTAGCTTCAGTGGAATCAGCATTTATCAAAGACAGTCAACAGTCTAATTAGAATTGTATAGTTGTGTTTTGAAACTTGGCATAGGGATACATCCTAACCCTTTTTTTTTTACTAAAGACACTTCCAACTAGCACTGCTTATTTAAAATGGCCTTTGACTTCCAATTAGCTCAATACATTTTAAGAAAAAACACCAGAGGAATCCTCAAAAACATTCATTACATACAGTATCTTACTGTCAAGAACCCATAACAGGATTAATACCTCCAGTGAAACAGTCTGAGACAGAAAATATGCTTCATAGCTGGATAAGCTTTTCATTTGCTACCACTGTATTGTAAACAATAGGGTCAGGACCTTCCTCTCTCTCGCTGCTGAATTATTTCAATGTGCAAAACATTATAAATCCAGTGTATTTCTTTAGACAAGAAAGGGTAATGGCACTACATACGTAGTAAACTATATATAAACTCAGCAAAAAAAGAAACGTCCTCTCACTGTCAACTGCGTTTATTTTCAGCAAACTTAACATGTGTAAATATTTGTATGATCATAACAAGATTCAACAACTGAGACATAAACTGAACAAGTTCCACAGACATGTGACTAACAGAAACGGAATCATGTGTCCCTGAACAAAGGGGAGGGGGGGGGGGTCCAAATCAAAAGCAACAGTCAGTATCTGGTGTGGCCACCAGCTGCATTAAGTACTACAGTGCATCTCCTCCTCATGGACCTCACCAGATTTGCTAGTTCTTGCTGTGAGATGTTACCCCACTCTTCCACCAAGGCACCTGCAAGTTCCCGGACATTTATGGGGGGAATGGCCCTAGCCCTCACCCACCGATCCAACAGGTCCCAGACATGTTCAATGGGATTGAGATCCGGGCTCTTCGCTGGCCATGGCAGAACACTGACATTCCTGTCTTGCAGGAAATCCCGCACAGAACGAGCAGTATGTCTGGTGGCATTGTCATGCTGGAGGGTCATGTCAGGATGAGCCTGCAGGAAGGGTACCACATGAGGGGGGAGGATGTCTTCCCTGTAATGCACAGCGTTGAGATTGCCTGCAATGACAACAGGCTCAGTCCAATGATGCTGTGACACACCGCCCCAGACCATGACGGACCCTGCACTTCCAAATCGATCCCCCTCCAGAGTACAGGCCTTGGTGTAATGCTCATTCCTTCAACAATAAACGCAAATCCGACCATCATCCATGGTGAGACAAAACCACGACTCTTCAGTGAAGAGCACTTACAACAGGCCTACAAGCCCTCAGTCCAGCCTCTCTCAGCCTATTGCGGACAGTCTGAGCTCTGATGGAGGGATTGTGCATTCCTGTTGTAACTCGGGGAGTTGTTGTTGCCATCCTGTACCTGTCCCGCAGGGGTGATGTTCGGATGTACTGATCCTGTGCAGTGTTGGTTCACGTGGTCTGCCACTGCGAGGATGATCAGCTGTCTGTCCTGTCTCCCTGTAGTTTATATATATTTGCTGTGTTTATATATTTTGCTGTGTTTATATATATATATATATGTATATATATACTGTTCAAAAGTTTGGGGTCACTTAGAAATGTTCTTGTTTTTTAAAGAAAAGCACATTTTTTGTCCATTAAAATAACATCAAATTGATCAGAAATACAGTGTAGACATTGTTAATGTTGTAAATGACAATTGTAGCAGGAAACGGCAGATTTTTTATGGAATATCTACATAGGCGTACAGAGGCCCATTATCGGCAACCATCACTCCTATGTTACAATGGCACATTTTGTTAGCTAATCCAAGTTGATCATTTTAAAAGGCTAATTGATCATTAGAAAACCCTTTTGCAATTATGTTAGCACAGCTAAAAACTGTGGTACTGATTAAAAAAGCAATAAAATGTCTTTAGACTAGTTGAGTATCTGGAGTGTCAGCATTTGCGGGTTTGATTACATGCTCAAGATGGCCAGAAACAAAGACCTTTCTTCTGAAACTCGTCAGTCTATTCTTGTTCTACAGTGTATTTCTGATCAATTTGATGTTATTTTAATAGACAAAAATGTTGCTTTTCTTTCAAAAACAAGGACATTTCTAAGTGACCCCAAACTTTTGAACGGTAGTGTGTGTATATATATATATATATATATATATATATATATACACTAAACAGCGAGTGTACAAACCATTAGGAACCCCTGTATATTTATAGCCTGTCTCAGAGCAAATTAATCATGTATCAAAATACATCATGCTTCATTCAGTGGAATTATGTGTGTACAAATGTAGAATCTTAATTTCATCAACCAGTTGCAGGAGAACTCCTGAATGCAATTTAAAACTTTAAAAAGATTTTAAAATGCTTCTGAAGTTTGTAATTTCCACTTTTAAATTTCAGATTTCAACCTGAAAAAGTCCATTAATTATAATCCATATATTAATTCACATTTCCTGTTGCTGCAGGAATATTTTCTTGCTGTAGCAAACTGGCTCAAATTAAGATCCTACATCTGTTTGCTCAGACAGAACACATCACCTGGCCTCTTCTGACTCCTCTTTTTCTTTCAAACTCTCAAGGCCCACGTTGATGCTGTCCCTGGATTAACAATACAAAGACACAACGGTTTCACAGCAGGCACTCTCCAGTCTGCCAGGCAGCACGTCAAACCTAGTATTCAGTCACTGCCTTCTTCTTTTCTTCCTTTATCACCCAATAAATGTCAGTCCACTACAAGGAGAGCAGATTGTCTAAACCTGTTCAAACCTTCCCAATCTAGCACACATTGTTCATTTCTTTGAAGTGCTGTATTTTATATGCAGCCAAGAGAGTATCAACGGTGTATTAATCCAGGTGAAATTATTGTAAAGCTGTACATAATGCTTTGTTTGATACAAGAAAATACATAATACGCTGGGTTAGATGTGACTTCATGATCAGTGAAAAATATATTGTTTAATTTTGAGCAGCAGCTAGCAGGCACCCACAACCACTATGGACAAGCTGGTATAGGACCATTGTCGGCAGTGGATATGATGCTAGCAGTCCAAAACTTCTATGATACTCAACTCATCTGCCATGCATTTTGAGTGTTATGTGAGCTCTCTCTTCGGTGAAGGAAAAACAAATAAAGGACTTAATATGCGAAACCTTTGGGGAATGTCATTTATTGCCGCAGATGAGCAGCAAAACCCTGTTCAGTGATCAGTGATCACCTCCTCATCCTGGGATTTAAAGTTATTCGTCCCATTAATGCGGAAATATTTACCACAACCGAGGTAGGTTTGTGTGTGTGTGTGCGTGTGTGTTCTCTTATGATTGGTATACCAGTGGCAAACAAGTACAGGACCATAGCTGGACATGTTTTATTCAAGCATTCAAAGTCTTGTCAGAGATGTTAAATTGCTTCTCCAAGCCTGGGCAAATACAGATTCCGACTGCATATCGCAGCAGCAAGAGAAAATGTTAAAAAATGATATCTGTTCACAGCCAGCATTTGTTAACATTAAGTACTTCTGTTTAGATAAGAAATGGCCATGTAGACCTTTCAAGAGGCATAGAGAAAACAAAACGCTGAGCAACTTTATCAATTACTCCATCCTGTTTTCCTTCATCCTATTATACATTCTATGTCTTGTTTACATTTGGGGAACCAGAAAGGTTAGGCAATACGAGACCAAGTGAGAGGAGAGAGTTAGACCTGGAACTGGAGCATGGGTCTGAAGGGAGAGGAAAAGGGGAGAAGTGGGCAGAGATGCAATCCCCTAGATGGCACTGGCTGTTGATTTTTATTACAGCCGTCAACACTGGGCAGTAGAGTCCTTACTTACCGAATGCAAGAGTAATATGTGACAGGGTCCCTCCCATTCATCAGGGATGACGTCTGGCTTCTGGCACAGAGACCACTTTCCAAATGGACATGAGAGAACTAGACTGATTATGTCAAATGTTGCCTCCCCCTGTATCACTGGCAAGGAGGGATTTGGTAAGTCTGAATATGACAGTATGAATGTACAATACATGTACTTTCACATACTTACAGAGGCATGGCCATGGGTAAAGGTGAGTAGAAATTCAGTGAAAAATAGTACTGTATATTTACTCCCCCAATCTTCCACTTTATCTCAAGCATGATTCAGAGAGGTTATCCAGTCTACTCATTTAATTCCACGAGCAATAAACATCAAGCAATGAGAATCTCGTGACAAAATCCTTAAATTGACTAGGAGTGTTTGTACTGTCTCAGAGGACATAGATCCTGTTGATTTTACTTGAATCGCATGATGAGAAATTGATCATGCAGGATAAAAGAGTGGCAGATGGGATCTGTTACAGTACCTTAAGGATCAGCTGTCAGTGCCTTTACACGTTGCCCATATCCTACTCCCCTCGCTAGTTCCTCCAAACTCTGGTTCTCCGCTAATGATTTTACGGGGCAAGAATGCTACTTTTAATGATCTTCACTGACATTTATTAAAATGTGTGCTGTCACAGTGTTCATATTAGCTGTATGACTCAACTCATTTCATCCCTCTGCTAATGGTTTCAATCCTGTTAAAATTTGTTCAGCATGTCTTATAGATGACATAATTCGATCCCCAGGCAGGTAAAAACACTTTTTAATATTGAAATAATAATTACAGATCCAAGAGCCAGATGTGGCTCCTGTTTAGTGGTGTTGTTAGTCTGAATGTGACTTCTGATCCACTGATGTCCTTGCCTTTGTAGACATGTTCTGTTTTAGCAGTAGGCCAAAAAGAGTAACTATCTGTTCATTTTTTAAATTTATTTTATTTTATTTAACTAGGCAAGTCAGTTAATTAAGAACAAATTCTTATTTACAATGATGGCCTACCCCAGCCAAACCATAAACCGGACGATGCTGGGCCAATCATTAATGTAAGGCTAGTGATGGCTACATCAACATTTTTTTTGTTGTTGACTATTTTACCGGACCCGAGTGAACAGTTATAGGCTTATGTCCTTCCTTAGTTTCTATCATTAGGCTTCACAAAATTCCTTTTTTTATTTTTTATTCTCTCAACCAGCTTCGAGGTAGTCTGGAATGCATTTCAATTAACAGGTGTGCCTCGTTAATTTTTGTAATGCGTTTGAGCCAATAAGTTGTAGGGTTGGTATACAGAAGATAGCCCTATTTGGTAAAAGACCAAGTCCATATTATGGCAATTAACAGCTCAAATAAGCAAAGCGAAACAACAGTCCGTCATTACTTTAAGACATGAAGGTCAGGCAATGCGGAACATTTCAAGAACTTTGAACGTTTTTTCAAGTCCAGTCGCAAAAACCATCAAGCGCTATGATGAGACAGGCTCTCATGAGGACCGCCACAGGAAAGGAAGACCCAGAGTTACCCCTGCTGCAGAGGATATGTTCATTAGAGTTACCAGCCTCGGAAATGGCAGCCCAAATAAATGCTTCACAGAGTTCAAGTAACAGAGGAGACTGTGTGAATCTGTCGTTGGTTCCTCCTGGCACCAGAGGGTGGCACAGACCGCCTTAGAGACTTTTATTGGACTCAGGTGTGTCTTATTATTTCATGATTTTGTCCCTGTTAAAAGAGGTGTGTTTTCTGTGGTCCTTTGTCGAAGCTGGAATTGTTTACCATGTGTGGTCGTTTCCTGAGTGAGTGTTTGAGACTTAGTGGTTGTTGGGTTATCAAGCGTCCTGTGATCCTGCAGCTACTGTATCGCAGTTAAGTATTATGTTTATCCTTAACCACTGATTCCTCATCTGGTCTCTTTTCTGCACCAGGACCAACCTTACCACGTCACAGAATCAAATCAAATCAAATCAAATTTATTTATATAGCCCTTCGTACATCAGCTGATATCTCAAAGTGCTGTACAGAAACCCAGCCTAAAACCCCAAACAGCAAACAATGCAGGTGTAAAAGCACGGTGGCTAGGAAAAACTCCCTAGAAAGGCCAAAACCTAGGAAGAAACCTAGAGAGGAACCAGGCTATGTGGGGTGGCCAGTCCTCTTCTGGCTGTGCCGGGTAGAGATTATAACAGAACATGACCAAGATGTTCAAATGTTCATAAATGACCAGCATGGTCGAATAATAATAAGGCAGAACAGTTGAAACTGGAGCAGCAGCACAGTCAGGTGGACTGGGGACAGCAAGGAGTCATCATGTCAGGTAGTCCTGGGGCACGGTCCTAGGGCTCAGGTCCTCTGAGAGAGAGAAAGAAAGAGAGAATTAGAGAGAGCATATGTGGGGTGGCCAGTCCTCTTCTGGCTGTGCCGGGTGGAGATTATAACAGAACGTGGCCAAGATGTTCAAATGTTCATAAATGACCAGCATGGTTGAATAATAGTAAGGCAGAACAGTTGAAACTGGAGCAGCAGCATGGCCAGGTGGACTGGGGACAGCAAGGAGTCATCATGTCAGGTAGTCCTGGGACATGGTCCTAGGGCCCAGGCCAGTTGAAACTGGAGCAGCAGCATGGCCAGGTGGACTGGGGACAGCAAGGAGTCATCATGTCAGGTAGTCCTGGGGCATGGTCCTAGGGCTCAGGTCCTCCGAGAGAGAGAAAGAAAGAGAGAAGGAGAGAATTAGAGAACGCACACTTAGATTCACACAGGACACCGAATAGGACAGGAGAAGTACTCCAGATATAACAAACTGACCCTAGCCCCCCGACACATAAACTAATGCAGCATAAATACTGGAGGCTGAGACAGGAGGGGTCAGGAGACACTGTGGCCCCATCCGAGGAC
Source organism: Oncorhynchus nerka (assembly GCF_034236695.1). NCBI lineage: Eukaryota > Metazoa > Chordata > Actinopteri > Salmoniformes > Salmonidae > Oncorhynchus > Oncorhynchus nerka. The sequence goes on from NC_088415.1 coordinate 33,676,678, forward strand.
ACCCCCGGACAGGGCCAAACAGGAAGGATATAACCCTACATATAATCAGGCCTTCATTGTCAAATTGATGCAAAGAAACCACTCCTAAAGGATACCAATAAGAAGAAACACGAGCAATGGACATTAGACTGGTGGAAATCTGTCCTTTGGTCTGATTTGTCCAAATTTGAGATTTTTGGTTCCAACCGCCGTGTCTTTGTGAAATGCAGAGTAAGTGAACGGATGATCTCCGCATGTGTGGTCCTGACTGTGAAGCATGGAGGAGGTGTGTGGCGGTGCTTTCCTGGTGACACTGTTCGTGATTCATTTAGAATTCAAGACACACTTAACCAGCATGGCTACCACAGCATTCTGCAGTGATAAATCATCCCATCTGGTTTGCGCTTATTGGGACTATCATTTGTTTTTCAACAGGACAATGACCCAACACACCCTCAGGCTATGTAAAGGCTATTTGACCAGGAAGGAGAGTGATGGGGTGCTGCATCAGATGACCCGGCCTCCACAATCACACAACCGCAACCCAATTGAGATGGTTTGGGATGAGTTGGACCACATAGTGAAGGAAAAGCAGCCAACAAGTACTCAGCATATTTGTCAATTCCTTCAAGTCTGTTGGAAAAGCATTCCAGGTGAAGCTGGTTGAGCGAAAGACAAGAGGCAAAGGCCGGCTGTTTTGAAGAATCTCAAAAATGTATTAAAAATGTTTAACCACTTTTGTGGTTACTACGTACAGTGGGGCAAAAAAGTATTTAGTCAGCCACCAATTGTGCAAGTTCTCCCACTTAAAAAGATGAGAGAGGCCTGTAATTTTCATCATAGGTACACTTCAACTATGACAGACAAAATGAGGAAAAAAATCCTGAAAATCACATTGTAGGATTTTTTAATGAATTTATTTGCAAATGATGGTGGAAAATAAATATTTGGTCAATAACAAAAGTTTATCTCAATACTTTGTTATATACCCTTTGTTGGCAATGACAGGGGTCAAACGTTTTCTGTAAGTCTTCACAAGGTTTTCACACACTGTTGCTGGTATTTTGTCCCATTCCTCCATGCAGATCTCCTCTAGAGCAGTGGTGTTTTGGGGCTGTTGCTGGGCAACACGGACTTTCAACTCCCTCCAAAGATTTTCTATGGGGTTGAGATCTGGAGACTGGCTAGGCCACTCCAGGACCTTGAAATGCTTCTTACGAAGCCACTCCTTCGTTGCCCGGGCGGTGTGTTTGGGATCATTGTCATGCTGAAAGACCCAGCCACGTTTCATCTTCAATGCCCTTGCTGATGGAAGGAGGTTTTCACTCAAAATCTCACGATACATGGCCCCATTCATTCTTTCCTTTACACGGATCAGTCGTCCTGGTCCCTTTGCAGAAAACAGCCCCAAAGCATGACGTTTCCACCCCCATGCTTCACAGTAGGTATGGTGTTCTTTGGATGCAACTCAGCATTCTTTGTCCTCCAAACACGACGAGTTGAGTTTTTACCAAAAAGTTATATTTTGGTTTCATCTGACCATATGGCATTCTCCCAATCTTCTTCTGGATCATCCAAATGCTCTCTAGCAAACTTCAGACGGGCCTGGACATGTACTGGCTTAAGCAGGGGGACACGTCTGGAACTGCAGGATTTGAGTCCCTGGCGGCGTAGTAGTGTGTTACTGATGGTAGGCTTTGTTACTTTGGTCCCAGCTCTCTGCAGGTCATTCACTAGGTCACCCCGTGTGGTTCTGGGATTTTTGCTCACCGTTCTTGTGATCATTTTGACCCCACGGGGTGAGATCTTGCGTGGAGCCCCAGATCGAGGAGATTATCAGTGGTCTTATGTCTTCCATTTCCTAATAATTGCTCCCACAGTTGATTTCTTCAAACCAAGCTACTTACCTATTGCAGATTCAGTCTTCCCAGCCTGGTGCAGGTCTACAATTTCGTTTCTGGTGTCCTTTGACAGCTCTTTGGTCTTGGCCATAGTGGAGTTTGGAGTGTGACTGTTTGAGGTTGTGGACAGGTGCTTTTATACTGATAACAAGTTCAAACAGGTGCCATTAATACAGGTAACGAGTGGAGGACAGAGGAGCCTCTTAAAGAAATGTGAGAGCCAGAAATCTTGCTTGTTTGTAGGTGACCAAATACTTATTTTCCACCATAATTTGCAAATAAATTCATTAAAAAATCCTGCAATGTGATTTTCTGGGGTTTTTCTTCTCATTTTGTCTGTCATAGTTGAAGTGTACCTATGATGAAAATTACAGGTCTCTCTCGTCTTTTTAAGTGGGAGAACGTGCACAATTGGTGGCTGACTAAATACCTTTTTGCCCCACAGTACATGATTCCATGTGTTATTTCATAGTTTTGATGTCTTCACTTCTATTCTACAATGTAGAAAATAATATAAAGAAAGAAATCCTTGAATGAGTAGTTGTCAACTTTTTACTAGAACTGTACATGTTTGCATATGCATTTTGCATATGTGGTACTTTTAAATAAAGCAATCACATAGCAATAATACACCAAACATAAGCTCTTTCATTCCGCCACTCAGCCCATCCCACCTATCACCATAGACCACCCTCGTTTGGATTCCATGTGCCATATATTTTTTCAATTGTGCTGTGATGTTTTACATAGAGTTGAAGTCGGAAGTTTACATACACTTATGTTGGAGTCATTAAAACTTGTTTTTCAACCACTCCACAAATGTCTTTTTAACAAACTATTGTTTTGACAAGTCGGTTAGGACATCAACTTTGTGCATGACACAAGTCATTTTTCCAACAATTGTTTACAGACAGATTATTTAACTTATAATTCACTGTATCACAATTCAAGTGGGTCAGAAGTTTACATACACTAAGTTGACTGTGCCTTTAAACAGCTTGGAAAACTCCAGAACATTATGTCATGGTTTTAGAAGCTTCTGATAAGCTAATTGACATATACATTTACATTTAAGTCATTTAGCAGACGCTCTTATCCAGAGCGACTTACAAATTGGTGCGTTCACCTTATGACATCCAGTGGAACAGCCACTTTACAATAGTGCATCTAAATCTTTTAAGGGGGGTGAGAAGGATTACTTATCCTATCCTAGGTATTCCTTAATTTGAGTAAATTGCAGGTGTACCTGTGGATGTATTTCAATGCCTATCTTCCAACTCAGTGCCTCTTTGACATCATGGGAAAATGAAAAGAAATCAGCCAAGACCTCAGAAAAAAATTGTAGACCTCCACAAGTCTGGATCATCCTTGGGAGCAATTTCTAAATGCCTGAAGGTACCACGTTCATCTGTACAAACAATAGTACGCAAGTATAAACACCATGGGACCACGCAGCCGTCATACCGCTCAGGAAGGAGACACGTTCTGTCTCCTAGAGATGAACGTACTTTGATGTGAAAAGTGCAAATCAATCCCAAAACAACAGCAAAGAACCTTGTGAAAATGCTGGAGGAAACGGGTACAAAAGTATCTATATCCACAGTAAAACGAGTCCTATATCGACATACCCTGTAAGGCCTCTCAGCAAGGAAGAAGCCACTGCTCCAAAATAGTCATAAAAAAACAGACTACGGTTTGCAACAGCACATGGGGACAGAAATCGTACTTTTTGGAGAAATGTCCTCTGGTCTGATGAAACAAAAATAGAACTGTTTGGCCATAATCACCATCGTTATGTTTGGAGGAAAAAGGGGGAGTCTTGCAAGCCGAAGAACCCCATCCCAACCGTGAAGCATGGGGGTGGCAGCATCATGTTGTCAGGGTGCTTTGATGCAGGTGGGACTGGTGCACTTCACAAAATAGATGGCTTCATGAGGAAGGAAAAGTAGGTGGATATATTGAAGCAACATCTCAAGACATCAGTCAGGAAGTTAAAGCTTGGTCGCAAATGGGTCTTCCAAATGGACAATGACCCCAAGCATACTTCCAAAGTTGTGGCAAAATGGCATAAGGACAGCAAATATAAGGCATTGGAGTGGCCATCACCTTGACCTCAATCCTCTAGAAAATTTGTGGGCAGAACTGAAAGGGTGTGTGAGCATGGAGGCCTACACACCTGACTCAGTTACACCAGCTCTGTCAGGATGAATGGGCCAAAATTCACCCAACTTATTGTGGGAAGCTTGTGGAAGGCTTCCTGAAACGTTTGACCCAAGTTAGGCAATTTAAAGGCAATGCTACCAAATACTAATTGAGTGTATGTAAACGTCTGACCCACTGGGAATGTGATGAAAGAAATAAAAGCTGAAATATATTCTCTCTACTTTTATTCGGACATTTCACATTCTTAAAATTAAGTGGTGATCCTAACTGACATAAAACAGGGAATTTTTACTTGGATTAAATGTCAGGAATTGTGAAAAACTGAATTTAAATGTATTTGGCTAAGGTGTATGTAAACCTCTGACTTCAACTGTACATTTTGTAATCATATAGTATCCACAGATTGTGAGCTAAAGATAAAAACCTTTCTTTCAAGTATTATTTGTTGACTGACTGTGCCTTTCCGAATTTCCCAACACTGCTATTTTAGGTGAATGTTGTGATTTTTTTCTTTAAATAAAAAAATCCTGAACCTGTGACCAGAAACAAGCCTACGTAGGGGCAATACCAGAATATATGATCTAGTGATTCTGTCTCTTCGCAGCAAAATATACAGAGCTGAGATTGTTGTATGCAGTGGCAAGAAAAAGTATGTGAACCCTTTGGAAATACCTGGATTTCTGCATGAATTGGTCATAAAATTTGATCTGAACTTCGTCTAGGTCACAACAATAAACAAACACAGTCTGCTTAAACTAACACACAAACATGATATGTTTTCATGTCTTTATTGAACACACCGTGTAAACATTCACAGTGCAGGGTGGAAAATGTATGTGAACCTGGTTGACCCTCTTTGGCAGCAATAACCTGACCCAAACGTTTTCTGTAGTTGCGGATCAGACCTGCAAAACGGTCAGGAGGATTTTTCGACCATTCCTCTTTACAACACTATTTCAGTTCAGCAATATTCTTTGGATATCTGGTGTGAACTGCTCTCTTGAGGTCATGCCACAGCATCTCCATCGGGTGGAGGTCAGTGACTGGGCCACTCCAGAAGACACTGACTGGGCCACTCCAGAAGACACTGACTGGGCCACTCCAGAAGACACTGACTGGGCCACTCCAGAAGACACTGACTGGGCCACTCCAGAAGACACTGACTGGGCCACTCCAGAAGACAGTGACTGGGCCACTCCAGAAGACAGTGACTGGGCCACTCCAGAAGACACTGACTGGGCCACTCCAGAAGACACTGACTGGGCCACTCCAGAAGACACTGACTGGGCCACTCCAGAAGACACTGACTGGGCCACTCCAGAAGACACTGACTGGGCCACTCCAGAAGACACTGACTGGGCCACTCCAGAAGTTGTATTTTCTTCTGTTGAAGCCATTCTGTTGTTGATTTACTTCTGTGTTTTGTGTCGTTGTCCTGTTGCATCACCCAACTTCTGTTGAGCTTCAATTCGTGGACAGATAGTCTAACATTCTCCTGCAAAATGTTTTGATAAACTTGGAAATTCATTTTTCTGTCGATGATAGCAAGCTGTCCAGGCCCTGAGGCAGCAAAGCAGCCCCAAACCATGATGCTCCCTCCACCATACTTTACAGTTGGGATGAGGTTTTGATGTTGGTGTGCTGTGCCTTTTTCCTTCCAAACAACTCAACTGTAGTTTCATCTGTCCACAGATTATTTTGTCAGTTGCGCTGTGGAACATCCAGGTGCACTTTTGCAAACTTTAGACTTGCAGCAATGCTTTTTTTGGACAGCAGCAGCTTCTTCCATGGTGTCCTCCCATGAACACTATTCTTGTTTAGTGTTTTACGTATCGTAGACTCGTCAACAGAGATGTTAGCGTGTTCCAGAGATTTTTGTAAATCTTTAGATGACACTCTAGGATTCTTCTTAAGCTCATTGAGCATTATGTGCTGTGCTCTTGCAGTCATCTTTGCAGGATGGCCACTCCTAGGGAAAGTAGCAACAGTGCTGAAATTTCTCCATTTATAGACAGTTTGCCTTACCATGGACTGATGAACATCAAGGCTTTTAGAGATATTTATGTAACCCTTCCCATCTTTATGCAAGTGAACAATTCTTAATCTTAGGTCTTCTGAGATCTCTTTTGTTTGAGCCATGGTTCACATCAGGCAATGCTTCTTGTGAATAGCAATCTCAAATTTTGTGAGTTTTTTTATAGGGCAAGGCAGCTCTAACCAACATCTCCAATCTCGTCTCATTGATTGGACTCCAGGTTAGCTGACTCCTGACTCCAATGAGCTTTTGGAGAAGTCATTAGCCTAGGGGTTCACATACTTTTTCCAACCTACACTGTGAATGTTTAAATGATGTGTTCAATACAGACAAGAAAAATACAATCATTTCTGTGTTATTAGTTTAAGCACACTATGTTTGTCTATTGTTGTGACTTAGATAAAGATCAGATCACATTTGATTACCAATTTATGCAGAAAACCATGTAATTCCAAAGGGTTCACATACTTTTTCTTGCCACTGTATAGCATTCTGTTGGTGGCAAAAATGTTGGATAATCATTTTAATTTAAAAACTTGAAGTTTTGAGTCAAGTGTTTTTTTGTACCAGTTCATAACACCATGTTTCATGGAATCGGTACATCGAAAATCTCTTCCCGTTTATTTTGCAACCTGTATGGCGCAGCTGTCTATATTTTTGTCCTCAAATGAAACTGGTATATTTGTCTATTTATGCCAATTCCTTTCATCCAATTGTATCTTTAATATATGGCAGGCAAACAAGTTCCCTGACTTCTCCCTTTTCCACTCTCCTCCACTTTTGTGGTATTGCTGCAATCTGTTGGTTATAATTTTGGATTGAGCAGATATTCCCATATATTTTCGATAGCTTCACATGTGACATAACTCCACTGTTTATATTCATATTCATAATGTCATTAATAAATATAATACAAATAATGTTTTTTATTTTTTATTAATCAGTATATTTGAGTTTGACCATAACATTTGTATGAATATTTGTTCTATCTTTTCTGGAGGATTAAACTGAAATTGTAAACAGCTTTGCATAGCTTGTTTAAGAAAGGCCGATACTTTAAACAAAATGTCATTTTCAATTAGTTGGAAATGAGAAGTTGTAATCTATATAAAGGCAAAAAGGCTATTTTTGACCAACGGATGAGCCTTTCTTAATAATCTACTGGAGAACCATTTTGGGTTTAAGTATCATTTATGCATGAGTGAAGCTTTTATTGAGATGTTTAAAGCTTTAATATTGAATAATTTTAGCCCCCCCCCCCCCATATAAACTCATATTCATTCATTCATTTTGTCTGGCTTAGCATTCCAAATAAAATGACATTTTCTTTTGCTCATATGATTTAAAAAATGAGTTGTTTGGAGTAGGCAGTGCCATTATTAAGTAAGTAAACTGTGATAGGACCCAGAAGTTAATCATTGTGATTTACCTCTCGATGGTTGCAGAATCTTATCTATTTTTGCAAACTTTCTATTGAAATTGATTCTGGTAAGTTCATTTATATTTTTTAAGATGTGAACACCATGTATGTCTACTTCACCATCCACCTATTTTATTGGTAAACTACAAGGTAGTGTAAACACTGTCTTTTAGCAATCCAATACATAGTGAGGCAAGAAAAGTGATCAAGATCTTCAATGAGACTGCAGGGAATCAGATTGCGGACTTAAGAAAAAACTTGAGACATCGGCATACATTGACACATTGTTTTTATTCCCTGGTTTTCTAACCCCTTGATGTTCTTGTTGGATCTCATTTGAATAGCTAGCATTTCAATGGCCGTAATAAATCGATAGAGACAACGGACAGCCTTGTTTTACTCCTCATAAAAGCTCAGTACTTTCTGAGAAGTAATCATTATTTACTATTTTACATCTGGGGTTCCTGTACATAACTTTAAACCATTGTATAAGAGATTCACCAAAATTAAAGTAACCCAGACATTTTTATATATATATATATATTCTAGTCGTACTTTATCAAACATCTTTTCAAAATCTGCTATGAAGACCAGGCTTTTTTAATGGATTGGATCTTTATACTTACCACCTGGGTCCTGTTTTAGAAGTAATGAAATCAGACCTTCTTGTTGAGTACCTAAAAGTATAATTTTTTAGGAGTAATTAAAACATACTAATAATGGATCTTTGAGTATATCAAAAAAGGTCTGATATACCTCTACTGGTATACCATCAAGCCCTGTTTTTTTCCAGACTGAAAATATTTAATTGCCTCAAAAGGTTCATCTTCTGTAAGTTGACCTTTACATAGGTCTTTCTGTAATTGTGTTAATTTTACATGTATTATTATTATTAGGAAAAAATCATTACAGTTATAAAGTGGAAATGGAGGAGACTGAAAAGAAAACAAATGCTTAAATATTTTGCTTCCTCTTTCAAAATATAATTTGGTGAATCATGGATGACTCCATCATTTGTAACAAGTTTCAGTAAATGATTTTTGACAACATTTCTATGTTGGAAGTTTCAAGAAAAAATGTGTGCATTTTTCACCATTTTCCATCCAATATCTTTCTAATCAGACTCCTCTCAATGGCTAAAACCTCTGGTCTAGCGTACTGATAATATAGTCTAGACTATAGTCATGCCTCTGTACGGAATCACAACTCACTTATATAGAGCAGTCAGACCCAATGCCCCCACCTTGGCTGGTGGTTATGCTTTTTCCTTCTCTTTTTCCTGCTGTAATAATAGCTAAGACCAGCTGATTAAAGGCCAGTGGAGTGTCCCACTGTCACTCTCTCCATGCCAACGCGCTGACAAGGCAGCAGCTAATTGCAGGACCAGGATGTTAATTGAAACCTTACTTGGTGATTAACACATTTCCAAAGCATTGAAACAACCTCGGCTATGATTAATATACACCTGTCATAACTAATTGCATTAATACTAAAGAATGATTAAGCCTATCTTGCTCTGTCTTCCAGTCGTCCTCCACTCCTCCAACACATACTCTTGCCTCGACTAACAAACCTCTGATGAATAGTAGAACATAGCAGATGAACAAGACCTGTCGGTCGGTCATGTTTTCATTCTATATCAAAGGAGCCTATCCAAAAATACATATTTTTCTTAGACATGTATATTTTTAGTCTCAAGGGAACTATAATTTCAGTTGTACACCAGACAACAGGATATATTCACTGTAATACAGAAGTGTGTTTATTGTCTTTGGACTAGATGTTATTACATGAGGGTTATGCTACTGTATAATGATTGAATTTAACAGTGGATTTTATTTTGTTGTCCCTTTAGACCACGAGCGGATCGGGAAGGACTCGTCCTATGAGCAGGAGGGGAAGGTCCAGTTTGTGGTTGATGCAGTTTACGCCATGGCTCACGCGTTACACAACATGCATAAGGAGCTCTGTCCAGGGAAAGTGGGCCTCTGCTCTAAAATGGAAACCATCAATGGAACCATGTTGCTCAAGTTCATTCGCAACGTCAACTTTACAGGTTTGTTTTTGTAATGCAAACACCCGTGAACATATGCAAGGATGAAGAAACACAAACAAACACTATACAAATTAACACATTAGCAAAGGCATCAGCATTTCCTACATCTCTTGTCTGTAAGACAAAGCCTTACACTATACATTTGTAAAGCCGCTTTATCAATTGAAACAGACTTTGAAACGCCAGCTTTGTTCTTCCCACCACATTTCCTTGAATGATGTGTCTTACGAGTGTAATTATTTTGAAAACAAACCGTAATGAAAGAAACAACGTGGTTCTACAGCCAACTGAAATACCCCAGTCTAACAGAGAGCAGCATGAAAAATGCCTTCCCTAAATAATCAGTTAAGAAAACATGAAAGCAAAAGCAGACTGCAGTACTTGTGTACAAACCGATTATTACAAGCTTACTGTTACTCAGTTCAGAGAACTCATCTGCATTTTTATGGAACCTCTGTTGCCGGAGAAGCATTTGAAGTGGGGGTACACTACACTGTAGTATACTGCAGTAAACGTGGGGAAAACATACAAGTGTGCTGCTTTAATGGAACATGTTTAAAGAAAAAGACCTTACAGTTGTGGTGTAAGGTAAAAAAGAGAAAGTGGACATTTGATTACAGTCAGCCACAACTATGTAAAGCTTGGTTAGTATTAGTTTGTAGATCCATTAAAGGTCAATTGTAAAAGTTGCAATGCTAATTATTGCTGCATTTTCTGACAGAAAATTGCGCCAACACTGTCATACTCATTTTATAAACCTCAAAGTGACAACCGCAACTCCAGTCTTCATCCGTGTTGAAATTTCAAGGAAGGACAAACTCAGATTGCCTAATAACTAACCGTGTGACTGTGACTCATTGGCCTGCTAGGCTACTTTAGAGTATGGTCTCTGTCTGATGTCACTTTCATCTGTTCTAATAAGGTGCTGCTAATTATAAGTGAGCAGAATGTCAGAGTGACACAGTTCAGGCAATCAGGCTTAATGCAACACGGGCATCCTGACACCCACAGACTACTCAGACCCTCTCTTAGAGCTAATTATATGGTAATGAATGCCCTGTTTGGGTGGAGGTGTGGTGTGATCCTAGAGGAAGGCACAATCCAGTTGAAGAATGGAAGGGATAGCTGTAGGGGCAGAATAGAAAAGCTGAACTGCATAATGGGAGGGCTGGCTTATCATAGGGCTCTGATGCACTGCTTATAATGTTCTGCACAAAAAGAGACAAATATAGTGTGTATAATGAGTAGGCATACCAACTAGGGATGTGCATTATTCCCTTACAAGATGGTTCAATACGTACAGTGCATTCGGAAAGTATTCACACCCCTTGACTTTTTCCACATTTTGTTACGTTACAGCCTTATTTAAAAAAAATGTAAATCACTTTTTTTCCTCATCAATTCACACTCAATACCCCATAATGACAAAGCAAAAACAGATTTTTGCTAACATTTTAGAAATGTTAGCAAATAAAAAAACAACAACAACTAAATATAATTTACATCAGTATTCAGACCATTTACTCAGTACTTTGTTGAAGCACCTTTGGCAGCGATTACAGCCTGGAATATTCTTGGGTATGATGCTACACGCTTGGCACATCTGTATTTGGGGAGTTTCTCCCATTCTTCTCTGCAGAGGCTCACAAGCTCTGTCAGGTTAGATGGGGAGTGTCGTCGCGTAGCTATTTTCAGGTCTCTTCAGAGATGTTAGATTGGGTTCAAGTCCGGGCTCTGGCTGGGCCACTCAAGGACATTCAGAGACTTGTCCTGAAGCCACTCCTGCATTGTCTTGGTTGTGTGCTTAGGGTCGTTGTCCTGTTGGAAGGTGAATCTTTCTCCCTAGTCTGAGGTCCTGAGTTTTCTGGAGCAGCTTTTCATCAACGATGTCTCTTTACTTTGCTCGGTTAATCTTTCCCTCGATCCTGACTAGTCTCCCAGTCCCTGCCGCTGAAAAAGATCCCTACAGCATGATGCTGCCACCACCATGCTTCACCGTAGGGATGGTGCCAGGTTTCCTCCAGATGTGACGCCTGGCATTTAGGCCAAAGAGTACAGTCTTGGATTCATCAGACCAGAGAATCTTGTTTCTCATGGTCTGAGAGTCCTTTAGGTGCCTTTTGGCAAACTCCAAGCAGACTGTTATGTGCCTTTTTACTGAGGAGTGGCTTCCTTCTGACCACTCTACCATAAAGGCCTGATTGGTGGAGTGCTACAGAGATGGTTGTCCTTCTGGAATGTTGTCCCATCTCCACAGCGGAACTCTGGAGCTCTGTCAGAGTGAGCATCGGATTCCTGGTCACCTCCCTGACCAAGGCCCTTCTCACCTGATTGCTCAGTTTGGCCGGACGGCCAGACCTAGGAAGATTCTTGGTGGTTCCAAGCTTCTTCCATTTAAGAATGATGGAGACCACTGTGTTCTAAGGGACATTCAATGCTGCAGAAATGTTTTGGTATGCTTCCCCAGATCTGTGCCTCCCCACAATCCTGTCTCGGAGCTCTACAGACAATTCCTTTGTCCTCATGGCTTGGTTTTTGCTCTGACATGCACTGTCACATGTGGGACCTTATATAGACAGGCGTGTTTCCAAATCATGTCCAATCAATTTAATTTACCACAGGTGGATTCCAATCAATTTGTAGAAACATCTTAAGGATGATCAATGGAAACAGGATGCACCTGAGCTCAATTTCGAATCTCTTGGCAAAGGGTCTGAATACTTATGTAACTAAGGTATTTCAGTTTTTTATTTTTAATATATTTGCAAAAATGTGTTATTATGGGGTATTGTGTGTAAATTGATGACGAATATAAATTAATGTAATCCATTTCAGAATAATGCTGTAACGTACCAAAGTCAAGGGGTCTGAATATTTTCTGAATGCACTGTATCTACTGTACCAGTCAAATGTTTATACACACCTACTCATTCAAGGGTTTTTCTTTATTTTTTTACAATTTTCTACATTGTAGAATAATAATGAAGACATCACATTTATGAAGTAACACATATGGAATCATGTAGTAACCGAAAAAGTGTTAAACAAATCAAAATATATTTTATATTTGTGAGTTTTCAAAATATCCACCCTTTACCTTGATGACAGATTTGCACAGTCTTAGCGGAACGATATAGCCGTCTGTACATTTCTTTATCAGGGGCACATTTCTTTATCAGGGGTACTTCGGGGAAATGACCCCTAACTTCCTCCATACTGAACACAGAGACATACAAATGGTATCCACAAGTTCATCTGACTCTAGGGAAGTAGATAAAGGGCTTCTTTGCCAAAATCCCAAGGTATCCCTTTAAGAATTCAAAGTTCATGCCTGAACTTAACTCTAACCTTAAAAATGTGGAGCTAATGCCTAAACGTCACCTTATACACTTTCAAATTTGATCTTTGGGGCAAATTTGAGAAACATGGATGATAGTCTAATTCTGACGTGCGACTGAGAGCAGAAACAGGCCGCCTACCTCGTATTGCTGGGCACAGTGAGTAGGCTACTGATCTTCGCTGGGGTTGTTCAGCCTGCCAAATGAATTGTAGATCAATGACTGTCAACACAGTTACATGCTTAGTTCAACACTTAAGGAGAGGGCGCATCAGTAGTCACAAAATATGAATCACGCAGTCTCATTTAAATCAATCACTCTCACTGACTTAACTTTATCTACCTAATTTACCTTTGAAGGGAATTGTTTATCTGCAAAATATAAGAGAACAGGGCAGCCTTCGTCAAGCCAGGTTCGTCAATAGACTCTAAATGAATCTCCCTTTACTCCTCCTTTGACATCCAGCCTACCCCTACCACCTTTTCCAACCTAGCAGTAGCACTCCCTATAGAAAAGGACTTGAATTCCTGTGACGAAGCTGACTCAGTAGCTCTCGTCATGAGAGTGCGTTATTTAATTCCCCTTAGAAATTGTTTAGCGTGTTCATATTTCTAGTAATTAATGTATTCTAAAGGTATATACTGTTGTTCTTTTGCCAGTATCATGGGTACTTACTGTGTGCAAGACAAGCTAAGTTATGTGTCAGGGAAATGTTTGGTTGAGTTGCATTGTGACGCATTTCAGTTTCCTATTTAAATGCAGAAATGTACAATTTTTTGCAATCCTCCAAGCTGGATGCGATGTTCAGGTGCACATGAACACTTGCTACACTGACGAGAAATACGTTTATTTCCTTACTGTAACGTGTCCTGTGTCTGAAGTCTGCGTATCTCGGGAACTACATCTCTTGTCTCATGCCTGTGTGTAATGGGTGGGTGCACGGCTCCATAAGTCATATGTTTTGCCTCCTGCTGGCCTGCAGAACTTTTGCTGTTAAATGTGTATTCATTAATGGAAAGTGTTTCCGCTTTGAGGATAAGCAGGAATGTTTTAGATGTTTATTTAAAAGGCATATGTAAATGTGGGTATAATGAAGATGTCTGTTACATGATTTAATATGTCATATTTGGATAAAGAGCTCCATGGTTAATGGTATGGTCCATAGGGAGTGGCCTCAGGTATAAAGGTGCAGTACCTGTTCGTTCAACCTGTGAACTGGGGAATTATCTTCTAGCTCTGGTATGTGAGCTGTGTGGGGAGGCTGTCCATTGCCTGGTATACCCCAACTTGCTATTTTTGGTTTGGCAAGGTAGGCCTGATTGAGGCTTAGGTTTTTGATTTAGATTCAAACCTGTATTTTGAGAGTCTGTTCATTTTGTTGATACCTTGTGTAGATTACGTAAATATTCATTGTATTTCGTCATTCACCGGGAACCACCACGACAATGACCTTTACTTGCATTACTGGAAGACTTCTCAATAATACAACTCAAAAGTATTGCGGTTAGACCTAAGATGAACTACAAATCAATGACAAAAACACCTTACCGGAAGGATGTATTGCCTTTAATAGTCTTACTGTACATTATAATTTACAATTGAAAAGATTTTAAGGATAACAAGTGTTAACATGATCCCAGTCCATTCTGTCTGGGACCTGGAAACACCCATGCTGACTAGAGGAAAGGAGGCCATTCCTGATATTGTTGAGGAGATTGGTTCTTGTTGATGTTAGTCCTACCACCATATTATCTATTTTTTCAGAAACAATGCTTCTGCTGCACTGGCTAAATTGTGTCATATTCGGGGGATAGCATAGCTAACATCGTGAATTCCCTTCGATTCAAAGAAAGTGAGATTAGAGATTTTTTTTAAAAGCTCCAAATACCCATATCCATTACGTTGAAACCCAGCGCTTTGCTGTAATTAAAAGCATAGAACTGTTAACATTTTTGTGATTGTAGGAAAGCTGAGATTGTTAGTTCAGCTAGAAAAATACAGTGTACTTCTGCATTCTTCAACAAACAATGGATACTTTCCTCAGTGAGTAGCCATAAGCAAACCTTCAAGTCAAGAGGGACCTGGCACATATGAACTTGCTGATTTGTAAAGCCAGTTAATTGTTGCAACTGCCTGCATATGGAATTTGAATTACAGAGTGGGGAAGCATAAACGCCAAATGCCATCCTCCCTGCCAGGCAACTAACAAAATTACATGCCATGACAAACTGCGAGGGTAGGGTAAAATACAGCTTGGAATTCAATGCAGCCTCCTTTGTGAGTTCGGTGTCACAAAGAAATAACAGGGAGAGGCTGACAGGACAAACAACCACAGCATTGGCTGACTAATAACCCAAAAAGGCTGGGCCTCCATTTAAAGTGGTTGTAAATTATAGCGTGTCATTGTCACCACTGAATCCTTGTGTTTTCAAAGCCTACTTTAGCATTTACAGGGAAATGTAGAAGATTGTGATAGTTGTGAATCTTCACTGTTAGTTTGGTTGAGGAGACTGCAGCACTAACAGTGGCTGGGAGGGGGGGTTGTTACAGATACAGTATAATCATATATATGTAACAACTCCACAAAACACCCCCCCTCAGCCACTGTTATATATATATATATATATAATATATGTGTTTGTTTGTTGTTTTACATGTGCTTGATGTACGTTAAGTGTGTTTTTCTCTGTGATTGAACCCCAGATATGATTATGGATTTGTGGTTTGAATGCAGGTCACTTGAGACCTTAGGGTAAACCACTGTGCATACAGTACAGCCCTTACCTTACGGGTTTTCAGCAGCTCTTCTGAAATACATTTTTTTAATGTTCAGAGTCAGACTCATGGAAGAATAACCACTTGAAAAACCTTGAATATGTATATCACATACAGTACCAGTATGTAGAGTATATAAAAACAAATCCACAAGACACTCAACCATCATCATGAGATGTATTTATGGATACTATTTTTTACATCTAACCTTATTATTCAGTATAAGGTCATATTTACATAATGTAGGCAACTCAAATTATTCTAATATTACATAGTTGTACTTAAGACTTGTTATACTTCTAATTACTTTCAAAGAGTCAGTCAATAGTAGGGTTAACATCATTGGTTCTTAAGAATGAACAGTGTTTAAAACAAAACGTGTTTCAGCTGACTGGACAGTATTTTACAAGGCTGTAGACCCTATAGACCCCTCAAACTCAACTCTGTACCTCGAAGCCAGTGCCACTGCATTTCTTCATTGTTCACCTCTGAACAGGGACAGATTTAGACCTGGGACACCAGGTGTGTGCAATTAATTATCAGGTCGAACAAAAAAACAGCATGCTCTGGACCTCATAGGGTAAGAGCTGAGTACCCCTGCTATAGACTATTGCCTCAGAATTCAACCATTTGATGCCAGTTTTCACACATTCAATAAGAGAAGACTTTGACAAAACTACAGTAAGAGCAATAAAATTATATAGAAAGTTGACTCCCTAAAAGTCTTGGAAGTCTTGCCCATGGAAGCCTCTTGAAGAGGTAAAGTGTGCCAATGCCAGTCTATCTCAAGGTTGCCAATTTTATCTGGCACTAGATAAACCTTTCTAATTCATATATTTTCAATGACTCACACAGTACTTCATCAAAAAGAAATGAAAGTGACTTGTATATGAATACAATTAGAGTAGTTTTCTTTTCATGAAAAATGTGTACAGTGGAGGCAGCAAGGCATTCTCATAACTCACCACATATAACAACTTAAGTTTGCAAACTGAGAATATTGGCCTTTTGATCTGCTCTTCATGGGTGACACCTTTTCACTTGTGGACATTGCCCCTTAGAAGCTATTCTCTTTAGCTAAAGAGAGACGGATACCTTTTGACTTGAGTAGATAGTGAGGTGGAGCACAGCGAATGTACAGGTCACATTCTTGACGATCATGAAACATGATTATAAACTGGATGTGTTCAATGTGCATGTATCTCTTTGAAAGTGGGATGACCAACTCTTCTATGAGAACTCATTCCCTATAGATTAGATAATGTGCTTAGCTACAGAGAAAACGTTTGACCCATAAGGGATATTTATATGATGTTCTGAAGCACAAAACAAACATACTGTCACGCCTTGGTCATTATATTTTGTGTTTTTGGTATATGTTTGGGTAAGCCAGGGTGTGACATGGGTTTATATGTTGTGTTTCGTATTGGGGTTTGTAGTAATTGGGATTGTGTTGATTAGGGGTGTGTCTAGTTAGGCTTGGCTGCCTGAGGCGATTCTCAATTGGAGTCAGCTGCTTATCGTTGTCTCTGATTGGGAACCGTATTTAGGTAGCCTGAGTTCGCGTCGTATTTTGTGGGTGTTTGTCCTGTCTCTGTGTTATAGTCACCAGATAGGCTGTATTAGTTTCACGTTCCGTTTGTTGTTTTGCTTAGTATGTTATTGAGTTATTTCATGTACGCATTCTTTCATTAAAGTCATGAGTAACCTACACGCTGCATTTCGGTCCGACTCTCTTTCTACAAACGAAGAACACCGTTACACATACACTATCTATCCTAGGCCCATATTACATTTAAACACGAAGTCAGCACTAAAATGAACCATCTTGTATTTCGAATCTCCTTTTAAAATCTAAGCTTTCTTATCCACTAACCTTCACAGCTGAGATCTGAGACCTGACTTGCAAGCACACCTATGTGTATTACTTTGAAGTGTGTGATGTCAAGTGCCACCAAAGTGAGCTGCAACCATATTTTAAAGGGATGTGATGTGGGGAGGAGAGAGAGAATGAAAGAGAAAGAAAGAGATCCTCTCTAGGCCTTCTCTCTTTATCCGCATCTATCCACAGCCACATTGTCTATGGGGCAGCTGGCTGCGGTGCTCTACTCAGCTCCCAACAGAAAATCACAGGATCCCCACACCCCTCATTTGACACAGTGAGGGGTTTGTGAGCCTGCTCAGGTCCAGGACCAGGCAGGAACACACTGAGAGGAAGAGGTGTGTGTGTGTGGGGGGGGGGGGGGGGGTAAATCAGGCTCTGAGGGGACTTTGGGGGCAATGTGTAACAAAACAACAGGCAGAATAAAAGAGAGTGAAATGATATGCGATTGGGCACAGACATGAGCTGTGGTCCGACACCCAGGGGAGAAGTCCCACATGGCTGTCAGCATCCATTTTACTCCCCTCATTTATAACAGTATGGTAGAGAACCCATACCCCAACAGCTTAGACCTCATGTATAGCGTATGATGGAAAAAAGACCAAGAAAATATTTTCCTACTACAGCTTTTATGAATTAATAAATACTTTATTACATAATTTCAGATAATGAAATGACCCTCTACCCTCCAGTGATTCTGATGAAATGTTTAATAACTATACTGTACATGTGGATGTTCATACCAAGGTTGTTATAGTTTCATATTGTGTACAAAGAATGTGGATTTTTTTTTTTACAAAAATTTCCCTTTTCATTTTTCTACAGGAATTGCGGGCACTCCAGTGATCTTCAATGTGAACGGAGATGCCCCTGGTCGCTATGAGATCTATCAGTACCAGATGCAACACAACACCACAGAATACAAGATCATCGGCCACTGGGCAGACCAGCTCCATTTAGAAGTATGGCTATTTCTCTCATTATGACTTCCACTTGTTTATTGCATGATACATTCAGTAATGTGAATCCAAGTAAATAACATATGCAGTTAGAAATAGAGTCCGTGAAGGTTTATACAGTACATCAAAGTTTTAGGTGAAAAAATATGCACTGGCTAAAAACATGTCTTATTAAACCATGAAATGAATGCATTATTCATTACTGTATCCATAGCAGTCCATGCACCTTGCCTTGAGTTGGGTTGCTTTACCATCAAAGTAATTCAGGACCTGGGATTTATCTATATCACAATAGGGCAGTAGATATCAGGGGCCGGCTGTGGGGTTACTGTTGCACACCCAATCCAGTTTTATAATTTTCATAGATCCCCCCCCCCCAGCTGTTGTGAAATGCAGGCCCAGGGGTAGCGATAGTAATATTCACAAAATACTAACAACCATGTTGCCATTCAGAGGCTGTTTACTTAGCTGATTCAGATTCTGAACCAGGCCATTTCAGGTATCCTGCAGGCATCCAAAACATATGATAATAAACCAAATAATGGCAAAAGGACAAGGTCATTATGTAAGCCTTACCATATTACAACATTTGCTCGTTCTACCTAATTAGGTGGAAAGTGCCTTTTAAGCAAGGCTTATGTGGCTGAGAAGAGGACAGATACAATATGTAGTTTCCTGCTGAGTTACACTATATGCAAAAGTATGTGGACACCCCTTCAAATGAGTGGATTCTGCTATTTCAGCCACACCCGTTGCTGACAGGGGTGTACAATCGATCACACGGCCATGCAACCTCCATAGCCAACATTGGCAGTAGAATGGCATTTCTGAAGAGCTCAGTGACTTTCAACATGGCACCGTCATAGGATACCACCTTTCCAACAAGTCGGTTTGTCAAATTTCTGCCCTGCTAGTGCTGCCCCGGTCAACTGTAAGTGCTGTTATTGTAAAGTGGAAACATCTAGGAGCAACAACAGCTCAGCCTCGAAGTGGTAGGCCACACAAGCTCACAGAATGGGACCGCCGAGTGCTGAATCGCTTAAAAATCATCTGTCCTCGGTTGCAACACTCACTACCGAGTTCCAAACTCCTTCTGGAGGCAACGTCAGCACAAGAACCGTTTGTTGGGAGCTTCATGAAATGGGATTCCATGGCTGAGCAGCCGCACACAAGCCTAAGATCACCATGCACAATGCTAAGCATCGGCTGGAGTGGTGTAAAGCTTGCCACCATTGGACTCTGGAGCAGTGGAAACGTGTTTTCTGGAGTGATGAATCACACTTCACCATCTGGCAGTCCGACGGATGAATCTTGGTGGATGCCAGGAGAGAACGCTACCTGCCCCAATGCATAGTGCCAACTGTAACGTTTAGTGGTGGAGGAATAATGGTTTGGAACTCTTTTTCATGGTTTGGGCAAGGCCCCTTAGTGCCAGTGAAGTGAAACCTTAACTCTGCTGTATACAATGACATTCTAGACGACTCTTTGCAGAAATGGTTTGTTGAGATCATTGTGGAAGAACTTGACTGGCCTGCACAGAGCTCTGACCTCAACCCCATCAATTACCTTTGGGATGAATTGGAACACTGACTGTGAGCCAGGCCTAATCACCCAACATCAATGCACAACCTCACTAATGCTCTTGTGGCTGAATGGAAGCAAATCCCCGGCAGTAATGTTCCAACATCTAGCGGAAAGCCTTCCCAGAAAAGTGGAGGCTGTTATAGCAGCAAAGGGGGGACCAACTCCATATTGGTGTAGTCGTCTTGTTAGATGGTGTTTTTTTAAATGGTCCTTAAAAACAGATGTCTTTCATCCCACCCCCTTGTGTTTGGATTTATTCTAATCCACTAAAAGTTAATTGAATTGTGCCCTCATGCATATGTAATATTCCTTTTTAATATGCAACAACATAAACAAGATAGTTGCGGCCACACTATGTGATTTGTGTTAACTTTAACAGGCAGCTCAACCGAGTGGGTCATCTACATTTTGGCCAATTGTATTCCTGAATGCCAGTCATTGACCTAATGCACAGCCAACACTTCCTGTCCTTTCAAAATAGGAGTTTACCCTAAATTAATTATATTAATTATATTCAATTTAATATTTATTAAGTTATATATTAATAGCTATTAATTCATATATTAATACCAAGATAGTGATATTTCTCCATCTATTTTAGATTTAAGATGATAAAATAGTAACAAAAAGTATTGTTGTATTGACCTATTAATGAACTGCTGTTAATGTAAATGGTTAGCTTACTGATATATCCTAGATCCCTAGTTAACCATTGGTAATCTGAACATAGTAGACTACATAATTTCTGAAGAGCTGTCACTTCAGAATGGGGGGTGCTGTAGCTCTGCTGGTGTTGCTGTTCTGTCTGTCGAGGGCATGAGCTCAGGAAAGGAGGAGAGTGGAGGGGTCAGAGAATTACATCATTCAACAGAGTGATAATGAAGAGGTAGAGAGCAGGGTGAGCGATTCAGATTAAGAGACAAAGGCCTGAGGAAACAGAGACGACCCACAACTGACTGGCAAGGCCACCACACACACACCTGCAGTAGACGCCTCTCCCCCACTCCCTTCCCCTTCCTGCCTGCCTGCCATGTACCTAATCATACTTATACATTAATTATATATACCCATTGATTCTTAAAGAATATAACTTATAAATGCCTTATGAGCTTAGTTTAACTGTCGTACCCCACCAGAACCCCAAATAAAAGCCTGTTTTACACCAATGTTTGTAAAGAATGTAAATGTAAACAAACACTCAAAACATGGTTAAAACTATAATTTTGATATCATGAAGGGTCAGTCCTTGCATCCATACCTCTGTCTATGAATTTGGGAGTGATAACATTTCTACAGGCCCATACCTAAGCTTTTTACAAAAAATAATCAAGTTAGCTACAGATCTTAATTTGATACTGTTTGCTAAAGCAGGAAACCAACAGGAAATCCAACAGGAAATGTGAATTATTATGTGTATTATAATTAATGGACATGTTTGTAGGGTGTGATACATTTTTCGTAAGGGAAAATCAAGTCAGAAATTTCAAAGGGGAAATTACAAACTTCAGAAGCCTTTTTAAACCTCAAGTTGTTAATTCAGGACAGTTATCCTGCAACAGGATATTTAAATTAAGATCCTACATCTGTACTGCAAGTGTGTGTGTGGTGGCCTGACCAGCCTTTGGCTCTTAATCTGAATTGCTCACCCCATTCTCTACCTCGTCATTGTCACTCTGTTGAATGATGTCATTCTCTGACCTCTCCACTCTCCTCCTTTCCTGAGCTCATGCCCTCGACAGACAGAACAGCAACACCAGCAGAGCTACAGCACCCCCCATTCTGAAGTGACAGCTCTTCAGCTCGTCATTAATGGGTCAATAAATACTATCATTTTTGTGACTATCTTATAATCTAAAATAGAAATGGAGAAATATCAATTTATCTTGCAATTAATGGATGCCGTAATAGATTTCTTAATATACTGAACAAAAATATAAACACAACATGCAACAATTTCAAGATTTTACTGAGTTACAGTTCATATAAGGAAATCAGTCAATTGAAATAAATTCATCAGGCCCTGATCTATGGATTTCATATGACTGGGCAGGGACGCAGCCATGGGTGGGCCAGGCCCAGCCAATCAGGATGAGTTTTTTCCCCACAAAAGGGATTTATTAGAGACAGAAATACTCCTCAGTTTCATTAGCTGTCTGGATGGCTGGTCTCAGACGATTCCGCAGGTGAAGAAGCCGGATGTGGAGGTCCTGGGCTGGTGTGGTTACATGTGGTTTTTAGTCTAGTTGGACATACTGCCAAATTCTATAAATCAACGTTGGAGCGGCTTATGGTAGAGAAATTAACATTAAATTCTCTGGCAGCAGCTCTGGTCGACATTCCTGCAATCAGCATGCCAATTGCATGCTCCCTCAAAACTTGAGACATCTGTGGCATTGTGCTGTGTGACAAAACTGCACATTTTAGAGTGGCCTTTTATTGTCCCCAGCACAATGTGCACCTGTGTAATGGTCATGCTGTTTAATCAGCTTATCGATATGCCACACCTGCCATGTGGATGTATTATGTTGGCAAAGGAGAAATGCTCACCAACAGGGATGTAAACAAATCTGTGCAAAAAATTGAGCAAAATAAGCTTTTTGTGCGCATGGAAAATTTCTGACATCTTTTATTTCAGCTCATGAAACATGGGACCAACACTTAACATACATGTTGTGTTAAAATATTTGTTCCATTATAGATAGCAGATGAATATAATTAAGTTAGAAGGGTGAACTATTCTGTCGTTCTGCCCCTGTGCAAGGCAGTTAACCCACTGTTCCCTGGGCGCCGATGACGTATATGTCAATTAAGACAGCCCCACCTTTCTGATTCAGAGGGGTTGGGTTAAATGCGGAAAACACATTTCAGTTGAATGCATTCAGTTGTACAACTGACTAAGTATCCCCTTTTCCCTTTCCCTTATTTTGAAAGGACAGGAAGTGTTGGCTGGGCATTTGGCCAAGGACAGACATTTCACACCCAATTGTGAAAATAAGTATTTTTTTTGTTTATATGGGAAAACAAGACCAATAAAAAACAAGCCATTTTTCAGTTTTTGTATGAGATCATTTTGGCAATCAATTTTAAATTAAAATAAACATGTGATTTTTGTTTGGCATATTTTATCATCTCAACCATTGTAATTTAGTATGCCATTATCGGATTCCCATATATTTTTAAACACGTATTCAAAGACCGTTGAAAACCAGGAAGTGAACGTGAGCAAAACCAAACCTCATTACCCCAAAAAATGTTTTACCAATTTTTTTATTTTTATTTATTTTTATTTCACCTTTATTTAACCATGTAGGCTAGTTGAGAACAAGTTCTCATTTGCAACTGCGACCTGGCCAAGATAAAGCATAGCAGTGTGAACAGACAACACAGAGTTACACATGGAATAAACAATTAACAAGTCAATAACACAGTAGAAAAAAAAAATGGGCAGTCTATATACAATGTGTGCAAAAGGCATGAGGAGGTAGGCGAATAATACAATTTTGCAGATTAACACTGGGGTGATAAATGATCAGATGGTCATGTACAGGTAGAGATATTGGTGTGCAAAAGAGCAGAAAAGTAAATAAATAAATAAAAAAACAGTATAAAAACAGTATGGGAATGAGGTAGGTGAAAATGGGTGGGCTATTTACCAATAGACTATGTACAGCTGCAGCGATCTTGTGCATCAAATGGGAAATGACAACGTTTTAAAATGTTGTTGACCTCTAAAACTTCATCATTTCAGAATGATATAATTATTAATATGTTGTTGTTTTACAATTTTAGTAAATCTTGAAAAATATGCTCTACCAGGCGGTTGAGTTACCCATTAAAGGAATGCTATTAAGGCAAAGCTAGTGATAATGGACAATGGAGAAATATTGTTATGGGAATGTTTTATCTGTGCAAATACAAAAATCCTTTCAAATCCATATCAGTATTCCCTCTCTGGCTCTTATCTTCAATATGTTTCACAATATTATTCAGAACATGTAAATCTACTGGTAATCTAAGCATATAAACTGTAAATGCATTCATTTACATGCATTTGACAAACAAATGTATCATATTTTATTAATATTTGATATCAGTTCTCATTTAACTAGGCCTATCTTCCATTTTAAGTAAATGAAGCAATGTAAATGAATGTATAATTCACTCCACTCCTTTATAATTTTTTAGATGATTTAAAAAGTCGATGCAAATTCCAATGCAAAATGTGTTTACTCTAATTGGGCAGCTCAACCGGCTGGTTTAAGTCATGCAAACAATTATTTATTTTTTAAATAAATATTTTTGGGGTGCCAGTTAAAGGGTTAATGACTGTTTTATTTGCGTAATGTAATTTTTCGATAAGTGCAAATGTTAATCTAAGTTTAATCAAATTTCATTAGGCATATTCAAGGAAAATATGCTTTCATAAATTACACTAACAGTCACAGACAGAGAGATAACTCCTCCACTCCTTCCCCTTCTCTCCACCAGACTAAGGAGATGCGGTGGCCTGGTGGGACATGGCAGGTACCCCAGTCTATCTGCAGTCAGCCCTGTCATCCTGGGGAGAGGATGAAAACAGTGAAGGGTGTCCCCTGCTGTTGGCACTGTGAGCGCTGTGATGGCTACCAGTACCAGGCCGACACCTACAGCTGTAAGATGTGCCGCTTTGACCTGCGGCCCAACGAGAACCACACCGCCTGTGAGGCCATCCCGATCATCAAGCTGGAGTGGAGCTCCCCCTGGGCCGTCATCCCCGTCCTCATCGCTGTGCTGGGCATCATGGCCACCATGTTTGTGGTGGCCACCTTCATCCGCTACAATGACACCCCCATTGTGAAGGCGTCAGGGCGCGAACTCAGCTATGTGCTGTTGACGGGCATCTTCCTGTGCTACGCCACCACTTTCCTCATGATCTCAGCGCCTGACGTTGGAATCTGTTCCCTCCGACGGATCTTCCTAGGTCTGGGAATGAGTATTAGCTATGCAGCGCTGCTCACCAAGACCAACCGTATCTATCGCATCTTTGAGCAGGGCAAGATGTCAGTGAGCGCCCCCAGGTTCATCTCCCCAGCCTCCCAGCTGGTTATCACCTTCAGCCTGATCTCAGTGCAGCTCCTGGGGGTGTGCATCTGGTTCGGTGTGGACCCATCTCAGGCTATCATCGACTATGAGGACCAGCGCACGTCCAACCCGGACATGTCCCGCGGCGTGCTCAAATGTGACATCTCAGACCTTTCACTGATCTGCCTGCTTGGCTTCAGCATGCTGCTCATGGTCACCTGTACAGTGTATGCCATCAAGACCCGGGGGGTGCCAGAGACCTTCAATGAGGCCAAGCCCATCGGCTTCACCATGTACACCACCTGTATCGTCTGGCTAGCTTTCATACCCATCTTCTTTGGGACTTCACACTCAACAGAAAAGGTGAATGTTTACTTTAACAATTTTACTCTTGGTAATGATGCTTTTAAATGCATTACCTATTAATTCATAATCATCCAATTTGAAATGTTTTGTTGATGAACTTGACTTATATTATGATAGCAACATTTTTGTTTCATTATGTATCTTCAAAATTGTTTAACTTCTTGCGTCGAGCCATCCCGGATCCGGTATCGTGACTACAGCCTCAAGCTCATTACCATAACGCAACGTTAACTATTCATGAAAATCGCAAATGAAATGAAATTAATCTATTTGCTCTCAAGCTTAGCCTTTTGTTAACAACACTGTCATCTCAGATTTTCAAAATATGCTTTTGAACCATAGCTAAACAAGCATTTGCGTAACAGTATTGATAGCCTAGCATAGGATTTATGCCTGGCTTTCAGCATGCAACATTTTCACAAAAAACAGAAAAGGATTCAAATAAAATCATTTACCTTTGAAGAACTTCAGATGTTTTCAATGAGGAGACTCTCAGTTAGATAGCAAATGTTCCGTTTTTACAAAAAATATTATTTGTGTTGACAAATCGGTCCGTTTCTTCATCATTCTTCATCACGTTTGGGTAAGAAAAAAAACGAAAATTAAGTCATTAAAACGCGAACTTTTTTCCAAATTAACTCCATAATATCGACAGAAACATGGCAAACCGATGTTTAGAATCATTCCTCAATGTGTTTTTCACATATCTATCGACGATCAAATCCTTCGTGGCAGTTGACTTTCTCTTCTGAAGAAATGGAACGCGCATGGACCTACAGATTACGCAATAATTTCGACACAGGACACCGGGCGGGACACCAGGTAAATGTAGTCTCTTATGGTCAATCTTCCAATGATATGCCTACAAACACGTCACAATGCTGCAGACACCTTGGAGAAACGACACAAAGGGCAGGCTCATTCCTGGCGCATTGACAGCCATATAAGGAGACATTGGAACACAGCGCCTTCAGAATCTGGGGCATTTCCTGTATGAAACTTCATCTTGGTTTCGCCTGTAGCATTAGTTCTGGGGCACTCACAGGTAATATCTTTGCAGTTTTGGAAACGTCAGTTTTGTCTTTCCAAGGCTGTCAATTCCATGCATAGTCGAGCATCTTTTCGTGACAAAATATTGCACTTAAAACGGGCACGTCTTTTTATCCAATAATGACATAGAGCCCCCATAGGTTGAAGAGGTTAAAACAATAATTTATGAAATTATTTAGTTATCCTTGACAGCCATTACTTATACTATCCTGTTTTCAGGAATTTTCCAATGTTGGCCGATTGAACTAGCTTGTAAAACTAGTTTGTAAGTAGCGAGCACCACGATGACAAACACATTAAATTCACTCGTGTATGCCGAGGATTTGTGAAATCTGTCCAAGAGCAAATGCCATTGAAGCTAATCACAGAAAGGGCGAAAAAGCATGTGATCCTCCTAGAACAGAGCAAAACTGGTCTACAACCCCCGTGTCTCGAAAAATAATACACATTCATAGGTTTTGATATTATGCATAATGTGTACAATTTAATTTCGCTCTCCATTGGGTTCGAAAAATAAAGAGTCGCCCACTCTATATATAAACTCCCAGTCATTTATTGGGTAAATCACCAACGTTTCGGGATCCCTGTGCCTTCTTCAGGGTCTGAGCCTGAATGTTTTTTTTTTTATAGCTTATAGTTTATTCACCGTTAGTCAGCACCTCTACAGTCATGGCCAAAAGTTTTGAGAATTACACAAATATACATTTTTACAAAAGTTTGCTGCTTCAGTGTCTTTAGATATTTTTGTCAGATGTTACTATGGAATACTGAAGTATAATTACAAGCATTTCATAAGTGTCAAAGGCTTTTATTGACAATTACATGAAGTTGATGCAAAGAGTCAATATTTGCAGTGTTGACCCTTCTTTTTCAAGACCTCTGCCATCTGCCCTGGCATGCTGTCAATTAACTTCTGGGCCACATCCTGACAGATGGCAGCCCATTCTTGCACAATCAATGCTTGGAGTTTGTCAGAATTTGTGGGGTGTTGTTTGTCCAACCGCCTCTTGAGGATTGACCACAAGTTCTCAATTGGATTAAGGTCTGGGGAGTTTCCTGGCCATGGACTCAAAATGTCGATGTTTTGTTCCCCGTGCCACTTAGTTATCACTTTTGCCTTATGGTAAGGTGCTCCATCATGCTGGAAAAGGCATTGTTCGTCACCAAACTGTTCCTGGATGGTTGGGAGAAGTTGCTCTCGGAGGATGTGTTGGTACCATTCTTTATTCATGCCTGTGTTCTTAGGCAAAATTGTGAGTGAGTCCACTCCCTTGGCTGAGAAGCAACCCCACACATGAATGGTCTCAGGATGCTTTACTGTTGGCATGACACAGGACTGATGGTGGCGCTCACCTTGTCTTCTCCGGACAAGCTTTTTTCCGGATGCCCCAAACAATCGGAAAGGGGATTCATCAGAGAAAATGACTTTACCCCAATCCTCAGCAGTCCAATCCCTGTACCTTTTGCAGAATATCAGTCTGTCCCTGATGTTTTTCCTGGAGAGAAGTTGCTTCTTTGCTGCCCTTCTTGACACCAGGCCATCCTCCAAAAGTCTTTGCCTCACTGTGCGTGCAGATGCACTCACACCTGCCTGCTGCCATTCCTGAGCAAGCTCTGCACTGGTGGTGCCCCTATCCCACAGCTGAATCAACTTTAGGAGATGGTCCTGGCGCTTTCTGGACTTTCCTGGGCGCCCTGAAGCCTTCTTCACAACAATTGAACCGCTCTCCTTGAAGTTCTTGATGATCCAATAAATGGTTGATTTAGGTGCAATCTTACTGGCAGCAATATCCATGCCTGTGAAGCCCTTTTTGTGCAAAACAATGATGATGGCACGTGTTTCCTTACAGGTGATCATGGTTGATAGAGGAAGAACAATGATTCTAAGCACCACCCTCCTTTTGAAGCTTCCAGTCTGTTATTCGAACTCAATCAGCATGACAGAGTGATCTCCAGCCGTGTCCTCGTCAACACTCACACCTGTGTTAATGAGAGAATCACTCTTTTTGTGGCAGGGCTGAAATGCAGTGGAAATGTTTTTTGGGGATTCAGTTAATTTGCATGGCAAAGACGGACTTTGCAGTTAATTGCAATTCATCTGATCACTCTTTATAATATTCTGGAGTATATGCAAATTGTGATCTTACAAACTGAGGCGGCAGACTTTGTGAAAATTAATATTTGTCATTCTCAAAACTTTTGTCCACGACTGTACATACAATCATTTTATCTTGGTGTGCGCTAGCTCATATTTTTTATTCGGTCTCTGTTGGGTATCATAAATGTACTGTCTGTATTGAGGACTATCGCTGTAGGAAACAAAGCAGCCATTGAATGTCCCTACAGTAATAGTCCAATTACTGAGGTAAGCTGTTTAGGAAGGTCATTTGGCAATACAAAGCAAACCGTGGCCATCTTTACGATGGTGAGAGCTGCATGGTAATTGCTGTTATTTTCAAAGAAAAGCATACAATCATGTTAACATATACACCCCAGGGGGACAGTTTGGCTGAGCATAAGACATGTGATTCATCAGAGTGAGACCTGCAATCTTGTACACCCACAGAAGTTAGCACTGGCAGCATGTTTGTATTATATTGGCAGGTTGACATTTATTGTCATGAATATTGCCCTGGAGGCAGAACTGAGGGATATCCGCTAGATAGGCCATCCGCAAAGTCCAAATTTGCTGTATTTTTTTCTTTTTGGTCTTAATTTAAAGTTAGGGTTAGGCATTAGGTTAAGCAGTGTGGTTAGAGTTAGGTTTAAAATCAGATTTTATGATTTTGTGGCTGTGCCAGCTAGTGACCACTCAGCAGAGCTGCCTCCAGAACGAGATGCACATTTTTATTTATTTTTATTTGTTATTTAACTAGGAAAAATGCTAGCCTGCCTTTTATTAGTTGTGGTTAGTGTGTACAATGTACATTAGGGATACATTGCTTCACTTTAACATTTTAAGGCAATCTTTTGAGGATATGAAGTGCCAAACTCTCCGGGAACTCAGAGTAAAAACTACAGAAAAAAATAGCAAATATCTTTTGGATCCCCTGCTATAGATGTTTTTGTTATAAAGAGAAGTTCTGAATCATGTGAACAATTAGCTCTAATTGAATCACCTTGCAATCAAATGGAAGGAGTCTTGTTACATAAGAAGGCTCTTGTTCATTTTTTTCCCCCTTGAGGCCCCCACACCATAGGCCCCCACACCGGTCTTTATTTCCCCTTGAGGCCCCCATACCAGCCCTTTGTTTTCCCCTTGAGGCTCCCACACCAACCCATTAACATTTTGCGCAAAAAAAAATGAGACAGGCCCACTGGGCTAAAAATGGACCAGCCCATCTGGCATTTGCACAAAATGCTAGATGGCCAGTTCGCCCCTGCTCCTGCTTGACTGGCAGCAGGAGTAGAGTCAGCCTAGGAGATTGTGGGTGGTAGCAGTAGACTGGCAGGTAGCGATAGGGCTCTGTTAATTGCGTCATTGTCTCCTGGTTGAAAGGAGGGTGGCACAGCACCAATCTCTCCTCTGTGTTTGATAAGGAGGACAATGCAGCTGATTGGCAGGGTTGTCAGGACAGTGCTAATCATGCATGACGATATGCCATGCTCTGCCAATCTGGGATGTCTAACTTCTATGTAGAGACAATGGAGAGCATGGGTTTACATTGCTATGGCCATACACATGACATAAAGCTTAAAGAGCAAATATAAGGTTTGCATAATGTATTCTTTAAATAAATAAATAAAAACATCTTTAAGTTCTATCCAATGTTTTCTTCAAAGTTTTATAAATAGGGAAGCACTGCAGCAAAAATGGAAAGAGGTGTAATACAGTATGTTCTGTACTGTACTGTGGAAGCAGATGACACATGCTCATTTAAAGCACAAAACAGCCTTAAATATATCCCTTATCTGGTCTTACTTCAAAGGAAGCTTATGCTGGCTTCCAACCATTGCAAATGACAATAAGTAATGACTAACATCTCTAGCATTTTTGCTGCAATTAACAAACCTCAGCCAATGGGAATACAGATCTAAAAAACTGCAGAAATAACCATTCCTGGATGCAGCTAATCTTATTAATACATTAATGTTCTGATGTTTTCATCTGTTTGGAGACGCTGCGTGATATTAGGAACCCAGATACATTTCTGGCACGTGGGATAATGCAGAGAAGTTAGAGGTAGGACTGTGGATGGGCAGGAGTGTAATTGTGGCTGCTCGAACCGAGGACCTGTTCATGAGGCTGCCCCCATCTCACTTAACGGTCCCTGGCAATGTCTGCCTTCCACTGACAAAGGCGCCAGCATGCACTGGGCCAGGGATAGGACCATTTGGATGGTACTGTAGCTGCAGTCAGGTGCAGGCAGTCAACACGAGGCACGGCTGGAGACAGTCCATTATGTTTGATTGATCCAACCCTGCAATCCAAGTGCTGCAGCAATTCCATACAAATATGCATCATTTGATCATCTTCATTAAACGATAAGGCTTTTGTTTCTAAGGTATTTCTTAAGGATAATAGGGTGCTCATATTTTGGTAATTTAAACCTATACGACGATGTGTATGTAGTTACCTTTAGCACCTCAAACTCTGGAATGAAAGGCAGGGGCTGAAATAGCAGCTGGCTGGAGGGAGCACAGATTTGATGCCTAATCACTTCGGAGAGAAAGGTTTTTCTGCACCTAGAACAGAAATAATGGCTTTGCATGCTGGAGTCTGTCTATCGAGCACCGTTTTCCTGCTGTGGCATGAGGCACATTGGCGATCGTATCAGTTTGTCAAGGCGAATCTATCTGGATGAGGCCGATGGACGGGGACAGGGGTCCTGGCCCCCCTCACAGAGGTACTCCACCCTGTACTCCGGAGAGGCAGCAATATTGTGCCGGGCTCACTCAGGGACGTGTGTAATCTTCTCAGGAGATTACATACTCCCCCTCAGTCCCCCTATCGCTCTTACTTTGCTCAGGCATCCTTTCTTCTCAACCAACGTTTCTTTAGGGGCTTCATATACTGCATACAGAACATGTTATGATTCAGTAATACATTATTTTATTTTGTTGAGTCTTTGGGACATATGGCAGGCAGCACAACCTCTTTAAATTTATATTATTGGCTGACTGAAGTTAGAGGTGTCAAAGCGCCACTATAACTATTGTTAGATTAGTTATAGCTGTTGACATTCTCATGACAGAGGACCTGTCGGGTTATTCCCTGTTGCCATACTGCTCAGTCACTCATGATGTCTGCAAATGTAATGTCAGTCTCCACCTCAGGCAAATCTGTTAGGGAGGTGGCTGGGAGCTGTGTTTCCAATTTACACCCTTCTCACTTCTTTCATCAGTCTCGGAATAGCTCAGCAACCCTATCCCAAAGGGAGATGGAATTATGTTCCAAATAAAAAGTTGTTAACAAAAAGTATTTTTCAGTTTTGTAAGAGGATAGCCGTGATATATGTTCACCACAGAGAGTACATTTATCTGATCACAATCTTCCAATCTTCAACATATTATCTTCTTTATTTTTTACAGACACCGTGCTTTTTTATTGATGTTGTTTTCTACTACCATACTGAATCAGCCGTACAGTCTAACAAGGCAACCAGATGACCTATATTGGCATACCTTTTTATATATATTTATTCATTTTATGTTTCTTTTCAATAAACTTAACTTCAAAACACTCTCCTGCAACCCGCCTCACCAATTTATATTAAAAAAAAGAAAGTAAATCTGAAATCCTCCATAGAAGCTAGCCAGAAGCTAGCCAGAAGCTAACCAGAAGCTAACCAGAAGCTAGTCAGAAGCTAGTTAGCTTCTTTACTGGCTAATTCGTTAGTATTCAGCTAACCACGGTTTGTGGTCATCAGCTATCCTTTAGCTCGAAAATCTTTTCTGCGGCTCGGACCGGAACATACCGGACCTATTTTCTCTTCATGTCCCTGGATTTCAACCGCAAGCTCTGGACATTTACACCTGGATCTCGCAGCTAGCTAGTTGCTATCCATGTGACTATCGGCTTACGTTGATCCCGGAGCAAACATAAATTATTCTGGAGCTAGCCAGCTGAAGAGTTCCATCAGCCACTCCTGGGCTACAATCACCTATCCGGACCCGTTTTACTGCCAACGCGGAGCCCCACCAGGCCTTGACAACTGGACTACCGACGTTATCTGCCCGAGGGAGTTATCCAGCTGGCTCCTCCGTCGCGACCTTACCTGAACGCCCATCTGCGGTCCGTTTATCGTTAGCTGTCTTATCGGCTGCTATCTGAATAGATCTATCGGACAATTTTTTTTTTTTTTTTCTTGGGCCTCTATAACTATATCTATTTTTTTGCGAATTGGATTCATCCCCTCTACCACACGGAACCCCACTAATCCTACCGACGGAAACGCACGAGGTGGCTAAAAACAGACCTCCATCCTATGCTAGCTTGCTACCTATGGCCCGGCTAGTTGTCTGAATCGCCGTGACCCCAACCAACCTCACTACTCACTGGACCCTTTTGATTACTCGACTAAGCATGCCTCTCCTTAATGTCAATATGCCTTGTCCATTGCTGTTCTGGTTAGTGTTTATTGGCTTATTTCACTGTAGAGCCTATAGTCCTGCTCACTATACCTTATCCAACTTATTAGTTCCACCACCCACACATGCGATGACATCTCCTGGTTTCAATGATGTTTCTAGAGACAATATCTCTCTCATCATCACTCAATACCTAGGTTTACCTCCACTGTATTCACATCCTGCCATACCTTTGTCTGTACATTATACCTTGAAGCTATTTCATCGCCCCCAGAAACCTCCTTTTACTCTCTGTTCCAGGCGTTCTAGACGACCAATTCACATTGCTTTTAGCCATACCCTCCTCCTCTTTTCCTCTGGTGATGTAGAGGTGAATCCAGGCCCTGCAGTGCCTAGCTCCACTCCTATTCCCCAGGCGCTCTCTTTTGATGACTTCTGTAACCGCAATAGCCTTGGTTTCATGCATGTTAACATTAGAAGCCTCCTCCCTAAATTTGTTTTATTCACTGCTTTAGCACACTCTGCCAACCCGGATGTTCTAGCTATGTCTGAATCCTGGTTTAGGAAGACCACCAAAAATTCTGACATTTTCATCCCTAACTACAACATTTTCAGACAAGATAGAACTGCCAAAGGGCGCGGTGTTGCAATCTAGTGCAGAGATGGACAGAATTCTGCAGGCTTATTATCTAACCAACGTGCCCTCTAAATACACCTCTGTGGTCTTCAACCAAGATCTCAGCGATCACTGCTTCATTGCCTGCATCCGTAATGGGTCAGCGGTCAAACGACCTCCACTCATCACTGTCAAATGCTCCCTGAAACACTTCAGCGAGCAGGCCTTTCTAATCGACCTGGCCGGGGTATCCTGGAAGGATATTGATCTCATCCCGTCAGTAGAGGATGCCTGTTTTTTTTAAATGCCTACCTAACCATCTTAAATAAGCATGCCCCATTCAAGAAATGTTGAACAAGGAACAGATATAGCCCTTGGTTCTCCCCAGACCTGACTGCCCTTAACTAACACAAAAATGTCCTATGGCGTTCTGCATTAGCATTGAACATCCCCCGTGATATGCAGCTTTTCAGGGAAGCTAGAAAACAATATACACAGGCAGTTAGAAAAGCCAAGGCTAGCTTTTTTTTTCTTTTTTCTTTTTTTTTGAAATTTGCTTCCTGCAACACTAACTCAAAAAAGTTCTGGGACACTGTAAAGTCCATGGAGAATAATAAAACCTCCTCCCAGCTGCCCACTGCACTGAAGATAGGAAACACTGTCACCACTGATAAATCCACTATAATTGAGAATTTCAATAAGCATTTTTCTACGGCTGGCCATGCTTTCCACCTGGCTACCCCTACCCCGGTCAACAGCACTGCACCCCCTACAGCAACTCGCCCAAGCCTTCCTCATTTCTCCTTCTCCCAAATCCAGTCAGCTGATGTTCTGAAAGAGCTGCAAAATCTGGACCCCTACAAATCAGCCGGGCTAGACAATCTGGACCCTTTCTTTCTAAAAATTATCTGCCGAAATTGTTGCCACCCCTATTACTAGCCTATTCAACCTCTGTTTCATGTCGTCTGAGATTCCCAAAGATTGGAAAGCAGCTGCGGTCATCCCCCTCTTCAAAGCAGGAGACACTCTTGACCCAAACTGCTACAGACCTATATCTATCCTACCCTGCCTTTCTAAGGTCTTCAAAAGCCAAGTCAACAAACAGATTACCAACCATTTCGAATCTCAACATACCCTCTCTGCAATCTGGTTTCAGAGCTGGTCATGGGTGCATCTCAGCCACGCTCAAGGTCCTAAACGATATCTTAACCACCATCGATAAGAAACATTACTGTGCAGCTGTATTCATTGATCTGGCCAAGGCTTTCGACTCTGTCAATCACCACATCCTCATCGGCAGACTCGACAGCCTTGGTTTCTCAAATGATTGCCTCGCCTGGTTCACCAACTACTTCTCTGATAGACTTCAGTGTGTCAAATCGGAGGGTCTGTTGACAGGACCTCTGGCAGTCTCTATGGGGGTGCCACAGGGTTCAATTCTTGGACCAACTCTCTTCTCTCTATACATCAATGATGTCGCTCTTGCTGCTGGTGAGTCTCTGATCCACCTCTACGCAGACGACACCATTCTGTATACTTCTGGCCCTTCTTTGGACACTGTGTTAACAACCCTACAGGCAAGCTTCAATGCCATACAACTCTCCTTCCGTGGCCTCCAATTGCTCTTAAATACAAGTAAAACTAAATGCATGCTCTTCAACCTATCGCTGCCTGCACCTGCCCGCCTGTCCAACATCACTACTCTGGACGGCTCTGACTTAGAATACGTGGACAACTACAAATACCTAGGTGTCTGGTTAGACTGTAAACTCTCCTTCCAGACCCACATCAAACATCTCCAATCCAAAGTTAAATATAGAATTGGCTTCCTATTTTGCAACAAAGCATCCTTCACTCATGCTGCCAAACATACCCGTGTAAAACTGACCATCCTACCAATCCTCGACTTCAGCGATGTCATTTACAAAATAGCCTCCAATACCCTACTCAACAAATTGGATGCAGTCTATCACAGTGCCATCCGTTTTGTCACCAAAGCCCCATATACTACCCACCATTGCGACCTGTACGCTCTCGTTGGCTGGCCCTCACTTCATACTTGTCGCCAAACCCACTGGCTCCAGGTCATCTATAAGACCCTGCTAGGTAAAGTCCCCCCTTATCTCAGCTCACTGGTCACCATAGCCTCACCCACCTGTAGCACGCGCTCCAGCAGGTATATCTCTCTGGTCACCCCCAAAACCAATTCTTCCTTTGGCCCCCTCTCCTTCCAGTTCTCTGCTGCCAATGACGGGAACGAACTACAAAAATCTCTGAAACTGGAAACACATCTCCCTCACTAGCTTTAAGCACCAGCTGGCAGAGCAACTCACAGATTACTGCACCTGTACATAGCCCATCTATAATTTAGCCCAAACAACTATCTCTTTCCCTACTGTATTTATTTTATTTTATTATTTTGCTCCTTTGCACCCCATGGTTTTTATTTCTACTTTGCACATTCTTCCACTGCAAATCTACCATTCCAGTGTTTTACTTGCTATATTGTATTTACTTTGCCACCATAGCCTTTTTTTTGCCTTTACCTTCCTTGTAAAGTAATACATTTTCTTCCACTACATATTTGAGTTGGAAAATAAATTCAAGGGTGCACACTGCCGCCTAGAGAGTGTGTTGTTTGAACGGGTATAAAGCCAAGGTTGGTGATTTACTGCCACCTGCAGTTATGGAATGTTTCCTCACAATTATAATAGATTGGCTGATCCCTCCTGGTGACCTCGGTGGAATTAAAACTATAGGAGGTCCCACCCAGTTGACTGCTTCAAAATTGTGAATGTCCTCAATGGCGCTACCCCATGCTAAAATGAACTTCTGGCACTAGAGTCCTCCTACCCATCTCTATGATGGTACCCGCTCCAGGAAGAGAAGCGTGAGTGAGTGGGCGTTCCCTGTACCATGTGTGCAGCTCTAATGCCTCGTTCACGTTGTCGGAAACTCAGGACATCCGAGTTCAAATGAATGTCAATTATTTATAAAAAATAACAATCATTTGGGGGGTTATATTATTTGTTCGGTTACACACAAGTGTGTCGTGGCAATGTGTTTCTTGCATATCCCAACTCCCCTTGAGACACCTGCAGGGTATACGCAGATATGTGCCATATACCCACTTACTTTTCAGTGGGCTTTGGGTATACTCACTTATCCCACCTCATTTGCTCACATCGTATATAGACTTGTTTCTACTGTATTATTGACTGTATGTTTGTTTTATTCCATGTGTAACTCTGAGTTGTTATATGTGTCGAACTGCTTTGCTTTATTTTGGCCAGGTCGCAGTTGTAAATGAGAACTTGTTCTCAACTTGCCTACCTGGTTAAATAAAGGCGAAATAAATAAAAATAAATAAAAAATCTGACCTATATGATCATTTAATTCCATTGAGAATATTATATAATTTATATGGAAAAATCACTCTCAGGCACACTCTTAGGCATTGTATTGATGTTCTCAAGATGTCTCTCCTTGATCCTTGCATGTAGCCATGTTTTCTGTGCACAGCTGTGAGTCACAGCTGTCTTTACACTGAGTCGATTCCAACCCCTCTACCGCAGCCCGGGACCGAGGGCAAGACATCTGTAGTACAGTCACTCATTGCAAGGCCTCCTTCATTAGTCACATATCATAAACAAACAAATAAACACACCAATAAAAACACACACAGGAGTTGATGAATCATGCAAAGAGCACTTGAAAACAGAACAGTTTGCATGTGTCCACTCCATGTGTGTTATCACATCTGATGGTGGGGATTTGATATCACTGGAATATCTACTAGGATACTTAAGTGCACTCGTACATGTCTAAGTAGAGTTGTTTTTGTTGTGGTCTTGCATAAACAATGTATAACTAGTACTAGAATGTACTCTCACAAAGCCAAAGGTCAATGCTGTCGTGGGGAACTATATCTTGAGTAGGCTACCCTAATCTTATTCTCTGAAACTGGATCATTTCTGTCTTACCTTATAACAATGTTTCTCTTTTTCTTCTCCATCTCCCTCCTCTCCTCCACAGATGTACATCCAGACCACGACTCTGACCATTTCCGTGAGCCTGAGTGCCTCTGTGTCTCTGGGGATGCTCTACATGCCCAAGGTCTACGTGGTCCTCTTCCACCCGGAGCAGAACGTGCCCAAGCGCAAGCGCAGCCTCAAGGCTGTGGTCACCGCGGCCACCATGTCCAACAAGTTCCCTACTAAGGGCGGCCTCCGGCCCAATGGAGAGGCCAAGTCTGAGCTGTGTGAAAGCCTGGAGACACAAGGTTAGCACCAAGGGCCTTGGGTTAGGGATGGAGCAAGAGGGGAATAGAGATCAGGGAGGAGAGGAAATAAGGACACATGTTTAGATATTACAGCACTCTGTCCTTGAGTGTATGCCTTAAAGTCATTGAGCAATTTCGAGGGGAAATTATTGGGCTATAAAAATGAAAAACAATCCTCGCTTTTATGTAAACATAATTGATTTCATTGTTATTTTACACCTCAACAGCTTTGGGAAATTAGCTGGTGTTATTTTCAGGGTGCAGGGAATTGGAAGGGCATTTTTTCCCCTGCCAACCCGTGTGGCATTAAGCATTGGCTGATGCTCTAAAACGTGGTACTGTCTGCAAGCAGGACATAAAGAGCAGAATGGGGTGATGTGGATCGATAGGAAAGGCTTCATATTCAGGCATCATACCGTAGAGCTGGCCAGGTGTATTAGCTCTCCAGCCTCCAGCCATTTCATTGGTGCAATAGCAGTCAGGATTATTGCTCCAGCACTTCAGCTCCATCCGACAGTAACACAGCTGCCGTGGGCGGAATGAGCAAATGCCATAATTGTAAAAACATGTATTGCAAATCATGGGGAAATAATTAGATTTATGGATAGTCACACTCATTCATCCATGCAGAATGATGTTTCCCTGTATCTAATGCATCATCAGTAAATATTCCAATCACCTTTGGAGAACCAAAGCCAATGTTGTGAACATGTTTGGAATTCTTGATTATAGTGCTATTTGAAATATCCAGTTGCACTTTCTCTGAATGTGTAGGAAGCAGGAGATGTGGCCATGTGTCATTTTTGTGTTTTTGTAAACTTTCAATATGGGGATTGTCACAGAGAATGCTACAAGGAGACAATGGAAATGGAAAAAATGATTTTAGCCCCCATGAGAGATGCTTCCCCAACTTCACAGTTTGACACCTATACTATGACCCCTCTGGCCCAATAACAGCTGCTCTTTGTGCTTGTGTGTCAGACTGTGATGAGGGAGGGGATCCCTGTGAGAGACTTTAGACACACAGATAACGGATGGAGAGCCTCTATCAACTTGCCTCTATCACTGACCACGTTTTACCCCATTTACTTTGTGCTAATGTTCAGTTGGATCCTATGCCTGCCTAAGCTATGTTTGCACTAAAACTCACCCACAGCTATAGCACCTTAGATTGTGTCAGACAGTTCTCATGCTCACATACACACCCTTGACACACAGACGTTGATGTCGGTAGACAATGTTGGCATGTTGTACTGCAAATGGCCTGAGAGCGTGGTAACAGCCTGATGGCAGCCGATGCGGGGAGATGACACCACTCTGGGCTGAATGCGGGGGACAAGTGATAGCCGCGCGTCCCCTGTAATTTGTTTCCCATGTTGACAAACTGAGGAATGTTCTGTAATTGCTGTAAAACAACAATAAGAGGGGTAGGAGGGCAAAGACAGATGGATCTGCCAGCTCCAATTCTTTCTGGACCATCTATTTTTTATCTTGGCCTCGGAGCGCATAAATATTTAAATAAGGCTCATTTATCAGTGCTGCTCTGGGAGAGGTTCTGGGTGGAATGGAGGGTATGCCCCCCCCCCCCCCCCCCACTATACATCCCTTCCCTCCAGTACCGTTGCCCTCCAACCACCCAAGCTGTCAGCAGTCGGCGCTCAGATTTATCCGCTCTGACTCACCCAATCAGTGAATGCTGTTGTGGACAAGATTGTCAGATTTGTGTGGCGATTACACTGCAGAACGAGCAAGCTGATGACGGTGATATTTAGAGAGGACACACCATACGTACACACACACATAAATGTGTGTGTGTATGGCAGGTAGAGACATATGGTAATGTTGGGTCACAGCATGTTAGGACACTGCCAGCACTGGTCTCTCAGTCCACTGATGGCTGTTATCCCCTAAGGCCGTCTCCCTGGATTGTCTGTTCATGGCTGTGACACCAAAGCCAATCCGAAAGCTCTATGCTTTTCTTCAATGGTGTTATGTCTATCGACATGGTGCCGCTG
The DNA here is from genome assembly GCF_034236695.1 of Oncorhynchus nerka. Lineage (NCBI taxonomy): Eukaryota > Metazoa > Chordata > Actinopteri > Salmoniformes > Salmonidae > Oncorhynchus > Oncorhynchus nerka. The sequence continues at coordinate 33,716,691 of NC_088415.1, forward strand.
CATGCTTTCATTGGTGCAGAGAGATCTGCATGTAATTACGGAGCCTTGCATTTGAATGAGTACTATTACATCACATACTACTGTATACTGTTTGTTAAACTAACTAACAGCTGCAACGGGTACTTTACCATGAAATAGTCTTCACTTATAGGTGAAGTTGCAATTACTGGTTACAATTTGTATTTTATAGTCCATTCCAGGACTATATATATATCCATGTGGAGACATGTTACAACAGCATCCTGATAAGGAATCCAATATTAGTTGTGTTACTAGCCGCAGCCACATCTGTACCCTGCTCTGCCCGACTTTGCATCAGATCAAGGAAATCTGCATTTATGTGCAATTTACAGTTGGCAACACATTTCTCAGGAAGTGAAATCATTATTTTAATACTAACCACAAAACATGAACATTTTACTCACTGCTTGCTATTCATATCAATTACCCTCTTTCACTGTTGGTTCCACCTGTACTCCCTGGTGACACTTGGGTCTGATAAAGTCATGCATAAATAGAACCTGTGCAAGCAATCACCTTAATGCACTGGAAGATGAGCCCCTCACAGATGGTTAAATTAGCCTTTAATGAATTGCCAACATCTTCATCCACATCTTTTCCTTTCTCTATTCTTTCTCTTCCTCTCTCATTACCCTATTCACAGCATTGGCCTCCAAGCAGACATACATCAGCTACAGTAACCATGCCATCTAAGAAACAGACAGTGGAGACCCGGCTCAGAAGCTACGACCTGCGTGTGGAATGAACGAACACCAGAACTGGAGCACCAAGATGCAAAAGCAGTGGGACATGGGGAGAAAGGAGAATCATCATTCAACTTCTTGAACAGATGTCACTATTTTCAAGAGGACCAGTCAATGCAAGGATATTGAATGCCAAACAAAAGCAGTGGGGAGGCTCCTAGTGGGGCGGGGAGGTGCAGGTTTCAGGCAGATATGACAGTGATGTCTCCCCATCCCCTTTGTGACATGTCACAGAGACATCAGACAGTCACATTTCCAAATTATAGTCAGTGTTTTCCTTCTGGAGTTTATAGAACAGCTTTTCTCTTCTGATGTTTTGTCTGAATCTGATGAACTCCCTGGCTAACTCCCTGACAAACACCCTGTTCTGTAGTGAATTGAGTTTTCTCTCTGTGTGCAGTGGTGTTGTATCTCTCTCTACCAGTGGTAATGTGCAATTATTTGCTTCCCCTTCTTCTCTGCCCTTTCCAATGAGGGTGAAAGGCTGAACACTATCTAATTAGTCAATAAGACAAATCTGTCAAAAGAAGTATGTATAAGCAGATGAAAAGGCATGTTATTGCTGTGGGTTTGTCTTCGTTCAAGCCCCCAAAAAACAGAATATTAACCCTCAGGCTCTGTAGCATTTACATTATGTTGTCATCGTTTTAATGAAGGTCATAGTTGTGAAACAGAGAAAACAAATATGCAACTTTCCAACATGGGAATATTCATTGTTACAGCATGGGTCCAGTAAATGTTTCCTTACCATCGTGGACAGTACATAAATATATCAGTGGGTTTTCCCAGATGATGGCTATACCATATCTGACACCATCTTTATGGTCCTTGTGTACAGTCCTAGAGCATGCCTGTGGGAGCATAATATGTACCGTGCTGTGTTGTCAAAATCTATGGAATGCAACATGTGAGAGGATTGCGGTTCAACAGTCCCAGTGGCGTTATCATTGTGGACTATTACACAACGTGGTACTTTTTTGCAGATGAACGGAAGATAAAAAAATACGAGAAACAGCCATAAGAATTAGCTAACAAGTAAAAGCATTGTATGTACTCCACATCCTATTTTTCTGTGAAATACAGCCTCAACACTACAGCCCATAGACAGCTGAAGGGCAATGCTTCACTGCATCCAACCTGGCATCTTTACATGTTAGACGATCCTTTCATGGCCTTGTTCCATTAGAATTTCTGAAGTTCCATCTCAACATGTGAAGAATTTGGAATCTGTACCAGAAATGTTGAACATAACATATAGGCATTTGTTGGCATGTTAGGTAATGGTACAAAACACACTCTTTGGAACATCAGCAGTGTTCACCATCCTTCGTTATGTTATTGAATCTTTTGCCAGGCACCTGTGATTTCAGTAAAAGCGCTTGTTGCTTTCATGTTACTCAGAGAGAGGAAGTCATTCCAAATCCACAAGTCAATTAGCTTTAAGAGTAAGCCTACCCCTGCCAGGTCAACAGAGGAAACCACTGCGTAAAAATAACAACAAACACAGCTCTCATCTCCTTCTGTATTGTGTCCTGGATCCAATGTTGTTAGTCATACTGTGTTTTTAGTCTAATTTCATCATTCCATTTCTGGAAATGTACTCGGCGTTAATGTTCTAGTATCAAAGCCAGTCACTTAATATAGTAAGAAATAGATTGGCAAGATGCTGTGTCACAGCCATTCATATCATGATGTGAATAGCCATTGGAGAAATGATCCAATAAGCTCCAGAACGAAAACTACTGTAAAAAAAAAAAAAGGAAATAAGTTTATAAATAAGATTGGAGAGAGGACAACCCCGTCTGTTCATTTATGATTCTCAGCTCTCTGCTTCAACAAAGATCCCAGATGTTGCAGCAAAATAAAATGTTTTGTATTTTTCATTGTTTAAAGATAGTGTTGTCTGATTGTTTTGTGTTTGTGAATATGATGATTTACTGCTTTAAGCCTCCAATTCATCTCATCTTTTCCAACACTATGTCCGTGTTGCAAAATAGAGTGTGTAAGTGCTGAATGGCAAGTTAATGTACGTTATTAAAAATGGATTGATCATGTCTGCTTTATGTACTGACCTATTAAAAAAGAACAAAAACAAAACAGAAAAAATACAGTGCCTGGATATTTATGAATTATCTATAGAAAACATGAAAATGTGTAGAGCATGTAAATTTTTATACAAGATATTTCTAATAAAATACTGTTTTGCAAAAAAACTAAACTGTTGCTTTTTTTATTGTTAAGGTCAGAATATGACATGTTATTGATAACATTATCTCTGGGGAAATCATAGTACTCTTGGAGTCCAAGAGATAGAGATATAGAGCCCAGGAGATGTGGGGAGAGCTTTTTACTTGAGCCAGATGGAACAAATCATCATTAGTATTCTCTATCTGCAGGACATACTGTACAGTACTGTAGTGAAGACGGGGGTGTCAGCCATTAAAACCCCAGCCTTGTTTTTTTTTTGTTTTTTTCAGTTTAAAGGGAAACTTCTATTATAGACAACGTGGTCAAATGTGACATACTGTAGATCCCTGAAAATTGATTCAAATTCCAAAAGTGTTCTTTGAGTGGAGAGAAGGATCTCTACTTTCCCACAACCCCCACTATCCCACACAAAAAAAATGAATTGTTACAGAAAAACAAGTCTAAGTGGAAAATTCTGAAGTGAAGGATTTTGCGAGCGGGGATGGTGATTAATCATGTTAGTAAAAATGGCAGGAGAATAACAAGATCCATTGCACCAGCTCTGTTATTTCATACCATTGTTTTCATTGCCTAATTATTCTTGATACTTACTTGTGAGACCAAGATAAATTCGCACTAAGTGTAAGAGAGTTCAGCTACCCAGTCTTGTTCAGCTGAACTGTGTATCCTGTTCCAACCCATAAATAGTAGTTTACATATGCAGATCACAAAATGTAAGGCGATTAAATTTTTTTTTTTTAATTACATAAAAGCTAAGGAAAATAATAGCCTGGAGACATTGACACTGACAGTGCTCACTCTTCAGTGTCAAAGAACAGCTAAGGCAAGTGTTATTCTATAACTGAGAGTGATGACATACAGTATACCACATGCTGTATCTGCCAGTAAGAAACACATGTTGTAGTTTTCATCTGTTGTGTTGTTTTGTCACGTATCGAAACACGAGGCGCAGACCTAAACCTATCTAACATCGACATAAAATATATCTGAAGCTATATTGTATACATTTTCATATGACATATAGAAAAGAAAGAAAAAGTAATGAATCTCTTTTACATGGTGAATCCTTGTTGGTATTAAAGGAACAAATAGGGAATTCTAACTACTGCATGTCTAAGATGCCACCTGGGGGATAAGTGAAGGTGAATTTCCACATTTAAATCAGACAGCATATCCCATCCAGGCATTTGCATGGCCTAGGGCCAAATCTGAGCCTTTGCAACATACTGATACTGGCAACGCTCATAATATTGCACATCGTCATTTCCACTGTTGAATCATAAAAGCCATGTGGTCTGCCAAGGGAAATGTTGTCAGGGGGATTGCTAGAAAGATGAATGGATGTTACCATCTGCCAGAGATAGAAAACGAAAAAGTGGAAGGGATTGAGGTGGATTTACTGAAAGACTGTAGAGCTCCTCAAGGCCAAGCCAGTGCTGGGGCTTTGCTACATGGTGAATGCTAAGCATTCTTAGTCGTGCTCTTTTGACCACAGTACAACAGCTACTGTATAGTACAACATGAATACAAAATCAGACACCATCACGCATCATGAGGGACAACACAATGTTTCACACATACAGAGAACTGAAAGATAAAGGATAAGAACAAAGGGTGTTGAATTAAATCCTTAATCTTACACCTGATCGGCTACAGATCAATACTGTAGATTCCCCAGCCTATAACAAGAAGTGGGAAGACGTAATTCCATCCATAAAAGCTGTCAGGGTTATGTGATGGCGCCGATGAAAGGCAGCTCTGGCAAAAACACCTGTCCATAGCAAATATGTTTCAGCCTCTAAATGTGTCTTCAGAGTGATCAATGAATAGACTGTATCATTGGTCTTCTGGTGGGTCTCTATATCTGAGGGTGAAAAAACAGAAATATATGAAACATCAGAAGAAATAGAATTACTATGAAAATAGCTCAGTTAATCACTCATTTCAAAATTCTCCAATAGAAAATGCCTGCATTCTCCAACATATCTGGTGGTGCTGCCATAACTGCATATAACACTTGAGCAGCTAACACATGGGGCTCCAGAGAAGACAGTGAGAAGCACAAAGGAAATCAAATTAACTTTTGCGTTGATTAAATATTTCCCAAAAAGAGAATGTCTCCAATCCAGAGCTTTGGCAGAAAATAGTTGTATTTTGTAGTTTATTTGAAAATACCAACTTTTCAAATACTCGAGGTAGATAAATATAGCTTATATAGAGTTTAATTTAAAAGGTAATTATTTTCTTTGATATTTAAATACAGGTCTCAGAATACCAAATCATATTTGGAGGTATTTGAATATACTGTATGCACATTTTTGAAAACAAAAAAATACGTAACTTCTTCGGGGTAGGGGGCAGTATACGGAAGTTTGGATGACTGAAGCTAGGATATGCATATAATTGGTAACATTGGATAGACAACACTCTGAAGTTTCTAAAACTGTTAAAATATTGTATGTGGGTATAACAGAACTGATTTGGCAGGCGAAACCCCGAGGACAATCCATACAGGATTTTTTTTTTTTTGAGGTCATTGGACTTTTCAATGCTTTTCTATGGGAAAGTCTAATAATTAGGACCCAGATTGCAGTTCCTATGGCTTCCACTAGATCTCAACAGTCTTTAGAAATGGTTTAATGCTTGTTTTTTTGTTGTTGTTTTTTTCTATCGCTATTTTTGAGTTTTGTGACACCTGTACAAGTTATGAATTTATGTTAATGCAGGAAGTGGGCGAGGCGCTGTCCTCAGACGATCAAATACTATGCTTTCGCCATAAAGCCTTTTGTAAATTGGACAAAGCGGTTTGATTACCAAGATTCTAAGCTAAAGAATGGTGTATAACACTTGTATTTTCATGAAAGTTTAATATTATTAGTTTTGTATTTTGAATTTCACGCTCTGCAATTTCACCGGATGTTGACCAGGTGAGACGCTACCATCCAACCTGCCCCAAAGAGGTTTTAATCGCTGCCAAACATTTGATGAAGAACCAAAAAATACAACCGCTAGTTGCAATAATCAAAATATATGATCAAAATCACATGGTTTGGAAGGCTTTCAGATATGAATCTTATAGCCTAGAATTAAATACACGAGGGACATGGAATCACTTCAATATTAGAGTACAAAACTTTTGCAGCTTCAAAATGACGAACAAATATATTTTCATAAGGAATGAGACATAAGGTAACCTGGTAAGAGATGGTTGAGATAGCAGCGCTGAGGAGGGAATGCGTCTTGCAGGTTCCTGCTCAACTTTGCTATTTTTGACTGTTCTTAGGTTAATTATGACTTTTTTGCTCAGAATGTTTGTGCAATAATTTCCCATGGCCGTCAAACACCTCTGGATCATGAATTGGAAGCTAGACACTTATCTCAGTCTCCCAGATCTGGAATACTATGTTTGCTCCCTGCACATCAGGCTAACCTGATGCTGCTGACCAAAGGCAACACCGGTGACAATGAAGAGGAAGGAAAAGGGGGCCTTCAAGTTAAGCTGAAAAGACGGGCTACGGGCACTGGCGGACTTACCATTAGACACTAGAGACAATTGTCTTAGGTCTCATACCATCAAAGGCTGGGCATATATACAGTACCAGTCAAAAGATTGGACACACCTACTCAAGGGTTTTTCTTTATTTTTACTATTTTCTACATTGTAGAATAATAGTGAAGACATCAAAACTATGAAATAACACATATGGAATCATGTAGTAACCAAAAAAGTGTTTAAACAAATCAAAATATATTTTAGATGATAGATTCTTCAAAGTAGCCACCCTTTGCCTTGATGACAGCTTTGCACACTCTTGGCATTCACCTGGAATTATTTTCCAACAGTCTTGAAGGAGTTTACACATATGTTGAATACTTGTTGGCTGCTTTTCCTTCACTCCAACTCATCCTAAACCATCTCAATTGGTTTGAGTTTGGGTGATTGTGGAGGCCAGGTCATCTGATGCAGCACTACCATCACTCTCCTTCCTGGTCAAATAGCCCTTACACAGCCTGGAGGTGTGTTGGGTAATTGTCTTGTTGAAAAACAAATGATAGTCCCAATAAGGGCAAACCAGATGGGATGGCGTATCGCTGCAGAATGCTGTGGTAGCCATGCTAGTTAAGTGTGAATTGAATTCTAAATTAATCACAGACAGTGTCACCAGCAAAACACCCCCACACCATCACACCTCCTCTTCCAAGCTTCACGGTGGGAACCGCACATGCGGACAACATCCGCTCATCTACTTTGCGTTTCACAAAGACACGGCGGTTGGAACCAAAAATCTCAAATTTGGACTCATCAGACCAAAGAACAGTTTTCTAACGGTCTAATGTCCATTGCTCGTGTTTTTTTGTCCAAGCAAGTCTCTTCTTGTTATTGGTGTCCTTTAGTAGTGGTTTCTTTGCAGCAATTTGACCACAAAAGGCTGATTCACACAGTCTCTTCTGAACAGTTGATGTTGAGATGTGTCTGTTACTTGAACTCTGTGAAGCATTTATTTGGGCTGCAATTTCTGAGGTGCAGTTAACTCTAATGAACTTATCCTCTGCAGAGGTAACTATGTGTCTTACTTTCCAGAGGCAGTCCTCGTGAGAGCCAGTTTCATCATAGCGTTTGATGGTTTTTACGACTGCACTTGAAGAAACTTTCAAAGTTCTTGAAATTTTCCGGATTGACTGACCATGTCTTAAAGTAATGATGGACTGTCGTTTCTGTTTCTTATTTGAGCTGTTTTTGCTTGTTCTTTCAACAAATATGGCTATCTTCTGTATACCACCCCTAGCTTGTCACAACAGAACTGATTGGCTCAAACGCATTCATTCCACAAATTAACATTTAACAAGGCACACCTGTCAATTTAAATGCATTCCAGGTGACTACCTCATGAAGCTGGTTGAGAGAATGCCAAGCGTGTGCAAAGCTGTCATCAAGGCAAAGGGTGGCTACTTTGAATAATCAAAAAAATAATCACACCACCACGCTTGTCAAGAGTGCGCAACAGCTCTCTACTCCGTAAGATGTCCTCTCCAAATACTAGCACTGCACAATCAAGAGAGTCCTGACCGGTTGCATCATGGCCTGGTATGGGAATTGCTCCTTCCACGACCCTCCAGCGGGTCTTAGATACATTACATCACTGGGACCGTGCACCCACCAACAACATCTACTGGAAACAGTGCCTGAGAAATGCCAGCAGCATCATCAAGGACCCCACACACCCCAGCCACAAGCTGTTCACTCCCATATGGTAATGGAGCCTGAGGTCTGATGCCAACAGGCTCATAGACAGTTTATATCTACAAGCCATCAGACTGCTGAACACTTGAACTGGACTGACCACCTGCACTGACTCTCTGCACCTTTGCACACATGCCATCACTCACACACACACACACACTTGAAACTAACACTTGACATTAAGTTCTTATACATGTGTGGTAACTTTGTGATTATTACAAATTATTACAATCCTATTGTTGATACATAGGATTTTGGAAATTGCTTTATAATGGTATGATAATGGAGTTATTACTTAAGTGGAATTAGGAACAGTCCCTATTCATCTTACACCAAACAAAAATATAAACGCAACAGGTAACGTGTTGGTCCCATGTTTCATTAGCTGAAATATAAGATCCCAGACATTTTCCATTCGCACGTAAAGCTTATCTCTGTGAACAAATATGTTAATATCCCTGTTAGTGAGCATTTCTCTTTTGCGAAGATAATCCATCCACCTAACAGGTGTGCCATATCAAGAAGGTGATTAAACAGCAGGATCATTACACAGGTGCCCCTTGTGCAGGGGACAATAAAAGGCCACTTTAAAATGTGCAGTTTTGTCACATAACACAACGCCACAGATTATCATGCAGACAGCAGGAATGTCCACCAAAGCTGTTGCCAGATAATTTAATGTTAATTTTTCTACCATAAGCCGCCTCCAATGTAGTTTTAGAGAATTTGGCAGTACGTGTAACCACACCAGCCCAGGACCTCCCCATCTGGCTCCTTCACCTGCGGGATCGTCTGAGACCAACCATCCTGACAGTTGATGAAACTGTGGGTTTGCACAACTGAAGAAGTTATGCACAAACTGTCAGAAACCGTCTTAGGGAAGCTCATCTGCTCACCTTCGATGGCCACTGGCATGCTGGAGAAGTGTGCTCTTCACAGATGAATCCCGTTTTCAACTGTACCAGACAGCATGTATTTTGTCGTTTGGGTAGCTAGTTAGTTGGCTAGCTTCTGTTGGGGGTCCAGTTCTAAAGTAAAGAAAATAGCAGATCCATACCACCTTTCCAACAAGTCAGATCATCTCATTTCTGCCCTGCTAGAGCTGCCAGAGTCAACTGTAAGTGCTGTTATTGTGAAGTGGAAACGTCTAGGAGCAAATAACAGTTCAGCTGCGACGTGTCTGGTGCGAAAAAAATCGACTGTCCTCAGTTGCAACACTCACTACTGAATTCCAAAATGTCTCTGGAATCAACGTCAGCACAAGAACTGTTCGTCGGTAGCTTCATGAAATGGGTTTCCATTGCCGAGCAGCCGCACAAAAGCCTAAGATCACCATGGGCAATGCCAAGCGTCAGCTGGAGTGGTGCCAAGCTTCTGCATTTGGACTCTGGAGCAGTGGAAACGTGTTCTCTGGAATGATGAATCAAGCTTCACCATCTGGCAGTCCGAAGGACAAATGTGGATTTGGCGGATGCCAGGAGAACACTACCTGACCGAATGCATAGTGCCAAATGTCAAGTTTGGTGGAGGAGGAATAATGGTCTGGGGCTGTTTTCCATGGTTCAGGCTAGGCCCCCTAGTTCCAACTTTGTGGCAATAGTTTGTGGAAGGCCCTTTCCTGTTTCAGCATGACAATGTCCCAATGCGCAATGCGAGGTCCATACAGAAAGGATTTGTTGAGATCGGTGTGGAAGAACTTGACTGGTCTGCACAGAGCCCTGACCTCAACCCCACCAATTACCTTTGGGATGAATTTGAACGCTGACTGTGAGCCAGGCCTAATCACCCAACATCAGTGCCCGACCTCACTAATGCTCTTTTGGCTGAATGGAAGCAAGTCCCTTCAGCAAGGTTCCAACATCTAGTGGAAAGCCTTACCAGAAGAGTGGAGGCTGAGTGGAGGAGCAACAAAAGGGGCACCAACTCCATATTAATGCCCATGATTTTGGAATGAGATGCTTGACGAGCAGGTGCCCACTTACTTTTGGTAATGTGGTGTGTCTTCAACATGCAGTTCCAGATACAGCCCTACCGTAAGTTGAAGGCAGCCAATCCAATAGTTTCTGAAAAGTAGTCACTTCCTGAGAAAGTAATTACTTTCTGAAATCTTTATTCAAATAGTTTTGAAAAAGTACTCACTTTCTGAGATCTTTATTTAAATAGTTATAAAAAGTACATATATTTTTTAAACTATTCAAAGTAACTATTTCCACAAAGTTTAACATTGTTCTGAGTTAAAAATGGTTATTTCAACATAAGCATAGTTAAAACTATAGTCATCCGAGGTCTGCTCCAATGCACCCACAGTAGACTACTACTCATCACAGATGTTTCAGATATTTCGTTTACTTCAGCTTCCTGTCGCTTTTAGTTTACTTCTGTGGGACTTATATCTGGTCGACAAAACCTCACATATTCTGCCTTTCCTAGAGTGATATGGTGAAAAACATTGAATATCTATAATTTCTCAGCTTGAATGGAGACAATAGAGCACCTGATAAGTTGTATAGCTTGGCTGAATGCAATGGGCAGCTTGCCCTGGAGTTCTTATTCATGTTATGGCCAACACACCCATTTCAATAACCCAGTAATTGTTTCATAAACACATTACTGTGGTGGCCATTTTGTGTTCTGGAACTTGAAGGAATGTGTAACCAAAGTGACAGGGAGGTTGTGTGTGTTGAACTGATAGGATCAGGTATTTCTCTTATCTCTACCGCTTTGTGTGCTTCCTGTCCATTTAATCCTTATCCTGTCCAGGTATGTCTCCCTCTGTGCTGTGCAACTTCTGTCGCCCTTGCTACCAAGCAACTATCATGGGCTGTAGATGTGCGTATAATCTGGTAAACAAGGGAGAATGGCAAAGCTCTACACAGTGAGCAATAATAACAAAATTAGACCTATGTATGTTTCGTACAGTATGAACACACTGGCTGAAAATTGTGGCTGGCTATTCTCCCACTTTGTATGATATTCCTGTAGATAGCTATGGTACCATGTACACTGAGTTTACAAAACATTAGGAACACCTGCTCTTTCCATGACATAGTTCATTTGTAATTACTTCGCTTCTATGGCCTATTTATTGCCTTACCTCCTTACTCCATTTGCACACACTGTATATATATCTTTCTATTGTTGTTGACTGTACTTTTGTTTATCCCATGTGTAACTCTGTGTTGTTGTTTTTTGTCGCACTGCTTTACTTTATCTTGGCCAGGTCGCAGTTGTAAATTAGAACTTGTTCTCAGCTGGTGAACCTGGTTAAATAAAGGTTGAGATGAAAAATTAAATAGACTGAACAGGTGAATCCAGGTGAAAGCTATGAGCCCTTATTGATGTCACTTCAATCAGTGTAGATGAAGGGGTGGATACAGGTTAAAGAATGATTTTTAAGCCTTGATACAATTGAGACATGGGTTGTGTATGTGTGCCATTCAGAGGGTGAATGGGTAAAACAAGATTTAAGTGCCTTTGAACGGGGTATGGTAGTCAGTGCCAGGCACAGCGGTTTGAGTGTGTCATGAACTGTAACACTTCTGGGTTTTTCACGCTCTACAGTTTCCCATGTGTATCAAGAATGGTCCACCACCCAAAGTACACCCAGTCAATATGGGCCAGCATCCCTGCTGAACGCTTTCGACACCTTGTAGAGTCCATACCTTGATGAATTGAGGCTGTTCTGACCGTGAAAGGGGGTGCAACTCAATATTAGGATGGAGTTCTTATTGTTTTGTACACTCACTGTATTTTGTCAATAGGATTATAAACTCAATGAATCAAACCATTTCCCTCCTTTTCTACCTTTCTCTTTACATAAAACGCAGTACGCTACACAAGTGACTTTACATGTACTTCATAGTTGACAATTCAAGAGAGATTGACCCATTTGGTCTGCATGAGATGACGAGTCATACAAGTTCATTCACAAACAGACGTTTCACAGTATGGTGCTGTCTGAGAAATGTGAAACATGCATATGTTATCAATAGTTTACAGTATAAACTATGCCTCTGCCATAGAAAGTGCTCACAATAACATCATATTTATGAATAACATTGAAAGGATACCTATGTCATCCATGACAGTTCAAAGGAATAAAAGCGGGGGAAGTAGCCTTGAGAGGCTAATGATGTTCCTGTAACAGGATTGGTCCTAAGAGGTGTTCGTTGACTTCCCTATAGTCACTGATGACCTGTGATCTCCAGGTGGACATGTCTTTACAGGATTCAGTTCACCTAGTGTCTGGAGAACAGCCTGCATGTACAAAGGAGGAGAATAATAAAGTGATAGAGACATTCTGCTACTAGCTTTACTGTGTCTGGAAAATGTCAAGATATGTAAGACACTGGGTATGTAGACCATAAAAACATGAAAGGTGCTGCATTTAGAAATGAAAGGACAGTCAGATTCATATTATGAATGTAATCTATTCTTTGTCCCTGTGTACTGTAGGCTATGCTAAACATAGTGCAGGTACACCTTTTTTTGTAAGTACAAAGGTATGTGAAACTAAACACCACTGTTTTAAAGCATTGTACAATGTGAAATCGTTTTAGATACATTAAAGGACCTCTGGCAACATAAGTAGGAAACACAAAACTAGAGAAAATAAATATAAATACAGAAACAGACAAATCCACTGTGGGCAAAACAATGAATAATAACTACACCCTAGCTGCAGGGACAGTCAACCTTACTGTGTGGCCCTGGCCCATAACAAAGCGCATATTGGAGCAATCACAGACTTAAATCATTTCAGGATAATCCTCTTTCTTATTACACACAGAACAAAAAGTGTTCATTAACATATCTCCTGATAAGTGTGTTTCTCTTTTTTAGTTTTCCCTTATAGAAAGGCAACAGAAATCAATTCTGGCGATGAGGACTGAGACTTTATGGAACTCAAAGTGGGATTACATGTCTGGTGCTGTCAGTCATAGAGTTATTTAGTCTTTGTTCTCTGCCAGCACAACTTGAATCGTTTTAAGTCCAGTAAAGTCATCCCACCCTGAAAAGACTCAAAAGTCAAGTGAACATTCCATTTAGTTTTATATTGGACTGAGTTGTCAACATTTTTTTATTCAAATAGCTAATTTAACCAACTAGCCATGTTGATGAAACATGATTACATTTATAAAGGAATTTGAAATAACTAGGAAGCCAATGATGACACATCCCATTTTTGTCCGGAATGTTGACGCCGATGATATTCAATTTCTTAACAAATTTTATTCCAAATTGAAATAAACATAATTAGAGTGGCACTCCAGTCTCCTTTACACCTCATTTAACACCTGATTTACTTAACAAAAGGAACATCTTTAATAGTTGGTCCAGATAAGTGGTCCTTTCCTCGTTTGTTCTCTATTGCTGTTCCTCAATCATGGGGAGTGGCGATGACATCACAGAATCACGTCAGACCAACATCCCCGTTTTGTTACGTTTGCTTCTGTTTAAGAAATGTTTTTCAACAGAAGCGGCTGAATGAATACACCCCTGATCTAACACAACAACAGAACTAGCAGCCACATATAAACCACATGATCATTTTGCCCATTGTATATATAATTCCTTCTCAAATTGTCACGCCCTGGTTAAGTATTTTGTGTTTTTCTTCATGTATTGGGTCAGGCCAGGGTGTGGCATGGAGTTTTTGTATTGTGGTGTGTTTTGTCTTGGGGTTTTGGTGTGTATGTTAGTGGGATTGTAGCTTAGTGGGGTGTTCTAGGAAAGTCTATGGCTGTCTGATGTGGTTCTCAATCAGAGGCAGGTGTTTATCGTTGTCTCTGATTGGGAACCATATTTAGGCAGCCATATTCTTTGGTTGTATTGTGGGTGATTGTCCTGAGTGTCTTGATGTCCTTGTTTGATGTTAGTTGACACAAGTATAGGCTGTTTTCGGTTCGTTTATTGTTTAGTCGTGTTTACGTTTGTTTAATAAATATGGATCGCAATCGACACGCTGCAGTTTGGTCCGACTCTCCTTCACCATTAGAAAGCCGTTACACAAATCTACACTCTCTCTTCCCCTCACCTTTTCCCTTCGCTTGTGGACTTCAGTGAACAATACAACAGCTGCCTGTGACCAGGCGAAAAAACCTTTCCAAGTAAAACTTTCAGCTAACCGCTACACACAGCCTATGTCGTTTTCACCATATTGTAATGACCTGACTAGATCATAAATGAACAATTGTCCAGGCAGAGGCTTGAGTTTGCGAATTGACGGTTTATTAAACCAACTTTACACAGGCTACTGTTTGGGCCGTAGCACACGCCAAAAAGATGACAGATAACCCACAAGCCAATCGTGACCTTCTCTTGTGAAGCCCAGACGTAAGAGAGAGAGAACAAAGGCTGAACCTGGTCTTAACTTCCAATGCTCCACCCCCCTGCCCAACCCCCCTCCACGCCACTCCGCCAACCACCAGGATGCCCGGCATCAGAACATTCCAGGCATTCCCGTGATTGGCAGATAGCAGGTTGATTGACATGTCGGACCCCGCGAACACCGGGTACTGGTCAGTACAACACAACCACCTCCTAGCCTAACACATAACACACAGCTGTCTGTGCGGGTCGCTACACAGCCCCCCCACCACAAAGTCCCTCGTCCCCGAGGGAACAAACAAAGTCTCTGAAGCGACCCGGAGGTCTCCTTTGCCTGCGTGGCCGTGATGGTCGCAGAGTGCCCCTCTGGGAACCAGGGGATGAAGGCAGGGATATGGGGGACAAGGAAGCGGGAACGGGTAATACAGTCCGTGGCTCTGGGGAACCACGCGGTGACACAGGGGGGGAGACAGGGGGAGTGGGCTGTCTGGAGCCTTTTCTGCGGCACCTGAGGGTGGGTGCCTGGAGAATGTCATTGCCAGAGAGGGGAATTGTGGGGGTTCCTGGGGTTTGGGGAGAAGAGGCCCCTCTGTATGGGGCTAACCTGTCCCGGTGCAGTGCCACCTTTCTCCCCTGGGAGGAAGCTGCACCCGGTACACAACCTCCCCTACCCTCTCCAGGACACTGCAGGGTCCCACCCAGTGACTGTCCAACTTGGGGCATCTGCCTTTTTTCCTTAGGGGGCTGTAGACCCAGACCAGCTCCCCAGCCACAAAGTGCCTTCCCCGGGTGTGCACGTCATAGTTCCTTTTCTGCCTCACACCTGCATTCACCAGCTGCTCTCTGGCGAAGGTGTGGGCTGTCTCCAGGCGGTCCTGGAGTCTCCGGGCATACTCCGGCCCCGGAGGAACATGAGGGCTATCCAGGGGCCGACCAAACGCCATCTCCGCAGGGGTGCGGATCTCTCTCCCCAGCATGAGGAGGGCAGGTGTGCAGGAGGTGGAGTCTTGGACGGCGGAGCGGCATGCCATGAGGACCATAGGCAGGTGCTTGTCCCAGTCACGCTGGTGTTTGGAAGAGACGATGGCCAGCTGCTGTCCAAGCGTTTTGTTGAAGCGCTCCACAAGGCCATCACTTTGAGGATGGAGAGGAGTAGTGCGGGTCTTGTGCATACCCAGCCTCTCACACATGGTGGCGAACACACGGGACTCAAAGTTTCTGCCTTGGTCGCTGTGGATGGACTCTGCAGCTCCAAACCTGCTGAACATCCCCGCTGTCAGGGCGTCGACGATGGTCTCTGCCTCCTGGTCAGGCAGAGCATAGGCCTTGGGCCATTTTGTGAAATAGTCCATGGCCGTGAGCACCCAGCGGTTTCCACTGTCTGTGGTGGGGAACGGCCCAACTACATCCACTCCCACCCTCTCCATGGGAGCCCCCACTGGGAACTGTTGGAGCTGAGCATGAGAGCGGCCTGGGGGGCCCTTTCTCGCTGTGCAGTTGTCACAGCGGTGACAAAAGTCCTCCACATCCCTCTTGTGCTGCCCCCAGTAGAAGCCCTGACGGAGACGGCGCAGTGTTTTTGTGACCCCAAAGTGTCCAGTCCCCACCCCCCCATGAGTACTCTGGAGCACAGCCTCCCGCAATGCTTTTGGGACCACCACCTGCCACCTCTCCTCTCCCGTAGCTGACTCCTTCCATGCCCGCTGTAGCACGCCATCAGCCAGCCGCAGTCTCTCAAACTTCGACCACAACCCTTTGGTCGCGAGTGAGAGCGCTGTCACCTCTTCCCATGGTGGCCTCACCTGCGCCTCTACCCACTGTAGCACTGGCTGTAGGTCTGTGTCCCGTCCCTGCTGCTGCCGCCATTCAGTCACGTCGACAGTCTGCAGCTCACAGCAGACAGGCCCGCTCGCCCGACACACTGGCACAGACACCCTCCTCTGCCCGCAGCTCTCTCTCCCGTCCCTCTCTCCGTTCACAGTGGCGGCAGCCGTCTGCAGTACAGGGCCGACGGGACATGGCGTCGGCGTTGGAGTGGCGTGCCCCTGCCCTGTGCACCACCGTGAAGTCATACGGCTGAAGCTCCTCCAACCAGCGTGCCAACTGCCCCTCTGGCTCTCTGAAAGACATGAGCCACTGGAGAGCAGAGTGGTCAGTCCTTACAGTAAAGGGCAGACCACCCAGGTAGTACTTGAAGTGTTTGACGGAAGCCACAACAGCCAAGAGCTCCCGCCGGGTGACACAGTAGCGGCGCTCATGTTTGTCAAATGTTTTGCTGAAGTACGCCACCACTCTCTCCCCCTCTGGCCCCACCTGGGCCAGCACCCCACCCATGCCCACATTGCTCGCGTCTGTGTCCAGGATAAAAGGCAAGGTGAGGTCAGGGGGGGCGAGCACGGGGGCCTCGATCAGTGCACGTTTGAGGGTGTTGAACGCCTCCTCACACTCCACTGTCCAAGTGAAAGCCTTGTCCTTCGGCAGCAGGCGGTTCAGTGGAGCAGCAACGCTTGAGAAGCCCCGTACAAACCTCCTGTAGTACGAGGCCAAGCCCAGGAAGCTCTTCAGCTGACGCTGGTCGGTGGGGGTGGGCCAGTCTCTGACAGCCCCTACCTTGTCCTCCATGGTGCTGATCCCCTCCTTCCCCACTCGGTGGCCCAAGAAGGACACCTCTCTCCTCATGAAGTGGCACTTCTCGGGGTGGAGCTTCAGACCTGCGGCAGCCACCCTCTCCAGCACACGCCGTAGCGCCCCCAGGGCTGACTGGAAGGAGCTGCCATGGGCCAGGATGTCATCGAGGTATACCAGACACTGCTGTCGGGGGATGCCATCCAGCACCCTGTCCATCAAACGCTCAAAAGTAGCTGGAGCGTTGCACAGGCCAAAGCACAGGACCTTGAACTGCCAGTGTCCTCTGTTAGTGAAGAACGCAGTTTTGGCTCTGGCCTCTGGGGAGAGGGGCACCTGCCAGTAGCCACTGCGGAGGTCTAGTGAGGAGAACCAGGAGGACCCCCTAACCAGGTCCAGCGACTCATCGATACGTGGTATGGGGTATGAGTCCTTCCTGGTTACCTCATTCAGCCGCCTGTAGTCCGCACAGAACCTCAGCTTGCCCCCCTTCTTCGGAACCATGACGACTGGCGCCGCCCAGGGGCTGTCTGTGGGCTCAATGAAGTCTGCCCGCTGCATCTCCAACACAGCCTTGTCTGCCGCCTCCTGGCGTGCCAGCGGGATACGGCGGGGACGCATCTTGATGGGTCGAGCATCACCTGTGTCGATCTCATGCTGCACCAGATGAGTCTGACCCACCTCTTCCTCACTCAACGCAAAGCTGTCTCTGAATTCAAACAGCAACTGCCACAACCGTTCCTGCTGCTCGGGGTCAAAACCAACACAGTTCCTCCCCCATATCTCTCTCACTGCAGACAGTGTCCTCTCCTCTCCCATCTGGGGTAGCTGGGCTGGGGGGGTGCGGCCCGGGCTCACAGAGGGCTGTGTCATGGAGGTAGCTGGGGGAATGTAACACACCGCCGTAGGTGACAGGGGGACTGGGGAAAAGTCACACACAGCTGTGGGAGAGGGGGCGCAGCCATGAGTCTCTGCTGCTTTAACTGTTGGAGTAAAGGGTTGTTGGGTTGAGTGAATGTGACATTAGGGGGGCCATGGTGACTTCCGTCCCTCCCTGGAAGCTCAGTGTGCCCCTATTTAGGTCTAACTGGCAGCCTGTGCTCCTAAGAAAGTCCAACCCCAGGATACAAGGGTCCTGCACAGCCGCCACCCACACAGGATGACGCACAGTCCTGCCCCCTACTGTCAGAGTCATTATTCCCTTCCCTTTCTTGGGTGCCAGCTCACCTGTGACTGTGCGGAGCTGCACAGTTGTAGGCTCACACTGAGTCCAACCTGGCACAATATCTGACCTCACCAGGGTTACTGTGGACCCAGTGTCCACCAGGGCGGAGCAGGGCACCCCCTCTCCACAGTGACAGGGACATGACAAAAGTCCCCAACACAGGTCCGGCCCACCACAACAACAGGCTCCATCCGCTTGCCCTCGTCTGCTTCTGGGGGAAGTGGAGCCTTGCTTCCCCGTCTGTGCCGGTGGGCTCCTCCTGAAGATGATGGTGGTTGGGATAGAAAGCCAGGGGTCCGCACTACCCGGTCTATGCGGACCCCGAGCCGTTTCCCTGAGCTCTGGGGGACATGGGGCAATCTCGGCGCAGATGGCCTGGCTGGCCACAACCCCAGCAGACCCTGGGACCAGGGCGTGTGTTTCGTTCCGCCTGTAGCGACACAGCACGAATGAGTTTTGTCATTTCGGCCACCCAAGCAGGCTTTTCCGGCTCCGGGCTGCTCTGCCCCCCAGCTCGCACAGAGGGTGTGTCTCCCTGCACCCCCACCAAAGCCCCAGCTGAAGCCCCAGCCCACACCAGCTCCCTCTCCAAAGCCATCTCCAAGGCTGTCTGCAATGACTCAGGGTGAGCCAGCTGGGTCTGTATGCGCAGCTCCGTAGGAGAGAGCGCCTGTATGAACTGGTCCCGTGCTAGCTCGCTCTGCACGGAGGGGGGCATGTGAGCATATGCCCGCTGAGAGAGGCTCTCAATGTCATTAGCTAGCACCCGTAGAGGCTCTCCAGGCTGCCTGCGTCTATTACTCAGTTCGGAGAGCAGTAGCCCGGGCTGTACACACTGTCCATAGCGCCTCCTCAGTGCTCCCACTAAAGCACCATAATCATGCCTGTCCTCGGGGCTAATCAATATCAAACAGGCTAGAGCTTCATCCGTGAGGCATAAAGCCAACTGCAGTGCCCTTTCTTCATCCGACCACCCCCTAAAATGAGCTAACAGTTCAAACTGAGCATGAAAAGCTTCCCAATCCGCCTTACCGGAATACTTCGGGGTCTTAACAGATACGGACGCAGCCGGGAACTGGGCGCCGCCATGTTTGTTTACATCCTGAGCCCCAGATTCCTCGTCACGCCGCGTCGACATCACCACTTCGGTCCGCCCACCAGAATCCGCGCGAAATACAGTCGATGAAGCACTCATGCCCGCTTCATCCGCCATCGCTCTAACGTCCTCCCTCAAGCGGCCTCTGCGCTCCGACGCCCTGGCGATCTCCTCAGACAGAACCCCCGACGTCCATTCACACGCACCTCCTTGGCCATAATCGTCCCCTACCTCCACCTTCACTTTCGGATTCCCTCGAAGCATTTTCAATCCCCGTTCTCACCTACGGTAGCTAGCCACATAAGTCAGCTAGCTAGCTGGCTAACTTGTATCAACGTTTTTACTTCTGACACCAATGTAATGACCTGACTAGATCATAAATGAACAATTGTCCAGGCAGAGGCTTGAGTTTGCGAATTGACGCTTTATTAAACCAACTTTACACAGGCTACTGTTTGGGCCGTAGCACACGCCAAAAAGATGACAGATAACCCACAAGCCAATCGTGACCTTCTCCTGGGAAGCCCAGACGCAAGAGAGAGAACAAAAGCTGAACCTGGTCTTAACTTCCAATGCTCCACCCCCCTGCCCAACCCCCCTCCACGCCACTCCACCAACCACCAGGATGCCCGGCATCAGAACATTCCAGGCATTCCCGTGATTGGCAGATAGCAGGTTGATTGACATGTCGGACCCCGCGAACACCGGGTACTGGTCAGTACAACACAACCACCTCCTAGCCTAACACATAACACACAGCTGTCTGTGCGGGTCGCTACAATATTAACGTCTTAGTCAACATTGCTACTAGAACTAGCGCGTTAGTAAACCCGCTACAATCAGGCAGTACAGTGTACAGCAAGCAGTTTAGCAGTTATACAGGCAGGCCCCGGTGGCAATAAATTAATAAAAACAAAAGCTTACATTGACTTGGAAGGGTTCCAGTGTTGGATAGGCAGCTAGCTAACATAGCACCCCTGTCTGTTTGAACCAGGTTGTTTGAGTAGGCTAAACTAGCTAAGTGAAAGTTAAAAAATATATACAGTGGGGCAAAAAAGTATTTAGTCAGCCACCAATTGTGCAAGTTCTCCCACTTAAAAAGATGAGAGAGGCCTGTAATTTTCATCATAGGTGCACTTCAACTATGACAGAAAATGAGGGGGGAAAAATCCAGAAAATCACATTGTAGTATTTTTTATGAATTTATTTGCAAATTATGGTGGAACATAAGTATTTGGTCACCTACAAACAAGCAAGATTTCTGGCTCTCACAGACCTGTAACTTCTTCTTTAAGAGGCTCCTCTGTCCTCCACTCGATACCTGTATTAATGGCACCTGTTTGAACTTGTTATCAGTATAAAAGACACCTGTCCACAACCTCAAACAGTCACACTCCAAACTCCACTATGGCTAAGACCAAAGAGCTGTCAAAGGACACCAGAAACAAAATTGTAGACCTGCACCAGGCTGGGAAGACTGAATCTGCAATAGGTAAGCAGCTTGGTTTGAAGAAATCAACTGTGGGAGCAATTATTAGGAAATGGAAGACATACAAAACCACTGATAATCTCCCTCAATCTGGGGCTCCACGCAAGATCTCACCCCGTGGGGTCAAAATAATCACAAGGACGGTGAGCAAAAATCCCAGAACCACATTGGGGGACCTAGTGAATGACCTGAGAGAGCTGGGACCAAAGTAACAAAGCCTACCATCAGTAACACACTACGCCGCCAGGGACTCAAATCCTGCAGTTCCAGACGTGTCCCCCTGCTTAAGCCAGTACATGTCCAGGCCCGTCTGAAGTTTGCTAGAGAGCATTTGGATGATCCAGAGGAAGATTGGGAGAATGTCATATGGTCAGATGAAACCAAAATATAACTTTTTGGTAAAAACTCTACTCGTCGTGTTTGGAGGACAAAGAATGCTGAGTTGCATCCAAAGAACACCATACCTACTGTGAAGCATGGGGGTGGAAACGTCATGCTTTGGGGCTGTTTTTCTGCAAAGGGACCAGGACGACTGATCCGTGTAAAGGAAAGAATGAATGGGGACATGTATCGTGAGATTTTGAGTGAAAACCTCCTTCCATCAGCAAGGGCATTGAAGATGAAACATGACTGGGTCTTTCAGCTTGACAATGATCCCAAACACACCGCCCGGGCAACGAAGGAGTGGCTTCGTAAGAAGCATTTCAATGTCCTGGAGTGGCCTAGCCAGTCTCCAGATCTCAACCCCATAGAAAATCTTTGGAGGGAGTTGAAAGTCTGTGTTGCTCAGCAACAGCCCCAAAACATCACTGCTCTAGAGGAGATCTGCATGGAGGAATGGGCCAAAATACCAGCAACAGTGTGTGAAAACCTTGTGAAGACTTACAGAAAACATTTGACCTCTGTCATTGCCAACAAAGGGTATATAACAAAGTATTGAGATAAACTTTTGTTATTGACCAAATACTTATTTTCCACCATAATTTGCAAATAAATTCATTAAAAATCCTACAATGTGATTTTCAGGATTTTTTTCTCATTTTGTCTGTCATAGTTGAAGTGTACCTATGATGAAAATTACAGGCCTCTCTCATCTTTTTAAGTGGGAGAACTTGCACAATTGGCTGACTAAATACTTTTTTGCCCCACTGTATACTATGAAATATAGCTAGCTCTTGCTTCAACGATTGTCTTTCTCTCTCTTTGAGTCAACTACTCACCCCAGCTGTTTTCGAATACCCACACTAACATATTGTATACTACATGTTTAATGAGTTTATACTACATACAATATACTATTAGTTCATTTTAGTATACTGTAATCAAACGGTATCCTTTCATATGAGCGTACTAGAGCTTTGCCTGTCTACCGGAAGTTGATGCTGTTGCTATGCAACCTCTTGCTAGCTTGTTAGCATAACAAATTACTAGATAGACTTTTTATGATTTCAGGTGTGTTCTTAAATTTTATCTGGAGTACCAGTAAATTCAAAGCATTTCGCTCTCTGAGCGTTCAGTGTGCACACTGGACGCTCTGGCAAGAGTTCTGGCCTCACTGCGGCAGTCAAGCAGCCAAGATAACTGGCTAACGTTGGCTAGCTTGCTAGCTACTTCCAGACACAAATGAGTGAACAACTCATTCTGACCATTTTACTCGCCCTAGCAGAGCTGGTTAGGCAGTTTTCATGTTATCCAGAGCGTTGATGACTAACTGTTCTGCTGGCAACAATTTAATTACACGTTTTTGCCAAAGTTTACTGACACCGACCATGTTCAATGGGTGTTGAGTGTTCGGAAATTCATCAGTTATTCTGCGCTCTGGTACACTCAGACTAGAGTGCCCTAAAAACAGAGTAGCTACAGTAGCCAGAGTGAATTTACGAAAGCTCCGAATGTCCATTGAGAACGCACAACGACTAAACCATTTAGCTAAGCTAAGAATGACGGGAATAATCAAGTCAATAAACGTTGGGTAGTTAGTTAGATAGCATATAGTTAATAGCTAACGTTAGGTAGCTAACTAACATACCGGTACATACTGCTGTAATGATATGCTATGTGGTTCGTAAGGATAGCATAGCTAACAAATTGTCAGCCAACATAACGTGTAAGGTAACTTACTTGAAATGTCATTACTTTATTACATTGCTCAACATTTTCTTTACATTTGTCATAATTAGTTAAAGCAATGAATTTGTATCCGCTCTCGTAGGACTTCAGCTTCATATTTTCCGCCATTTTCTTAAAAAACTATGTGAAGCCACGCCCATTTTGTGAAGCCATGTCCATTTTCTGAAGAATTGCTTTATAGGCCCTAAAAGCACGGAAATAGTGTCCACTACTTGTATACTTTGTATTTTGGAGAATGTAGAATGACATCTGGGAACTGTTGGCATACTAACTATATCCATACTATGACCAATAAGCATACTATATACTCAATTGATGTCACAAATAGTACGGTTAGTGTGGTTGGTATGAGTATTCCAACACAGCTCAGATTTTATGCGCTGCAATGTTAACTAGCTGTAGCATAGGCTTTCACTACTAGATTCATTCTCTGATCCTTTGATTGGGTGGACAACATGGCAGTTCATGTTGCAAGAGCTGTGATAGGTTGGAGGACGTCCTATGAAAGTTTTCATAATTACTGTTTAAGTCTATGGAAGGGGGTGAGAACCATGAGCCTCCTAGGTTTTGTATTGAAGTCAATGTACGCAGAAGAGGACAGAAGTTAGTTGTCCTCCGGCTACACCATGGTGCTACCCTACAGAGTGCTGTTGAGGCTACTGTAGACCTTCATTGCAAAACAGTGTGTTTTAATCAATTATATGGTGACGAATATATTTAGTATAGTGTTATCTAAAAATGATGACTTTAATGTTCCTTCTCTGTCCACTGGTGTATAATGAGACATATAATATTGGATACCTTTCACACAGTCTTGATTATGTCTTACATGCCCTGTAGTTATGAATGCAGTCCATCAACTATTCAGAGACAGGAACATTTCCACTGAACCGGAATTCAATGATTGAAATTCAAGCGGGCACATCCCTACTACAAGCAATTTAAATCACCCAGGCAGAAATTCATTATGTAACAGCCATTTCTGGACCTCAAATAAACTTAACAAACCACAAAGCAGCATAATGAGAGCTGATACAGTAGCTATATGAGAGATATATATTCCCTGGCCTAAGCTCCAGGACCCCTCTTTAGAAAGAAGAGTAGCATACAGAACAGTATGAGCTGTTCAGAAAGGAAATCAAGAGCCCCTACACTGTCTTTCAGGGTTGAAATTACATCAAACATGATGTAACATCAATGATCATCTGACGTGTCAAAAAAGGAACTTTTACTAACTAACTCTCAGTGTGGATAGCTTCAAACTTTGTTATGGTTGCGTTTCCATACAGAACTCCCCATTGACATTATCATTGGAGACATATTATACAAGAAAAACCCAAACAGAAAATGATTAAATGTTTAGGTACATAATATAGGAATGTAAAACATTAGTGTGTGCATGCATGTGTGTGTTTCGGAGTCGGGAGCGAGGTGGTAGCTGCTAGCTCAGTGATGCCCTTACTGCAGTGATGTTGGCTGTCCAGACTCCATGTTATCACTCTTCACACACAGGCAGGAGCTTCTCTACTTGGCAGGTAGCCTAGTGTTGACTAGTAACTGGAAGGTTGCAAGATCGAATCCCTGAGCTTGAACAAGGCAGTTAACCCACTGTTCCTAGGCCGTCATTGAAAATAAGAATTTGTTCTTAACTGACTTGCCTAGTTAAATAAAGGTAAAATAAAAATAAATAAATAAACTCCCTGTCCCTATCCCTATTCCTGTCCCTCTGTCTGTCCCTCTCTCTCTGCCCCAGCCACCTCAGCGTACTATTTATGTGTTCACTTGGCTGTGCTACTGGAGGAGACGGCCCATATGTCTCTCTGAACGCTCTGAATAATTTAGCCCAACAGCCATTCCTATAAAAACCCTATCTATATTAATGAGGCTGCTCTGAGCTCTAGGATCACTGCAAGAAGGTGCTGGTCGCTCCATCATCTTGGAGGTGTCTGCATAGGTGTAGCCACAGCAGGGAAACCTCATGGTTTCAGCTCCTGGTCAATACCATAGGTCAGAGGTTGAGAGGTGGCCAATGAAAATGAAGAAATCCACTATTCTTATGGTTTTTGCTCTGATTACAAAACCATGCAATTCTAGTAATGGATATATGGGGATTTGATTAGGTGTGTCTGATGTGTTTTGATAACCGAGAGGGTATTGGCTGGTGTTGGTTGGACAGAGAGTTAATAAAAGGAGGTTGAACAAGAATTTTGCTGATAGAAATAAAAAAGAAAAGATTACCCAGTACTGAAATAATTCTGCTGACGAACAGGCCAGAGAAAAAGTGGGTTCAGCAGATTGTATGGCCGGTAGATTCTGGTGTATAGTACATTTTGTGGACCATGAATACCATAACACCAAAAACCAATAGGACCTCCTTCACAGACACATCCATCCTTTATAGTTGGACGAAAAATGTACTTCCATGGCCGGAATTCCCACTATGGAGGTCTTAAATCATACCCATCTCTCTACTGTAGGTCCCTATCTTGAGAGCTGCTGTGTGTTTGTCTGTTTCTGTTCTGTTCTCAGCTATTGAGATGGGCTTGATTTCAATCGTACATTCACTGTGGATGTCCCAAAAAATGTATGAGTAATACAAATGAAATACAAGTAATACAAATGTAATACAAGTAATACAAATGTAATACAAGTAATACAAATGTAATACAAGTAATACAAATGTTTTTTTGTGGAAGTCAGTTCAGATGGCAGCAGAAGAGAGGAGAGGTGGATGAATACCCAACACCAAAATGAGCCTGTTTGCAGTGGAATTGCTCAGCATTTCTAATCTATTTCAGTCTATCTCTAAGGTTAGAGCCGCCATAATGCATATAATCATTCTGTATGAGCACCACAAGCACATCCTAACTGGAAAAAAAGGTTTTTAGTACTATCCACCCACTGGGCTAGCACTTGGTTGATAGACTGATAGACTTGCTATCAGTAATTGCAATTTGTTTGCTGATCACTTCTCCAATTATCTCAAACAAGTCACCTTGGCGAACATGAAACTCCTTTTGTTTATGTCTCTACTGTACCAGTTGCTGTCCTTATACTCCGTGGCCATCACCATTCCCCCCTCTTCTGGAGTTAAACTCTTTTGTCTTAACAGCATAGCATTAAATGCAATTTATTTTCTGGCGTGAAGTGCTGCTTCAGAATCGATGGATTCCCCCCATTGATGGCTTTATGGTGTGGCAGTCTTAAACAGTGGTATGAAGCAATTTGTGGGAGGCTGGGGGGGATCTGCTATTGAATTGAACTACTGCTTCTAAATTAAGCTTAAATGAGGTGCCTTCCATAAGTCCCCCCCCGCCCCGAAACTGTTCTGCTCTCTCTCACCTTCTTTCATTATCCTTTTCTTTCTCTCTTACTTTCACCTTCTCTTTCTTGCTTTCATTCTCTCTCTCTCTCTCTCTCTCTCTCTCTCTCTCTCTCTCTGTCTCTCTCTGTCTCTCTCTGTCTCTCTCTCTCTGTCTCTCTCTCTCTCTCTGTCTCTCTCTCTCTCTCTCTCTCTCTGTCTCTCTCTCTCTCTCTCTCTCTTTCTCTCTCTCTCTCTGTCTCTCTCACTCTCTCTCTCTCCAATAAACAGCCAATAAACCTTTTCTGTTCCTCTGCTCAACATCTGCTGCCATGGCTCGCCATTTGTCTTTATGGGCAATAATTTACTTACCACCGGGACCCAGGTAGGGCCTGAAATTTCATCAGCAAAAATTGGCCTGTTTCATTTCAAACAAATGAATAGATCAGTGTGGAACAAAAATCTGTATGGCGGAAAAGGAAAACAATCCATTTGATTTGACTTGGTTTAGTTATGCAGTGTTTGTATTTGGAAACAGCTAGACAATGCCAATATGTGACAGCTTTTTTATGAACTTTTATTTATTCAGGGTAGCCCAGTTGAGAGCAGGGTCTCAGTCCCAGTTGTGCCCTGAGTAATTTATCTTTCGTCTCTCTGTGTTTTCATTATTTTCCTTCAATTCGTAAGAGGCTGAATGTATCTCACCGGAGAAAGCATCCGAGCTAGTGAAACAGCGCCCCTCTGTCTCTTTACGAGCAGGCCGTCTGTCTGATGCGGTCTGGTCATAAAGAGTATGACATTGTTGCCGCCCATAGTATTGAATGGAAGGGAAGCCAGCGAGCATGTGGCCTTCCTTGATAAAAAATAAAGTATAAAATAATAGCCAATCAGCTACACTGGGTGGGCCGAATCCATTTTGAATTTGGCTTCACTCCTATCACAGAGAAATGTCATCAATAGAAACAACTTGAATTGTCGCATCTCGTTGTCCCTTTCCTAAATTAGCTATTGATGGAGATAGGGATTTGGACTTGTGGTTTTACTTAATTTTCCATACTGGCCAATGATTATAATGGCGATTCTGATCCAACCATTAATGGAATGGAAGTGGAAGTTCAATATGTAGCTAGACATAGAAGGTTAACTAGCTAAGGCTGGTCATGAAAGGAAGTTAGGCTAGCAAGCAAACATTTTAGCCAGGTAGCCTAGGACAACACTAAATAAAAGTGTGTACTGTATGACAGAGTCATAGACCGTATAGGCAACATGAAAGAGGAGGACGGCATTGGTGTTTCTCTACAAGTAGGGTGGGTCAACATGTTTTTGATACTTGTACAAACGCTCACACACACACACACACACACACACACACACACACACACACACACACACACACACACACACACACACACACACACACACACACACACACACACACACACACACACACACACACACAAAGCAGAACCATGGACAGCGACAACATATTTAGCTTACGTTGATTGGACTAAATTGTTTTTGGTATCTTTTAGTTGTCACTGTTTTAGACTAAGCATAGGTGATTTGATGACGTTGAAATGTTGAGATTGAAATGGTGCTGGAATAGTAGAGGGAGCTGTTTAGTAGTCCGAAA
This sequence comes from Oncorhynchus nerka, assembly GCF_034236695.1. Lineage (NCBI taxonomy): Eukaryota > Metazoa > Chordata > Actinopteri > Salmoniformes > Salmonidae > Oncorhynchus > Oncorhynchus nerka. The sequence goes on from NC_088415.1 coordinate 33,744,734, forward strand.
ATGTCTTAAACATGAACTTTCTTGACCGTGCTGTAGGTCATGTAACTGCTTATTACATGCAATATTTCTTGTCGACTTCACTGGACAGAGGTTGCTCTCTGGTTTTGTGATGAAACAAAGGTGTGGTTGAATTTATTCTGTGTCTTCTTATTGTCTCGGCCTTAGGCATACATCACAGTTGTAAGGCATACCGTATGAACTAACAGATTATAGAGCAAACAGCATGATAATCACAACACATATGTTGTAATATGGCTTTTGTTTCTGGCTTGGCATCTCCATTGATTTTACCCACACACCGCTACTGCTGAGTACAAATATTTTGTCACAACAGGAAGAACAATTTACATTATAATTAAACACAAGAAGAATAAAAATAACTACAAGTCACAACCTCAACACCACAATTTCAACAAATAAACCACTACAATCAATGGAAACAACTGCACTCCTCAATGAATTAATTCAACACCAGAGTACTAAACTGCCCTAGCAGCACCAGGGAATCAAGATGCAAGGAATTTTGTAGGTTATTCCAACAATGGGGGCCACTAAAACTAAAGGACGATTTACCTAAATTGGTCGAGACCAGAGGGACCTCAAGCGTTAACCAATCCTGCAGCGGGTTTGGTAGCTCATTCTTCTATACGTTAGTAACGAGGTTAGGTAAGTTGGAAACGTGGTAAGACTTTGTAACAAAAAGGGAGTAATGAATTGATCTACGGGACTTTAACGAGGAGCAGCCAACCTTTTGATACAAGTTGCAGTGGTGAGTATAAAAACTGTCAGCAGTGATAAACCAAATGGCGCTATGGTAGACGGCATCCAAAGGTTTAAGAGTAATGGCTGCAGCAATCTGGTAAATGGTGTCACCATAATCAAGAACTGGCACGAAAGCTGACTGTACAATCTGCTTCTGCTATTTAGGGAGAAACAAGATCTATTTAAAAAAAAAAAAGCCCACTTTAAATATTAGCTTTTTAACTAGCTCTTCCATATGTTTTTGAAACATGAATTCTTTGTCAATCCAAATGCCCAGATATTTGTATGCGGGAACCCGATCGATGGGAGAACCATCCAATGAATAAATATGTAGTCTATCTGAAACATTCTGGAGAGAACTAGAGAACAACATGAATTTAGTCTTGCCCGCATTAAGTACACATTTTAAACCAAGCATAGCGTTCTGTACGGTAGCAAGGTCAGATTGCAGCTCTAACATAGCCTGGTTAACAATTGGGGCAATGGTGTACATAACAGTGTCATCTGCTTACAGATGAATATTACAAGTTTTAACAGATAGACCAATATTATTTATATAAATAGTAAAGAGAACAGGTCTCAGTACAGACCCCTGCGGTACACCTTTTGCAATGTTCAAGAAACTAGACTTAACACTGTCAGTCCTGTCTGAAAGATCATTTTCAAACCACTTGCAAGAATAATTGATCACATTTGATAACCTTGCAATTGATAACCTTTCAGACAATTAAAAAAAGTGATGCATCAGAAGCTTCTGTTCCTTTTTCAGACAGTGGAATTAGGCTCTGACATAGAATGTTCGGTATTTGTATTTGTATTTATCTGCTGCCAAGGCAACAGCTACTATTCCTGGGGTCCTGCAAAATGAAAGCAGTTATACAATTATAAAAACATTACAATACATTCATTACAGAATTCACAACACACTAAGTATGTGCCCTCAGGCCCTTAATCCACTACCACATATCTATCTACGACACAAAATACATGTGTAAGTGTGTTTATAGTGGATATGTTATGATTTGTGTGTAACGCATGTCTGTGCCTATGTTTCTGTTGCTTCACAGTCCCCGCATAAGGTGTATGTTTATCTATTTTTTAAATCTGATTCTACTTCTTGCATCAGCTGATGTGGAATAGAGATCCAAGTAGTAATGGCTCTATGTAGTACTGTGCACCTCCCATAGCCTGTTCTGGACTTGGGGACGGTGAAGAGACCTCTGGTGGCTTGTCTTGTGGGGTATACATGGGTGTCTGTGCTAGTCGTTTAAACAGACAGCTCGGTGCTTTCAACATGTCAATACCTCTCATAAATACAAGTAGTGATGAAGTCAATTTCTCCTCTACCTTGAGCCAGGAGAGCTTGACATGCATATTATTAATGTTTGCTCTCTGTGTACATCCAAGGGCCAGCTGTGCTGCCCTGTTCTGAGCCAATAGCAATTTTCCTAAGTCCCTCTTGTGGCACCTGAACACACGACTGAACAGTAGTCAAAGTGCGACAAAACTAGAGCCTGTAGGCCCTGCCTTGTTGATAGTGCTGTTAAGACGGTCGAGCAGCGCGATATGCTTTCCCTGACAACAATAAACGTTGCTGATTGGTATCCTGTGGCATTCCTTTACAGACAAGTTAAATGTCCGTTCAGTGGCGCTTCCAGAGAAAGTTTTGTGGCGGAATTTAAAAACCCGTAGTGTACCCTTTCAAACAAACCAACATGCCATAGCCAAGGCGCTTTCAAGGAGCCACATTCCATAAGTCTGAAAGATGTATACATCAGAAGGCTCTCCAGAGGTATGTTGGATTACCACCACTCTTCGATGTACAATTCAAGAAATATGTTCATTTAGCTTTTTGAACCAGGGATAGACATCTGTTTCTCAAATGCCTGGACTGACAATCAGAATCAGTCTGTCTAGCCTGTAATTTCGTAAACAAAGGATTACATCGTTCTTTCACCCTTAATTGTTTTGTACTCCACATGATTATCTGCAAAAAGAGTTAAACAGGGAAATATATGTAAGGGCCTGATCCAAGATTTTATTTTTTATTTTATTTCACCTTTATTTAACCAGGTAGGCTAGATGAGAACAAGTTATCATTTACAACTGCGACCTGGTCAAGATAATGCAAAGCAGTGCAACACAAACACAGAGTTAAACATGGGATAAACAAACGTTCAGTCAATAACACAATAGAAAAGTCTATAAACAGTGTGTGCAAATGAAGTAAGATTAGGGAGGTAAGGCAATAAATAGGCCATAGTGGTGAAATAATTACAATTTAGCAATTAGACAATGGAGTGATAGATGTGCAGAAGATGAATGTGCAAGTAAAGATACTGGGGTGCAAAGGAGCAAAAAATAAAGAAAGAAAAATAACAGTATGGGGATGAGGTCATTGGATGGGCTATTTACAGATGGGCTATGTACAGGTGCAGAGATCTGTGAGCTGCTCTGACAGCTGGTGCTTAAAGTTAGTGAGGGAGTTATGAGTCTCCAGCTTCAGTGATTTTTGCAATTCGTTCCAGTCATTGGCAGCAGAGAACTGGAAGGCAGCCTTTCTCCCGGACACCGGAGCCTCGAAAACTTTTCTCACCTCTGCCACAAGTACCTTCAGACTGAGGCAGACCGCGGATTGTTGCTCCCATACAGCCATGGCCCAGGAGAGTGCCCTCCCGGACATCCGCGTAATAACGTACGCTATCTTCGAGCAGTCCACGGGGAACGAAGAAGGCTGCAGCTCGAAAATGAGGGAGCACTGGGAGAGAAAGCCCCGGCAGGTTCTAGAATCTCCATCGTAGCGCTCCGGGGGAGGTAAGTGGGGTTCCCGGGAAACCGGGTGACGGCGCTGCTACCAGCCGTTTTAAAGAGGGGCTGGGAAGTTACCGTAGTGGTAGGCTGCCTAGTAGGCAACCCACGGAATTGTTCCCGCAATGCGTCCAAGGCTAGGTCGTGACGTTCGTCCACCATTAGACCGTGAAGCAACTCCTTGTGCCTACCAATGTGCCTACCAACTCCTTGTGCTACCAATGTGCCTACCAACTCCTTGTGCCTACCAATGGTGGCTCCTTAGGAGTAGATGGCATTGCGGAGGTGGTTCAAGTCTGCTGGGTCAGTCATGGCCAGTTCATACTATCAGGAATCAAGGGAAGACCCAAGTGCAGACTGTGTGAAGTAACAATGTTTGTTGTAACAACAGGGGCAGGTAAAAGGTATCTTTTATACAGGTAACGAGCTCAAACACGGGCAGTTAATACAGGTAATGAGTGGAGAACAGGTCTGTGAGAGCCGGAATTCTTACTGGTTGGTAGGTGATCAAATACTTATGTCATGCAAGAAAATGCAAATTAATTCCTTAAAAATCATACAATGTGATTTTCTGGATTTTTGTTTTAGATTCCGTCTCTCACAGTTGAAGTGAACCTATGATAAAAATTACAGACCTCTACATGCTTTGTAAGTAGGAAAACCTGCAAAATCGGCAGTGTATCAAATACTTGTTCTCCCCACTGTATATGGAGACACCCCCTCCTCTGTCAACTCTATCAGGTCTAAAAAACATTTTAACCAGTCGAATAAACAACAGACTTCGACATAAACTTCTTTATCCAAGACTAACCAGTATTGGTTTGAGAAACCAGAGTTACAATAAAATCAATTTTCGAAATCAAACTTCTGGCATTTACATGAATCAGTCCAAGGACGCAGCTGCAGGATTTCTGATCAGATGGAGTTTTTAATACAAACGTGCCATGTTCATCAGGTGACCCCCTACTAGAAAATACCGTGGGGTTGGCTTTAATTGGAATAGATACAAGATTGCCTAGAACTGAACCATTAGGCCTATGGCTCAGTTGGTAATGCCTTATTTGAAAACACCATAGGGTTAGCTTGAATTGGTATAGATATAAGATTTCCTAGAACTATACCATTGAGCCATCGCATCGAGCGATGATGTGGATTTAAACTAGAGTCAATCATGGTCACTTGTTGCGAGCCTGCAGTATGATAATAATGCAAATAAAATACAATTCTATTGGTCACATACAGATGGTTAGCAGATGTTAATGCGAGTGTAGCGAAATGCTTGTCCTTCTAGTTCCGACCATGCAGTAATATCTAACAAGTAACCTAACACTTTCACAACAACTACCTTATACACACAAGTGTAAAGGAATGAATAAGAATATGTACATATAAATATATGGATGAGTGATGCCCGAACGGCATAGGCAAGATGCAGTAGATGGTATAGAGTACCGTATAAACATATGAGATGAGTAATGTAGGGTATGTAAACATGATATAAAGTGGCATTGTTTAAAGTGACTGGTGATACATTTATTTACATAATTTTTTTATTATTAAAGTGGCTAGAGATTTGAATCAGTATGTTGGAAGCAGCCACTCAATGTTAGTGATGGCTCTTTAGCAGTCTGATGGCCTTGAGATAGAAGCTGTTTTTCAGTCTCTCGGTCCTAGCTTTGATGCACCTGTACTGATCTCGCCTTCTGGATGATAGCGGGGTGAACAGGCAGTGGCTTGGGTGGTTGTTGTCCTTGGTGATCTTTTTGGCCTTCCTGTAACATTGGGTGCTGTAGGTGTCCTGGAGGGAAGCTATTTTGCCTCCGATGATGCGTTGTGCAGACCTCACTACCCTCTGAAGAGCCTTACAGTTGAGGGAGGAGCAGTTTCCGTACCAAATCGGTGATACAGCCCGACAGGATGCTCTCAATGGTGCATCTGTAAAAGTTTGTGAGTGTTTTCGGTGACAAGCAACATTTCTTCAGCCTCCTGAGGTTGAAGAGGCGCTGTTGCGCCTTCTTCACCACACTGTCTGTGCGGGTGGACCATTTCAGTTTGTCCGTGATGTGTACTCTGAGAAACTTAAAACTTTCCATCTTCTCCACTACTGTCCTGTCGATGTGGATAGGGGGGTGCTCTCTCTGCTGTTTCCTGAAGTCCACAATCATCTTCTTTGTTTTGTTGAGGTTGTTGTGAGGTATTTTTCCTGACACCACACTCTGAGGGCCCTCATCTCCTCCCTGTAGGCCGTCTCGTCGTTGTTGGTAATCAAGCCTACCACTGTAGTGTCATCTGCAAACTTGATGATTGAGTTGGAGGCATGCATGGCCACACAGTCATGGGTGACCAGGGAGTGCAGAAGAAGGCTGAGAACGCACCCTTGTGGGGCCCCAGTGTTGAGGATAAGCGGGGTGGAGATGTTGTTTTCTACCCTCACCACCTGGGGGCGGCCCGTCAGAAAGTCCAGGACCCAGTTGCACAGGGCGGGGTCGAGACCCAGGGTCTCGAGCTTAATGGCGAGTTTGGAGGGTACTATGGTGTTATATGCTGAGCTGTAATCGATGAACAGCATTCTTACATAGGTATTCCTCTTGTCCAGATGGGTTTTGGCAGTGTGATTGCGTCGTCTCTGGACCTATTGGGGCGGTAAGCAAATTGGAGTGGGTCTAGGGTGTCAGGTAGGGTGGAAGTGATATGATCCTTGACTCGTCTCTCAAAGCACTTCATGATGACGGAAGTGAGTGCTACGGGACGATAGTTGTTTAGCTCAGTTACCTTAGCTTTCTTGGGAACAGGAACATCCCAGTCTGCATGTGAACAGCAGACTGGGATAGGGATAATTTATGGTTGGGATTACCTGAGCGGGTCTTTGGGTGTTGATAAGTCAATGTCTGAGAGCAGACTTAAAATGCAATGACAGGGTCCTGACACCAAGATGATTTGGATGGATCCCATCCTGTCTGTAGAACATCTTCTGTTTCCAAAAGCTGTCAAAGTTATCCACAAAATGAACTCCAACAGAGATACAGTAGTGGCAGCGACCTACTGAATCTTTCACTGCTACAACTCAGTGATGGCACTGGGCCTGAAATAATTGGATGTTTTTCAGAGTTCCAATCAGTTCTATAAAGTCCAGTTTCAGATGTTCTGAGCTAGCCATCCTAATGACATTAGATCCCATATGGATAACAACAGCGACAGCCCCCGTATTCTGGCATAAAATGTCCTTTACACAAGCACCATGATAGCACAAGGTTTTTTGCCCCGGGAACCAAGATATTTCTCACCATAGAGCTGCCGATTATAACGACTGGTGAGATAACAGAGGAGGTCCAGCAAAACCCATTGTGCCTGATGGAGGAGCCGGTGCGTCAGACACGCTTTTGAGGTCTGGTGATCCGAGGCAGAATCCTCCTGGGATGGCGTCAGGATAGGGGACAATAGCGCTGGAACCTCCGAAGCCAGGAGGGCGAAGCTGTTCCACAAATGGATTTAGGTCGGGCTCTTAAGAAGCACCACTCGCCACAGGCCACTTGGGTGGGTGACGTGCTTCCATGTTTGGGCAGCAAAAATGGTGACAGTATCATCCACTAAATCCATCAGAAGCGACGGCCCTGCTTCATTTTCCAGGGAAGTGGGAGACTTCTTCTGGGAGGGGTCCCAGGAAGGCATTGGCCGTTCAGTCATGACTGTTAACATGGTGGTGATACTCTCAACACATCTGAATTGCTTCCAGCCTGTGGAGTAGAGAACGAGAAGGTACTGCTTTCCCCAGTAGATTGTGCAAGTCCTTGATCTGTTTGCTTCTTCTCTATAGTCCTCTGCGAGTAAACAATTGTTGCATTGGAAGTACGGTTGGTCCACATTGTCCTGGAAGAGAGCATAGTAAATACAGCTACTGCAGCACAAAATGATACAATTTCCTCTGAATGAGGAAACATCCATGAGAATAGACATAGCGACATGCAGAGTAAAAAAAGGAGAGACAATAACTGATGTTTTTTTCCAGACCTATACAGGCCATCATTAAATACACACAAAAGAAAACAAATAAAATTAAACTAAAAAAAGCCGATTGAACTTGTGCACTCGCTCTCCTTCCAGTCAAAGAGTGGGCGTGTATATCTTGTGCCTTGAAAAGCTTTACCTCCCTGTATACCCTCTGCCCTGTGTGAGCCTGGCTGACATATTCATTAGAATAATATGTGTTCAACCAGGAAATTATTCCCCAGTTGCTATTTGGCATCTGACTGCAGCCAAAGCAGAACCGCTGAGATCAGCCGTCTAGATCACTCTACACTGAGTACACAGGCATTGGTCTTCCCCTCCTCTGACATGTTTTACACTGATGTGAATCGCCTGTGTTACAGCGCATCTATTGTTGTCAGCTTTAGGGATCTGTCTTCATTTGCTCCTGTTGGATCTCAAAACTTCCGCTGTACCCTAAATATGTGGGGTACAACATATACTATTATGGCTATTGCTCAGGTGTGAGTAAACACATTTAGAGGCTTTCTTGAGATACAGTATTTCTGATTCAGTCTGACTGATTTGGTGAACCTATGCTTTGGAATGTGTCAGATCATATTGTCTGCAAATGGTGTGGAAGCCCACCTGTGGCTGTGTCTAGTCTTTGCTTTCCACTTGACCTACGTTATTGTGCAAACGACAGCATGAACTCTGAGTGGCAGCCAGGGGAGGGCAGACAGCAAAAATGGGAAATGTCTGCAGGGTAAAAGGACAGAGCAGGGTTTAGACATGTATAATTATGTACCAGGCCTCTGATCCATGTTACGCATAACAGGTGTTACTGAGGGAACATGGAAAGTACATGTACTCACATGCTGGACCCTTTTACAATACCCTATTGGAGAGCAGCTGGGTATCTATCGTGCTTACTTTATCGGGGTGTAAGTTTATGTTTGTGTGCCAGTGACTGAGTTACTTTCTGTGGCTGACCTTAAAAAAGAAGCCAAGAGGGTTCCCTTGAGCTTCTGAAGCACCATGTCTGTATAGATGGAATTTGAGCACAGGGAGAAAAAGCTCCATTCCAGCATTTTCATTACTGACCGGACTCCTTGGTGGCACAATTTTCTAACCCCTGTATGAACTTGGTGATGGCATATGGGGATGGGGTGTTAGTGAGAGAGCTAAGTGGGAGTGCAATGAATGAATGAATGAGACCTTTAGTATTCCACATTTAATCTGTAACAAGTGCAGCCCTTTCATGCAGCCAACGACCAAAAGCGCCCTCTTTGGTCTCATTAGAGGATTCTGTTATTTCAGACACAACCGTTGCCCACAGGTGTATAAAATTGAGCACAGCCATGCGATCTCCATAGACAAACATTGGCAGTATAATGGCCTTGCTGAATAGCTTAGTGACTTTCAACATGGCTACCTTTCTAACAAGTCAGTTCATCAAATTTCTGCCTTACTAGAATTGCCCGAGTCAACTGTAAGTGCTGAGAATGTGAAGTGAAAATGTCTAGGAGCAAGAACGGCTCAGCCACGAAGTGGTAGGCCACACTAGCTCACAGAACGTGACCGCTGAGTGCTGAATCGCGAAGCTTGTAAAAATCAGCTATCCTCGGTTGCAACACTCTCCACCTCTGGCCTGCTCGCCTCCCTACCACTGAGGAAGTACAGTTCCCGCTCAGCCCAGTCAAAACTGTTCGCTGCTCTGGCCCCCCAATGGTGGAACAAACTCCCTCACGACGCCAGGACAGCGGAGTCAATCACCACCTTCCGGAGACACCTGAAACCCCACCTCTTTAAGGAATACCTAGGATAGGATAAAGTAATCCTTCTCCCCCTCCCCCCCCCCCCTTAAAAGACCTAGATGCACTATTGTAAAGTGGCTGTTCCACTGGATGTCATAAGGTGAAAGCACCAATTTGTAAGTCGCTCTGGATAAGAGCGTCTGCTAAATGACTTAAATGTAAATGTAAACACTCACTACAAGTTCCAAAATGCCTCTGGAAGCTATGTCAGCACAATAACTGTTCGTTTCGGAGCTTCATGAAATGGGTTTCCATAGCCGAGCAGCCGCACACAAGCCTAAGATCACCATGCGCAATGCCAAGCATTAGCTGGAGTGGTGTAAAGCTCACCGCCATTGGACACTGGAACAGCGGAAACACATTCTCTGGAGTAATGAATCATGCTTCACCGTCCGATGGACGAATCTGGGTTTGGCGGATACGAGGAGAACGCTACTTGCCTGAATGCATAGTGCCATCTGTAAAGTTTGGTGGAGGAGGAATAATGGTCTGGGGCTGTTTTTCATGGTTCGGGCTAAGCCCCTTAGTCCCAGTGAAGGAAAATCGTAACGCTACAGAATACAATGACATTCTAGATGATTCTGTGCTTCCAACTTTGTGGCAACTGTTTGGGGAACGCCCTTTCCTGTTTTAGAATGACAATGTCCCTGTGCACAAAGCGAGGTCCATACAGAAATGGTTTGTCGAGATTGGTGTGGAAGAACTTGACTAGCCTGCACATAGCCCTGACCTCAACCCCATCAAACACCTTAGGGATGAATTGGAACCCCAAATCCGAGCCAGGCTTAATCTCCCAACATCAGTGTCCAACCTCACTAATGCTCTTGTGGCTGAATGGAAGAAATTCCCTGCTGCAGTGGAAAGTCTTCCCAGAATAGTGGAGGCTGTTAGAGTAGAAAATGGGGGACCAACTCCATATTACTGCCATGATTTTGAAATAAGATGTTAACTAGCAGGTGTCCACATACATACTTTTGGTCACATAGTGTACAGTTGAAGTTGGAAGTTTACAGACACTTAGGTTGGAGTCATTAAAACTCCTTTTCAACCACTCCACTAATTTCTTTTAACAAACTATAGTTTTGGCAAATTGGTTAGGACATCTACTTTGTGCATGACGCAAGTCATTTTTCCAACAATTGTTTACAGACAGATTATTTCACTTATAATTCACTGTTTCACAATTCCAGTGGGTCAGAAGTTTACATGCACTAAGTTGACTGTGAAACAGCTTGGACAATTCCAGAAAATTATGTCAAGCTTTAGAAGCTTCTGAAATGATAATTGACATAATTTGAGTCAGTTGGAGGTGTACCTGTGGACCTGTGGATGTAGGCCTACGTTCAAACTCAGTGCCTCTTTGCTTGACATCATGGGAAAATCAAAAGAAATCAGCCAAGACCTCAGAATAAAAATTGTAGACCTCAACAAGTCTGGTTCATCCTTGGGAGCAATTCCCAAACGCCTGAAGGTACCACGTTCATCTGTACAAACAATAGTACACAAGTATAAACACCATGGGACCACGCAGCCATCACACCGTTCAGGAAGGAGACGCATTCTGTCTCCTAGAGATGAACATACTTTGGTGTGAAAAGTGCAAATCAATCCCAGAACAACAGCAAAGGACCTTATGAAGATGCTGGAGGAAACAGGTACAAAAGTATCTATATCCACAGTAAAATGAGTCCTATATCGACATAACCTAAAAGGCCTCTCAGCAAGGAAGAAGCCACTGCTCCAAAACCGCCATAAACAAGCCAGACTACGGTTTGCAACTGCACATGGGCACAAAGATCGTACTTTTTGGAGAAATGTCCTCTGGTCTGATGAAACAAAATTAGAACTGTTTGGCCATAATGACCATCGTTATGTTTGGAGGAAAAGGGTGAGGCTTGCAAGCCGAAGAACACCATCCCAACCGTGAAGCACGGGGTGGCAGCATCATGTTGTGGGGATGCTTTGCTGCAGGAGGGACTGGTGCACTTCACAAAATAGATGGCATCATGAGGCAGGAAAATTATGTGGATATATTGAAGCAACATTTCAAGACATCAGCCAGGAAGTTAAAGCTTGGTCGCAAATTGGTCTTCCAAATAGACAATGACCCCAAGCATACTTCCAAAGTTGTGGCAAAATGGCTTAAGGACAACAAAGTCAAGGTATTGGAGTGGCCATCACAAAGCCTTACCTCAATCCTATAGAAAATCTGTGGGCAGAACTGAAACAATGTGTGCGAGCATGGAGGCCTACAAACCTGACTCAGTTACACCAGCTCTGTCAGGAGGAATGGGCCAAAATATACCCAACTTACTGTGGGAAGCGTTTGGAAGGCTACCCGAAATGTTTGACCCAAGTTAAACAATTTGAAGGCAACGCTACCAAGTACTAATTGAGTGTATGTAAACTTCTGACCCACTGGGAATGTGATGAAAGAAATAAAAGCTGAAATAAATCATTCTCTCTACTATTATTCTGACATTTCACATTCTTAAAATAAAGTGGTGATCCTAAATGACCTAAAACAGGGACTATTTACTGGGATTAAATGTCAGGAATTGTGAAAAACTGAGGTTAAATGTATTTGTCTAAGGTGTATGTAAACTTCCGACTTGTATGTCAAACAGCTTTGTTTTATTTCAGTCTTCTGCTGTAATGTATGTATATAAAGTATAATATTGGGATTCAAACTCAAAATTGAATACATTTCAACACTATATCTGACATGGTACAGGTGTCTTCTTTTTCTAAGCACATAACCATCTGTGTGAGGTGTATACTTTTGTTTCAAATAGATTCACTTAAGACTACCAATCATCACTCTGTGACCCTGATTTAGCCCACTGCAGTAAAAGGTTCATCTTGCAACGGTCCAATGGTAGCCAGATTCGGGGGCTTCTTTCTCTTCATCATTGCAAAACAGGATGAATTGAATTAAAGGTAATGGAATACCACATAAAAAGGTGCCCGCTACAAAACCCTTTAATTTGGTTGTCTACAATGCACCACACCAACTGCAATAGACACAATAGGCCAGCGGTTCCATTTCCACATACAGTGCCTTCGGAAAGTATTCCGACCCCTTGACTTTTTCCACTTTTTTCAAGTTACTTATTCTTATTGTTTCACTTTGATTATTATGTATTCAGTGTTCAGTTATATTTAATTAAAATGGACACTTACCACGCTGCATTTTGGTCCGATCTTTCATACTCCTCATCAGATGAAGAAGATCGTTACACCTTTGCCATCCAACACTCAGCATGGAGCGGAGAATGACATGCAGGGCTCGTAAAACACTGGGACTGATTACCACTCATGTGACCTGCATGGTCTGTTATAATGAAAGAACCAGAAAAAATCTGCTGTTATGCAACTTGTCAGTGGGAGAAAGGTGCTATAATATCGTAGTGGTATCGGCTTTGTTCACTGCGGTGTGTTTGAGGTTTCTGCGATTATGGGTGGTCATGGTTGATTTTTAATGTATCTGAAGGGAATCCCAGTCACTTGATGTGCTCTGAAGGGGATACCCCCAATATCTCCCTAGGGACATGGAGTTAAAATACCAACAGGAAGAAATGACTGGATTATGGCCTTGTTTAATATGGACCTCTAAAAATGCTGCCACCCTGTCTTACTGCACCACTGTGAGCTGCCAAGTAGGATGATGTGCACAGCCCATTAGACTGTCCTGTATTACATGGAGGAGTTCTTAATGTGCAATATCTAAGCCTGTCTTGTCTGCCAGATGTGTACTCATCGACAATTACCTCTCAGGTTTGCTCTGATCCCTTCACAGACAGGTGAGTAATTCAGATGAAGAGGAGGAAGGAAATCTATTTCCTGTTCTCACTGGCGAGCTACAGGCACTGTTTTAAATGTGCACTGTCCATCAAAGGAATTCAGCATTTTCTGATTGCTTCTTTTCTGTCAAATTGCTCTACTATCAGAGGTTCCTTTTTTGAATATACATTTTTGTTGTATATTTGTTAGTACATACAGTATTTGTAGAGTGTCTGACAGACATTTAATCGAAGCCATTAAACCCTCAGATATTTCAACTACCAGGTGGCAATTTAATGACGAATGTTAATTTTGCATGTTTACATGTCTTCATGTACAGCCTATGTTGTTTTTTCCCAGCTTTGTTTATTTTAATCTTGTCACATTCCCCCAATGGAACCTGTAATGGCCTTTCACCATGATAGATTGGATTAATTACTACTTAAAACTCCCTAAACATTAGCACACATCTCAGCAACCTCCAGGAAGGAATTTGCCATTCAATTATTCTATCACAAGCATTACCAAAAAAAGATCACCAAAATGTGACATTTATCACTAGGGGGTGGCTCCATAGCATCAGTGCTTTCAGAATGATCCATTCTTTTGTTTGAATTTCTGGGAGACATGATTTGACTGACAGGAAGGCCTCCTGTTATTATCTCCCTGTTTACCAAAGGCATCTGTAAATATGAAGCCTGTCTTGAGGCAATCTTTAGCAGCAGGAGTTAAAGGAAAGATGGAGAAATTATAATCTTCTGATGCTTCCTAAACTGCAGGAGACAAGCTGTCAATAAGCAGTTGATGTTACTGTAGTATCTCTCAAAAAGACACAGCAGTAATAACAGCCAACTCCCCCAAAAAAGAGCAATTACCAACCCAGAATCCTTTATACCTGGGCGTGTTGGTTTAGAGGAACTTCAGTATGTTTAGACATAGGGCTTGATTCTATCCGTATTGCCAAAGTTCAGCTCTATAGCGCGCTTGAAATTGAAAGGTCATTTCTGATTGAGCCGACATATGAAGTGTTTACCGTGAATGCAGTCTCCACGAACGCGGGAACATTGCCTTTAAATGTAATCGCGCTATAGCACTTAACTTTGGCAATACGCATTGAATCGAGCCCATAGTAAAATAATATATTGAGTATATTGAGACACAGGGTCCCATTCAATCAAAATCCATAACCCAGTTTCTGGGATACCCTAGAAAGCAAACTCCAGGGAGGAATTTAGAGCTGGATTCAATCCAGAGTGCGGAAGATCTGTGTTATAGAGTAAATGAAATTGAAAGATAATTTCTGATTGCAGACCTACCGAAAAGAAAAAGAAAGTATCTGAAAATCTGATGTCCACATTATCAGATGCCCCACAGCCTCTATCCCAAACATCTCTAGACTAACGCCACTGACTCAGGGGATGATGAGAGTAAATGAATCACAGCTAGCCGACAGGGACAGGATACGATTAAAGTGCCTCTAGCAAGAGCTAAATGAAATGGAACGGATTGTAAAAGCAGTCTCAAAGCTGACAGCCTTGAAGAGCCGGGCGATTTATGAGGCAGGGTTGCAGAGATTTATGGCTTATTTGGACTGGCGCTGAGTCCCAAGATCACAGGGGTCTTCTAGAACTGAGTTTTTAAGAGAGAGAGAGAGAATAGACGCTGATACTCATCGAACAGGACAGATGCTTAATGGGCAGGTACAGTTAAACACAACATAGCAACAGATCACCACACACTGTAATTACAATTTTGCAAAACATTAAGAGCCATTATGAATTTGGTATCAGGTATCAATTATTAGGTATTATTATATACTACTCACATAACATTTGTGTGAATGGTGTCTCTTGGCAGACCAGCATTGTGAGCTCATCATAGCTCTAAAAGTTGTAAACTTTTAACTCCCATGTTTGGAGGAATTGGTCAGATAGTTTGTTTGTTTAATTCCTTAAAATTAGGGTTTGGTAAGGATATGACCCTATGATAAATAACCTGCTCATTCAGGCAGTGAGGATATTGATTTGATTGAAAGCTCTGGAGCATTGTATCAATTATCCTGTTCTATGAACCAACAGAACAGTGTATATTTTGTACTTAGTAGTATCCAGCTTTTGATAGCTGACTATGTGCTGCAAGGTGTTTTGTATATCCTGAAAGCAGTGAGATGCAATCAACTATACATATTTTCAAACAACTGTTGTATTTGTTCCAGTATACCCAATAAGTATGAATGCATGTTTGACAACAAATGTAAACAACAGGAAGTCCCTCAACAATGGCACTTACAGTGTATTCGGAAAGTATTCAGACCCCTTCACTTTTTCCACATTTTGTTAAGTTACAGCCTTTAAAAAAATGTATTAAATACAATTTAAAACATCTATCTACACACAATACCCCATAATAACAAAGTGAAATGCTTGCAAATGTATTTTAAAAAATGAAATACCTTATAATAATTTCTAAAACCCCGTTTCTGCTTTGTCATTATGGGGTATTGTGTGTAGATTTATGAGGGAATGTTTTTTTAAATCCATTTTAGAATAAGGCTTTAACATTAAAAATGTGGAAAAAGTGAAGGGGTCTGAATACTTTCCAAATGCACTGTACATCTGAATTGGCCTTTGAAGTACAGCATTATCTTTGATTCTGTTGAAAGTGAAATAATATTCTGGAAATCAGTTTATTGTGCACTTTGTTGTGGATTGTGGGAGGCACTTAGCAATTCTGGGGGGCTAGCTGTGATCACCCTGAACCAGAGAGGGAGACTAGGTATCTAAGGGTGCAGCACGGCTCTTCCGTAGGGGGCATTTGCGTGGTGGATATTCTGTCCCACAGCCTCTGGGCGAGATGAAGAGGTAGACGTTCTCCACCACACGTTGCCTTTACAACATCAAACACAGTGAATGACAACACACAAGAGGAGCTCCACCTGGGGCTAAAGACAATGCAGCAAGAGATGCAGCCACTTGCTTAACCCACAGGGCTAAAGACCCAGTCAAGGATAAAGACTGAAGCAAGCTGTTTAGTGGATTCTTTTTGTGGTCCAGTTAAAGCATGGCACTTGCGATGCCAGGATTGTGGGAACGATTCCTGGGGCCACCCATACAAAAAATGTACATACCATGACTTTGCTTTGCATAAAAGCGTCTGCTAAATCACATATATTATACATATTAGTTTTGAAGTAGTTATTATCTTCAGGTATTACATAGAGCAAATAAGACACATTTTCAAACAGGTTTTGATGGTGGGAAAATTAGGGAATGTTTTCTAACACAAGATTATACTGTTTTTCCTCATCAGTGACAACAGGAGAATCATGTGAATTCAATTTGTATTTCAATATAATATTTAAGGTTCGGTCCTCCCTATATCCCTTTAATAAGATGCAGTGAATTTGTCTTTTGGTGTTAGTCCAAGACTTCTTTTCCACTGAGTAACGGTCTCCCTCATGGAGCAAGCATCCAAGACCCTGTCAATAAACTTGCGGAGGTATATCATAGCCCTTATTAAGCGAGCCTGTTGTGACCCAGCTGCTGCACGGCGCAATAAGACAGGATGAAAAAGGGGCCTTTTCATTCTTCTGGCCAAGCCCAACAATGCAGCCTCCCTGGCCTCCTCCTCAATGACATTACAACGGCTCAGATAAAAATTTTGTATATTTATTTCATGCCATTTTTTCCTACCAAGCATAAACCATCTGCTCCTTGATGGTGCAGGTTTACCTGCTGAGGTGTTGGGAGTGGAGCAGCCTGCTTGGCTATGCACATAATCATGTTGATAATGTCCAACACATATCCTTAGACGTATACAATCACACATCACATTTATACATCATATTCATTTTTAATGGAGGTCCAGTATGAATTATTGCCATACAAATGATCTAATTATCGAAGTCCATGTAATACATGTTGAGGAATGTAAACATACATCTGGTAACACATGGGGCTTATCCTATACATGCTTAGTGAGACTGTAATAACAACATTAATATGTACTTAGTCATTTATTCATTGCTTTGCAATTGCATAAGTGTGCTCCTCTTCCCCTCCCCTATCCCCTTCCACTTCCCCTTAACCAGCCCGTCTGGTGTTCAACCTTCCCAAGTTCTCTCACGTCACCCCGCTCCTCCGCTCTCTCCACTGGCTTCCAGTTGAAGCTCGCATCCGCTACAAGACCATGGTGCTTGCCTACGGAGCTGTGAGGGGAACGGCACCTCAGTACCTCCAGGCTCTGATCAGGCCCTACACCCAAACAAGGGCACTGCGTTCATCCACCTCTGGCCTGCTTTCATAAGGTGAAAGCACCAATTTGTAAGTCGCTCTGGATAAGAGCGTCTGCTAAATGACTTAAATGTAAATGTAAATGTAAACCTTCATCTTCCCCTTCCTCTTATGTTTCCCCTCCTCTTCTCCTTCCGCTTCCCCTTCCCCTTGGTCTTCTCCATCCCCATCTCCTTCCTCTTCCCCGTCGTCTTCCCATCCCCATCTCCTTCCTCTTCCCCGTCGTCTTCCCATCCCCATCTCCTTCCTCTTCCCCTCTGTCTTCTCCATCCCCATCTCCTTCCTCTTCCCCGTCGTCTTCCCATCCCCATCTCCTTCCTCTTCCCCTTCCCCTTCTCCATCTCCATCTCCTTCCCCTTTCTCCGCCCCTACCTTTGGCATCAAAATCTGGAGCCTCATCTTATCATCACATCCCTTTACTTGCAGTAAACTCCACACCAGGAGGCTTGTGGGGAGAGCTATAGGAGGAAGAGCTCATAGTAATGGCTGGAATGGAATAAACAGAATGGAGTCAAACATCTGGTTTCCATATGTTTGATGTGTTTGATACCTTTCTATTGATTCCATTCCAGCCGTTACAATGAGCACGTCCTCCTATAGCTCCTCCCACCAGTGTTCTCTGACACCAACCCCCCTTTCCCTGTTGTGTGTGAAGTATCTGATTTGTCCTGATGCAAAATTAACTGCTGGTGTTCCTACTCCACACAGTGGACCTTGCTGGTAATAACGTCAGACTACACAGTACTCCATAAGAGATAACCTTTGTTGGGCCAGAGGAGATAAGATGATATCACACTGTTTTACAAGGTTCAAACAGAGTGTGAAGCATAAGGTTGCTGGACACTCCTCCCATAACAAATCAGGGTACCCACAAAAGCATTAGAAGTTTTAATAACGCTGGTATACTGATGTTTAGGGCTGCCAGTGAATAACTATATTGAATTGCTAAATATTTGTGTTGCCATGAAAATTGAAATTGGAAATATGTATCAAACACAAACACATATAAACCATCTGTATGAATGTGTGCACTAACAAAGTCTGTAATGTACATATGTACAATTAAATAATTGTATTACTCGTTGTCTTGAAAAATCTTTATCCATGATGACATTATTCCTTTAGCCACAGAGGTCATTCTACAACACAAGTTAAAAGCTAATTAAGTGAATATATCAGAGTGCTAATAACTCTGTATTCCAGCCTGGACCGGAGTGGACCCTTACAGACACGCTGCATGTACATGCGTTAAGATCTCTAGGCTCGCCGTCATTTACATGTCTCTGATAAATATTAGCAGTAATATTAAGTCTTTAGTACAGCTCATTTGCTTTTAGGGTTTCTGATTAGCTCCATTTATTTAATGACGTCTATATATGTTGTTTGACAAACTTTTTTCACATTCTTTTTTAATGCAAACCCTTCACATTTCCACATTAATAAACCTGGTCACAATCTGCTGAAGGTGCAAGACCCATTAATTCAGTGCTTGGCATATCACTCTGCAAATGCCACCTAAATGGTGATTGTCCCTGGAATTCTGCCACATTGTGTTGCGTCATCCACTGACTTCCTCCACCATGCTCACCATAAAATACATCCTAGGATTTATAGGTAGCTTGGTCTTCACACGCAAATGCTGTGCAATATTGATGTGTGATGTCACCGCAAAGAAAAACAGCATGCATTTGGTCAGAGAAAAAGTTTATTTGTTTCGTTAATTTGTTTCACTCAAACATTTTCTACCAATGAAAGTCTTACATTAAACGGTAGACATGAAAAAATGTAACTGTGTACAGTTAATTGGCTGTGTTTATAATATGTTTAGAATCAGGTGGTTAACCCGCTCTTAAACTCGGTCTTTCCACAATCACCCACTTTAAAGAACTGCTTTAAATACATTGCCAGTATTCCCCCAAAATCCTCAGCTAGCTATTTTCTACACGGTGTGGCCATTAACTCTCCTAATTCCCTGGCCTTGACTGGCAGTAATTTCCCTATGTATTTGATGTTCACCTTTCATTATTTCCACAATTGTTAGGACAGTAATCCCTCAATGATGAGTCATTTTGCTTATTTTTTATATTTCAAGTTTGATAATCACAGAATGATTCATTAAACAAACAATTCCACATAGATCATTTGTTTCCTCCATCTGCTCACAAATGATCCCATCAGAGCAATAGAGCAGGGTCTAAGTTGTCGAAACAATTTGCGCAATGATGAACATAAAAATGGCAAGGCATCAGCATTATTTTGATATTTGTTTATTTTAATAGGGATCCCCATTTAGCTGTTGGCATATCACACAAAAAAAACAAAAAACGACAAATAAAACAGTACATAAAATAACATTACTACACCACTACTTATCCACAAAATGTACAATATCACCATACAACAATACCACAGTGTACGTGTGTGTAGAGTGTGTGCTAGCATGTGTATGTGTGTGTGTGTGTACTCACAGTCCACGTTGTTCCATCTGTTTTTTAAATCTGATTTTACTGCTTGCATGAGTTACTTGATGTGGAATAGAGTTTCATGTACAGTGGTTCTTCCTTTAAAAGTTGTGGCGTACTGCAGCACAGCTTGCGGGGTGCTGTAGAATTCTATGGCACATTATTTTGGTGTCAACCATTGTTGCCAGAATGACGCAATTTACCAGAATCTGCCGCCATCTACCACAAACGGTCTCGGCATAAGATCAAAACCTTTAAAGGAAGAACCACTGTAGTCATGGCTCTGTGTAGTACTGTGCGTTTCACGGAGTCTGTTCTGGACTTGCTGACAGTGAAGAGACCCCTGGTGGCATGTCTTGTGTGGTACGCATTGGTGTGCTAGCTGTGTGCTAGTTGTTTGAACAGACATCTCAGTGCATTCAACATGTCAATACCTCTCACAAAGACCAGTAGTGATGCAATCAGTCTCTCCTCTACTTTGAGCCAGGAGAGATTGACGTGTACATTTAAGGGCCAGCCGTGCTGCTTTGTCCTGGGCCAACTGTAATTTGCCTATGTCCCACTTTGTGGCACTTGACCATATGCCTGGGCAGTAGTCCAGGTGCGACAAAACTAGGGCCTGTAGGACTTGTTTTGTTGATAGCAATGTCAAGAAAGCAGAACAGCGCATTATTACAAACTGACCTCAGCATATTGCATCAATATATTTTGACCATGACAGTTACGAAGCAGTTTAGTCTCCTCGTCTTGCTAAATTTCCACATTATTCCTTATAATATTTAGTTGAGGTTTAGGGTTAAGTGAATGGTTTGTCCCAATGCTTTTCATTTTTGAAATGTTTAGTATTAGCTTATTACCTGCACCCATTCTAAAACTGACAGCAGCTCTTTGTTAAGTGTTGCAGTGATTTCACTTGCTGTGGTAGCTGACGGGTATAATGTCAAGTCATCGGCATACAAAGACACATAGGCTTATAGCAGATATAGCAGTGGATGTAAAGCCATAGCACATACGTTTTTCCAGCAGCAGACTATGATCGATAATGTCAAAAGCTGCGCTGAAGACTAACAAAACAGCTCCCACAAGCTTCTTATAGTCAATTTCCTTCAACCAATCATCAGCCATTTGTGTAAGTGTTGAATGTTGAAAACCAGTTGTTAATTTAGCATTGTATCTGATCAAACATGATTTTACCCCAAAGTTTACTAAGGGTTTGTAGCAGGTTGATTAGTCGGCTGCTTGAGCCGGTAAAGGGTGCTTTGCTATTCTTGGGTAGCGGATTTACTTTTGCTTCCCTCCAAGCCTGAGAGCAGACACCTTCCTGTAGGTATATATTGAAAAGATGGCAATATAGTCTGCTATCATCCTCAGTAATTTTCCATGCAAGTTGTCAGACCCAGCTGGCTTGTCATTGTTGATAGACAACAATACTTTTTTCACCTCTTCCACACTCCCTTTACGGAATTATTAATGACATTGCTTGTCTTTCCTAATTTGGTCAGTTATGAATGGTTGAGAGGTTCAGAGTTTGTTGTTTACATTTACATACATTTAAGTCATTTAGCAGACGCTCTTATCCAGAGCGACTTACAAATTGGTGCATTCACCTTATGACATCCAGTGGAACAGCCACTTTACAATAGTGCATCTAAATCTTTTAAGGGGGGGGGGGTGAGAAGGATTACTTTATCCTATCCTAGGTATTCCTTAAAGAGGTGGGTTTCAGGTGTCTCCGGAAGGTGGTGATTGACTACGCTGTCCTGGCGTCGTGAGGGAGTTTGTTCCACCATTGGGGGCCAGAGCAGCGAACAGTTTTGACTGGGCTGCGCGGGAACTGTACTTCCTCAGTGGTAGGGAGGCGAGCAGGCCAGAGGTGGATGAACGCAGTGCCCTTGTTTGGGTGTAGGGCCTGATCAGAGCCTGGAGGTACTGAGGTGCCGTTCCCCTCACAGTTCCGTAGGCAAGCACCATGGTCTTGTAGCGGATGCGAGCTTCAACTGGAAGCCAGTGGAGAGAGCGGAGGAGCGGGGTGACGTGAGAGAACTTGGGAAGGTTGAACACCAGACGGGCTGCGGCGTTCTGGATGAGTTGTAGGGGTTTAATGGCACAGGCAGGGAGCCCAGCCAACAGCGAGTTGCAGTAATCCAGACGGGAGATGACAAGTGCCTGGATTAGGACCTGCGCCGCTTCCTGTGTGAGGCAGGGTCGTACTCTGCGGATGTTGTAGAGCATGAACCTACAGGAACGGGCCACCGCCTTGATGTTATTTGAGAACGACAGGGTGTTGTCCAGGATCACGCCAAGGTTCTTAGCGCTCTGGGAGGAGGACACAATGGAGTTGTCAACCGTGATGGCGAGATCATGGAACGGGCAGTCCTTCCCGGGAGGAAGAGCAGCTCCGTCTTGCCGAGGTTCAGCTTGAGGTGGTGATCCGTCATCCACACTGATATGTCTGCCAGACATGCAGAGATGCGATTCGCCACCTGGTCATCAGAAGGGGAAAGGAGAAGATTAATTGTGTGTCGTCTGCATAGCAATGATAGGAGAGACCATGTGAGGTTATGACAGAGCCAAGTGACTTGGTGTATAGCGAGAATAGGAGAGGGCCTAGAACAGAGCCCTGGGGACACCAGTGGTGAGAGCACGTGGTGAGGAGACAGATTCTCGCCACGCCACCTGGTAGGAGCGACCTGTCAGGTAGGACGCAATCCAAGCGTGGGCCGCGCCGGAGATGCCCAACTCGGAGAGGGTGGAGAGGAGGATCTGATGGTTCACAGTATCGAAGGCAGCCGATAGGTCTAGAAGGATGAGAGCAGAGGAGAGAGAGTTAGCTTTAGCAGTGCGGAGCGCCTCCGTGATACAGAGAAGAGCAGTCTCAGTTGAATGACTAGTCTTGAAACCTGACTGATTTGGATCAAGAAGGTCATTCTGAGAGAGATAGCGGGAGAGCTGGCCAAGGACGGCACGTTCAAGAGTTTTGGAGAGAAAAGAAAGAAGGGATACTGGTCTGTAGTTGTTGACATCGGAGGGATCGAATGTAGGTTTTTTCAGAAGGGGTGCAACTCTCGCTCTCTTGAAGACGGAAGGGACGTAGCCAGCGGTCAGGGATGAGTTGATGAGCGAGGTGAGGTAAGGGAGAAGGTCTCCGGAAATGGTCTGGAGAAGAGAGGAGGGGATAGGGTCAAGCGGGCAGGTTGTTGGGCTGCCGGCCGTCACAAGACGCGAGATGCATGGCACGTCATGCATAAGTTTGCTAATCTTGCCAATTAAAAAATCATTAAAGTAGTTGGCAATATCAGTGAGTTTTGTGATGAATGAGCCATCGGATTGAATGAAGGATGGAGCAGAGTTGACCTTTTTGCCCAACATTTAATTTAAGGTGGTCCAAAGCTTTTTACTATCATTCTTTATATAATGTATCTTTGTTTCATAGTACAGTTTTTCTACTTTTTGTTTAGTCACAAGATTTCTCCATTTGCAATATGTTCCACAATCAGTTGTGCAGCCAGACTTATTTACCATTCATTATGTTTCAAATTTTTAATCAATCCACAGCTATTTAACAGTTTTAACTCACAAAAAAAGTATCTGCAAGACAATAATATTCAAGCTTATTGACAAGGTAATCATTCACAGAGTCCTTTAAAAGTGACCAGCTCTTCCACACCGGTATCAGTCCCACATAGATAACTATTAGAAATTATGTTATGACAGTCTGCCGGTAGTGAGAAATTCTTCCTCCTTTCCACTGGTTGATAAGGACTTCTCTAATGAACACTTCACTGGTGATCTTGTATCGTTTCATGTACAGTCCTTGTGTCAATGGATATTGCTGCAACTTCAGATGGTAGAATCTCATAACCTGTAACTAAGGAAACAAAAATTAAAAGTAACATGTCCTGGTTTCAAGAGAAATTGACATTTCACATAGATTTCCCTAAGCAAGCATGTCTGGATTTTCAGGAAAAAGTTGGACATTTCACCTAGATATCCCTAATATGACGACTGCGGTGTACAACATAGAAGCTTATCAGGTTCTGATCATCTTACTATGTTTCTTCACCCGAGATTGGCCCCATACTGCTAATCAATCAGTTCTTTATTCTCCAGCCTCCGCTTTGTCATCAAAATTGACAACCTTGCAATGAGTGACATGTATCCATCGTGATTTTTCCTGGACATTCAGTTCTGACCTCGTTAAGAGCAACACTTGATAAGGACCTTCCCATTTTGGCCCTGTGTCTGTTACATATTTTTTTTGCCATCACCCACTGTCCTGGTACAATGTCATTTCCCCCTCTAGGGAGTTATTCCCCCCGCATCTTTAACTTGTCTGTCTATGATTTCTTGAATCAGAATTTTAGCTGTGTGTTGTGCTGCTCGTTTCTTAGTAGGGTAGGCGTTAACCCATCGTGAGAAATGATCAACAACAACCAGCACATCTTCTTGTCCTTTACATTTGGGCAGCGTGATGTCGTCAAGCTGTAGATGTCTGAAGGGTAACGGTGGGGCAGGCGCTCGTCATGTCTGTACTTTAACTCGTCCCTTGGTGTTGTTTTCCATGCAAATGTTGCAATTCGCCACGACAGTCTCAGCCTCTTTTCGCACACCAGGATTCCACCATTTGCCCACAAAACGATAAACTATCTTGTCCACACCAATATCTCCCAAAGAGTGGATAGGTGTCACCAACCAAGTAGGGTAAAAGCGCATTTGGCGCTACACATCTCAGGTTGTATTTCCACAGACCTTTTTGATTGAGTTTGCACCCTGCCAGCCATCCATTCCCACACTTCATATTTTGGTGCACTGCTTTGCATGTCTCTAACGTGTTGTGTGATCAGCAAGTTTACACTGTTCTGTGAAGGGAGTAGTGCACAGCGTTGTACCAGATCTTCAGTTTCTTGGCAGTGTCTCACATGGAATAGCCTTCATTTCTCAGAACAAGAATAGACTGACGAGTTTCAGACTAAAGATTTAGTTTCTGGCCATTTTGTGCCTGTAATCGAACCCACAAATGCTGATGCTCCAGATACTCAACTAGTCTAAAGAAGGTCCGTTTTATTGCTTATTTAATCAGGACAACGGTTTTCAGCTGTGCTAACATCCTCCTCCCTCATGTGGTACCCTTCCTGCAGGCTTATCCTGACATGACCCTCCAGCATGACAATGCCACCAGCCATACTGCTCGTTCTGTGCGGGAATGACAGGAATGTCAGTGTTCTGCCATGGCCAGCGTAGAGCCCGGATCTCAATCCCATTGAGCACGTCTGGGACCTGTTGGATCGGGGGGTGAGGGCTAGGGCAATTCCCCCCAGAAATGTCCGGGAACTTGCAGGTGCCTTGGTGGAAGAGTGGGGTAACATCTCACAGCAAGAACTGGCAAATCTGGTGCAGTCCATGAGAAGGAGATGCACTGCAGTACTTAATGCTTGATGTTGACCCCCCCCCCTTCAGGGACACATTATTACATTTATTTCTGTGGAACGTGTTCAGTTTATGTCTCAGTTGTTGAATCCTTTGTCCATACAAATATTTATACGTTAAAATAAATGCAGTTGACAGTGAGAGGACGTTTATTTTTTTGCTGAGTTTATATATACTGTATATATATAAATAATGGGACCATGCCTCAGGACTACCTGGCCAGATGACTCCTTGCTGTCCCCAGTCCACCTGGTCACGCTGCTGCTCCAGTTTCAACTGTTCTGCCTGCGGCTATGGAACCCTGACCAGTTCACCGGACGTGCTACCTTGTCCCGGACCTGCTGTTATCGACTCTCTCTCTACCGCACCTGCTGTCTCTAACTCTGAATGCTCAGCTATGAAAATCCAACTGACATTCACTTCTGAGGTGCTGACCTATTGCACCCTTTGCAACCACTGTGATTATTATTATTTGACCCTGCTGGTCAACTATGAATGTTTGAACATCTTGGCCATGTACTGTTATAATCTCAACCCGGCACAGCCAGAAGAATACTGGCCACCCGTCAGAGCCTGGTTCCTCTCTAGGTTTCTTCCTTGGTTCCTGCCTTTCCAGGGAGTATTTCCGAACCACTGTGTTTCTACATCTGCATTTCTTGCTGTTTGGGATTTTAGGCTGGGTTTCTGATTAGCACTTTGTGACATTGGCTGATGTAAAAAGGGCTTTATAAATACATTTTATTGATTGATGATGGTTCAAAAATCGAAAATAATCTTTGGATTGCACAGAATGGTGAAAGTGAAATGAAATCGAGAACTATGAACAGTCTCGATGTGTGAGACTATTCATGTTACAGTAATTATGATAATAATATGATTCAAAAAAACAATTGTTTGTACAAGGGTACATTTAAATGTCCTGCTATGTTGAGTTCACTGTTATTGCTCTGTAGAGTTTTAAATGTTCTCTAACTGTCACGGTCCTCATAATGATGAGACCAAGGTGCAGCGTGATAAGCGTACATAACTTTTTTAATGAAAAGTATGAACACTGAACAAAACTATACAAAACTAACAGTGAAGCTATATGACTAGTGCAAACAGGCAACTAAACATAGAATAACAACCCACAAAGTATCCAAGGAATATGGCTACCTAAATATGGTCCCCAATCAGAGACAACGATAAACAGCTGCCTCTGATAGAGAACCAATCTAGGCAACCATAGACATAAAAACACCTAGACTAGGTTAACCCCATAAACATACAAAAACCCCTAGACAATACAAAAACTACACAACCCACCCTTGTCAGATAACTAAGGTAAGGGCGTGACACTAACTGTGTGCCTGGTGCACCTTGTTGACTTTTATGAAAACAATTTCCTGAAGCTATAACAGGTTTTTGTAGATAACCTTCAGTTGGTTTTTGTGAATAATTATTTACATTTGAATTAGCAGTATCTCGCTTTGCGACCTTGTACTAGATCAGGAGTGGGTGTTGTGCCCTGCACAACGAGCTAGCTGTTAAGCATGTTAAGATTCACATTGAACCACTAATTACACCATGGTGTCCTTTTCCTCCCACTCCTCCGCACTGCTGTGCTCAGGGCAGACCCTGAGTCACTTGTTGGATTATGAACATTTTCTCTACCAATTGTCACTTAACTTTTTATGACAGAAGAAGAAAACTATCTGTACTTGTTAACTTTAGAAATTCACATTAATGGGTTTTTGTGCCTCGCAAAATGTGTATCTTGGGTCAAAATGTGAAACAAAAATGAGAAGCAAAAATGTCCCTCTCAGTGCATCTGTAGGAGCAGGTCATTTGGGTTATTTCAGTTGTTACCAGTGCTGCTGGATTATTCTTCTGTGTTCCATCCCTCCAGGGATAGTAGTAAACTCAGTTGGGTGTCTGTCAGCTCCTGGAGCTGTAAAAGTGGAACCTTTTCTAATGAGTGCCTCATTTATAACCATCACACTACATTTCTATTTATAACCATCACACTACATTTCTATGTGTGGCATTTCTGAAAAGTCTATGAGGTACAGAAATATTGAGATTTATAAACTTGGTGCAAGCCATACATATGGATGTTTCCCATTATAAATCAGACCTGACGTAAAACGCCAGGTGCGCGCATGAACAAGCATTAAAATGCCTTTAATGGTGACAATATACACTTTATTTGCTGTATAATTTGAAACGATTGGAATTAGGCCACGGCAGTTTCTTTAAGAAAGAGCAATGTAAATTTTGATTTGATAGTTTTCATTTGTTGCAGTGACTTTTTCAAACTAAATTCATGGGGCCTATACAGCCAATGCCTTTCCCGTGCACTGTGCACGATTAATTGTATATTTAAAATAATTTAAAAGTAGGCTGTCAGGTATGCGTAAATGGCTGTAAGAGAGTCAGGTGCAGGAGAGCAGATATTGGGTAGCCAACGGAGCCTTTTATTTAGGCGAACCAAAAGTACACGGCAAAATAAACACGAAATAACTATTCGGGTTAACATAACCCAGCGCAACAGACTAACGTGGGCATAACATGAAACAGAATAAACAATACCACACAAAGACATGGGGGAAACAGAGGGTTAAATACACAACACATCATGAGGGGAATGAGAACCAGGTGTGTGGGAAAACAAGACAAGACAAATGGAAAATGAAAAATGGATCGGCGATGGCCAGAAGACCGTCGACGTCGACCACCGCCCGAACAAGCAGAGGCATCGACTTCGGCAGAAGTCGTGACATAGGAGAAATGTCTCCGCCCACCCGTATTTTGTTTATCAATATTGAGTTTCTCTGTCCTGCCTTCGTATAGGCGTTTAGATTAAATAGGCTATGATGTCACCCTCTTATTGCACAACAATACTGTAGCCTACCCATGCTATCAAATATTTGACATAAGCTACCAGTCTATTTATGGTGTTGGCCATTTTTGTTTCTGCTGCAACGGACTGTGTCGGTCTCTAGAGGAGAAAATAATGGCAAATAGTTATGGACATGCGTCGACTTTTCACCAAATCTATGACTGCCCTCAAATTCTGAAGCGTTGTAAAAAACAAACAAACAATTACAGCACTTACAGTAGCATACATATAGGCCTACTTCAATGTAACATATAAACTGTTCACCTGTTAAATTCACCTGTATAATATAAATTGCACTGTCTATGTGATTGCAAACTTGAAATATTGCCTATCTATTTACTAGATGAGAGATGAATGCATGGTAATATGGTCATGCATGGTAATATGTTGTATGGCTACTTCAGGAATATGAACCCATACTTACTTGCCAGCTTGCAATACAATATTTCAACCACTAGCAGATGTGCCTACGCATGGTCTAAAGTTTGTGGGGGGGGTGATCACATTCTCACATCAAGTTACATATGTGTCAACTTTTGCGTGAAAACTGGCACACACACATTTTGGGGTATACTGTATTTTGTACAGTATGTACTCACAGTTTATAAATGAGGCCCCCGGTGTGTAGTGGTGGTGTTGGTCTTTGAGTTATAATTTGTCACATACTACTTTAAATTTGTCATCATACCGCCTCTTGAGTTTTGAGTTAACAAATGAGTCATGCATTAGAAAGTGATGGACAGTAAAGCACATTTATATCATTTGCTGAATCTACTGCAGTGGCGGTCTATTAGAAGCATATTGGATGACTGTCATTCATATTCCATTCACCCAGCTCAATGTAACATCGATTTATGTAACATCGGTTTATGCTACTACATGATACTTGAATTTTCCCTGTAACCATCACGTTGCTACAACATAGCCTATGATTAAAAGTTGACAGCATAGAGAATTTTGAGTAATCAAGGTGACAGACAGTGACACATTCAATACCCCCTTGTACACTCTTGCCTGCATCTAGCTGATCTAGGTCGTAATCATTAGTCCAACAGTTGCAAATGTACATTTTTATTGGACAAATTCAGGTATTTTTATCCCCGTTGTGTTCCGTTTGCTTCTGTTTAAGAAACGTTTTTGAACAGAATTGGCAGAATGAATACACCCCTGTTCACTTTTATAGCAGCCACATGAAAACAGCAACTATTTACGTGCTCTCCTCCACTCACCTTTTTCTTTCGCTTGTGGACTTCAGTGTACAACACATCAGTTGTCTGTGACCAGACGAAAAAAACCTTTCCAAGCCAAACCTTCATATCATGACCACTATAACCGCTACACACAGCCTACATCATTGTCACGTCATAGTCAACATAGCTACTAGAACTAACGCATTCATAAATCTGCTAGCTACAATCATGCAGTACAGTGTACATTCAGAAAGCAGTTTAGCAGTTACACCGGTGGGCCCCGGTGGCAATAAATTAATAAAACCAAAAGCTTACCTTGACTTGGAAGAGTGCCAGGGTTGGATAGCGTTAGCCAGCTTGCTAACATAGCATCCCTCTCTGTTTGCGCCGGGTGTTTGAGTAGGCTAAACTATCTAGCTGCATTCTTTAGCTAAGTGAAAGTGAAAGTAAGAAAAAATACAACCAAATATAGCTAACTCTCTTTCTCGCTTCTCCTCAATATTGGAAGAAATTAAATTGCTCAAAACAGCTCAACTATTGTCTTTCTCTCTCTTAGAATCAACTACTCACCACATTTTATGCACTGCAATGCTAGCTAGCTGTAGCTTATGCTTTCAGTACTAGATTCATTCTTTGATATTTTGATTGGGTGGACAACATGTCAGTTCATGCTGCAAGATCTGTGATAGGTTGGAGGACGTCCTCCGGATGTTGTCATAATTACTGCGTAAGTCTATGGAAGAGGTTGAGAACCATGAGCCTTCTCGGTTTTGTATTGGAGTCAATGTACCCAGAAGATAGACGTCCTCCGGCTACACCACGGTGCTACCCTACAGAGTGCTGTTGAGGCTACTGTAGACCTTCATTAAAAAACAGTGTTTTAATCAATTATTTGGTGACATTAATATATTTAGAATAGTTTTATCTAAAAAGGATAACTTTTTTAATGTTTCACTATTTGTATTTTTTATTAAATTCACTGAGGAGGATGGTCTTCCACTTCCTCCTCTGAGGAGCCTCCACTGATCTATTGTCACCTCCAAGGTCAAATATTGTAAAGGCAGTGGAACATTTGTTGAGGAGCAAATAATATTCAGGACAAGTATTAGATTGGAAGGCATTTTTCAAATGTTTCTCTACTATTTTCAATTTGTATGGTAGCCTGTCATTTTTGAATGGCCACCTTATCCCCAGGTTTGCCCCTATAATGTTAAGACTGCAGTCCCAATCAGAGTGATGCATTACTTCCATTTTCCTCCACATACTGTAAGGTAGTGGTCACCAACTACAGTTAGCCAAGTTAAACATGTTCTGGGTCTTTCCATCAATTTTGTGTCTTTTTACATTCGGTCATAAAGAGCAAATGTTCAACTTTATTAAAAAAATGTTTTCCCATTTCAAGAGGTTAAATAAAATATGACTTCTGTATAGTATGTGCTAAATAAATGCCAAATAATGTAACAGGATTGACCATAACAGGGTTGACAATTTCATCTTAAATTAGCCATAAATCCCATTGTGACAGGTGGAATGGAAGCTTGTTGTGTGCAAAAGGGCCTGGCAAATTGAATGCAAGTTTGGTAGTAGAACCAGCTCACCTGGTTAGAATCACCTTTGGCAGCGATTACAGCTATGAGTCTTTCTGGGTAAGTCTCTGGAGTGTACACTATTCAAACATTGTTTTTTAAATTCTTTAAGCTCTCTCAAGTTGGTTGTTGACCATTGCTAAACAGCCATTTTCAAGTCTTGCCATTGACAGAACTGTAACTAGGCCACTCTGGAACATTCCATTTTGTCTTGGTAAACAACTCCAGTGTATATTTGGCCTTGTGTTTTATGTTATTGTCCTGCTGGAATGTGAATTTTTCTCCCATTGTCTGTTGGAAGGCAGACTGAACAAGGTTTTCCTTTAGGATTTTGCCTGTCCTTAGCATTATTCAGTTTATTTTTATCAACAAAATAAACTTCCTAGTCCATTCTCAGTTTTCTCCTATTACATACAGCCATTACACTCCGTAACTGTTTTTAAAGTCACCATTGAATCATGGTGAAATCCTTGTGTTCCTTCCTCTCCTGCAACTGAGTTAGGAATGATGCCTGTATCTCTGTAGTGACTGGGTGTTTTGTTTCACCATCCAAAGTGTAATTAATAACTTCACCATGCTCAAAGGGATATTCAATGTCTGTTTATTTATTTTTTTAACCCATCTACCAATAGGTGCCCTTCTTTGCGAGGCATTAGAACACCTCCCTGGTCTTTGTGATTGAATCTGTGTTTGAAATGCACTGCTCAACTGAGGGACCTTACAGATAATTGTATGTGTGGGTTACAGAGATGAGGTAGTCATTAAAAAATATTGTTAAATACTATTATTGCACACAGAGTGAGTCCATTATGTGACTTGTTAATAAGCAAATGTTTACTACTGAACTTATTTAGGCTTGCCATAACAAAGGGGTTGAATACTTATTGACTCAAGACATTCCAGCTTTACATTTTTAATTCATTTGTAAACATTTCTAAAAACATAATTCCACTTTGAGGTATTGTGTGTAGGCAAGTGACACATCGCAATTTAATCCATTTTAAATTCAGGCTGTAACACAACAAAATGTGGAAAACGTTAAAGGGTGTGAATACTTTCTGAAGGCTTAACTTGTTAGGGAAGTGCTCCCGCTGTGGGAACATCAATCAGCGGAAATTTCAAGTGCGCCACGTATAGTTTTTGATAAAATGGCAGGTTTATTCTCGACAATGTAACAACAATAAGGAATAATAAAAGATAAGAATACGAAGATAAAGTAAATGGCAGTAGAATAGTGTAAGTATAATACAGGAAGGCACAATTTATAGAGCAATATTTCCCGTATTGCGCTACGGGGGAATGGGGGGCAAGTGTATAAATTGATCAGTGTAATAAGAGTTTGGTCTCAGAAGTTGTGATGTCTGTGTAGCATGAATGTATATATGTGTGTAGTTCTATGTGGGAGTGTGCATGAGTAAATGCATGTGTGGTAATGTTCGAAGAATCAGAGCAGGTGCAGGTGGTCAGTCCAGTTCAAGTGTTCACCAGTCTGATTGTTTGTAGATAGAAACGGTCTCTGAGCCTGTTGGTATCAGAGCTCATACTCCGATACCACCTGCCCAACATTACGGGAGAGAACAGCTCGTGGCTTGGGTGAGTGGGGTCCTTGGTGATGCTGCAAGCCTTCCTCAGGCCCCGTTTCGAGTAGATGTCCTGGATGGGTGGGAGCACGTTCCCAGTGACGGCCTTGCTGTCGTGGACGGAGCAATTCCCGTACCAGGCCGGGATGCAACCTGTCAGGGTGCTCTTGATGGTGGTAGTATTTAGCAGTGGTAGTATTTAGAGAGGACCCGGGGAGTCATGCCAAATTTCTTCAGCTGCCTTAGGAAGTAGAGATGCTGTTGCACCCTCTTGACAAGTGTGGTGGTGTTGTTGGTCCATGACAAGTCCTCGTGATGTGGACGCAGAGGAACTTATAACTTGTGACTCTCTCTACTGTATTCCCATTGATATGCATGTTCCCTCCTCTGCTTCCTGAAGTCAACAATCAACTCCTTTGTTTTGCTGATGTTGAGGGACATGACACCATAATGCCAGTTCACTTACCTCCTCCCTACTGTAGGCTCATTTTTGTTGGTTAGCAGGCCTACAACCATGGTATTTTCAGCAAACTTGATGAGGGAGTTGGTATCGTGCAAAGCCACACGGCCGTGGGTGAACAGGGAGTACATCAGAAGGCTGAGGACATACTCAAGGAGGGCCCCTGTGTTAAAAGTCAGTGTGGAGGGGGTGTTGCTGCTAATCCTCACAGTTTGTGGTCTGCCTGTCAGGAAGTCCAGGATCCATTTGGAGAAGGTGGTGTCCAGACCCAGGGCTCTGAGCTTGGTGTCGAGCTTGGAATGAACAATAGTGTTGAATGCTGAACTGTAGTCAATGACCAGCATTCTCACGTAGGTATTGGCATAGTGGCCTTGATGTGGGCCATGGCCAGCCTCTCTAAGCACTTGATGATGACAGAGGTGAGCGTGACGGACGATAGTCATTTGGGCATGTCACCTTGTTTTTCTTGGGCGTTGGGTTGATGGTAGTCCTCTTAAAGCAGGTAGGGACTACAGCCTTGGACAGGTTGAAGATGTCTGCGAAGATGCCCGCCAGCTGGTCAGAACATACTTTGAGGACGCAGACAGGGATGCCATCTGGGCCGGCAGCTTTGTGAGTATTCTCACTCTTTTGAGTTTTCCTCGCAACAGCCCCGGAGAGCGATAGCAACTGGTCGTCTGGAGCAGTGAGAGTCTTCCTGGATGGCTTGGTAATGTCTGCCTCGAAACGAGCATAGAATGTGTTAAGCTCGTCTGGGAGGGAGGCTTCAATGGGCACCGCACAGCTGGACATGTCAAAATACTAAACTTCACCATGTTTACTGCGGTCTACACCTGATACCATGACAAGACTCCATTTAAACTGTTAGCCTCCAAAGTGGCATCTGAGGTCAACAGATTTACAAACAGCCTGAGATTTTTACCTGCATTGGGTTGGTGGACTGCTGCTAAATTCATGCCCTGCAACACCTATAAAAACAATGATGAAGAAAAGGTTTCACTCTATATCCAGTAGCCATGATCTGTACGATCCCTACCAAACTGAGACACTCTCAAGGACAATGATGTCCCCTAAAAGCACTTCCAATCCGTTTAACGTTCTGATATCATTTGAAAGGGTGCTGAGTAGGATCCACTAATTGCTGAGGAGGAAAGCTCCGGGGAATCATTTGGATAGTAGATAGAAAATTAGAGCAGGCCCTGAGACAATAGCCATAACTGAATGGCCATACATTGGCAGATGCCATCATTAATAATCTAAGCAGATAATTACCAATCCTCACTCAATCAATGATTCATCTGGTGATTAATATGTTTATTCTCAGTGACTCTGGCTCTGTGCTCTAGGCTTGTAATGTTGACACCTGTCACGGCTTAAGAGAGCTCGCTTTTGCTTTATAAAATAGCTAACAGCAGGGTTGTCTGGTGTGTAATCTTCACTATCGTGATCACTATCATTCTGTAATTGAATTTCTATAAATAACATAATAAACGACTCAACATCCATTTTAACCTCGAAGATTACTTGCAGAAATATCATGGTATGAAAGTAAATATAGAAGACCGAATGTTGTGTGGCACAGAGAGGCTAGAGACGCTGTCAGAAAAGCTACCTATATGCCACGTTGGGAATTATGGGGGGAATTTCCATGAATAGCTTTATAAATTGAACTGATTCTCTCCATACATTTCCTTTCAGTCTATGAGGCATAGTATAATTGTTGCTCTGGTTTATCTCCATTGAAAATATTTTGTTGCCATTGAAAATAGGCCTGCATTATAAACCCACCAACATCAGAAGTAACAGGAGAAGTAAATATATTGTAGAAGTGGGTTCCCACTCAAAGTGACTGCATGGGAGGCCACAAACCCACATTCCTCTGCTGTTGGAGTGCTCTCAGTGACAGTGAGCACCAGTGGCATATAATTTCTGTCCATTTAGTTTGAAGAGCCAGGCCCGCCTCGCCCCACCACCATCTGTGCATTTGTCAGCCAGAGTGCAATCAGAATTAATTTAACCTCCTCTCCCAGTGATCCTCGGTGGCAGTCTGGAGAAATGTCATCCATTAGGTGTGGAGAGGAAAACTCGTGTACCCGTGACCCTGTTATAAATCACAATCATAGTGTCACAGACAACTGCTGCCACACAAACACCCTCTGATTTACTGTAGTATCTGCCACTCACACTAATGGGAAACCAACTCTATAACCAAGTGAAATACCAGTTTGTTTTCCACTTAATTGACCAGGCTTAATGCAATCACCATTGTATATATTGTGTCTTCTTCACTGTGCATTGTATACCTTTTTCATACATTTCTCATTTTTTTGTATACCTTCCATGCAATGCTCATTCCTATGATGAATCAATTAGAATCTTCCATTGGTAGATTGTTTGCTGGGCTGAGTTGCTAATGTGTTACAATAACCCTAATTCACTGAAAATCAGACGTCTCAAACAGTGTATGATAGGGTTGTAATGGCAACATAATTGTTTTAGGCCTACCCCAGCTCCCTCTGACAAAAATTAATCCATGCTTTTGTCACTTCTAAGTTAGACTACTGCCATGCTCTACTTTCCGGCACCCCGGATAAAGCACTAAATAAACTTCAGTTAGTGCTAAACACGGGTGCTAGAATCTTGACTAGAACCAAATCATTTGATCATATTACTCCAGTGCTAGCCTCCCTACACTGGCTTCCTGTTAAGGCAAGGGCTGATTTCAAGATTTTACTGCTAACCTACAAAGCATTACATGGGCTTGCTCCTACCTATCTTTCTGATTTGGTCCTGCCGTACATACCTACACGTACGCTACGGTCACAAGACGCATGCCTCCTTACTGTCCCTAGAATTTCTAAGCAAAAAGCTGGAGGCAGGGCTTTCTCCTATAGAGCTCCATTTTTATGGAATGGTCTGCCTGTCCATGTGAGAGACGCAGACTCGGTCTCAACCTTTAAGTCTTTATTGAAGACTCATCTCTTCAGTAGGTCCAATGATTGAGTGTAGTCTGGCCCAGGAGTGTGAAGATGAACGGAAGGGCACTGGAGCAACGAACCGCCATTGCCGTCTCTGCCTGGCCGGTTCCCATCTCTCCACTGGGATTCTCTGCCTCTGATCCTATTACAGGGGCTGAGTTACTGGCGCTCTTCCATGCCGTCCCTAAGTGTGGTGCGTCACTTGAGTGGGTTGAATCACTGACGTGATCTTCCTGTCTGGGTTGGCGCCTCCCCTTCGGTTGTGCCATGGGGGAGATCTTTGTGGGCTATACTCGGCCTTGTCTCAGGATAGTAAGTTGGTGGTTGAAGATATCCCTCTAGTGGTGTGGGGGCTGTGCTTTGGCAAAGTGGGTGGGGTTATATCCTGCCTATTCGGCCCTGTCCGGGGGTATCGTCGGACAGGGCCACAGTGTCTCCCGATCCCTCCTGTCTCAGCCACCAGTATT
Source organism: Oncorhynchus nerka (assembly GCF_034236695.1). Taxonomy (NCBI): domain Eukaryota; kingdom Metazoa; phylum Chordata; class Actinopteri; order Salmoniformes; family Salmonidae; genus Oncorhynchus; species Oncorhynchus nerka. Next base: position 33,781,190 of record NC_088415.1, read on the forward strand.
TATGCTGCAATAGTTTGTGTCGGGGGGCTAGGGTCTGTCTGTTATATCTGGAGTATTTATCCTGTCTTATCCGGTGTCCTGTGTGAATTTAAGTATGCTCTCTCTAATTCTCTCTTTCTTTTTCCTCTCTTTCTTTTTTTCTCTCTCTCAGAGGACCTGAGCCCTAGGACCATGCCTCAGGACTACCTGGCCTGATGACTCCCAGTCCACCTGGTCGTGCTGCTACTCCAGTTTCAACTGTCCTGCCTGCGGGTATGGAACCCTGACCTGTTCACCGGACGTGCTACCTTGTCCCAAGACCTGCGGTTATCGACTCCCTCTCTCTCTACCGCACCTGCTGTCTCTAGCTCTGAATGCTCAGCTATGAAAAGCCAACTGACATTCACTTCTGAGGTGCTGACCTGTTGCACCCTCTACAACCACAATGATTATTATTTGACCCTGCTGGTCATCTATAAACGTTTTAACATCTTGGTCATGTACTGTTATATTCTCAACCCGGTACAGCCAGAAGAGGACTGGCCACCCCTCATAGCCTGGTTCCTCGCTAGGTTTCTTCCTAGGTTCTGGCCTTTCTAGGGAGTTTTTCCTAGCCACTGTGCTTCTACACCTGCATTGCTTGCTGTTTGGGTTTTAGGCTGGGTTTCTGTACAGCACTTTGTGATGTAAGAAGGGCTTTATAAATAAATTTGATTGAAATTTGATTGATTATTGTAGAATGCAGATATCTTAATTATTAGAACGCATAGAGTTGATTATTTCACAGCACATTGCCTTCTATAAAGTGTAGCTTAATATTATTCCTAATAAATGCAGTAAAGAGGCCCATGGAACATGACAAAAACAATGGAAATGCCATGGAAACACGAAAGATGCTGCGGGGAAAGATCCCAAATCTCCTCATTGCCCATTAGCAAAATTATCCTACATTTAGGCTATTGTTTATTTCACACTATGTTGAGGTAAAAATCAGAGTGGAATGCTTGTACGGATGCACCCTCAAAATCTGAGGAGGCACAAAGTATGTGAGGCTAGCTGGGAGGGTCTCCTGAAGTTGGAGAATTTAGTAATTTTCGAACAACTGACATAACTTTTTCCTGATATCAAGAGCCATAATCATCATGCTTAATTCTGTCAAAAATATGTGCTTTTAAACGGTGCCTTTAAACAGCTTGGAAAATTCTAGAAAATAATGTTAGGGCTTTAGAAGTTTCTGATAGACTAATTGACATCATTTGAGTCAATTGAGGGTGTACCTGTGGATGTATTTCAAGGCCTATGTTCAAACTCAGTGCCTCTTTGCTTGACATCATGGGAAAACCAAAATAAATCAGCCAAGACCTCAGAAACAAATTCTAGACCTCCACAAGTCTGGTTCATCCTTGGGAGCAATTTCCAAACGCCTGAAGGTTCCACGTTCATCTGTACAATAGTAGTACTGTCACGATCGTCGTAGTGAGGAGACCAAAGCGCAAGGTGGTGTGAATACATACTTTTAATGAATGACGAAAAAACACGAAGTACACTAAACAAACAAACAAACAAACAAACAAACAAACAAACAAACTGACCGCTATCGAAACTGAGTGCTAACATGCAACATCACATAGACAATAACCCACCAACCCAAACTGGAAAATGGCAACCTAAATAGGATCCCCAATCAGAGAACGATAAACAGCTGCCTCTGATTGGGAACCAATCCAGGCCACCATAGACCTACAATATGTCTAGACTAGGTACACACACCTAGACATACAAAAAAACCTAGATGAGACAAAAACACACATACCACCCTCGTCACACCCTGACCTAACCAAAATATATAAAGAAAACAAAGAATACTCAGGTCAGGGCGTAACAAGTACGCAAGTATAAACACCATCGGATAACGCAGCCATCATACCGCTCAGGAAGGAGACGCGTTCTGTCTCCTAGAGATTAACGTACTTTGGTGTGAAAAGTGCAAATCAATCCCAGAACAACAGCAAAGGACCTTGTGTAGATGCTGGAGGAAACAGGTACAAAAATATCTATAAAACGAGTCCTAGATCGACATAACCTGAAAGGCCGCTCGGCAAGGAAGAAGCCACTGCTCCAAAACTGCCATTAAAAAGCCAGACTATGGTTTGCAACTGCACATGGGGACAAAGATCGTACTTTTTGGAGAAATGTCCTCTGGTCTGATGAAACAAAAATAGAACTGTTAGGCCATAATGACCATCATTACGTTTGGAGGAAAAAGGGTGAGGCTTGCAAGCCGAAGGGCTTTGCTGTAGGAGGGACTGGTGCACTTCACAAAATAGATTGCGTCATAAGGAAGGGAAATTATGTGGATGTATTGAAGCAACATCTCAAGACATAAGTCAGGAAGTTACGGCTTGGTCGCAAATGGGTCTTCCAAATGGACAATGACCCCAAGCATACTTCCAAAGTTGTGTCAAAATGGCATTAGGACAGCAAAGTCAAGGTGTTGGAGTGGCCATCACCAAGCCCTGACCTCAATCCCATAGAAAATCTGTGGGCAGAACTGAAAAAGTGTGTGCGAGCAAGGAGACCTACAAACCTGACGTAGTTACACCAGCTCTGTCAGAAGGAATGGGACAGAATTCACCCAACTTATTGTGGGAAGCTTGTGGAAGGCTACCCGAAACGTTTGTCCGAAGTTAAACAATTTAAAGGCAATGCTACCAAATACTAATTGAGTGTATGTAAACTTCTGACCCACTGGGAATGTGATGAAAGAAATAAAAGCTGAAATAAATAATTTTCTCTACTATTATTCTGACATTTCACGTTCTTAAAATAAAGTGGTGATCTAAGACAGGGACTATTTACTGGGATTAAATGTCAGGAATTGTGAAAAACTGAGTTTAAATGTATTTGGCTAAGGTGTATGTAAACTTCCGACTTCAACTATGTCTAGGCTAGCTACAGCCACCTTCATACAATTGCTAGGTGGCTAGTAGTATTACAGATACATTTGATGGAATACAATTCTTACTATTATTATTTTTAAAAGATTTAACAGGAAAATCTGAGGGGACACGTACCCCTGTGCCCCTTATGGGCATGACACCTATGGGATGTCAACCCCAATACGTATTCATGTCATCACCAATCAACTGCATTACAGTTAATAAAACGACTTTGACTACCACCACTGATTTCTGTATGCTAACTCTGCTACCAGCTTATATGAACGTGAGTTCGCATTTAGCTTCTAAACTTGAGAAGGGACAACTTCTAAATGTTATGCAGCAAAAACAGCCAAATATATCCAAATCGGACTTTAGTAACCACATTGTGGGCCTGTCATAATACATCATGACAAATTTGACGATTATCCACTTTGTTAGATCAGATTTGCTGAATGTGCGCCATTCCGACATCCTTATTCTATCATCTACGTACTGTGTTCAATTGACCTCTTTGCCGCTTCTATTACCTTGTCACAAACACATTGCCTAATCATTGTTTTACATACAGTAGAACTCAATGACACCAACAATTATCTCCAGCGTCTTGCTTTAATGGCTACCATCGAGACAATCTGGATGAGACATTCCACAATACCTCCCTGTAAGGTGCTAGGATTCCATCTTGACCGGCTGTTGAAAACAAGGCTTCCGATTTACTAACATGGTAACTAATGTGTGTTTCTAACCATTTTACAGTCTGGCTTGAATCAATCATCCTCCATCTTTACCCCTCTGCCTTACAGTGCCTTGCGAAAGTATTCGGCCCCCTTGAACTTTGCGACCTTTTGCCACATTTCAGGCTTCAAACATAAAGATATAGAACTGACATTTATTGGATATTTCAAACTTTTTTAACAAATCAAAAACTGAAAAATTGGGCGTGCAAAATTATTCAGCCCCCTTAAGTTAATACTTTGTAGCGCCACCTTTTGCTGCGATTACAGCTGTAAGTCGCTTGGGGTATGTCTCTATCAGTTTTGCACATCGAGAGACTGACATTTTTTCCCATTCCTCCTTGCAAAACAGCTCGAGCTCAGTGAGGTTGGATGGAGAGCATTTGTGAACAGCAGTTTTCAGTTCTTTCCACAGATTCTCGATTGGATTCAGGTCTGGACTTTGACTTGGCCATTCTAACACCTGGATATGTTTATTTTTGAACCATTCCATTGTAGATTTTGCTTTATGTTTTGGATCATTGTCTTGTTGGAAGACAAATCTCCGTCCCAGTCTCAGGTCTTTTGCAGACTCCATCAGGTTTTCTTCCAGAATGGTCCTGTATTTGGCTCCATCCATCTTCCCATCAATTTTAACCATCTTCCCTGTCCCTGCTGAAGAAAAGCAGGCCCAAACCATGATGCTGCCACCACCATGTTTGACAGTGGGGATGGTGTGTTCAGGGTGATGAGCTGTGTTGCTTTTACGCCAAACATAACGTTTTGCATTGTTGCCAAAAAGTTCAATTTTGGTTTCATCTGACCAGAGCACCTTCTTCCACATGTTTGGTGTGTCTCCCATGTGGCTTGTGGCAAACTTTAAACGACACTTTTTATGGTTATCTTTAAGAAATGGCTTTCTTCTTGCCAGTCTTCCATAAAGGCCAGATTTGTGCAATATACGACTGATTGTTGTCCTATGGACAGAGTCTCCCACCTCAGCTGTAGATCTCTGCAGTTCATCCAGAGTGATCATGGGCCTCTTGGCTGCATCTCTGATCACTCTTCTCCTTGTATGAGCTGAAAGTTTAGAGGGACGGCCAGGTCTTGGTAGATTTGCAGTGGTCTGATACTCCTTCCATTTCAATATTATCGCTTGCACAGTGCTCCTTGGGATGTTTAAAGCTTGGGAAATCTTTTTGTATCCAAATCCGGCTTTAAACTTCTTCACAACAGTATCTCGGACCTGCCTGGTGTGTTCCTTGTTCTTCATGATGCTCTCTGCGCTTTTAACGGACATCTGAGACTATCACAGTGCAGGTGCATTTATACGGAGACTTGATTACACACAGGTGGATTGTATTTATCATCATTAGTCATTTAGGTCAACATTGGATCATTCAGAGATCCTCACTGAACTTCTGGAGAGAGTTTGCTGCACTGAAAGTAAAGGGGCTGAATAATTTTGCACGCCCAATTTTTCAGTTTTTGATTTGTTAAAAAAGTTTGAAATATCCAATAAATGTCGTTCCACTTCATGATTGTGTCCCACTTGTTGATTCTTCACAAAGAAATACAGTTTTATATCTTTATGTTTGAAGCCTGAAATGTGGCAAAAGGTCGCAAAGTTCAAGGGGGCCGAATACTTTCGCAAGGCACTGTATCTGGGACGGTTAACAAGGTCACATTTGCAACCGCCGATAGAATTCCCATTTGACATTTCTCTCCAGGCACGATTAGGACCTGTGGGGAGAGGACGGAGTGGGTAATAAACAATGAACTATTTGATACCACAACCATAGGTTTAGATTGTCTTCTACCTGATGCCGTTGCTGAATGATACCCGTCCTCCTCGCATACCATCTAGATTAATGCGCATTCTCAACCATGAACATGGTGGAGCAAAGAAAAGAGAATATATAGAAAGAAGAGTAGGTTGAATTGCAACCACCAGCCATCCAAACAAGCAGTTAGAGCACTCTTGGGGAGATGTTATTGTGAAAGCTTGAATGGGACTCAGGTAAGTGGGAGCAGCTGCATTCTTCGTGATTTGAAGGCCCCAGACACATGCACAAACAACAGACATTTCACAGTATGATGCGGTCTGAGAAATGTGGAATATGCACAGCTATGTTATCAATAGTTTACCATATAAACTATGTCTCTTCCACATCAAGTGCTATTTAACAACATTGGAAGGATTTACAGTACCAGTTCGGACACACCTACTCATTCAAAGGTTTGTCTTTATTTGGACTATTTTCTACATTGTAGAATAATAGTGAAGACATCAAAACTATGAAATAACACGTATAGAATCATGTAGTAACCAAAAAAGTGTTAAACAAATCCAAATATATTATATTTTTAGATTCTTCAAAGTAGCCACCCTTTGCCTTGATGACTTCTTTACACACTCTTGGCATTCTCTCAACCAGCTTCATGAGGTAGTCACCTGGAATGCATTTAAATTAACAGGTGTGTCTTTTTTAAAGTTAATTTGTGGTATTGATTTCCTTCTTAATGCATTTGAGCCAATCAGTTGTGTTGTGATAAGGTAGGGGTGGTATACAGAAGATATCCCTATTTGGTAAAAGACCAAGTCCACATTATGACAAGAACAGCTCAAACAAGAAAATAAAAATTACAATCCATCATTACTTTAAGACATGAAGGTCAGTCAATGCGGAAAAATTCAAGAGCTTTGAAAGTAATGGACTTTGAAAGCAATGGACAGCCTCCAGGCTGTGTAAGGGCTATTTGACCAAGAGGGAGAGTGATGGAGTGCTGTATCAGATGACCTGGCCTCCACAATCACACGACCTCAACTCAATTGAGATGATTTGGGATGAGTTGGACCTCAGAGTGAAGGAAAAGCAGCCAACAAGTGCTCAGCATATGTGGGAACTCCTTCAAGACAGTTGGAAAAGCATTCCTCATGAAGCTGGCAAAGCTGTCATCAATGCAAAGGGTGGCTACTTAGAAGAATCTAACATGTAAAATATATTTTGATTTGTTTTTTTTGGTTTCTACATGATTTCATATGAGTAATTTAATCATTTTGATGTCTTCACTATTATTCTACAATGTAGAAAATAGTAAAAATAAAGAAAAACCCTGGAATGAGTAGGTGTGTCAACTTTTGACTGGTACTGTATATTAGTTTAAATCCATGTCAGTTCATATTTTTTGTTTAGTTTTTTGTACAAATAAAGACGATTTATGTCCAGCTCATGAGACCCCTTGATGATGTGAGGCCTGACTCTTCTGCCTAATAGTAAGTCTGCCAGTGAATGGGAGAATGCAATGGAGGCAAAAGTGGGGGATTCCATGAATTGCCTACTATTTGCTCAAGTATTATACATAAATAGGATGCCTTATGGAGGGTTTTTTCAGATTTTATATAATAGAATAGAATAAAACGTTATTGTTCATCCAGGATGGACATTTTTCTTTGGTATCACCTTCATTAAATTAATCACAGACACATACATTCTCACATCATACATATTTAAACCAGTCATTCCATCATGTTGTATACACTAACAACATAGAGGACATTAATACATTCACTCACAACCGATCACTGTTTCAACTGCACTAGATAGATAAGTATATATACCGCTACAATTTACTTTGCATTTAGTAGTCCAACAGCACAAGGAACGAATGAATGTTTTAACACGTTCTTCTTGTCCATGGGCATTCTGAAGCTCCGGCCAGAGGGAAGCCTCTCGAACTGAGGGTGTAGAGGGTGGGAGGGGTCACCAACGACAGCCAGTGCCTTCTTTATGGTTGCCTTGTGGAACAGAATGCTCAGAATGCCTGTGGTCGACCAATTACTTTGCTGGCTGTGTTTACTATTCTGGTCAGTCTGCTTTTGCTCCTCACGCTCAGATAATGGATGCTCTTCACCCAGCTGCTATACACCATCTCCAGAACATGCTGGCTGACCCCAAACCCCTTTAATTTCCTATTTAAGAACAGGCGTTGGCTTGCTTTAAAAAAATACAGTCTGCATTCTCTGTAAAACTCAGCTTGTTATCAATTTGTGTCCCTAGGTATTTAAAACACTCATCCACCTCCACTGGTTGGTCGTTCAGAGAGAGTGGTTGGGACATTGGTAAGCTGTTACCATTGATGATCAGCTCATTTGTCTTTTCCACATTGATGTGGAGGGCACTTGACCAGCATCATGCTTGAAGGTTGTTGGTCTGTTTAAAATAGCTGTCCCCATCTGACGTAGCATCTTTAAAAAAATAGTTCTACCAGAGCCATGTCATCCACGTACTTAAAAAGGCTCACATTATTTCCTCAGATCTTCATCTCGTTAGTGTAGATCGAGAACAACAGCGGTGAAAGGACACACCCCTGGGGCGCCCCTGTGTTCAGGGTCAGTTCACCAGAGAGGGCCACATTCATGAGGACCCTCTGTGGGCGGTCAGTTAAACAGTCCTTGATCCAACCTGAAAGGGCTCTGTTGACATTCAGGTCCAGAAGTAATTTCAGCAGTATGTGTATTTGCATTGTATTGAAAGCTGAACTAAAATCTATAAATAACATGTTGATTTTGCATGTTGAAGGTGACTAGCCACCATGTTCACCAAGGTCAGGGTAGCATCCTCAGTCCCCCTCTGTGCCTTATAGGCAAACTGTAACGGGTCCAGTTGATCTGCTATGGAAAGGGTAAGGTGCTTACTAACAACCCTTTCCATGCATTTGGCCGAAAGGGGCGTGAGGGCCACAGGTCGAAAGTTCTTTGGCGATATGGCCCCTGACTTCTTAGGCACCGATACAATGGTGGACACCTTCCAGGAGGGCACTGTACAGGTACTCAGCAGAAGTTAAAACAGTCATGTGAGAAGTCCCTTGAGCTGGTCGGCGCAGACCTTCAGTACTTTGCCCCGTAGTCCGTCTGGGCCCGGTGCTTTGTGTGGATTAATATTTGACGAGCATGAGGCCACCTCATTCTCTGTTATCTGGACAGGAGAGGATTTGTTTTACATTCGTACATTCGTCTTTAAAATCAATGGTGTCAAATCTTCCATAAAACAGTTTAGGTCGTTTACAAAGGATGAACAGTCTGCCATATTATTTCTCTCTATTTTCCTTTCTCTTCCCATCATTGCATTAAGCCTTTCCCATGTTTGTCTTGGATTGCCTGTACAGAACCTCTGCTCCACTTTATCCTTGAAGTCCTTTTTTGCTTTCCATATTTTTGACCAGAATTAATTGTATTTCTCCTTTACAGCATCAGTATCTCCTTTCAGGAAAGCACACTTCCTTTCATTGAGGCACATTTTCAAGTCCTTGGACACCCAGGGCTTGTGGATGGGAAATATTCTGACAGTTTTTGTGTTAATGACAGTATCCTCAAATAACTGGATGTATGATGGAATACTGTCTGTCAACTCGTGGGGATCCCTGCACCAGTCAAAGAACACCTCCCAGTCTGTGACGTCAAAGCAATCCTTGAGCTTCTCCCTACTCTCCTCTCCTATAATCTAATTTCAACTATAACAGACAATTGAAGCAAAAGAACCCCCATTTTGAATAGCATTTGATGTGTTCAATGTGCAGTTAGTTACATATTGGTAACCTGACAAGGTTATGGAAATAATAGTATGTCTAAGAATTGATTTGAATATTGACATACAGAAGCCGAGGGACTGCACATGATCTAACACGCACACCTGTTCTAGATACCAGGAACCCATGCAATAATAATAAAGGAATCCTATTCTCCACAATGGATAGGATTGGGAGCCGGGGATATAGGTAGTAGTTGAAATGTAATCACTTTTTTTCTCTGCTTGCCCAAACGTCCCTCTATGGGTCTCCCATGGAGTCAATTCTGTGGTGGTACTAATGGCATTTCAGTTGTTAAATAAAATTAAAGCTTTAAAAAAAAGATGTTTACAAGTGGAGCTCTTCCATCATTATCGAGGAGCAAGGCCCCATTATTATCCTAGAGTTATTCGTTGCTATCCTTCCCCATGCAGCATTGCATGCTGGGGACAGCGGCTGTATAAGCAGAGCTATGGTCTCTAAAAGGGCAGATCTACAGCGGCCCGGGTCGCAAATGACAAACGAGGAGCTCGGGCCGGCGCTTATTTATGGCTACTTAAAGCTGTCAGTGGGAGATGATTGAGGGTGACCGCGTGATTGGAAAGTGTTGGATCGTCCCAGTCGCTGTAAGCAGTGAGCAGCCTGACAAAGGCACAGGTGAGCAGGGGAAAGAAGGTGAAACAGTGCAGGAGACTGTCTGATTCTGGGTGATAATATGTTTACCTGTCAGGCCATGAGCCAGGAGGTGCAACAGATTGTAGATTGGATCTAAGCCTGTTCTGACTTACACATTTGAAAGCATTAATCACAAAAAGGATGTTAATGTTATTCTATTTATATTCTTCTTGCATTTTTAGAATAAAATTTGGTAACTCTAATTCCGGTGTTACTACACAGCAATTGTTCTGATAACAACACTAAAATAACATGCTTTGCCAGTCACAGTGTTTAATACACTGCTCTTGGGTCACATCATTAAGTTTCAAAATAAACATCTGTCACGTGAGTACTGTATGTTATCTTTAAACCAGACCTACTGGGGCATATCCTTCACGCAGCTAGCTACCATTCTGTGAGAGAAGAGGAGGAAAATGAGGATACCAGATAGACCTCAGAGATATCCTCATGTCCCGTTAGCCTGCTTTGGTTAAGAATTATTAGTTTCAGTCAATCCTGTATTAGGCCTGTAAATGAGAGGAATCGATAGGAGAATTGAGCAGGCTTGTGGAATCTCTTGAAATCATTAGTGAGTTCAATTACATGCCTGATCAAAAAACAGGGGGTTTAGAGACAATGGAGGACGAAAAAGAAAAATAGCGTAATGTAGGGGTGGGATAAAGTCTGTCTCTCCTTGGTGATAGGTGAGGGAATTGATTGGTAAAATCCATTTGCAATCACCTTCATTACGATTATATGACCTTCACCAGTCCATTTCATGTGTGGAGAGCACATGGTTTGGTGCATGTAGAAAGAATATGTTGTAGTGCTTTCATCTCCTGTACTAATGCATTATTGCATTTTAGATTACAGTGCCATCCATGCAAACACCAGACACCAAAGACAATGATTTTATTTGATCCTTGTAAATCTACCATTCAGTTATTTTCTGTACTCTATTTGAAGTGTGAAGGACCATTGAATATTTACACCACATTTTACCATTTCATTGTGAGAAAGATGTCTCTTTCAGTTCTGTCCAGTTCTGCTGAACTTGTCTGCAAAATTAAACTCATAAATCTAATACATTTAACTTTAGTGCAGCCTTAACATTTTACTGGCTTTTTCTGACATCTCTATTAAGTTTATCTTCTGCAGCATTCGCAGTAGCAAGCAGCAAAGTTCAAAGACTGATAGGCACCCAATTACAATGTTCTTCAGTCTCTTCTAATTGCTACTTGCTGCTGGCCTGACTTGAGTAGACTGGTCCCATATCTGATTGAGTCATCTTGCCAACTCGTATGGTGTGACAATGACTATAGGAATTGGCAGTAGAGCTGGCACGATAATTGATATAGTTGTGTAACTGACGATTATGGATGACCGTCATGAAAATAAAATAACCATCATAACGTTTGAATATTACAGAAGAGTATTAGGGCCAAGTGAAGAGAAACAATACATGTCAACGGGTGGTAGTACTAGGATTAATTTTTTTGTTGCACAATAGTACGTTAAAAAAAGAGCCATTTTTTGAGAATAAAGTCCAAATTAAATTTTGTGGTGAATAAAGTGTCCATTTTTTAAGTATATACTATCCACGCAAAAACAATTATTCAAGTACCACCACCCATCGCTGTTAATTTATTTTTTATCTTCGCTTGGCCTTAATACTCTTCCATATAATATATATAGTGCATTCGGAAAGTATTCAAACCCCTTGACTTTTTCCACATGTTGTTACGATTCAGGCTTATTTTAAAATGGATTAAATAAAACTGTTCTTCAACAATTTACAGCCAATACCCCATAATGACAAAGCGAAAACAGGATTTTAGAAATGATTGCAAATGTATTAAAAATAAAAACAGAAATACTTATTTACATAAGTATTCAGACCATTTGCTTTAAGACTCGAAATTAAGCTCAGGTGCATCCTGTTTCAATTGATCATCCTTGAGATGTTTCTACAACTTGATTGGAGTCCACCTGTGGTAAATTAAATTGATAGTACATGATTTAGAAAGGCACCTGTCTATACAAGGTCCCACAGTTGACAATACATGTCAAAGTAAAAACCAAGCCATGAGGTTGAAGGAATTGTCCGTAGAGCTCAGAGACAGGATTGTGTCGAGGCACAGATCTGTCGAAGGGTAAACAAAACATGTCTGCAGCATTGAAGGTTCCCAAGAACACAGTGGCCTCCATCATTCTTAAATGGAAGACGTTTGGAAACCACCAAGACTCTTCCTGGAGCTGGCCACCCGGCCAAACTGAGCAATCAGACGAGAAGGGCCTCGGTACTCTGACAGTGCTCCAGAGTTCCTCTGTGGAGATGGGAGAACCTTCCAGAAGGACAACCATCTCTGCAGCACTTCACCAATCAGGCCTTTATGGTAGTGTCCAGACGGAAGCCACTCCTCAGTAAAAGGCACATGACAGCCCACTTGGAGTTTGCCATAAACGCACTTAAAGGACTCTCAGACCATGAGAAACAAGATTCTCTGGTCTGATGAAACTAAGTTTGAACTCTTTGGCCTGAACGCCAAACATCATGTCTGGAGGAAACCTGGCACCATCCCAACGGTGAAGCATGGTGGTGGCAGCATCATCATGCTGTGGAGATGTTTTTCAGGGGCAGGGACTGGGAGACTAGTTAGGATCGAGGGGGAGATGAACGGAGCAAAGTACAGAGAGATCCTTGATAGAAACCTGCTCCAGAGCGCTTAGGACCTCAGACTGTTGCACAGGTTTACCTTCCAACAGGACAACCACATGGCCAAGACAATGCAGAAGTGGCTTCGGGACAAGTCTCTGAATGTCCTTGAGTGTCCCAGCCATATCGGACTTCAACCCAATCAAACATCTCTGAGGAGACCTGAAAATACCTGTGCAGCGAAGCTCTCCATCCAACCTGACAGAGCTTGAGAGGATCTGCAAAGAAAAATGGGAATAACTCTGCAAATACAAACTTGTAGCATCATACCCAAAAAGTCTCGAGGCTGTAATTGCTGCCAAAGGTGCTTCAACAAAGTACTGACTAAAGGGTCTGAATACTTATGTAAATGTGATATTTTAGTTGTTTATTTTGAATACATTTGCAAACCTGTTTTTGCTTTGTCATTATGGGGTATTGTGTGTAGATTGAGGGGGGGGAAACGATGTAATCCATTTTAAAATAAGGCTGTATGTCACGCCCTGACCATAGAATGCTGTTTATTCTCTATGTTGGTTGGGGTGTGATAGTGACTAGAGTGGGTCATCTAGGTGAATTGTATTTCTATGGGGGCCTGATATGGTTCCCAATCAGAGGCAGCTGCTAATCGTTGTCTCTGATTGGGGATCATATTTAGGTAGCCATATTCCCCATTGTTTTTGGTGGGATCTTGTCTACATTAAGTTGCCTTTGTGCACACCAGTAGCTTCACGTTTAGTTTGTGCTTTATTGTTTTTTGTTTGATGAGTTTTGATTTATTAAAAATATGTGGAACTCTACGCACACTGCGCCTTGGTCCAATCATTACGATGATCGTGACAGAAGATCCCACCAAAAACGGACCAAGCAGCGTGGCCAGGAGGAGTGGACATGGGAGGACATCCTGGATGGAGAAGGACCCTGGACACAGGCCGGAGAGTATTGCCATCCAAGGGAGCAGCTGGAGGCAGCGAGAGAGGAACAGCGACGATACGAGGAGTTAAGTCAACGACGGAAGCCCGAGAGGCAGCTCCCAAATTGTTTTGGGGAGGGGGGGCACACGGGGAGATTGGCGGAGTCAGGGTTTAGACATGAGCCAACTCCCCATGCTTACCATGGGAAGCGTGTGACCGGTCAGGCACCATGTTATGCGATGATGCTCACTGTGTCTCCAGTGCGCATTCACAGCCCAGTGCGTTCTATGCCAGCTCCTCGCACTTGCCGTGCGAAAGGGAGCATCCAGCCAGGACGGGTTGTGCCGGCTCAGCGCTCCTGGTCTCCAGTATGTCTCCTCGGTCCAGGATATCCTGCGCCGGTTCTACGCACTGTATCACCAGTGCGCCTTCACAGCCCAGTGCGTCCTGTGCCAGCGCCCCGCACTTGCCGGGCTAAAGTGAGCATCCAGTCAGGACTCCCAGCTCAATGCTCCAGACCTCCAGTGCGCTGAGGTGCGTGTCATCAGCCCTCCAGTGCGCCTCCACAATCAAAACCACTGCTGCCACCCCATTCTCGTATCACTGGCCTAAAAAGCATATACTCTGTCAGTCACTGTGCCCTACAGTACACTGTATCTGGCAGGATAACAAGTTTATCATTTATCATTGATGCAACTACATGAATTGGTAGGATAGGAAATAAGTGCAGTACTGTATGGAAATGGTGGGCCTCATCCCTGAGTATTATCTCTATAAACTTGGTTGTGTCCGACAGAGGGACTGGCATCAGCATATCTCTCTAAAGCCCTCCATACGGCGCCATGCAAATCAGCTTCAGTGAATATATGTAAACGTTCCAACTTTCATAATTTATTTAATGTCAACTATAGTACACACCAACTTTCACATTGTAACTCCCCTTTCAACACTAAGGCATTCACATAATCCTAATTGAATGTTCAAACACTTCTATTTGCTTCAGAGTTGCATTTATTAGGTGTTTTTTGTTATACAAAATGACCCTGCTCCCTGTGCATATGTTAAGTTCCTCTCCCTTAAGACAGACTGACAAGGAAAATGGCACAAAGTATAGATTGTCCTCGGGACTCAAGCCATACAGACTGCCCTTGAACAACCCAGCTAGGTCTGTCCGTATACGTCTGAGTGGATTATCAGTAGTAAGCTACCGCTCTGGCTGCTATCTGCAGGATCATGTTCATGAACACAGTGGCTCTTGCCAATAGAGTTGATTCCCTTTTCAGTCATCAGCCTTCAACCCATACAATACAACCTAAACTCTTAGAAAAAAAGGGGCTGTCTAGAACCTTAAAGGGTTCTTCAGCTGTCCCCATAGGATAACCCTTTGAAGAACCCTTTTTGGTTCCAGGTAGAACCCTGTTGGGTTCTATATAGAACTCTTTCCACAGAGGGTTCTACCTGAAACCCAAAAGGTTTCTACCTGGAACCAAAAAGGGTTCTCCTATGGGGCAGCTGAAGAACCTTTTTGGAACCCTTTTTTTCTAAGAGTGTATACTCTTGACAGAGAATAGCATTGAGAATATCACAGGCCAAACCATTGTAGAGTACGAATGCCAACACTACCAGCATATTAATTACCATGACAACCATGGGAATCAATGCAGAATTACCATGATTTATTGATAGTGCCACACCAGTAATTAAAATGGGATATGAAACGAACACCTTATGTTACACTCATTATGGAAGTGGGTCTTGCCTCATCGTTATCATACTGGTCACTGCATGGATGTAACGGTATCTCCCAAAATGAATGAATGCAAACACAAGTGTGAACCCCAATAATCGTCAGAGGACTGTTTAAAAAACATTAATCAAGCTGAGGGCGTTAAGTGGACACAGTTGCAGAGGGGTAAGCAGAAGAAAAGGTTAATATAGACATCAACTTTGTTCTCTTGTCTGACAAACAGGACAACCCACTCACATTCCGAAAGGTGATTACCATTAGGCCTGATTTGCTTGATGAGGCATTTGATTGCTGAGGATCAATTTTGCGTAGGAGTAATGCAGTGCAGAGGCCTCAGACATCACATTGCAGACAACAGAGGATCAGCAGGCATGACAATAAACCCTTAGGGGGGGGGGAGTATATATGAGGCCACACAGCTGGGTCAGGGCGAAAGGGCCAAGAGATATTCATGTTGAGATTTGTTGATCGTAATATGTAACTAGAGAAAGAGTGCCTCAGAGTCTGAGGCATGATGTTACACAGAGGGGAACTCTTACCAGTGAGCCACACAGTTGTCCTGTCTGATGCGGTGGTTCTCCTGAGTGATATTGGGGATCTCAGCCAATGGCAGCCATTTTCCTTAGAGACTCATGCTGTACACGTCCACCATGTCCTTGGCTGAAACTGTCACACCTGGATCTGTTTCTCCTGTCTTGTGCTTGTCTCCACCCCCCTCCAGGTGTTGCCCATTTCCCTCATTATCCCCTGTGCATTTATACCTGTGTTTTCTGTTTGTCTGTTGCCAGTTCGTCTTGTCTCGTCAAGCCTACCAGCGGTTTTTCCCCGGACTCATGTTTCTCATCAGCTCCTGTTTTCTAGTTCTCCCGGTTTTTGACCATTCTGCCTGCCCTGACCCTGCCTGAAGTTCTGTACCACATGACAGTGCCTTGGATTACTGACCACTGCCTGCCCTGAAACTGAGCCTGCCTGCCGTTCTGTACTTTACGGCCCTGGATTACTGACCTCTGCTTGACCTGTTGTTTGCCTGCCCCCTGTTTTGTAAATAAACTTTTGTTATTTCGAACTGTCTGCATCTGGGTCTGATAGAAACAAGAACAAAGTTTAGGAATCTACCAGAATGTGTTAATGGAGTGCCTCACAGACAAATACCTTACAAAACAATCAACTCCCCTTCAGATGAAAACTAGTCATTTGAACGTTTCATAGAAATAACTTCTGGAGAATGTCATCCAAATTCTCCTCAAGGTAACAGCTGTTCTGAAGATAAGAGATCAGAGTGGTATGTGTATATAAGTGGGTCAAGGGATTGTTTTACAGGCCATGGACCGAAGAGAGCATCAGCGATGGTAAGGCAGTGTATGATAGTGTAGCATCAGATGGTAAGGCAGTATATGATAGTGTAGCATCAGAGATGGTAAGGCAGTATATGATAGTGTAGCATCAGATGGTAAGGCAGTATATGATAGTGTAGCATCAGATGGTAAGGCAGTATATGATAGTGTAGCATCAGAGATGGTAAGGCAGTGTATGATAGTGTAGCATCAGAGATGGTAAGGCAGTGTATGATAGTGTAGCATCAGATGGTAAGGCAGTATATGATAGTGTAGCATCAGATGGTAAGGCAGTATATGATAGTGTAGCATCAGATGGTAAGGCAGTATATGATAGTGTAGCATCAGATGGTAAGGCAGTATATGATAGTGTAGCGCCAGAGATGATAAGGCAGTGTATGATGGTGTAGCATCAGATGGTAAGGCAGTATATGATAGTGTAGCGCCAGAGATGGTAAGGCAGTGTATGATGGTGTAGCATCAGATGGTAAGGCAGTATATGATAGTGTAGCACCAGAGATGATAAGGCAGTGTATGATGGTGTAGCATCAGATGGTAAGGCAGTATATGATAGTGTAGCGCCAGAGATGGTAAGGCAGTGTATGATGGTGTAGCATCAGATGGTAAGGCAGTATATGATAGTGTAGCATCAGAGATGGTAAGGCAGTGTATGATAGTGTAGCATCAGATGGTAAGACAGTATATGATAGTGTAGCATCAGAGATGGTAAGGCAGTATATGATAGTGTAGCATCAGAGATGGTAAGGCAGTGTATGATAGTGTAGCATCAGATGGTAAGGCAGTGTATGATAGTGTAGCATCAGAGATGGTAAGGCAGTATATGATAGTGTAGCATCAGAGATGGTAAGGCAGTGTATGATAGTGTAGCATCAGATGGTAAGGCAGTGTGTGATAGTGTAGCATCAGAGATGGTAAGACAGTGTATGATAGTGTAGCATCAGATGGTAAGGCAGTGTATGATAGTGTAGCATCAGAGATGGTAAGGCAGTGTATGATGGTGTAGCATCAGATGGTAAGGCAGTGTATGATAGTGTAGCATCAGAGATGGTAAGGCAGTGTATGATAGTGTAGCATCAGAGATGGTAAGGCAGTGTGTGATAGTGTAGCATCAGAGATGGTAAGGCAGTGTATGATAGTGTAGCATCAGAGATGGTAAGGCAGTATATGATAGTGTAGCATCAGAGATGGTAAGGCAGTGTATGATAGTGTAGCATCAGAGATGGTAAGGCAGTGTATGATAGTGTAGCATCAGAGATGGTAAGGCAGTGTATGATAGTGTAGCATCAGATGGTAAGGCAGTGTGTGATAGTGTAGCATCAGAGATGGTAAGGCAGTGTGTGATAGTGTAGCATCAGAGATGGTAAGGCAGTGTATGATAGTGTAGCATCAGAGATGGTAAGGCAGTGTATGATAGTGTAGCATCAGATGGTAAGGCAGTGTATGATAGTGTAGCATCAGAGATGGTAAGGCAGTATATGATAGTGTAGCATCAGAGATGGTAAGGCAGTGTATGATAGTGTAGCATCAGAGATGGTAAGGCAGTATATGATAGTGTAGCATCAGAGATGGTAAGGCAGTGTATGATAGTGTAGCATCAGATGGTAAGGCAGTGTGTGATAGTGTAGCATCAGTTGGTAAGGCAGTGTATGATAGTGTAGCATCAGATGGTAAGGCAGTGTATGATAGTGTAGCATCAGATGGTAAGGCAGTGTATGATAGTGTAGCATCAGATGGTAAGGCAGTGTATGATAGTGTAGCATCAGATGGTAAGGCAGTATATGATAGTGTAGCATCAGATGGTAAGGCAGTATATGATAGTGTAGCATCAGAGATGGTAAGGCAGTATATGATAGTGTAGCATCAGAGATGGTAAGGCAGTATATGATAGTGTAGCATCAGAGATGGTAAGGCAGTATATGATAGTGTAGCATCAGATGGTAAGGCAGTATATGATAGTGTAGCATCAGAGATGGTAAGGCAGTATATGATAGTGTAGCATCAGATGGTAAGGCAGTATATGATAGTGTAGCATCAGATGGTAAGGCAGTATATGATAGTGTAGCATCAGAGATGGTAAGGCAGTATATGATAGTGTAGCATCAGATGGTAAGGCAGTATATGATAGTGTAGCACCAGAGATGATAAGGCAGTGTATGATGGTGTAGCATCAGATGGTAAGGCAGTATATGATAGTGTAGCGCCAGAGATGGTAAGGCAGTGTATGATGGTGTAGCATCAGATGGTAAGGCAGTATATGATAGTGTAGCATCAGAGATGGTAAGGCAGTGTATGATAGTGTAGCATCAGATGGTAAGACAGTATATGATAGTGTAGCATCAGAGATGGTAAGGCAGTATATGATAGTGTAGCATCAGAGATGGTAAGGCAGTGTATGATAGTGTAGCATCAGATGGTAAGGCAGTGTATGATAGTGTAGCATCAGAGATGGTAAGGCAGTATATGATAGTGTAGCATCAGAGATGGTAAGGCAGTGTATGATAGTGTAGCATCAGATGGTAAGGCAGTGTGTGATAGTGTAGCATCAGAGATGGTAAGACAGTGTATGATAGTGTAGCATCAGATGGTAAGGCAGTGTATGATAGTGTAGCATCAGAGATGGTAAGGCAGTGTATGATGGTGTAGCATCAGATGGTAAGGCAGTGTATGATAGTGTAGCATCAGAGATGGTAAGGCAGTGTATGATAGTGTAGCATCAGAGATGGTAAGGCAGTGTGTGATAGTGTAGCATCAGAGATGGTAAGGCAGTGTATGATAGTGTAGCATCAGAGATGGTAAGGCAGTATATGATAGTGTAGCATCAGAGATGGTAAGGCAGTGTATGATAGTGTAGCATCAGATGGTAAGGCAGTGTGTGATAGTGTAGCATCAGAGATGGTAAGGCAGTGTATGATAGTGTAGCATCAGAGATGGTAAGGCAGTGTATGATAGTGTAGCATCAGATGGTAAGGCAGTGTGTGATAGTGTAGCATCAGAGATGGTAAGGCAGTGTGTGATAGTGTAGCATCAGAGATGGTAAGGCAGTGTATGATAGTGTAGCATCAGAGATGGTAAGGCAGTGTATGATAGTGTAGCATCAGATGGTAAGGCAGTGTATGATAGTGTAGCATCAGAGATGGTAAGGCAGTATATGATAGTGTAGCATCAGAGATGGTAAGGCAGTGTATGATAGTGTAGCATCAGAGATGGTAAGGCAGTATATGATAGTGTAGCATCAGAGATGGTAAGGCAGTGTATGATAGTGTAGCATCAGATGGTAAGGCAGTGTGTGATAGTGTAGCATCAGATGGTAAGGCAGTGTATGATAGTGTAGCATCAGATGGTAAGGCAGTGTATGATAGTGTAGCATCAGATGGTAAGGCAGTGTATGATAGTGTAGCATCAGATGGTAAGGCAGTGTATGATAGTGTAGCATCAGATGGTAAGGCAGTGTGTGATAGTGTAGCATCAGAGATGGTAAGGCAGTGTATGATAGTGTAGCATCAGATGGTAAGGCAGTGTATGATAGTGTAGCATCAGATGGTAAGGCAGTGTATGATAGGGTAGCATCAGATGGTAAGGCAGTGTGTGATAGTGTAGCATCAGAGATGGTAAGGCAGTGTATGATAGTGTAGCATCAGATGGTAAGGCAGTGTATGATAGTGTAGCATCAGATGGTAAGGCAGTGTATGATAGTGTAGCATCAGATGGTAAGGCAGTGTGTGATAGTGTAGCATCAGAGATGGTAAGGCAGTGTATGATAGTGTAGCATCAGATGGTAAGGCAGTGTGTGATAGTGTAGCATCAGAGATGGTAAGGCAGTGTATGATAGTGTAGCATCAGAGATGGTAAGGCAGTGTATGATAGTGTAGCATCAGAGATGGTAAGGCAGTGTATGATAGTGTAGCATCAGAGATGGTAAGGCAGTGTGTGATAGTGTAGCATCAGAGATGGTAAGGCAGTGTATGATAGTGTAGCATCAGAGATGGTAAGGCAGTGTGTGATAGCGTCGCATATGATTCATCAGCACTGAAATCATGTGGGATAATAGGTCAGATGGTTTTAAGCTTTTGCTTCTTGTTGCAGTTGCTTGGTGTCAATCAATGGATGACAGGCACACATCTTTCCAAAGAAGCTTTTTCATTTACTTTCAACGAGATAGCCTTGCCATCTCATCGTGAAGTACCCCCACTCACAGCCCGCAAATGAAAGAACCACTGAATGGAAATATTGGAAAGGAAAAGTGCAATACACTGCTGAAATTCAATGGAATTATTTTCTTCAGCTTTACAAACGCCAAGACTACCTTGGTGTTTTGTGTTTACATGCTCTCCAATTGATTTTTTATATTTTTTATAAATCTTGCCATTTTGCAGCTATTCAGTGATACCACAAAATGGAGAAATAAAATGTTTTGTCACATGCTCCGACTACAACAGGTGTAGGTAGACCTTACCATGAAATGCTTACTTACAAGCCCTTAAACAACAATACAGTTCAAGAAATACAGTTAAGAAAAAATTTACTAAATAAACTAAAGTAAAAATTCAATCAAAAGCACCACAATAAAATAACAATAACGAGGCTATATACAGGGGGTACCGAGTCAATGTCCGGGGATACAGGTTAGTTGAGAGAATTTGTGCATGTAGGTAGGGGTAAATTGACTATGCATAGATAATAAACAGCGAGTAGCAGCAGTGTAAAAACAAAGAGAAGTAGGGTGGGGGGTGTCTATGTAAATAGTCCGGGTGGCCATTTGATTCATTGTTCAGCAGTCTTATGGCTCGGAGGTAGAAGCTGTTAAGGAGCCTTTTGGACCTAGACTTGGCGCTCTGGTACAACTTCTTGTGCGGTAGCAGAGAGAACAGTCTATGACTTGGGTGACTGGAGTCTGGAAAAAAATGTCTGCCTTCCACTGATACCACCTAGCATATAGTGTAGGTCCTGGATGGCAGGAAGCATGGCCCCAGTGATGTACTGGGCACTCTACCCTCTGTAGAGCCTTACGGTCGGATGCTGAGCAGTTGCCATACCAGGCAGTGATGCAAC
Organism: Oncorhynchus nerka; assembly: GCF_034236695.1. Taxonomy (NCBI): domain Eukaryota; kingdom Metazoa; phylum Chordata; class Actinopteri; order Salmoniformes; family Salmonidae; genus Oncorhynchus; species Oncorhynchus nerka. Next base: position 33,802,809 of record NC_088415.1, read on the forward strand.
CTGTCAGGATGCTCTCGACTTTTTGAGGATCTGGGGGATCCATGCCAAATCTTTTCAGTCTCCTGAGGGGAAAAGGTGTTGTCGTACCCTCTTCATGCCTGTCTTGTTGTGTTTGGACCATGATCATTTGTTGGTGATGTGGACACCAAGGAACTCGCAACTCTCGACCAGCTCCACTACAGCCCCATCGATGTGAATGGGGGCGTGTTTGGCCCTTCTTTTCCTGTAGTTCATGATCAGCTCTTTTGTCTTGCTCACGTTGAGGGAGAGGTTATTGTCCTGGACCTCCTCCCTATAGACTGTCTCATTGTTGTCGGTGATCAGGCCTACCACTGTGTCGTCAGCAAACTTAATGATGGTGTTGGAGTCGTGCTTGGCCACGCAGTCATAGGTGAACGGGGATTGGTCCGTCAGGAAATCCAGGATCCAGTTGCATAGGGAGGTGTTTAGTCCAAGGGTCCTTAGCTTAGTGATAAGCTTTGTGGGCACTATGGTGTTGAACACTGAGCTGTAGTCAATAAACAGCATTCTCACATCGGTGTTCCTTTTGTCCAGGTGGGAAAGGGCAATGTGGAGTGCTATTGAGATTGTGTCATCTGTGGTTCCCTTGGGGTGGAATGCAAATTGGAGTGGGTTTAGGGTTTCCGGGATGATGGTGTTGATGTGAGCCATGACCAGCCTTTCAAAGCACTTCATGGCTACCAACGTGAGAGCTGCAGGGCAGTAGTCATTTAGGAAGATTATCTTCGCTTTCTTGGGCACAGTGACTTTGGTCTGCTTGAAACAAGTAGGTATTACAGACTCGGTCAGGGAGAGGCTGAAAATGTCAGTGTAGACACTTGCCAGTTGGTCCGTGCATTCTGAGTACACATGCTAGTAATCTGTCTGGCCCCACGGCCTTGTGAATGTTGACCAGTTTAAAGGTCTTGCTCACACTGTCATCCGGAACAGCTGGTGCTCTCATGCATGCTTCAGTTTTCCTTGCCTCAAAGCGAGCATAAAATACATTTACCTCGTCTGGTAGGCTCGCGTCACTGGGCAGCAGAAATGTGAAATTCTCGTGACAGTTCATTTCATGTCCCGTATGTTCAAGTGTAAAGCACATTGTAGGGACATCTGAGGGACCAATAGGACTTAGATTTGTCAATTTTGAGATATTGATTACCAGTCTTTAAATCATTTCTGTAGTGTGTCCTGGCAGTGTTACAACTCATAGATTACCTGATCATTAAGTCATGAAAACCTTCAGTAACAGGTGCTGTTTGTTGGTGACAAGCAAAAAGTATTCACATTAGTTATATAACATCCAACAAGGACATTACATGAAGAACATGTAGCATATCATTCTAAAGGAAGCTCTGAAATCATGCAAATTCCTTATTAAAGTGAGCGTTTTTGTTTTTCAACACCATTCTGGTCAAATTAGTGTATTGCTGGAAAGGAAATTCGTGCAGATTGAGATTTTGGTTTCCCAACCAAAGTCATTGGGTCTTATTTCAAATGGCTGCAGAATCAGTGTCATACCACCACCTTGTGGAGGCCATGAGAAAAGAAGCCCACTTTCCTGGTTTTGATCATGGGGAATAGCTTGATGTAGCCTACCACTACCATGGCAACTGCATCAAGTTACCATGGAGTTAACATACTGTCACCAGGATACAAAAGAGAAGCTGTTGACAAGGAGTTTAATCACCTCAGTGAGGGTCCCAGACTATAATGATATGACGTTTGAGGAAGACCTCTACTACAGCAGTGTTCCCTGTGTGCCATTTGACGTATTGTAGAGATTGATACTAGAACGGGATCTATGGCCATAGGTCAGACATCAAAATATCACAAGATTTGTGATTTACCGTTTAGGTCCAAAAGGCTCCTTAACAGCTTCTACCCCCAAGTCATAAGACTGCTGAACAATTAATCAAATGGCCACCCGGACTATTAACATTGACAGTCCCCCTCTGTTAGTCACTTTACCCCTACCTACATGTACAGATGACCTTGACTAGCTTTTACCCCTGCACATTGACTCAGTGCTGGTACCCCCCTCTTTATAGTCTTGTTATTGTTATTTCTTTGTTACTTTTTGTTTTAGTTTTTACTTTAGTATATTTTCTTAACTCAATTTTATAACTGCATTGTTGGTTAAGGGCTTGTAAGTAAGCATTTCACAGTAAGGTCGACATCTGTTGTATTCAACGTGTGACAAATAATCTGTTTTGTTTTACTCCCGCCCCGCTGGCAGGTACAAAAGTAAGGTTTCGGTAGTTCTGTTTTTGGTATATTTAAACTAATTCACCCTAGAAATTAAATTACAGTTGCTAATGATAGAGGCAGGGGTGCAACTTTCAGAGGGGACGGGTAGGCTGTTTTTCATTTACAGCCAGCTGGATTTAGGACCGCACAGACACCAGAGAGTGTTCAGATAGGCTGTGTGAAGGCAAAGCTTCTGAAAGTCTGGCGTATTGGACCAGCACCGGAGAGATGAACAGAAGCAGCTGCTGTCTGTGTTGCGCTTTTTCTCTGAGTTGAAAAAACAAGCAGGAACCGTTTACTCTTTTGTTGACTGATCTAGCTGGCAAGGTAACTTCTGTTTGACAGAAAAATAAAAAATACATACTCCCAGTGCTGAGCTACTAGTGTACCTGATGTTATGTTAACTAATGTTTAATCCCCTCTCTACTGAAGTGAATGAACTAGTAGCAGCTAGTTAGCTAGCTAGGAGCTACGACAGCCAGTTCAGCTCTAACTAGCCTCTGGCTCTATCAGGTAGCAGAATTTAACAGCTGTTGTGTGTATGGAAATGTTTTGTAGCATTTGTTTTCTCCCATTTCAACATAAGTAAATTTGATGTACCATTAGCTAGCAGAGCTGGCCTAAAGTTGGTTAATGTTAGCTAGCTACCTAGCTCACAAACTTCAGCTATTATTTTTGTCCCAATCACAATAGACCTGTGTAGTAACTTGAAAAGGAATGCCCACACGCATTTAAATATTACTTTCCTTTACTTTCAACCTAAGAAATAAAAGGTGTACAGAAACAGCAAAATGATACAGCCCACTAAACATGTGGTAGAGTTGCATTGTACAGATCTGAATCTGGGTGATGACCTCATCAAAGGAGAAAGGTCATGCTCAATGCCAATAATAACCATGCACACATGAATATCAATCATACTTATCAATCATACTATACCGCAGGTAAGTGCAATCCATATTCAATTTAATAATTTATAGTGTTCACACGATAACAACCCAAATGAAACCAGCGACCAAATCATTGAAGACTGATATTCTGACATTTTTTTTAAGCCCAACGTGAGTTTTTATTAGTCAGTATAACAATGTTATGGATCTGTCAGTTTCTCAAGCTAATTCCCTAATATTCACACTGACACAGTAGAAACAGTTCTACAGGCTTCACTGTCATTCTGCACAGTCAGTACACAACACTATGCTCATCATAGCTGGATCAGATGGTGACAGGTGTCCCTACAGGGTCAGACAGCCAGAGAACCAGTCTACAGAGCTCAGGTGAATTTTGCAGTATATTATAACAATCAGTGAATGGATACAAAATTCTATCTTGAGTTGATGGGTAAACTACAGTCTGGGATCTGGGAATAATGGTCATTTCACTTATTGTCTCATTTGATTCTATTCTTGGATAATATGATGTATAAATGTACACCAATGTAATTATTTATCATCCCTCATCTGAGCAGGATCAGATGGGAACAGGGGTCTCATCAGAGTCGGGCAGCCAGGGAAGATCAGTCTGTGGCGGAGCTGTGGTGAATTTATGCAGATACAACACTTTTAATTTTAAATGTAACCTTTATTTAACTAGGCAAGTCAGTTAAGAACAAATTCTTATTTACAATGACGGCCTACACCTGCCAAACCCAGACAACGCTGGGCCAATTGTGTGCCTCCCTATGGGACTCTCAATCACGGCCGGTTGTGATACAGCCTGGATGATGTACCATTTACTTTCTCTGTGCAGCAAATACTGGACATGCAAGAAGCTTCAAAGATCACAACTATTTTAAGGCAGTCTGACAAACCTCAAGTTGATTTCCAAACTGTATCAAGGGTTGATAGAGGCTTTCACTGACGACACAAAGCACGTAAAATAAAAATGTGAGGAAGACCTGGGAGACGCTATTGATGTTGAGGAATGCATACAGACATGTTAGAATGTTCATGTAATCTCAGACATACATTACCGTAGTTGAAGACCGTACATAGAACGTACTATATGCTAGTGAAACGGAATATTATGCACACAAATGTAATTATTCAGATGGAGGTGTAAAACACAAAAGGGGACATATTTGCATATGTTGTGGTCTTGTGAAGGCTGGCTGAATTCTGTCAAAGGTTATGTTAATTTGTCTCAGCATGTCTACAGATTCTCCGTTCTCCCTGTTTTTGTTTGTCTTGAAATGTACTGGAGACTTATCAGATAAAACGGTCTAACCTAGCATTTATAACGGCTAAGAAATGCATTGCCTATTTAACTAGGCAAGTCAGTTAAGAACAAATTATTATTTACAATGACGGCCTACACCGACCAAACCCGGACGACGCTGGGACAATTGTACACCGTCATTTAATAGTACGTTTGGTTATCCTCCCACAATGATTGGCAGAAATGTAAAATTATGTATCATTAGATTTGATTTATTATAAGATTAAGGGTATACTGTGCAACTTTCATAAGGTATGGATGCCTTTATATGATATACAGTAAGACAAAAGGAGTCTGTATTGAAATCATGCCCACGCCAGGGGAGATACCTATTTAGACAATCCCTAGCTGCTGGGCTGCTCAGTCCTGGCCCTGGGGTCTGCCGTACTGTTGGTTGACACTCTGGCCCAACACACCTGAACCAATAATGAATGATTCACTAAGATCCTAAAGCTGAATTCTGTGCTTCCAACTTTGTGGCAACAGATTGGGGGAAGACCCTTTCCTGTTTCAGCATGACAATGCCCCTGTGCACAAAGTGAGGTCCATACAGAAATGGTTTGTTGAACGGTGTGGAAGAACTTGACTGGCCTGCACAGAGACCTGACCTCAACCCCATCATAAAAATGGAGCTCTATAGGAGAAAGCCCCCAGCTGTTTTCTACGAAATTCTAAGAACAAGAAAGTGGCTTGCGTCTTGTGACCGTAGCGTACACATTGGTAAATATGGCACAAACAAACCTAAGAGATGGGTAGTAGCAATTCCATCTAATGCTTTGTAGTAAAACCTTAATCAGCCCTAGTGTCACACCCTCCTGGTATGATGGCGCCGACAGATGGTCGCTTCGCGTTCTTGGGAAACTATGCAGTATTTCTTTTTTTATGTATTATTTCTTACATTGTTACCCCAGAATCTTAAGTCTTATTACATACAGCCGACGGAGCGGTCTTCTGGTCAGGCTCCATAGATGGGCACATTGCTCACCGCTCCCGAGTATACTACTCGCCAATGTCCAGTCTCTTGACAACAAGGTAGATGAAATTCGAGCAAGGGTTGCCTTCCAGAGAGACATCAGATTGTAACATTCTCTGTTTCATGGAAACATGGCTCACTCGATATGTCATCAGAGTCGGTACAGCCACCCGGTTTCTTCACGCATCGCGCCGACAGAAACAAACATCTCTCTAGTAAGAAGGGCGGGGGTGTATGATTTAACGGGTCATGGTTTGATCATAACATACAGGAACTCAAGTCCTTTTGTTCACCTGACCTAGAATTCCTTACAATCAAATGCCGACCGCATTATCTACCAAGAGAATTCTCTTTGATTATAATCACAGCTGTGTATATTCCCCCCAAGCAGGCCCTGAAAGAACTTCATTGGGCTCTATGTAAACTGGAAACCGTATATCCTGAGGATGCATTTATTGTAGCTGGGGATTTTAACAAAGCTAATCTGAAAACAAGGCTCCCTAAATGTTATCAGCATATCGAATGTGCTACCCGGGCTGGCAGCATTCTGGATCATTGCTACTCTAACTTCCGCGATGCATACAAAGCCCTCCCTCGCCCTCCTTTCGGCAATTCTGACCATGACTCCATTTTGTTGCTCCCAGCCTATAGATAGACACTAAAACAGGAAACGCCCATGCTCAGGTCTGTTCAACGCTGGTCTGACGAATCGGATTCCATGCTTCAAGAATGCTTCAATCACGTGGACTGGGATTTGTTCCAGATCGCCTCAGACAACATTGATGTATATGCTGATTTGGTGAGCGAGTTTATTAGCAAGTGCATTGGTGAGTGCACGATGCACGGCCCACTACACTGACACGGCCCACGACCAAAACCTGCAGGCTCTCCTTTACCGGAGCCAATGTGAGTAAAATATTTAAACGTGTTAACCCAGACGGCATCCCTAGACTCAGAGCATGCGTGTCCTCAGAGCATGCGCAGACCAGCTGGCTGGTGTGTTTACGGACATATTCAATCAATCTCTATCCCAGTCTGCTGTTCCCACATGCTTCAAGAGGGCCACCATTGTTCATGTTCCCAGGAAAGCTAAAGTCATTTGGCTCAGTTACCATCACCCTGTAGCACTCATTTCCGTCATCATGAAGTGTTTAGAGAGACTAGTCAAGGATCATATCACCTCTACCCTACCTGACACCCTAGGCCCACTCCAATTTGCTTACCGACACAATAGGTCCACAAACGACACAATCACACTGCACACTGCCCTAACCCATCTTTACAAGAGGATGTTCATCGATTACAGCTCAGCATTTAATTAACACCATAGTACCTGGGACCCTGGGTCTCGACCTCACCCTGTGCAACTGGGTCCTGGACTTTCTGACGGGCCGCCTCCCAGGCGGTGAGGGTAGGAATCGTCCCTCTTCCTCCCCCACCGGTGCAGGGTTCTTCTTTCTTTTTGGAGAAGGACAAGACCTTGCATCTGTGTATCGACTACCGGGGTCTCAATGACATTACAGTTAAAAAAACGTTATCGAGAGACCACTCATCTCCTCAGCTTTCGAGCCTCTTCAGGGGGCAACCATCTTCTCCGAGTTGGATCTTCGGAATGCCTCCCATCTGGTTTGAATACGGGAAGTGGACCAATGCTCCCGCAGAGTTCCAGGCCCCGGTCAATGATGTGCTCCGAGGCATGTTGAACCGATTTGTTTGTCTACCTCGACGACATCCTCATCTCTTCCCAGTCAGCTCAAAACCACATCTTCCATGTCCTCCACCGTCTCCTGGAGAATGCCTTCCTTTTTCTCAAGTTTTGACATTTTTTTGTGTGTTTTTTTGTTGTTGAATTTGACCCCTTTTTCTCCCCAATTTCGTGGTAGACCTCAGTTAAAGCTTGGTCGCAAATGGGTCTTCCAAATGGACAATGACCCCCCAGCATACTTCCAAAGTTGTGGCAAAATGGCTTCAGGACAACAAAGTCAAGGTATTGGAGTGGCCATCACAAAGCCCTGACCTCAATACCATAGAAAATGTGTGGGCAGAACTGAAAAAGCGTATGCGAGCAAGGAGGCCTACTAACCTGACTCAGTTTAACCAGCTCTGTCAGGAGGAATAGACCAAAATTCACCCAACTTATTGTGGGAAGCTTCCTAAAACGTTTGACCCAAGTTAAACAATTTAAAGGCAATGCTACCAAATACTAATTGAGTGTATGTAAACTTTGACCCATTGAATGTGATGAAAGAAATAAAAGCTGAAATAAATAATTCTCTCTACTATTATTCTGACATTTCACGTTCTTAAAATAATGTGGTGATCCTAACTGACCTAAAACAGGGAATTTTTACTTCGATTAAATGTCAGGAATTGTGAAACTGAGTTTAAATGTATTTGGCTAAGGTGTATGTAAACTTCTGACCTGTTCATATTATCTCGACTATCCTGTGCCCCCGCACATTGACTCTGTACCGGTACCCCCTGTATATAGCCTCACTACTGTTATTTTATTGCTACATGCCATATTAGGAAACCCTTGTTCCTTGTGGGTACCAATACTATGGTGAATCATACTAGCAGTTCCCTAATTCCCATCACCTACACACCATTTTTTTTGTGCTTGTGCTGTGGGGAGACCAATCTAAGTCTGAGTGCTCATTGACTCTGGGGCTGATGAGTTTTATGGATGCCACTATTGCTTCGGAGCTTGGTATTCCCTCTCAGCCTCTCTGTCTCCATGGATGCTAGGGCACTGGACAGCCACTCTATAGAGGAAGTCACCCATAGTACTGTGCCCATTCAATTAGGGGTTCTGGTAACCACTGTGAGACCACAGTTCTTCCTCATTGCATCTCCCCATGTTCCGGTTGTTTTCGGATTTTCCTGGCTCCAAAAGTTGTGTCCTCAACACAGTCCTGTCCAGACTGACCTGTCATCCAGGGACCCGTTGTACACTAGCCTGCCTTCGACAGTGTTTCTGGAGGCCCACAATGGTCCCTGTCATCTCTGCCTTTGTCACCAGCGTGTTTTTTTCTTCTTCCCGTAGTCCTTTCGCTATTCTCTTTTTGATAGTCTTCCTGGTTTTAACCCCTGCTTGACTCTGGACTACTTTTCCGCCTGCCTGATCATCCTGCCTGCCCTGACCTTGATTCTGCCTGCCCTGACCTTGATTCTGCCTGCCCTGACCTTGATTCTGCCTGCCCTGACCTTGATTCTGCCTGCCCTGAACTTGATTCTGCCTGCCCTGACCTTGATCCTGCCTGCCCTGACCTTGATCCTGCCTGCCCTGATCTTGATCCTGCCTGCCCTGACCTTGATTCTGCCTGCCCTAACCTTGATTCTGCCTGCCCTGACCTTGATTCTGCCTGCCCTGACCTTGATTTTGCCTGCCCTGAACTTGATTCTGCCTGCCCTGACCTTGATCCTGCCTGCCCTGACCTTGATCCTGCCTGCCCTGATCTTGATCCTGCCTGCCCTGAACTTGATTCTGCCTGCCCTGACCTTGATCCTGCCTGCCCTGACCTTGATCCTGCCTGCCCTGACCTTGATCCTGCCTGCCTGATCATCCTACCTGCCCTGACCTTGATTCTGCCTGCCCTGACCTTGATCCTGCCTGCCCTGACCTTGATCCTGCCTGCCCTGACTTTGATCCTGCCTGCCCTGACTTTGATCCTGCCTGCCCTGATCTTGATCCTGCCTGCCCTGAACTTGATTCTGCCTGCCCTGACCTTGATCCTGCCTGCCCTGACCTTGATCCTGCCTGCCCTGACCTTGATCCTGCCTGCCTGATCATCCTGCCTGCCCTGACCTTGATTCTGCCCTTCAGTACCTTTTTGACCCTTTTGCCTGTCCATGACTATTCTCTTGCCTTACAATATTTATTAATCCAATAGGGTAAGACTCCAACCATCTGCCTCCTGTGTCTGCATCTGGGTCTCGCCTTGTGTCATGATACCTTTGTGTCATGATACCTTTGGATCATGACCAGACTGTCAAAGCAGCAGTGGTTACAGAAGTCGCTCTGTGTGAGGGATTAAGATCTGAGATATCGGAAACACACAACTTACCATGGAAAGGCCAGAGTAAAAACAAGCATTACACTCTGCTATTGGAAATGTTTTTGCAGTTGTTCCTACAATCTGTCAGACATGACTGACTTAGAATATGTGGACAACTACAAATACCTAGGTGTCTGGTCAGACTAAACTCTCCTTCCAGGCTCACATCAAACCTCTCCAATTCAAAGTTAAATCAAGAATTGGCTTCCTATTTCGCAACAAAGCATCCTTCACTCATGCTGCCAAACATACCCTTGTAAAACTGACCATCCTACCGATCCTCGACTTCAGCGATGTCATTTACAAAATAGCCTCCAATACCCTACTCAATAAATTGGATGCAGTCTATCACAGTGCCATCTGTTTTGTCACCAAAGTCCCATATACTACCCACCACTGCGACCTGTAAGCTCTCGTTGGCTGGCCCTCGCTTCATACTTGTCGCCAAACCCACTGGCTCCAGGTCATCTACAAGACCCTGCTAGGTAAAGTCCCCCCTTATCTCAGCTCGCTGGTCACCATAGCAGCACCCACCTGTAGCACACGCTCCAGCAGGTATATCTCTCTGGTCACCCCCAAAACCAATTATTTCTTTGGCCGCCTCTCCTTCCAGATCTCTGCTGCCAATGACTGGAACGAACTACAAAAATCTCTGAAACTGGAAACACTTATCTCCCTCACTAGCTTTAAGCACCAGCTGTCAGAGCAGCTCACAGATTACTGCACCTGTACATAGCCCATCTATAATTTAGCCCAAACAACTACCTCTCCCCCTACTGTATTTATTTATTTATTTTGCTCCTTTGCACCCCATTATTTATATTTCTACATTGCACATTCTTCCACTGCAAATCTACCATTCCAGTGTTTTACTTGCCATATTGTATTTACTTCGCCACCATGGACTTTTTCTTTTTTTGCCTTTACCTCCCTTATCTCACCTCATTTGCTCACATTGTATATAGACTTATTTTTCTACTGTATTATTGACTGTATGTTTGTTTCACTCCATGTGTAACTCTGTTGTGTGTCGAACTGCTTTGCTTTATCTTGGCCAGGTCGCAATTGTATATGAGAACTTGTTCTTAACTTGCCTACCTGGTTAAATAAAATAAATAAACTGTCAGACAGATGAGATGGTTTTGACTAGGCTGTTTGACACGAACATCATGGGTGCAGTTTTCATGCTTAGTCTCCTGACTTCTTTATGCTGTCAGTATCCTTTCAAGAAGTTAATGTACACTGAGTGTACAAAACATTAGGAACATCTGCTCTTTCCATGACATGGACTGACCAGGTGAAAGCTATGATCTCTTATTGATATTTCTTGTTAAATCCAGGGGAGGAGACAAGTTAAAGAATCATTTGAGACATGGATTGTGTATCTGTGCCATTGAGGGTGAATGGGCAAAACAAAATATTTAATGCCTTTGAATGGGTTATGGTAGTAGGTGCCATGCGCACCGGTTTAAGTGCGTCAGCAACTGCAAAGCTGCTGGGTTTTTCAAGCTCAACAGTTTCCCGTGTGTATCAAGAATGGTCCACCAGCCAACTTGACACCTGTGGGAAGCATTGGAGTCAACATGGGCCAGCATCTCTGTGAAATGCATTCAACACCATGTAGAGTCCATACTCTGATGAACTGCGGCTGTTCTGATGTCAAATGGGTATACAACCCTATTAGGAAGGTGTTCCTAATGTTTTGTACACTGTTTTCTTTATTAGAGGAAAGCTGAAACTGAGATCATTGTATTGAGGGTTTTCCTCTTACAAGACTCCTAAGAGTCCCCCGATAACAAGTCTTGGAGCATTACCAGGAAGAGAACAGTATATGCCACAATAAAAATAAGGTACCCTTGATTATGCAACACATGTTACATAATACGTTAAGCATGATGAAAGGAACAAATGACTCCTTAACCTCTGAAGTCATCACAGCTGATGAGCATTAGAGCTATGACAGCTCAGCCATGTAAGTTCAATACAAACCTGCATGGTGTTTGTCCAGCCATATGGGAAGCATATGGTGTCTGTCTTTTCACCTTCATGAAATAACGAACAGTTTCTTTGAAATGCTTTTTAGCAGTAGTACTACTTCAATAGAGGCATACAAGCATTGCAAACTAATTCTGTTAATTTAATGTACTTATACTGCATTTAAAATGATCCAAATTACTGTACAGAATTAAGGAAGCTAGTGAATAAGAAATCTACTCTCTGATTGCTATGGACTATGCATGACAGGATTAAAATACCAACCCAATGGCTACAGTTTTAAATGGAGACCACCACACCAATCACATTTCAGGAAAGATGGCTGGACTGTCACCTGTCATTATGTGGTGAAGTCAGCGATGAGTTTTTCTGTCTGTTGGTACCACTGACTCCCTCTCACTCCACAACCTATTTCAGCATATAGCTACCATTCCCAGACCACCCTCCCTCTTTGAGGAACAGTCTGCCTAAATACAGGGAGAGCCTCCTCTTGATCAGTCACTGTGTCTGGTTACTAGCTGGCTGGCAGAGAAATCAAACCCATTTCCCCAAATATTTACTACCAAGCAAAACATTGGAGGCAGCGAGGAAATACCCAAGCCATCAAATACAGTCTGAGTGGAACTAATAGTATGTGAGCTGTAGAAAGGCCACAGGAAGGTAAGCTACATTCAACTTAACATTGCAAGTTCATACAGAGTAGGGTCAACCCTGATTTAATTTAAACAAACCCTGAGGGATGTACTAAGATTGAGACCAGTCGGGTATCAGGAATTACCATACTTTGTCTATTTGTAGTTTTGAATTATGCCATTGTGACAATATCAGTTTAACTGTTCTACACTGGACCATACTGTATTTTCCCCCAATCAATCGGAACGAGCGCAGTATCTCTGTGAAGACTTGATTCCTGTCGTCAATTTGTTATAACGCAATATTTCCTGCTGCACACAATGTAATTTAAAATGCAATGTTATTAATGAGATGTGGGTTAAAGTTTGGGTAGGCTATTTAAAAAAAAAGAAAAAGATGTATCAGCCTTTCACTGTGGTGTGTTCAACTGAATGCGTCTTCTACATTTAACCCAACCCCTCTGAATCAGAGGAGCGGGGGGCTGCCTTAATCGAAATCCACGTCATCGGCGCCCGGGGAGCAGATGTTGTTGGGGGTAACTGCCTTGCTCAAGGACAGAACAGCAGACTTTTCCACCTTGTCTGCTGAGGGATTCGAACCAGCAACCTTTTGTTCTTATCTGTTAGGCTAACGGCCATCCCGTAAGGTCAGGCATAGTGACTGCATATGAAGTCATTGCAGTAGGCAGGCCTGGGTTCAAACACTATTTGACTCCTTAACATTTTTTTAAATAGTGTTTGCTTTAGCCTGCCTGGAGTGCCTGGTGGGTGGTGTTTGCACTTTTTTAGACTATTCTATTGGTTACATTGCAATAGAAAAGCTCAATCAAGCACATAGTACATACAGTATTTAAAATTATTTCAAATAGTAATTGAACCCAGGTCTGCCAGTAGGTTACCAGCATGGTCACAGCTAACTATAGCATGAGGTGTGCACAGTCAGTGTTTGTCATAATAAAATCAGTTCAATCATGAGACAGAGAGCAACATAACAGGAAGGGAATGCTTGGCATCCTGATGTTCATTCCAGTCATACACTGTTTATTTAGTATGGTGCTATGACTGCCAAGATGTGAAACTCTCAAATCTCTTTTGGACTCTTTCCCTGTAGAATTAACAATTTAAATGAAACTGTAGCTCGTATGAATTTCACATTTTCAGAGTTTTCCATTTTGTTTAGCAGATCTGATTTGCGCCCCTGTGCTCACACGGGCACAACTTTCACTTGGGACGGGGAACATGCCCCCCCCCCCCCCACATTCTGAAATTGCATTTTTGTCGGGTAGGCTGAGGTCAGGTCGGGTAGGCTGTTATGTCCCCCCCACTTCTAATGCCAAAGTTTCACCCCTGCAACAGTATATACTTCTTGTTTTTGAATGTGTTGTCCCTTTTTTTTCATGGATACATTTTTTATCCTGTCCACCAGAGGTGGGAAACTCCAGTCCTCAAGGGCTTGATTGGTGTCAAACCTTTTCTCCATCCCTAGCAAACACAGCTGATTAATCTAATTGCATTCTAAACTGAAGATCACGATTAGGTGATCATTGGAGTCAGGTGTGTTAGCTGGGCCTGGGGAAAAACTGTGACACCAATCAGACCCTTGAGGACTGGAATTGCCCACCCTTGCTGTACACTAATCTCTCGGATCAGTTTGTGAAGAAATGTGAGAAACTCAGCACTCTGATTGATTTGCAATACTGAACTGTGCCCATATTTCATCAGGTTTCATTTAGATTGCTAGACTAAGCCTCTCACTATGTATCAGTTGGGAGGTACACATGTAAGTGAAGTTCAAATATTTTAGACTCAGAACAGTCAATCAGAGCAGCATTTCTGGGTGATTCCACGTCAGCGGTCCGAGCAGAAAATATTTTTGGTGTCTCAGATTGTTCTGGCAATTCTCACATAGGAACTTCATTGGGAGGAAGGATGTTTTTTACATTCGTATCACAAATGTTTTTTTTAATCATGTTGACATCAGCAATTTTAGGCCCTTTTTAGACCTACTGTATACAGTAGATGCCTCCTGTAAGACACTATGATCTGTGAACAGTACATGATACAGACAACATCTTGGTGTCATTCTACTCCTTATAGTGTGCTCTAACTTATTGAGTATATCTAGATTCTGAAATTAACAAGGTGGGCTCTCTGGTACTTTTAATGATTTGAACCAATCACAGCCCTCCTGTAGGATTGCACATTCAGCAAGTCACTAGCAGGAGTTCCCTTTGAATCAATTTTCCCATTCACGGTGTTGGTGGTGCTCATAAAATTGATCCATTCACGGTGTTGGTGGAGCTCATAAAATTGATCATACTGTCACGCCCTGGTCTATGTATTTTGTGTTTTTCTTCATGTATTGGGTCAGGCCAGGGTGTGGCATGGAGTTTTTGTATTGTGGTGTGTTTTGTCTGGGGGTTTTGGTGTGTATGTTAGTGGGATTGTAGCTTAGTAGGGTGTTCTAGGAAAGTCTATGGCTGTCTGGAGTGGTTCTCAATCAGAGGCAGGTGGTTATCGTTGTCTCTGATTGGGAACCATATTTAGGCAGCCATATTCTTTGGTTGTATTGTGGGTGATTGTCCTGAGTGTCTTGATGTCCGTGTTAGATGTTAGTTGACACATGTATAGGCTGTTTTCGGTTTTCGTTTCGTTTATTGTTTTGTGTTTAGATTCGTGTTACGTTTGTTTATTAAAACATGAATCGCAATGACACGCTGCGTTTTGGTCCGACTCTCCTTCACCATTAGAAAGCCGTTACACATACCTTCAGAATTTGTCACATCTGCTCCTGCTACAACCTCTGGTGTTCATCCGATGTCTTGACCTGCAGTTTTCCCCCTGTACTCTCTCTCCCTCTGATTGGAGACAGGTGTGCTGGAGTCAGACCAGATCCCTACCAGCTGCAAATCGTTCCATAAATCAAGACCTCTACATATACTCATTCCTGCCACTTCCACTCTGGCAGATCGTAATCTCTGCTCATTATCGCTCTGTCTCCTGTTCCACATCTCACCACCCAACCACCTTGCTCTGGATTTTACTCACCACCACTACCTTGGATTCCCCTCAGGACCCGTTTACCCTGTTCAACTCGGCCAACTCCAACCTCACTCTACACTTGCTTTTTTCTGCAACTCATCTGAGCTACCCCGGTTCTGCATTCCATATTTCTCTATCTACAATAAACATTTTGGTTCATTCATCCCTGCTTCCTCTTCGGAATCCACTCTTGGGTTCCCCCGTTTCGCTCCGCATAACAGAATTAGCAGAGAGCCCACTCTGGAAATGTTCCAAACAATGTCATAAAATGAACAAAATAAAAGGTAGTTTTGACATACTAATATTAAAATCAGAATCAAGACACTATTTTAGAGCACACTAGGAGGATAATGCCACCAAGATGTTGTCTCTACCATGTACCGTTCACAGATCATAGTGTCTTTCACAGGAGGCATGTTTCGGTTTAAAAATGTCCACTTTCATCATTTTAACAGAGGATTGCCAGGACAATCTGAGATGCCAATAATATTTCCCGCTGACGTGGAATCCCCTTTCTGTTAAACAAGAGGTCACGGCTAATTGTTTGAATGTTGCGTTGTTGACTAAGTCTTAATGATATATGATTTATTGAAGTGTCATGCGCCTACCAGTGACCAGCCCACATGGGCTTACAAGACACTACAGAACAAAATAACATTTTGACAAATTATACACATACAATAATCATGGCAAGTAAAGCTACCATCTAGCCACACTACACAAAAAAAGTACATTTATCCTTCTCCAGTCATTGTGAACAAACTGAGCAATCCCAAACACTCCCTGTCTGAAACAGAATTCAAGCATCTGTTCATCCCGTAACCCTGATGTGTTCTAGTTATTACCAGAACATTTACAAAAAAGAAAGTCTGTCATACAGACGATTGTTTTCAATTTCCCCAAGATCACACAGTAGGTAAAGGATCTCCTCTGTTAAATCTACCCCTCTCTATAGCCAGATGAAGGGTGCTGGAGTTGAGTTGTGCCTAATCAGAACTTTGTTTATGTGTTAGATTCAGGCGGACATATGGTTTAGGGATGTAGATCTCTGAGTGTACATTCTAAATTTAGGTTTAAACCAAACAACTTCCCAGTTCTCCTTGTGGATCAGAAAACACTTGTCCTTGATTTGGTTAATACCACATGGTGATTTTTTTTCCTATATACATATACATATAGTACCAGTCATGAGTTCAGACACACTGTCACGCCGGTGTAAAGGATTTGGAGACAGGCGCAGGAATGCACAATAGGGGTTTTTAATACACCCAAAACAAACACGTATACAAAACACTGGGCTGTACCCAAACAAAAGAGAGAGGGTAAACCTTGATGAACAACACGATACCCGTAATACACAATCTATAAAGCACGCAGCATAACAGCTGCACCAACACATAGGTACTCACACGGCCAACGGACATGGGAACAATAATCGACAGCCCAATGGAAATGGGAACAGAGGGCACATATATAATATGCTAATCAGGGGAAATGGGAACCAGGTGTGTGTAATCAGACAAGACAGTCCGGGGTTGATGATAATGAATCCTGTTCAGTGAAGCCTAGAAAGCATGTGACGTAGACCTCCAGAACTGGTACACAGAATGAGCAGTAGTACTGGGGGGATCCGTGACGCACACCTACTCATTCCAGGGTTTTTCTTCATTTTTACTCTTTTCTACATTGTAGAATAATATTGAAGACATTAAAACTATGAAATAACACACATGGAATCATGTAGTAACCAAAAATATACAATTCTTCAAAGTTACCACCGTTTGCCTTGATGACAGCTTTGCACACTCTTGGGAAAGAAAAACCCTTGACTGAGTAGGTGAGTCCAAACTTTTGACTAGAGCTGTATATACTGCAAATCAGGTTCACAAAAAAAAGTGAACAATTCTCTTGCCCATTGATAGACTGAGATCTTACTCATAACTAACACTTTAATTGTGATTTATATTTATCAGTGTGTTCCATACGTACCATGTCCCAGTTTTCCCAACCACACATGGTTCCCAACCCATATCTCCACAGGTGGCCAAGTTTGGAGTCAGTTTATGAACACCAAGAAAGCAGCGGATTGCTCTGTTTTCAAACATTGTTACAATTAGTACGCACTTTGGATCCCCATACGCCAGCACCATAGTCCATCACTGGACATGCACAATAAAACTATCACATGCACAAGGTTAGTCTTGGCTGTTAAGTGAAGTGCAATCTTTTGAATCCCATGTAATTACATTGTTTTCTGACGGTTCTTAAATGAGCACACCACCAAAGTAAATATGAAAGGCAATGCACTGTAATGCTGTTTCTTTACCAGACCGTGAGAAACACAGAAATCATACACAATCAAATGCATCCCATAAATTATGAAATGTCAGCAAACAAGGACGTTTTCATCTCTTAGATTAAATATAGTCTACAGTACAGTATACTGTGCACCCTGAGCATGTGTCATTGTCACTGTTACGAGCAGTGGTCACAATTAGTCACACAGGAGTAGGGCATGAGCCTGACGTTCTCACACAACCTTCTTCCTTCACAATCCACATTTAGTGGCTACCTTTAGAAACAGCTTCACAATAGATACAAATAAAATACAGAATGATAATTCAAAATATCAAAAGTCCTAACTAATCAATCAACTGATGTTTACATGATCTTTTCACTTGCAGAGATCCCCCTGACTGACTGAGCTTTTGGATCACACACACGTCTGCCAAGAGGTAGAGGTACTGTATACATGTGCATTCCTTTCTGTCCTTCCTAATTCAGGCACAGAACAGACTGTGAGAACATCTCAATTGCATACTCCTTGCGTCCTCTCTCCTTGTCATTTTCTCAAACTGTTGGATGAGAAAGCTAGAGGTCCCACCCCTCTGACCTTCTCCTCCAACAGGTTTTGATGAGGCAGGGAGAGAAGACGCAAGGCGTATGCAATTGAGATTCTCCCTAAGACAGAAGACATCAAACATCAAGCTTTATCTTCACAAGGCCCCCAATGATTGCCAGAGAGAATGAAGATGGGAAGCCCTTGTGGTTCACTGTGGTATTGCAGGAGCCTACAGTATATTGGCAGCATACTGTACATTGCCAGAAAGCCTGCTTTGAACATTGCTAAGTATACTGACCAAGTAAAACAATATTTGCTAATAGCTGGGTTACAAAAAATGCTTTAATCATGCCAATTATTTCCCCATCGTACACAGGAAAATATGTTTTACTCTTTTCATATTGCGAAAAGGCTGTCCTTGTGTAGATAAGAACCCAATGTAAGAAACAATTGTACTTTTGTTATTTCTTAATGCAGTGTGGCTAGTGGGCCCTTGTGTGATAGACTAGTAGTATCTTATGAAATTACATTAAAGGAACTGATTACACGAATATTTTTGCTTTGCGGTAATGAGTAAGAAGTTACTACTGAGGACCACAGAATGGCAATATCAGAGCTCCTGCCAACTTGTGATCCTCAGGCTCTATGGATGTACCAAGGTGCCTGATCAGTCTATTATGAAATGAACAACCCCAAGACAAACCAAAACACAAGGAATCGACTACAACATCCAATATCCTGTCTTTATGTGTCCTAATGTCTCTGTACCAAGTACTAGGTCTCAGCCATGTCTTTGCCAGAAAGGTGCTTCTCCTCTTCCTTTCCCCAAGTACTTACCAGGAGGAATGTATCTTGTCCCATCTGCTTTCATCACTTTGTCTTTGCATGCCCAGGCCCTTCACAGGCTGAACATTAAGTCGTTTAAAAAAAAAATTAAAGGTAGGACAGTGATCAAACACAAGTTTTGCTTTTTCACTCACCAGTATATTGTTTTTCAAATTCCACACAATGAGGTAAAATGAGGTACATTTTGATTGTGTGTCCTGAGGTTAGAAATATTCTGGACAACCAATCAAATCAGTTTAGGTCATGCTGCCTTTAAGGCAGATATGAATATGAAAAACACAAACAATCAAAATGTTCAAGCTATTTTGGATGAGAAAAAACAGCGGTATTGTATCTCTATTTTGTGTGTGTGTGTGTGTGTGTGTGTGTGTGTGTGTGTGTGTGTGTGTGTGTGTGTGTGTGTGTATGAAAAAATGCATTCCAGAAGAATGTGCATGCATACTTCACATTCTTCTGGATTGCATTAAAAAATATATATATACACAATCGCTCTTATCAAGACACAACACTTCCTAAAACTACAGGCCATTCTCCTGTGTGCAAATGTCAAATGCTATTCAGATTCAAGGACAAGAATAATAAATAAAAAAATGTGTTACAGGCTGCACAGTGCACTTTGGATTATTATTGTCCTGTGATGTGCACAGTAAAGACTTTGAAACCATTTCCAGTACCCCACTTGCGGGAAAGCATGCCATGACTGACATCTGCTGGTAGGAATATATTTGTCATACAAAATACAGAACCGCTTCATTTCAGGGACAGATATGCAGCAGGTGCATAGTATGTGGTCCCGTGTGGCTCAATTGGTAGAGCATTGCGCTTGCCAAGCCAGGGTTGTGAGTTTGATTCCCATGGGGGACAGGTATGAAAAAGCAGGAAAAAATACAAGCTCACTACTGTAAGTTGCTCTGGATAAGGGTTTCTGCTAAAAGCATTTGTAACTAGCTTCTGTAGCCTAGACCCAGGTCTACTGCTTGCTAAGATACCAGGATGCCTCTACTAATGACTTGTAACTGAATAAATATACCATTATTTAATACATTTCCCCCACGATGAAATTGGGGAGGGACTGTGGATCTCCCTCCATCTGTTCGTACTTTAATTTCATGCGATAGCTGACACATCACTGGCCCGATTTTGACTAAACTTGGGTGAATGATGCATCTACACAGATTGAAGTGGATTTCTCAAGGGATCATAGCTTTCACATGGACTCACCTGGTAATGGAATGAGTAGGTGTTCCTAATGTTTTGTGCACTCAGTGTATATTGATACATTGGCTGGATCTATGTTTATGTATCACATTTGTTGGGGCTTTATCTGACTTCTTTTCTTTTTGCGTCTCATCTTTTCTCCTGCTGGCATCAAGAGGTCCAAGGTTCCTGGGGTCATGATCACGCAGTTTATAGAGGGGGTCATGATCACGCAGTTTATAGAGGGGCTCCTGAGTGGCCAAGCGGTCTAAGGCACAGCATCTGGGTGCTAGAGGTGTCACTATAGACCCTGGTTCAATTCCAGGCTGTATCACCACTGGCCGTGATTGGGATTCCTATGCAGTGCACATATGGCCCAGCGTCATCTGGGTTAAGCCGTCATTGTAAAAAATAAAATAAAATGTTCTTAACTGACTTGCCTAGTTAAATAAATAAAGGGGGGCAAGAGCACCCCAGACTTCCCATCACTCTAACCATTCAAGAGGGTGAGCCCCTTGGATGTTTTAGGAGATCTGTATCAGACCTATGCCCTCTCAGTATTGGTCTATGTGCAATAGCTTTTTGAGTGTAATTCACATTGGGATTGAGGTATTTTATCATGAATCCATGTTTTTGCATATCATACAGGTAAATTAGCCATTTTCAAAGCCCATGTGTGTGAGGATCCCAAACTGGTAGTGACGTGGGGAAGAGCCAAGGGGGATATGTCAGACACAGAGACATTTCAACACAGAAAAACAAATATGAAGAAGCTACTGGTGAATACACTTTAGAGGTGAATCTAACCTTGTGCAATAGCATGCGTATAACCCATGAATCCAGTCAGTTGTCCTTATATAGTTGATTTATTTCACCAGATTCCCAGAGTGTCTGGAGAGGAGGTAGACACTTACAAATGCTATTCTACAAATGAATATGGCAAGGCTATTTGCACTGCGGCATTCAATGTTATAGAGTGTGAGAATGCCTGCCTGGTATTATTTGTTTTCTTACACTTCATATAATTTTGCATGAAGAGTTGAGTCTTTGTATTTTGGTGCTAATCCTTAACATCTCTCATTAGTTGGATTCAAGAAGAAGGCCTTGGAGCAGCTGGAAAACGTAGGTAGGTCTTTTCATTCATCTATCCATGACAATGCTGATTTATAACCAAATGGAAAGGTGGTATTTACCACATACGACTTGGAAAAATCCACTTGAACGCCCCTCCAACTCGTACTAGTGGGAAACCCATCTATAATCCCTGAGCTCCGACTTCTCCCACATGCTGACCTCTGATGTGACCTACTAAGGAAATTACCTCGATAACAGCATTGTTGGCAATTAAATGTAAGTCAAACATTTTTTATGAAAAACTATGGTTTTTGAACATCATTTGTTTACAAGCATGACATATGTACTTTCAGTTGATGCAGCTTGATGGCCATTAGCCAAACAGCATTTCTCAACAAGTTCAAAGGACATGAATGCATCCAACTGGTAATTACCACCTTCCCACTTGGTTATGAACACAGCATAAGCGTAAGAAACCTACAACAACAACAAAGGAGGAGTATTTGGAGTCATGGAGTTGTCATTCCGAAACCATTGATTGTGAAAAGCACATGAATCATTTCATTTAAACTGAGTGTACTAAACATTAAGAACACCTTCCTTACATCGAGTTGTACAAATCTTATATCTCTTGTGTTGCCTATTCACCCTGTGAATGGCATACATACACAATCCATGTATCAATTGTCTCAAGGCTTAGAAATCCTCCTTTAACCTGTCTCCTCCCCTTTATTTACACGGATTGAAGTGGATTTAACAAGTGACATCAATAATCATAGCTTTCACCTGGATTCACCTGGCCAGTCTATCTCATGTGAAGAGCAGGTGTTCTTAATGTTTCGTACACTCAGCGTATGTGTTTGCTTATGATGTCATCCGGTAACGTTGATCATTACATAATCGTATACTCCGATTCTCTGATATTATGAGTGTATCAAATATAGTGATTGGCCAGGATCAACAATACTCTCAGAAGGACCAATGAGGTACACCTCTCACCTTATAAGAAGCCACTCTCCTGCCCTCTGGTCATTCTCATGCATGCTTCTCTTCCTCATGCTCTTGCAGGCAGGGAAATGCGGTCATACATCTCACGAAAGTAACCTCAAGTTCTCTTTCAAATACTTGTTTTGATGCATCACATATGGAGAGCCCTGCCTTGCTGTCTGATAAGTGTGTGAATTGGACCATTTTTCTGTCCTGCTAAGCATTCCAAATATAATGAGTTCTTTTGTGTGTCAGGGAAAATATAGTAAAAAAGTACATTCATTTCTTTAAGAATGTAGTAAAGTAAAAGTTGTCAAAAGGTAAAGTACAAATACCCTAAAAACGAATTAAGTATAGTACTTTAAAGTATTTTTTTATTAAGTACTGTACTTTACACCACTGCCTGCCTTATATTTGACTATGTTGAAGCACTTTTGACACCAAGGTATGATCTTAGTCAGACTACTACTCAGCAGAGCATGTGCAAATGTCTCAGCTTCAAAATGTTAGTGATCAATTTAGTGATAAACTAACTCTGCCAGTACCCTAGTTATTGATGAAAAAACAAGCCCTGCTCGTGCAACAACAGTTAGAGGCAAAAAAAGGGCCATAGGCAAGGGGAAAAGGGCCACAGTGTGTCTTGAGACCGGAAGGAGGGCTGACATGCAGACTTCTGCCCCTGGCTAAAACACTGGAGGGAGAGCCTGAGGGAGGGAGGCACTCGGGTGGAACAAAATGTGTGTCTCCTCTATTTTCTCATGTGAGCACGGTCACTAAGAGAGCTGCTGCACAGAGAATAGGGGTTTTGTCCTAATGCAGCCTTGCCTTCCCACTGCTGAGAAACGAGGAGAGGGGAAGGAGTGGCAAGAGTTAAACCCGAGGAGAGTGGGTAGGGAGGCGTAGGCTTTGCGCTCTATCCTCCTTAGCTTACCTCCCCCAGGAGGGTTATAAGGGCAGAACCCTGCTGTAGCCTACTGTTGGACTGATTACTTACAGGTTTGGCCTGGTTCAGCGATCTAGCCTGAGTCTTGTCAAACTGCTCCGTCGTGAGGGACCTCAGTCCCCCAAGGCCAGCATGTTGCCCCCTCCCAGCTGTGAGGCTGGGGTGAGATGCAGGAATCAACGGGCTGCCACGGTGCTCTGGTCTGAGGGGCAAGCAGAAGTTGAAGGCTTCACCTTCTTTCTTGTGCATGTCACACTTCTGTCACATGGTGAGACAGAGGGCCCCAACAACTCCTTGGGTGTCACTGGGGCTTCCATGAGGTCCACCTTTTCTTTCTATTTTAAGCTGGATAAGCTCAGCCAAAGTGCCCTTTCTCCCATCACTGCTAGGCTCATGGTACGACCACAGCCTTGAATGGCTACAGGAGGCAGAGATTTAGATCTGTAACCACACAAATCTCCTCCCAAGCATCTGGATCTAGGGTGGCTGAAATCCAGTTGCTTCCCCACCTCCTCCAGTAGCTCAACCTGATAAGCCAACAATAAAGAGGTCACATTGAGAGCTCTGACTGAATTGGCTAAGGCTTTGTACATCTTCTGAAAATGGAGGCAATAAAGAGCTCCCTCTTTCTAGGGAGTGAGGTGCCGGTGTTGATAGCAACACGGCACGAGGTGTTTAAGTGGTTAGCCAGTGACGGCTCCACCATGGGAGGGTTGCCAAACCCGGATTCCTCCATTTTGTGCATGGCCAGGTCAGTCATGCTGAGGAGAGCTAGGGAGTAATGCTATTCGTGAGGAAGAGAAGCGAGAATGACCAGATGGGAGAGGGTGGGAGAGTGACTCCTTCCAAGATGGCGTAGCAGTCAGACGTATTTTGTCCTCGTCGTGTCCTGTGTTTATATTTTTTCTAAAACTCAACTCCAAAACACTCTCCTGCAAGCCGCCTCACCCAATGTGGTGCGGGTCTGTTTTTTTTCTAAAGTATTATTCACCTCGAATCCGAAATCCCCCAACAGAATCTAGCCAGCTCACGAGCTAGTAATCAGCTAACCACTGCTAGCAGTCATCAGCTAACCTTTAGCTTGGAAAGCTCTCGCCAGTTTGTACAACGTGACTCAAACCAGAGCACACTGGACCTCCATATTCTCTCCATATCCCTGGATTCCTACCGCAAGCTTGGGACATTTTCACCTGGATCTTCGCAGCTAGCTAGCTGCTATCCGAGTACTGGCTAACGTCGGTCCTGGAGCAAGCACCAATTAGCCTTAAGCTAGCCTAAGCTTGGCCCTTTCTCCTGGTTAGCTAAAGAGGCCCATCAGCCACTCCTGGGCTACAATACCAGGACCCTTTCTACTGCTGATACGGGGCACGGAACCCCGCCGATCCTTCACGACTGGACTACAACGTAATCTGCTCGAGGGGATACTCAACTGGCCACTACATCGTGACCACTCCTGAATGCCCGCTATCCGCGGTCCGCTAGCTGCTAGCTGTCTAGAGCATATTGGACTGTTAGCTGTATAGATCCATCGGCCAATTTCTTGGGCCATCATACCTATTTTGACAATTGGACTTGAACCCCTCTGCTACTCGGAACCCTACTAATCCAACATGACTGGTCTATCAACGTCACTGCACGCGGAGAACAAAACAGACTTTCCTCCGTCGAGATGTCCCTCTAAGGCCCATCTGCTAGCTTGCTAGACCCGGTCTGTTAGATTGCTAGCCCCGGCCTGCTAGCTCTCTGAATCGCTGTGTCTCCAGCCAGCCCAACCACTCACTAGACCCCTATTGATGACCTGGCTACGTATGCCTTTCCCTAATATCAATATGCCTTGTCCATTACTGTCCTGGTTAGTGATTATTGTCTTATTTCACTGTAGAGCCTCTAGCCCTGCTCAATATGCCTTAACCTACCATTTAGTTCCACCTCCCACATATGCTGTGATATCACCTGGTTTAAACGTCTCTAGAGACAATATCTCTTTCATCAATACTCAATGCCTAGGTTTACATCCAATGTACTCACATCCTACCATACCTCTGTCTGTACATTATGCCTTGAATCTATTCTCTCACACCCAGAAACCTGCTCCTTTTACTCTCTGCTCTGAACACACTAAACGACCAGTCCTGTTAGCCTTTAGTCGTACTTTCATCCTACTCCTCCTCTGTTCCTCTGGTGATGTAGAGGTTAATCCAGGCCCTGCAGTGCCTAGCTCCACTCCTACTCCCCAGGTGCTCTCATTTGTTGACTTCTGTAACCGTAAAGCCTTGGTTTCATGCATGTTAACATTAGAAGCCTCCTCCCTAAGTTTGTTTTATTCACTGCTTTAGCACACTCTGCCAACCCGGATGTCCTAGCCGTGTCTGAATCCTGGCTTAGGAAGTCCACCAAAAACCCTGACATTTCCATCCCTAACTATAACATTTTCCGACAAGATAGATAGAACTGCCAAATGGGGTGGAATTGCAATCTACTGCAGAGACAGCCTGCGGAGTTCTGTCATACTATTCAGGTCTGTGCCCAAACAATTCGAGCTTCTACTTCTAAAAATCCACCTTTCCAGAAACAAGTCTCTCACTGTTGCCGCTTGCTATAGACCACCTTCTGCCCCCAGCTGTGCCCTGGACACCATATGTGAATTGATTTCCCCCATCTATCTTCAGAGCTCGTCCTGCTAGGTGACCTAAACTGTGACATGCTTAACACCCCAGCCATCCTACAATCTAAGCTTGATGCCCCCAATCTCACACAAATGATCAATGAACCCACCAGGTACAACCCCAAATCCGTAAACATGGGCATCCTCATAGATATCATCCTAACCAACTTGCCCTCAAAATACACCTCTGCTGTTTTCAATCAAGATCTCAGCGGTCACTGCCTCATTGCCTGCATCTGTAATGGGTCTGCGGTCAAACGACCACCCTTCATCACTGTCAAACGCTCCCTAAAACACTTCTGCGAGCAGGCCTTTCTAACCGACCTGTCCTGGGTATCCTTGAAAGATATTGACCTCAACCCGTCAGTAGAGGATGCCTGGTTATTCTTTAAAAGTGCTATCCTCACCATCTTAAATAAGCATGCCCCTTTCAAAAAATGTAGAACCAGGAACAGATATAGCCCTTGGTTCTCTCCAGACCTGACTGCCCTTGACCAGCAAAAAAACATCCTGTGGCGTTCTGCATTAGCATCGAACAGCCCCCGTGATATGCAACTTTTCAGGAAAGTTAGGGACAAATATGCACAGGAAGTTAGGAAAGCAAAGGCTAGCTTTCTCAAGCAGAAATTTGCATCATGTAGCACAAACTCCAAAATGTTCTGGGACACTGTAAAGTCCATGGAGAATAAGAGCACCTCCTCCCAGCGGCCCACTGCACTGAGGCTAGGAAACATTGTTACCACCGATAAATCCACTATAATTGAGACCTGGCTACCCCTAACCCGGTCAACAGCCCTGCGCTCCCCACAGCAACTTGCCCAAACCTCCCCCACTTCTCCTTCACCCAAATCCAGATAGCTGATGTTCCGAAAGAGCTGCAAAATCTGGACCCCTACAAATCAGCCGGGCTAGACAATCTGGACCCTCTCCTTCTAAAATGTTCTGCCGAAATTGTTGCAACCCCTATTACTAGCCTGTTTAACCTCTCTTTCTTATCGTCTGAGATTCACATAGATTGGAAAGCTGCCGCGTTCATCCCCCTCTTCAAAGGGGGAGACACTAGACCCAATCTGCTTCAGACCTATATATATTCTACCATGCCTTTCTAATGTCTTCGAAAGCCAAGTTAACAAACAGATTACCGACCATTTTGAATCCCACCGTACCTTCTCCGCTATGCAATCTGGTTTCAGAGCTGGTCATGGGTGTACCTCAGCCACGCTCAGGGTCCTAAACGATATCATAACCGCCATCGATAAGAGACATTATTGTGCAGCCGTATTCATCGACCTGGCTAAGGCTTTCGACTCTGTCAATCACAGCATTCTTATTGGCAGACTCAACAGCCTTGGTTTCTCAAATAATTCCCTCTCCTGGTTCACCAACTACTTCTCTGATAGAGTTCAGTATGTCAAATCGGAGGGCCTGTTGTCCGGACCTCTGAAAGTCTCTATGGGTGTGCCGCAGGGTTCATTTCTTGGGCCGACACTCTTCTCTGTATACATCAATGATGTTGCTCTTGCTGCTGGTGATTCTTTGATCCACCTCTACGCAGACGACACCATTCTGTATACCTCTGGCCATTCTTTGGACACTGTGTTAACTAACCTCCAGATGAGCTTTAATGCCATACAACTCTCCTTCCGTGGCCTTCAACTGCTCTTAAATGCAAGTAAAACTAAATGCATGCTCTTCAACCGATCGCTGCCCGCACCTGCCCACCCGTCCAGCATCACTACTCTGGACGGTTCTGACTTAGAATATGTGGACAACTACAAATACCTAAGTGTCTGGTTAGACTGTAAACTCTCCTTTCAGACTCACATTAAACATCTCCAATCCAAAATCAAATCTAGAATCGGCTTCCTATTTCGCAACAAAGCATCCTTCACGCATGCTGCCAAACATACCCTCGTAAAACTGAACATCCTTCCGATCCTTGACTTTGGCGATGTCATTTACAAAATAGCCTCCAGCACTCTTCTCAACCATGTGGATGCAGTCTACCAGTGTCATCCGTTTTGTCACCAAAGCCCCATACACTGTACTACCCACCACTGCGACCTGTACGCTCTCGTTGGCCGGCCCTCGCTTCATACTCGTCGCCAAACCCACTGGCTCCAGGTCATCTATAAGTCTCTGCTAGGTAAATCCCCGCCTTATCTCAGCTCACTGGTCACCATAGCAGCACCCACCCGTAGCACGCGCTCCAGCAGGTATATCTCACTGGTCACCCCCAAAGCCAATTCTTCCTTCGGCCGCCTCTATTTCCAGTTCTCTGCTGCCAATGACTGGAACGAACTGCAAAAATCACTAAAGCTGGAGACTCTTACCTCCCTCACTAGCTTTAAGCACCAGCTGTCAGAACAGCTCACAGATCACTGCACCTGTACATAGCTCATCTGTAAATAGCCCATCCAATCTACCTCATCCCCATACTGTATTTATTTATTTATCTTGCTCCTTTGCACCCCAGTATCTCTACTTGCACATTCATCTTCTGCACATTCTACCATTCCAGTGTTTAATTGCTATATTGTAATTACTTCGCCACCATGGCCTATTTATTGCCTTACCTCTTATCCTTTGCACATGCTGTATATAGATTTTTCTTCTTTATTATTGATTATATGTTTGTTTATTCCATGTCTAACTCTGTGTTTGTCACGTCCTGACCATAGAAAGCCTGAATTTTCCATGGTAGAGTAGGTCAGGGTGTGACTGGGGGGTTGTTCTAATTTATATGTTCTATTTGGGGTTCTAGGTTTGATTTTCTATGTTGGTGATTTGTATGATTCCCAATTAGAGGCAGCTGGTTATCCTTGTCTCTAATTGGGGATCATACTTAAGTATAATTTTTTCCACCTGTGGGTTATGGGATATTGTTTATGTTTAGTTGCCTGTTAGCACTGCATTGTCGACAAGGTTAGTTTATTCTTTATTTGTTTTGTATTTGCATTTCATTAATATTATGTGGAACTTTACGTACGCTGTGCCTTGGTCTGACCATCATTATTACGAACAGTGTGACAGTGTTGTTGTATGTGTCAAACTGCTTCGCTTTCTCTTGGCCAGGTCGCAGTTGCAAATGAGAACTTGTTCTCAACTAGCCTACATGGTTGAATAAAGGTGAAATTAAAAAAATAAGGAGGTGACGTGCTCAACTCATTCGCCATTCTACCTGTCTGTCTCTAACAGGTACTTTTGATTGGGCCTCCGCGATTTCTATGATAAGTAATGGTTAGAACTTACCTTTGATTCCTCATAATTTAAGAGTTTAAATGTTTTATTTTTGTGCTCAGGAAGGGATGTCAACCAGAACTGCATTCGTCCTTGTGTTCATCCATCCTTTGTGTTGGGTAATGTCAAATTGGCTAAATCAAGGTCCTTATGGGAAACTTGTTTTTGATGAGGAGATGCATATATGTACACAATTACATGACTGGAGCTCAAATGGGGCAGGAGATATGCTTGTTCAAAGTTTAGTGAGGAACAAAAAGTATAATTTGCAGAAAATCAATTAGATGTAGCTCATAGGTCCTTTTGGGAAACGTGTTGCTTATGGGCTGAAGTAAATGTTGCGTTTGAGCTATGACTGTAGCTCAAACAGGACTGGAGATACGCTGGTTTAATGTTCAGAATTTCAATTGATTACTATAGCACCCCCCTTGGGACAATCAGTGTCATTTTAGAAATGCTTGACCTTTATGGCAAGACGCATGTTTCGTCAAAATTGGGCCAGTGGTGCCTAAGATATTGAGTGATTAACTGATGAATGGATGAAGCTATATCCATCGTCCCTCTCGAAATTCATTTTGGGGGACAACAAATGCAAACTCTGTCATTTCTGTTGTAGCCAAACAGAGGACGTGTTGCTACATGGCAATTATCTGGCATTATTGAGGCCTGGCTTAATTCTGCCTTCATAACCAAGTGGGAAGGTGGTATTAACCACATACGACTAGGAAACACCCGCTTTAACGCCACACAAACTCGTAATTACTAGTGGGAAACTCATTTATCATCCCTGAGCTCCGAATTCTCCAACATGCTGACCTCTGACATCAACTAGAAAGAACTTGCCAAGATAACAGTATTGTCAGCAGTTAAATGTAACATCGAAACATTATTTATAAAAAGCCATCTTTATAGCTGTGAGCAGCAATGAATGGGGTTCACGGGATGACAGAAAGGACACAAGATCAGTTGGATAACAAATCAAGCACTATCATGTATGTTCTTCCTTTATGTGCAATCAATGAAAAAATTACCTTGTTGATTTTACCCTCAGTTGGTACACTCAACATTAGCCAAAATACTCCAATCTCACAGCTGTAAATCACTGATATGCAAGCGGCAAGCCTTCCGCTTTCTAAATTTACAGAATAAAATATCAAATTTTCACTTCATTCAGACCATATAATAGGGCAAAAATATGTGATTATACAGCTATACTAATCAGGATATTTCATATTGTTTGTCTGCATAATTCAAATCTAACATTCATTTGCATATCAGTGCCACTGGCACCAATGACATCTATAGTGCTACCAACTGGTCTGATGCAACCATCTAAGGCTGCAGTGACTTTATATTCACAAAGCTTCTAAGGACATATACATAAGGCTTACATACCAAATTTCATTAGCCCATGTCCATCGGATCAGTTCTAGTAGCCAGTTGTTTTTGTCCATGATGAAATCATCTAATCCTCTGTTTCTTGAAGCCCCCATGAGCTCCCAAGTCTAGACGCAGTCTAGCTAATATGTTAGCTAGCTAGCATCACAAATGAGCATTTTGCTAACTAGCTGAGCTGTTTTATAAGAAAACTGCTGAGGTGACTCAAACACTGTAGCTAGCTAGCAAGCCCTATTCGGCGACAATGTTATTGGAGCACGGGATTGTTAGATTATATATTATTATTTTTTAAGTTAACTGTCATTGAATTTGGTGGTTTACTTCTGGTTTCAAATCCAAGGCAAGAAAACTGTTAGCCATGTTTTGTGTTTTGATAATGCCGCGTTCACATCATGTCGGAAACTCTGAAATTTCCGACTTGATTACACATTGTAGAAAGATGATACCCGGGTTTCCGACTAGGAAAGTATCAGAATCAACCAATAGGAAGCTCTAAGCAAATAAGCTATGTTAATTTTAACTCGGACGTTCCGAGTTTCCGACATGACGTGAACGTGGCATAAGGGTTCGGAGTGACTTCACGCACCTCAACCAATCACCCAACGGATAGTAATGACTTTGCCTCTAGGTATCCTGAGAAAGGAACATTTGCGAGAGGCTATGCGATAACCCAGAATTTCCCAAAAACAGATGTCCCACCCAAGAAACAAAGTAATTTTTGCATATTCTAGCATATGTGACCCGATTCAGGAAACTAGGCGTATGTTGCAAGTCACGACTTCACAGGAAAGCAGTTTGAACGTAACAAATATGTTTTTATCCAAATGCGTTTTATCAGTAGATGCATATTAGCACATACTGTATGATAATATGACTCACCACCTGGATTTGGTCAATTTGAATTTCTGTTTTTTATATTGGATAAAAGTAGAGACTCAGGGCTACAAAATGGTTTATCATACACTGCATTTGAGGAACAATGGGAAAGTAATTCTGCTTTGAAAGTTGCTAAACTTTCTAGACTCACTTTTGAGAAAATGGCATTTAAGTGTTTCGGTGAAAGAGCTGTTCTTTGTCTACACACATTCAGCATCGTTTGCACCCTCTTAAGCTTTAGCACCACCCATCTCCTTGCATTCAGTGGGCACACAACGCTCTGGCCGATGATTTGTTTACCTCTGGATAACATGAAAACAGCCTAACCAGCTCTGTTTGCAACAATTTCATTATGCCTTTTTCCTGACATTTACTGACACCGACCATATTCAACGGGACATGTAGCTAGCTAATGTACCTAGGTAAACAATTAACCTAGCTAGGTAAACAACATGTAAGATCACACACATCATGTCACATTAGCTAACGAGCCAGCCAGCTAACGCTAGCTAACAGTACAATTTAGCTTGAAATAAAACCACTTTCTGTCAATTAGCTACATTTTCAGATATTACACGTTTCTAACTAGACTATCTTACCCGTGTACATCATCATGCATGATGGACGCGTCTCCCTGTCACGGATCCATGCCACAAATGCCCTTAGTTTCAAGACATAATCTGGAAACAGGTGTTTTCCCATCTCTTTAGTTATCATACTCTAATTCCACTGATTTCAAAACTCGATCCCTCCAGAAAGTGGAGAGCAACACAAATGCAGCTACATAAACAAAAAAAACACGTTCGACATGATTACCAACACAGACTGACCAGCTCAAATAGACAAAAGCCTTCAATATGGCAGACCAATCCAAACTCATCTCTCAGCATGTCCAGACCACTCCTTTTCTAGTGGCAAGTGGAAAGGTTGCTGTCTTTATGTGGCACTTCTTCGGGATCGGTGTCTCGTCCACGGGATAGTTGAGCTAATGTAGGCTAATGTGATTAGCATGAGGTTGTAAGTAACAAGAACATTTCCCAGGACGTAGACATTTCTGATACTGGCAAAAAGCTTAAATTAGTGTTAATCTAACTGAACTGTCCAATTTACAGTAGCTATTACAGTGAAATAATACCATTCTATTGTTTGAGGAGAGTGCACAGTTTTGAACATGAACAGTTATTAATAAACAAATTAGGCACATTTGGGCAGCCTTGATACAACATTTTGAACCGAAATACAATGGTTCATTGGATCAGTCTAAAACTTTTCCCATACACTGCTACCATCCAGAGGCAAAATCAAACTGTCAGCTGGGTTGGAATAATACATTATGGCCTTTCTCTTGCATTTCAAAGATGATGGTACAAAGAAAATATAAAGAACAGTTTTTTTTCTTTGTATTATCTTTTGCCAGATCTAATGTGTTATATTCTTCTACATCCACAAACGTCAGTGTTTCCTTCCAAATGGTATTAATAATATGCATATCATTGCTTCAGGTCCTGAGCTACAGGCAGTTAGATTTGAAAAAAAGGGTCTGATTCTTTTTAAGAGGTTTTCTTTGTCTTCTTCAACCTCGTTGCATTTGGAGTCTGCAGCACTGGTCGTCATAGTCTGGTATGTTCATTAATAATTCGCATGCTTCTTACTCTCGAGTAAAAAAGGGCATTTCCGTCTTTATGACACACTCTCGGGGTTCCCTGGGGCGTAGCTAGTTACGAGGCAAGGTATTAGAATTTAGTAGGATCTCGTTTAGACAACTAAAATCACAGTATTAACATCACAAACATTCTCTTTAATCTGGATATTGTGTACACAACGTGAAGTATGTAAACATGTACATATTATGAAAACTCTTCAAGTTACAATGTTTTCATTATAACATTGAACTCTTAATAGCATCATAAAATAGACATTAATTTTCATATTCCATCCATCATTATTCCCACCCATTCGGATGATGAAATATATTGTCCAAGAGTCCATTTATTTGACATTGTAGTTTTCCCTAAGGCAAAAAGACATTCCAGACAACCAAACTAGGTGTCATTTGTCCCCCACAATCATCTCTCTTCCCTCTGTGGGAGGGAGAGATATCTGTAGAGCTTATCCACCGTAACCTCATATTTTGGCCCTCCCAGGAAAGTCATGACAATGGTTTCCAGTTTGCATAAAGTCCAGTGAAGTTCCTTGAGGGCTGTCGTGGTATCGGCTTGAGGGGGGATATACAAGGCCGTAACTATAACAGAAGATAATTATCTTGGGAGATAATACAGCATTTGATTGTCAGGTATTCTAGGTCAGGTGAACAAAAATACTTCAGTTCCTATATGTTATCATAATTTCACCATGAGTCATTAATCATAAAACATACACCCCCGCCCTTCTTCCCGGAGAGATGTTTATTCCTGTCAGCACAATGAACTGAGAATCCAGATGCCTGGACCGACTCCAACAGTAGCCATGTTTCCATTAAACAGAGTATGTTACAATCCCTGATGTCTCTCTGGAAAGAAACCCTTGCCCTTGAGCTCGTCAACTTTATTATCCAGGAACTGAACATTAGCGAGTAATATACTTGGAAGCGGTGGGTGGTGTGCTCCGAGTACCTCTCGTTCGCCGGTATTGTTTTGGGTTTGGGGCTTCTAGAATCAGTTCAATTTCCTTGGGAGGTGCGAACAAAGGATCCGCTTCAGAAAAGTCGCATTCCTGGTCATAGTGCTGGTGAGTTACCGTCGCTCTGATATCCAATAGTTCTTCCCGGCTGTATGTAATAACAAATAACATTTTCTGGGCTAACAATGTAAGAAATAATACATTAAAAAAACAAAATACTGCAAAGTTTCCTAAGAACTAGAAGTGAGTGCAGACTGGAAGGACTATGAATGCAGCTATGCTGAGTTTGATGTCATAGACTTCCGTGTAATGCTGAAGAAACTCAGTGAGAAGAAAAAGGAGCGAGAGGAGGAACAGGCCAACGTTTGAGACTTGGGACCATTCAGTATGTTCTAAATGTTTTCTGTGTGTACTGTTTCTGGTCATATAGCTCATGGACCGTGTGAAAACCAACATGAACACTGTAAACCTCAAGGTTCATAATGTCTAAAAGGTGGCCCTGATTCATTTGAGTGTAACCAGACAAATACATTTGAGTCATTATGGCAATACCCTTGACTCACCATTTGACTATTCCTCCTATCATTTCCTCCTCATTATTTTAACCTCTTTCTCTTCACTTCCCTCCCTCTCATCCATTATTTTCTCTCCACGTGTGTTCTCTCTCTTCCCTGTGAACGTCAATATGCATATTGCCTAGACCA
Source organism: Oncorhynchus nerka (assembly GCF_034236695.1). NCBI lineage: Eukaryota > Metazoa > Chordata > Actinopteri > Salmoniformes > Salmonidae > Oncorhynchus > Oncorhynchus nerka. Next base: position 33,837,370 of record NC_088415.1, read on the forward strand.
AATTCGGGAGATCTCTAGAGACGTAGAGAAAATTGGCAATGCTAAACGAATTGTGTGAATTGTCTCTGCAAAACAGAGCCAATTCTATCTTTTGGCAGGTCAAGGGGGCACTTGTGCAGTCATTGGTAATGAATGCTGTACTTTTGTCCCAGATCACTCTTATAATATGACTGATCTTTTTCCGAATACATATTGCCACTGTTGCTAAGAATAATTCCCCACAACCAGAGCATGTGCCTGCAACTTGGTTGGAATCCCTGTTTGAAAGTTGGGGAGCCCAAGTTCCCAAATAGGCAGTTGCACATGTTTTTTTTCTTAGTTTGCCTAATTGTATTATTTAACGTGTATTTCTTTTTATAAATTCACTCCCATTAATATAAGTAAAACCTTTATTATGATTTATTATAATGATGTATCTTGATATAGAAGCTAAAATCTATTTGCTTACATTAAAATGTAATGATTATTATCACAAAATGTTTGTTTGTGCTTTTCTATTTACCAATTTCTGTATTCTATTCAGGTGCTTTTCTAATAACCAATTTATGTGTTCATGCAAGTGACTGATTGAACAAATCTTCACTATCAGTATCTGCAGTATGTCCAGAACCTTGTTTTGAGAAAAGGATATCTCAGTTTCAAGGCCTCAGCTTAGAGAAGAAGCCTCGTGAGGTATTGGTCTGTCACATGAAGGAAGCAAACGTTAATGATTAATTTATTATGAATGATGAATAAGCTAAATCATGCAAATATAACTTGTCTGTATATAAGTGTATTTTTTTAGTATTTACATTTTTACCCCTTTTTCTCCCCAATTTCGTGGTATCAAATTGTTAGTAGCTACTATCTTGTCTCATTGCTACAACTCCCGTATGGGATCGGGAGAGACGAAGGTTGAAAGTCATGCGTCCTCCGATACACAACCCAACCAAGCCGAAACTGCTTCTTAACACAGCGCACATCCAACCCGGAAGCCAGCCGCACCAATGTGTCGGAGGAAACACCATGCACCTGGCAACCTTGGTTAGCGCGCACTGCGCCCGGCCCACCACAGGAGTCGCTGGTGCGCGATGAGACAAGGATTTCCCTACCGGCCAAACCCTCCCTAACCCAGACGACGCTAGGCCAATTGTGTGTCGCCCCACGGACCTCCCGGCCGCGGCCGGTTACGACAGAGCCTGGGCGCTAACCCAGAGTCTCTGGTGGCACAGCTGGCGCTGCAGTACAGTGCCCTTAACCACTGCGCCACCCGGGAGGCCTATATAAAAGTATTAATTGGACTGCCCGAGGTGGAGCTCCTGATCGACATTGGTTGGAACCTCTCCAGCGCGCTGGTAATAAAGAATTATTCATTTAAGATTGACTTTGAGTGTCCCTGTGTAAGAATTTCCATGACACATTATTCACCAATAATAAGATGAAAAGTTTAATGGTGGTGAGAGCAGGAAATTCTGTTAGGATCCTCTTAAACTTTGAGGTAAGAGGGTAAGAGGTCAAACTGGTAAACTCATCTTTCTCTAAACAATGTTTTCCCAGATTGCATTGGTAGGTCTTTCCGGTAGATTCCTGGAATTGGCTTATGCTTGGTGTTTTCAATCCAGATAATGTTCCAATCATCTTGTTATTAACAGGCCTCACCATGGCCAGAAGTCACGTGGCTGAAGGATGATGTTCCTGTGCTGAAGCGGGTCAGTATCTCCAACTCTGAATCGTCATCTCCGCTACCTGATCACTTCATCTGAGTGCTCTGATTCAGGGATCTACACCATAGGGGTCAAAACCCTAGTGGACCAGGAAACCTTCAGCGTGGAGGTTAGGGTTACAGGTACATAATTCTCTCATCACATAATGAGATAATTTCCTCCCAAAGTGTTAGTTACATCCTACTGACTCTCATGTCTCTGACTCTGGCACTAGATGATCCCAAGCCCCCAGGACCAGTAGAACTTGAGGAGAACGCCCCAGGCACTATGACAGTGATCTGGGAACCATCACCTGATGAGATGTGTGACGATCACCTCCACTACTCTGAGTCTAAACGAGACTCCATCAAAGGCTCATGGAGCACAGTGGCCCGACAGGCTCTTCAACAACAAGTTCACCACTTCCGTGTCTATGCTAAGAAGGACACGTGCATGTCTGCCCCATCTGAGTCGTCCACCTGGGGAAGTAAGAGGAAGAACGCTATTACTAGGCAAGTAAAGAGATCAATTGCCAAGTCATATAATCAGCTCATATGGATAGATTGGCAATAATAACAGTATAATCAATAACAGCTAAGTCATTAAGCTCAACATTAAGTACTAATGTGTTATACCTGTTTATTATTATATTTATTTATTATTTATTATTATATGTATTTATTACAAAATTAACCCTTTATAAAATGCTGCCATTTCAACGTATGCATTACATGACATGTGAGATGAGCGTTTGACCTCTCTGCCCTGCCTCTTCTCTAGGAACATTTGTGGTGAACATGCCAGCCTACAAGACCTGTGATTTGCGGACTGCTCAATCGTTCCTTCTGCCACTGAGACAGCACACAGCTCCCAAAGGTTACGAATGCTATATGTGCCATAAAGGGAAATCCCAAGCCTCGCGTCACCTGGTACCGCAACAACATCAGCCAAACACCAAATACTTAATCACCATCTGTGGTGTCTGCTCCTTGCTGATAGTCTGCGGGACCCCAAAAGACTCGGGTGAGCACACCATCCAAATAGAAAGTGCCCAGGGGAGGGCCGAGTGCTCCACCAAACTCAGTCAGAGATGAGAACTCAACTGACCTACTCTGACAAATGTATGTAGTACCTTGGTGTGAGTCGGAATATAATTGAATGTAATGTCATTGAATGTTGCATGAAATAGAGTTATATTGTTTCTCTCTCTCACTCACAGAATGAGAAACATTGTGTTTTTACAGTGCTTCAGCATGTAGAGGCATTATTATGTATCAAGGTGGAAAATGTCAAGTTTGTTATATGGTAAGTTATAAGTTATTTCCAAAAATGCATGGCTGTACTGCTTGTAAGACATGCACTGTGGTTGTTGGGGATAGTAAGTACAAATCCAAGAGTTATTGTTTTTGATCATTGTGTTTGATGTGGATACTCCACAACCTAAAAGGACATAAATTGAGATGGCATTGACCCAACCTGGGAGACAGACAGGAGCAGGGGAACAAACGCTGGTAGGTTTCATGAACAAAACAAACTGGCAATAGACAAACAGAGAACACAGATATAAATACACAGGGGATAATGGGGAAGATGGGCTACACCTGGAGGGAGGTGGAGACAAGCACAAAGACAGGTGAAACAGATCAGGGTGTGACAACTGAAGGTCCCATGAAATACTAAATATGACTACAGACAATAACTGAGCTATGCAGTCCACAGTTGTTGTGAAAGTGTTTATAGAGCCCCTTCATATTTTAGGCAACATACTTACTAATTATTGGCCTACACAGTCACTACACAGCTGGCTATTTGGTTCCTTGGAAGTTGTGGTTGTGATTTTAATAACACTGTTAGTTCCTCGACGTACATATCACTTACAAAATGAAATGGTCCACCCACACAGACAGTGTGGTGGAGAAGGCGCAACAGCGCCTCTTCAACCTCAGGAGGCTGAAGAAATTTGGCTTGGCACCTAAAACCCTCACAAACTTGTATTACCGCCTGGTATGGCAACTGCACCGCCCACAAAGGCAGGGCTCTCCAGAGGGTGGTGCAGTCTGCACAACGCATCACTAGGTGCAGTCTACCTACCCTCGAAGACCCCTACAGCACCCGATTTCCCAGAAAGGCCAAAAAGATCATCAAGGACAACAACCACCCGAGCCACTGCCTGTTCCCCCCACTATCATCCAGAAGGCGAGGTCAGTACAGGTGCATCAAAGCTGAGACCGAGAGACTAAAATATTAGCACATTAGAGGCTGCTGCCCTGTATACATGTTACTTAAAACGTTCTCTAAATGTTACAAACGTTTTCTTGTGGTTTTTATGGAAGGTTTTCATAACGTACTCTGAACAATTTGAAAACATGAATTTAAATAGAACCATGAGGAAACCTGTAGGAAACATTATGCTGAAGTACTGAAATTAACACAAGAAAATGACATAACAATAACGAGGCTATATACAGGAAGTCCCGGTACTGAGTCATTGTGCAGGGGTACAGGTTAGTCGAGGTAATTTGTAAAGTGACTATGCATAGGTAATACACATCAAGTACTATCAGTGTAAAAACAGGGGGGAGGCGTGTAAATGTAAATAATCCAAGTGGCCATTTGATTAATTGTTCAGCAGTCACCAGAGGGCTGCAGATACCATCCAAGAGACATTAATGATACTCAGCTGTGTAATATTACTAATTTTGATTTCCCTGCTAAAAGAGGTGTGTTTTCTGGTTTCCTTTGCAGAAGCTTGAATTGTTTGTCTTGTGCAGTTGTCTCCTGAGTGAGTTTTCGAGACTTAGTGTTTGTTGTTTTCCCAGTGTTACTATGATCCTTTGTTTCTCAGTAAAGTATTATGTTTATCCTTAACCACTGATTCCTCTTCTGGTCTCTTCTCTGTGCCTGGATCCAACCTCACCACATCACAGGTAGAAGCTGTTAAGGAGCCTTTTGGTCCTATAATTGGTGCTCTGGTACTGCTTACCGATTAGCAGCACAACTATTACACTCAACTGAACGACTTGATTAGTGTAGTGTTAGCTAGCTACATAGTTGTCTTTGCTGTCTTCGTATCCAAGATAATTGTGTAGTTTAGAGTGTGTAGTTTTAGAGTGATTATCTTAATTTACCGAGGTTAGCTAGCCAGCTATTTGTCGTCCTTAACGTAGGAGACACTGCTAGCTAGCCAACAGCTAGCCAACGTCTACCGAACAGAACTTCCGCACTCAACAACCCGGTCGCATTTCGCTTCGCTCCACAGGTAGTATCACATTTTTAATTTAATTTCATTACAGTACAACGGCTTGATTTGTTTGATCGTAGCTAGCTACATAGCTAGCTACATAGCCGTCTTTGTATCAAAGATAATTGTGTAGTCTAGAGCGATTTCCTAGGTTAGCTAGCCAGCTATTGTCGTTCTTTTAACGCAACATAACGTAATCAACACTGCTAGCTAGCCAGCTAGCCCCGAATAGCAGCACAGTAGAAACTATTACACTCAACGGAACGACTTGATTAGTGTAGTGTCAACAACGCAGCCACTGCCAGCTAGCCTACATAGTCAACAACGCAGCCTCTGCCAGCTAGCCTACTTCAGCAGTACTGTATCATTTTAATCATGTTAGTCAATAAGATTCTTGCTACGTAAGCTTAACTTTCTGAACACTCGAGACGTGTAGTCCACTTGTCATTCCAATCTCCTTTGCATTAGCGTAGCCTCGTGTGTAGCCTGTCAACTATGTGTCTGTCTATCCCTGTTCTCTCCTCTCTGCACAGACTATACAAACGCTCCACACCGCGTGGCCGCGGCCACCCTAATCTGGTGGTCCCAGCGCGCACGACCCACGTGGAGTTCCAGGTCTCCGGTAGCCTCTGGAACTGCCGATCTGCGGCCAACAAGGCAGAGTTCATCTCAGCCTATGCCTCCCTCCAGTCCCTCGACTTCTTGGCACTGACGGAAACATGGATCACCACAGACAACACTGCTACTCCTACTGCTCTCTCTTCGTCTGCCCACGTGTTCTCGCACACCCCGAGAGCTTCTGGTCAGCGGGGTGGTGGCACCGGGATCCTCATCTCTCCCAAGTGGTCATTCTCTCTTTCTCCCCTTACCCATCTGTCTATCGCCTCCTTTGAATTCCATGCTGTCACAGTTACCAGCCCTTTCAAGCTTAACATCCTTATCATTTATCGCCCTCCAGGTTCCCTCGGAGAGTTCATCAATGAGCTTGATGCCTTGATAAGCTCCTTTCCTGAGGACGGCTCACCTCTCACAGTTCTGGGCGACTTTAACCTCCCCACGTCTACCTTTGACTCATTCCTCTCTGCCTCCTTCTTTCCACTCCTCTCCTCTTTTGACCTCACCCTCTCACCTTCCCCCCCTACTCACAAGGCAGGAAATACGCTCGACCTCATCTTTACTAGATGCTGTTCTTCCAATTAACCTCATTGCAACTCCCCTCCAAGTCTCCGACCACTACCTTGTATCCTTTTCCCTCTCGCTCTCATCCAAAACTTCCCACACTGCCCCTACTCGGATGGTATCGCGCCGTCCCAACCTTCGCTCTCTCTCCCCCGCTACTCTCTCCTCTTCCATCCTATCATCTCTTCCCTCTGCTCAAACCTTCTCCAACCTATCTCCTGATTCTGCCTCCTCAACCCTCCTCTCCTCCCTTTCTGCATCCTTTGACTCTCTATGTCCCCTATCCTCCAGGCCGGCTCGGTCCTCCCCTCCCGCTCCGTGGCTCGACGACTCATTGCGAGCTCACAGAACAGGGCTCCGGGCAGCCGAGCGGAAATGGAGGAAAACTCGCCTCCCTGCGGACCTGGCATCCTTTCACTCCCTCCTCTCTACATTTTCCTCTTCTCTCTCTGCTGCTAAAGCCACTTTCTACCACTCTAAATTCCAAGCATCTGCCTCTAACCCTAGGAAGCACTTTGCCACCTTCTCCTCCCTCCTGAATCCTCCTCCCCCTCCTCCCTCTCTGCAGATGACTTCGTCAACCATTTTGAAAAGAAGGTCGACGACATCCGATCCTCGTTTGCTAAGTCAAACGACACCGCTGGTTCTGCTCACACTGCCCTACCCTGTGCTCTGACCTCTTTCTCCCCTCTCTCTCCAGATGAAATCTCGCGTCTTGTGACGGCCGGCCGCCCAACAACCTGCCCGCTTGACCCTATCCCCTCCTCTCTTCTCCAGACCATTTCCGGAGACCTTCTCCCTTACCTCACCTCGCTCATCAACTCATCCCTGACCGCTGGCTACGTCCCTTCCGTCTTCAAGAGAGCGAGAGTTGCACCCCTTCTGAAAAAACCTACACTCGATCCCTCCGATGTCAACAACTACAGACCAGTGTCCCTTCTTTCTTTTCTCTCCAAAACTCTTGAACGTGCCGTCCTTGGCCAGCTCTCCCGCTATCTCTCTCAGAATGACCTTCTTGATCCATATCAGTCAGGTTTCAAGACTAGTCATTCAACTGAGACTGCTCTTCTCTGTATCACGGAGGCGCTCCGCACTGCTAAAGCTAACTCTCTCTCCTCTGCTCTCATCCTTCTAGACCTATCGGCTGCCTTCGATACTGTGAACCATCAGATCCTCCTCTCCACCCTCTCCGAGTTGGGCATCTCCGGCGCGGCCCACGCTTGGATTGCGTCCTACCTGACAGGTCGCTCCTACCAGGTGGCGTGGCGAGAATCCGTCTCCACACCACGTGCTCTCACCACTGGTGTCCCCCAGGGCTCTGTTCTAGGCCCTCTCCTATTCTCGCTATACACCAAGTCACTTGGCTCTGTCATAACCTCACATGGTCTCTCCTATCATTGCTATGCAGACGACACACAATTAATCTTCTCCTTTCCCCCTTCTGATGACCAGGTGGCGAATTGCATCTCTGCATGTCTGGCAGACATATCAGTGTGGATGACGGATCACCACCTCAAGCTGAACCTCTGCAAGACGGAGCTGCTCTTCCTCCCGGGGAAGGACTGCCCGTTCCATGATCTCGCCATCACGGTTGACAACTCCATTGTGTCCTCCTCCCAGAGCGCTAAGAACCTTGGCGTGATCCTGGACAACACCCTGTCGTTCTCAACTAACATCAAGGCGGTGGCCCGTTCCTGTAGGTTCATGCTCTACAACATCCGCAGAGTACGACCCTGCCTCACACAGGAAGCGGCGCAGGTCCTAATCCAGGCACTTGTCATCTCCCGTCTGGATTACTGCAACTCGCTGTTGGCTGGGCTCCCTGCCTGTGCCATTAAACCCCTACAACTCATCCAGAACGCCGCAGCCCGTCTGGTGTTCAACCTTCCCAAGTTCTCTCACGTCACCCCGCTCCTCTGCTCTCTCCACTGGCTTCCAGTTGAAGCTCGCATCCGCTACAAGACCATGGTGCTTGCCTACGGAGCTGTGAGGGGAACGGCACCTCAGTACCTCCAGGCTCTGATCAGGCCCTACACCCAAACAAGGGCACTGTGTTCATCCACCTCTGGCCTGCTCGCCTCCCTACCACTGAGGAAGTACAGTTCCCGCTCAGCCCAGTCAAAACTGTTTGCTGCTCTGGCCCCCCAATGGTGGAACAAACTCCCTCATGACGCCAGGACAGCGGAGTCAATCACCACCTTCCGGAGACACCTGAAACCCCACCTCTTTAAGGAATACCTAGGATAGGATAAAGTAATCCCTCTCACCCCCCTTAAAAGATTTAGATGCACTACTGTTCCACTGGATGTCATAAGGTGAATGCACCAATTTGTAAGTCGCTCTGGATAAGAGCGTCTGCTAAATGACTTAAATGTAAATGTAAATAGTTTGTTGGTGATGTGGACACCAAGGAACTTGAAACTCTCGACCCGCTCCACTTCTGCCCCGTTGATGTTAATGGGGGCCCGTTTGGGCCTCCTTTTCCAATAGTCCATGATCCACTCCTTTGTCTTGCACACATTGAGGGAGAGGTTGTTTTCCTGGCACCACACTGCCAGGACTCTGACCTCCTCCCTATAGGCTGTTTCACGTGGTCGGTGATCAGGCCTACCACTGTTGTGTTGTCAGCAAACGTAATGAGGATATTGGAGTCATGCTTGGCCACGCAGGACGGGACTAAGGAGGGGACTAAGCACACACCCCTGAGGGGACCCAGTGTGAGAATCAGTGTGGCAAATGGTGTTCAGTCCCAGGGTCCTTAGCTTAGTGATGAGCTTTGTGGGTACTACGGTGTTGAAAGCTGAGCCGTAGTCAACGAACAGCATTCTCACATATGTGTTCCTTTTGTCCAGGTGGGAAAGGGAAGTGTAGAGTGTGATTGAGATTGCATCATCTGTGTATCTGTTGGGCCAGTATGCGAGGGTGTCCAGCATGATGGTGTTGATGTGAGCCATGAAAATAAAAGAGAGCTGCTCACTCTAGGAGCTCAGATGCAAAAATGTAATTACCAACGTTTCGACAGCCAAGCTGTCTTCTTTATACCCTGATGAAGACAGCTTGGCTGTCGAAACGTTAGTAATTTAAAACAATTGCATCTGAGCTCCTAGAGTGTGCGGCTCTCTTTATTGTCAAGTTTTCTACTCCGCTAGCCAGCACCTTGCCTAAATAGGTGTGCGTTTCTTTTTCTTCTAAGTTGATGTGAGCCATGACCAGCCTTTCAAAGTGCTTCATGGCTACCGACGTGAGTTCTACATGGTGTTAATCATTTAGGCAGGTTACCGTCACTTTCTTAGGCACAGGGACTGTGGTGGTCTATTTGAAACAGTAGTATGAAGTTTACATACACTAAGTTGACTGTGCCTCTAAACAGCTTAGAAAATTCCAGAAAATTATGTCATGGCTTTAGAAGCTTCGATAGGCTAACTGACATCATGTAAGTCAACTACAGGTTGAACCTGTAGATGTATTTCAAGGCTTTACCTTCAAAATCAGTGCCTCTTTGCTTGACGTCATGGGAAAATCAAAAGAAATCAGCCAAGACCTCAGAAATAAAATTGTAGACCTCAAATTCTGGTTCATCCTTGGGACCAATTTCCAAATGCCTGAAGGTACCACGTTCATCTGTACAAACAATAGTACGCAAGTATAAACACCATGGGACCACGCAGCCGTCATACCGCTCAGGAAGGAGACACATTCTGTCTCCTAGAGATGAACGTACTTTGGTGCGAAAAGTGCAAATCAATCCCAGAACAACAGCAATGGACCTTGTGAAGATGCTGGAGGAAACAGGTACAAAATTATCTATATCCACAGTACAACTAGTCCTATATCGACATAACCTGAATGGCCGCTCAACAACAAAGAAGCCACTGCTCCAAAACCGCTGTAAAGCCAGACTACAGTTTGCCATTGAACATGGGGACAAAAATTGTACTTTTTGGAGAAATGTCCTCTGGTCTAATGAAACAAAAATAGAACTGTTTGGAGATAATGACCATTGTTATGTTTGGAGGAAAAAGGGGGGTGCTTGCAAGCTGACGTATACCATCCCAACTGTGAAGTACGGGGATGGCAGCATCATGTTGTGGGGATGCTTTGCTGCAGGCATGTTGTGGGGGTGCTTTGCTGCAGGAGGGACTGGTGCACTTCACAAAATAGATGGCATCATGGGGAGGAAAATTATGTGGATATATTGAAGCAACATCTCAAGACATCAGTCAGGAAGTTAAAGCTTGGTTGCAAATGGGTCTTGCAAATGGACAATGGCCCCAAGCATACTTTCAAAGTTGTGGCAAAATGGCTTAAGGACAACAAAGTCAAGATATTGGAGTGGCCATCACAAAGCCCTAACCTCAATCCTATAGAAAATGTGTGGGCAGAACTCAAAAAGTGTGTGCTAGCAAGGAGGCCAGCAAACCTGACTCAGTTACACCAGCTCTGTCAGGAGGAATGGGCCAAAATTCACCCAACTTATTGTGGGAAGCTTGTGAAAGGCTAGCCAAAACATTTGACCCAAGTTAAACAATTTAAAGGCAATGCTGCCATATACTAATTGAGTGTATGTAAACTTCTGACCCACTGGAAATGTGATGAAAGAAATAAAAGCTGAAATAAATCATTCTCTCCACGATAATTCTGACATTTCACGTTCTTAAAATAAAATGGTGATCCTAACTGACCTAAGACAGGGAATTTTTACTTGGATGAAATGTCAGGAATTGTGCAAAACTGAGTTTAAATATATTTGGCTAAGGTGTATGTAAACTTCCGACTTCAACTGTAGGTATTATACACTTGGTCAGGGAGAGGTTGAAAATGTTAGTGAAGACACTTTCCAGTTGGTCTGTGCATTCTTTGAGTACACATCCTGGTAATCCATCTGGCCCTGGGGCTTTGTGAATGTTGACCTGTTTAAAGATCTTGCTCACATCGGCCATGGAGAGCGTGATCACAGTCGTCCAGAACAGCTGGTGCTCTCATGCATGCTTCAGTGTTGCTTGCCTCGAAATGAGCCTCGATTAAGGCATTTAGCTTGTCTAGTAGGCTTGCGTCACTGGGCAGCTTGCGGCTGGATTTCCCTTTGTAGTCCGTAATAGTTATCAAGCCTTGCCTCATCCAACGAGCGTCCGAGCTGGTGTAGTAGGATTCAATCTTAGTCCTGTATTGACGCTTTGCCTGTTTGATTGTTCGTCTGAGGGCATAACAGGATTTCTTATAAACCAGGATTAGTGTCCTGCTCCTTGAAAGCAGCAGCTCTAGCCTTTAGCCCGGTGCGGATGTTGCCTGTAATCCATGGCTTCTGGTTGGGATATGTATGTACGGTCACTGTGGGGACGACAACGTCGATGCACCTGTTGATGAAGCTGGTGACTGAGGTGGTATACTCCTCCATTAGAGGTCAACCGATTTATAATTTTTCAATACCGATATCGATTATTGGAGGACCAAAAAAGCCGATACCGATTAATCGGCCGATTTTTATTTATTTGTAATAATGACAATTACAACAATACTGAATGAACACTTATTTTAACTTAATATAATACATTAATAAATCAATTTAGCCTCAAATAAATAATGAAACATGTTCAATTTGGTTTAAATAATGCAAAAACAAAGTGTTGGAGAAGAAAGTACAAGTGCAATATGTACCATGTAAGAAAGCTAACGTTTAAGTTCCTTGCTCAGAACATGAGAACAGATGAAATCAACCATGTGTAGTTAACTAGTGATTATAATTGATTGATTGTTTTTTATAAGATAAGTTTAATGCTAGCTATCAACTTACCTTGGCTTACTGCATTCGCGTAACAGGCAGGCTCCTTGCGGAGTGCAACGAGAGGTAGGTGGTTATAGCGTTGGACAAGTTAACTGTAAGGTTGCAAGATTGGATCCCCGAGCTGACAAGGTGAAAATTTCTCGTTCTGCCCCTGAACGAGGCAGTTAACCCACCGTTCCTAGGCCATCATTGAAAATAAGAATGTGTTCTTAACTGACTTGCCTCGTTAAATAAAGATTAAATAAAGGTGTAAAAATAAATAAATAATCGGCGAAATCAGTGTCCAGAAATAACGATTTCCGATTGTTATGAAAACTTGAAATCGGCCCTAATTAATCGTCCATTCCGATTTAATCGATCGACCTCTATCCTCCATGCCATTGGATGAATCCAGAACATATTCCAGTCTGTACTAGCAAAACAGTCCTGTAGCGTAGCGTAGCATCCGAAGCATCTGACCGCTTCCGTATTGAGCGAGTCACTGGTACTTCCTGCTTTAGTTTTGCTTGTAAGCAGGAATGCGGAGGATATAATTATGGTCAGATTTGACAAATGGAGGGAGAGCTTTGTATGCATCTCTGTGTGGAGTAAAGGTGGTCTAGAGTTGTGCCATGCTGGTAGAAATTAGGTAAAACTGTTTTAAGTTTGCCTGCATTAAAGTCCCCGGCCACTAGGAGCGCCGCTTATGGAGGAGCACTTTCTTGTTTGCTTACGGCCTTACACAGCTCGTTGAGTTGCTGTCTTAGTGCCAGCATTGGTCTGTGGTGGTAAATAGACGGTTACGAATAATATGGAGAACTCTCTTGGTAGATAGTGTGGTCTACAGCTTATCATGAGGTGTTCTACCTCAGGCGAGCAATACCTCAAGACTTCTTTAATATTAGACATTGCGCACCAGCAGTTATTGAAAAATAGACACACCCTCTCGTATTACCAGATGTAGCTGCTCTGTCCTGCTGATCCAGGGAGAAGCCAGTCACCTTGTCGTTTAGCCACATCTCGGTAAAACAAAGATTTTACAGTCCCGTAGATCATCCAGTTTGTTTTCAAATTATTGCACATAGGCCAATTATACATTTCTTTTACTTTTACCCCTTTTTCTCCCCCAATTGGTAGGTAGTCTTCTCTCATTGCTGCAACTCCCGTACAGACTCGGGAGAGGTGAAAGTCGAGAGCCATGCGTCCTCTGAAACACAACGCATCCAAGCTGCACTGCTTCTTGACACAATGCCTGCTTAACCTGGAAGCCAGCCACACCAATGTGTCAAAGGAAACATTGGGGACTGTGTCAGCATGCATGTGCTCAGCCCACCACAGGAGTCACTAGAGTGTGATGGGACAAGGACATCCCTGCCGGCCAAACCCTCCCCTAACCGGACGACACTGGGCCAATTGTGCACTGCCCCATGGGTCTCCCGGTCACAGCTGGCTGCAACAGAGCATGGACTTGAACCAGGATCTCTAGTGGCACAGCTAGCAACTGCGATGCAGTGCCTTAGACCACTCGGGAAGCTACGTTGGCCAATAATACGGAGGGTAGTGGTGGTTTTCCTACTCGTCGGATAATTCTTACAAGGCACCCCGCCCTCCCCCTTTTTTCTCCATCTTTTCTTCACATGGATGACAGGGATTTGAGCCTTGTCTCAACAAAGCAGTATATCCATCGCATCGGACTCATTAAAGGAAAAATGTACCTCAGTTCGAGGTGAGTAATCCCTGTTCTGATGTCCAGAAGCTCTTTTCGGGCATAAGAGATGGTATCAGCGACATTATGTACAACATTAGTTATAAACAATGCCAAAAAACAAACAAAAATAGCACAGTTGGTTAGAAGCCTGTAAAACTGCAGCCAAACGTTATGCTGAAGTATTGAAATTCACTGCTGTTTCTTAACATTCTCTGAACTATTTGAGAACATTCCCAATGTCAAACCAGTTGGAGAATGCTCCTACAACATTACCAACATTTTTATTAAATGCAACTATGTTTGAACTTTTAGTAAATGTTCTGTTAAAGTAATGAAATACCAAGAAAATTACAACAAAATGTTAAGTTCCTTAAATGTGCTGAGAATGTTCCAAAGCAACTGTCCTGCACCATTCCCAGAAAGTTGTGGGATGGTTTTATGCAATATAACCATAAGACAACCACGCTCTAAGAAACATACGGTTCTCAGAATGTTATGTGCTTGCTGGGTACATAGAATCTATATGGCTTGGCGGTGCCTGAGGCATACATAGAAAAGTATATACATTTAATGGGGTACGTATGGGCTTTCTATTAGGTAATGTCACGTTCAAGTCATGACGGAAACTCTGACATTTCTGACTTGCTAACCTAGGCGGAAGAGTCGGATCCCGAGTTTCCCACTTCAGGGTTACCAGAATCAACCAATAGGAAGCTCTCCATAATTAAGGGGGCTGCAGGTAGCCTCAAGGTTAAAGCATTGGGCCAGAAACCGAAAGGTCGCTGGTTTGAATACTGGAGCCGACAAGGTCAAACATCTGTCGCTGTGCCCTCGAGCAAGGCACTTAACCTTAATTGCTCCTGGAGAAGTGAGTACACTCTAATTTTGCCCAAAATATCCCAAATGGCCCACCCGGCATAGGAAAGGCGCCCTGTGTGAAAAATTCTATGAGAAACAGTGACATACACTTTGAATGGCCTAAAATGACAAATCCCATAATGATCTTTCACAGTCAGGCCAAGCCAAGCTATACTGTGCAAGTAGGCTAATAGTAGGCCTACTATTGAAACAGATAAATGAGTCAGAAATTTACAGGTTTCTGATTTTTCACTCTCAATGTCACACTTTTATAGAAAAAAAACACAATTGGATGTTCTAAGTCCACAACAATGCTTAAACCACATCAGGAGACCACTTTTGAGGTCTGAGAAAAATTGAAGAAATGTAGATTTTCTTTAGTTACCCTACGCTCTAGGTGCACTGTTTGGTTAGCGTTTTTTCTGTAACACATGAGATGGCATTTGCAAAACAAATGGCCACTGGATTGATGCAAATAATCAGGATATCATTCTGCCAAGTAGGCATAGGCTACTTTGTAGCTAGTTAGGAAAACCTTTCCATCTACCAGTTGGGAAAACCTTTCCATCTACAGTTCCAATACAGTTAGGCCTATCATTAGCATATCTATATTTTCCCTGTTCCTTCATTGTTTGAAACCTGGACGTTTTACTTATTATGAGGCATGTCTTACCTTTTGGTTTTCTTTCAATTTTATTTCATTGTCTAGCAGCTAAAGGCATTATCCTAGTCATATTAGCAACTCATTATAGTTATTGACAGTAGTTTATGTGTCGGGGGGGCTAGGGTCAGTTTGTTATATCTGGAGTACCGCTCCTGTCCTATTCGGTGTCCTGTGTGAATCTAAGTGTGCGTTCTCTAATTCTGTCCTTCTCTCTCTCTCTCTCTCTCTCGGAGGACCTGAGCCCTAGGACCATGCCCCAGGACTACCTGACATGATGACTCCTTGCTGTCCCCAGTCCAGCTGGCCGTGCTGCTGCTCCAGTTTCAACTGTTCTGCCTTATTATTATTTGACCATGCTGGTCATTTATGAACTGGCCACCCCACATATGCTCTCTCTAATTCTCTCTTTCTTTCTCTCTCTCGGAGGACCTGAGCCCTAGGACCATGTGCCAGGACTTCCTGACATGATGTACGAAGGGCTATATAAATACATTTGATTTGATTTGATTTATTGCATCTTTAGATCTCCCCTCTTTCTAAATTATATTTCATCTCCATCCAAGAAACCTCACATGAGCATTTTAGAACAGTGTTTTCCTGCTAATTGCATTTTGGAACATTCATGTGTAGGCCTACCTCCATGTGCATATTGCAACGGTGAAAATGTGAGGAAATACAAGTTTATCAACATATTAACAAACATTGTGATCTGTTCCATCAGCCTTATGAAATGTATACAGTTTATAAATACAGTGCTTTGATACACATTATCAGGCCATAGGGGGCTTGACCCACCCTACCATACCTCCTTGCCCGACCAAATAAAATATTGAAAGATAATGTATTTTACCGAGATGTGCGTCGACAGATGTATCGATCTCAGATAAAGCATCAGAGTGAGCGAAACAGCGGCCCTCTGTCTCCGTATGTGTAAACCATGTGTGTGGAGCAATGTGGCATGTCAATACGGCATTCTGTCCAGACAGCATCAGATACATGGGCTACACATTTTAGACAGAGGAGCGCTGTTTCAGCAGAGAGGAAGAGGTGAGTTCACTCTCGACAAAATATGTCCTGAATAAGCCCAATGCGTTTCTATGGACATAATATTCAGACCTACGCTTGTTGCCTGCAATTCCGCCTTTTGGACGACTCCCATTGTCAGGGCGGCGACATGAGCACCTCATTATGGTTTCAGCCATTTGCGAAATAGAAAGGAAAGTTGGCGGATGCACAGTGCACTGTTCGGATAGTGGCTTCCCTTTAAGTACATTTATGTTTTGCCAAATTATATAATATCCCTCTCTAAAATAAGCTAACGATCCAAACTCTTTGGTAAAGTATTTTGAGTGATTTTATTTAAAGGGTTTTGACGTGGATTGTTTCAAATCACAACGCCATAGGATTACGTCTGTTTGGGAAGCCAACTATTGGGCCTGCGCGCGAGGCAATACATCGAGCTGATTATTAAGTTGCGGATGTCAGTGAAAAGCATCTAAAATTTGTGAAAAATGTATTTAGTTTCATTTAAAATGTTGACACAGGAAGAAGGGATGGGGTGTGTGGCGAAGATATGCGTCTCTCTACAGAATGCCTGTACTCAGCTCTCCAGAATGTGCTATGTTCATTGTTTCATTGTGTAAATCGTTTGCTCTTTGATTGTTTATATGTATCAATTCCCCATTATAACCAGTAGGCATAGTAAATGTACCGTTCATCCCCATAATTTGGTTACATTCATTTATGTTAATGCATGTACATTAATTTACCCTTCTCACTCTTGGAGTGGAAGCGTTTACAGAGTTCACAACCTGCTACACTTGTGAGAAACACGTTTTGGTTCGTTTCATAATCATGATATAGGAGTTTAGTCTATTTTTTTCAGTCTTTTTTTTTGTTTGGAATGCTCCATATGAGCAATGACCATGTGTGTTGTTTCTCTGTTCTGGTAACGTTGATGGAGCACGCGTGCCTGAGCAAGCCAACCTGCTGAGTTGAAACAATGTTGCACTTCACTAGCAATAGCTCAAGTCAAGACAGAAAAAAGGGAGGGAGACAGGCGGAGTAGAGAGAAATTCGTCTTCTTTCAATCGCATTAATCAGGATATTTTCTACTGTTTTTATTTGTATGCTTTAGCCTATATGTTCACTTAGTTGACATTGGAAGTTATAGGCCTACTGCGGCATTGGTCTATCGCCTACCTAGGTGCTAGGCTATATCTGAGTTCCATGCGCTAATGTATTTACCCGCCAATGTATCAAAGTGTCCATATGGTGCTCTTATCATTTGAATTAAGATGTTTATGATTAACCACGTGACAATTTTGAGAAACAAAAACGGTTATTGAAATGAAACTGTTCCACGAAAATGCACGTATAAAAATAATAAAAACTGGCGCACAGATTGGTAGGATAATTGTAAGCTTCCCCAAATGTGAAACTCACGAGCTGCCTGTCGGCTTTATTATTAACTGGGTGGTTCGAGCCCTGAATGCTGATTGGCTGACACCCGTGTGTATTACAAAACATTTATTTGTACTGCTCTAATTAAGTTGGTAACAAGTTTATAAGAGCAATAAGGCACCTTGGGGGTTTGTGTTATATGGCCAACATACCACGGCTAAGGGCTGTTTCCTGGCACTCCACGTTGCGTTGTGCATAAGAACAGTCCTTAGCCGTGGTATATTGGCCATATACCACCCCCCGATCAATTGCCCATTAAACTGATTCGTTCTGGCACCGGCCCTGCGCATGGTGGGTATTATGAAGTGAGTATACCCAAAGCCCACTGAAAAGTAAGTGGGTATATGGCACATACCTGCGTATACCCTGCAGGTGTCTCAGGGGGAGTTGGGATATGCAAGAAACACATTGCCATGACACACTTGTGTGTAACCGAACAAATAATATAACCCCCAAATTATTATTTTTTATAAATAATTTACATTCATTTTAACTCGGATGTCCTGAGTTTCCGACAACGTGAACGAGGCATTAGAGCTGCACACATGGTACAGGGAACGCCCACTCACTCACGCTTCTCTTCCTGGAGCGGGTACCATCATAGAGATGGGTAGGAGGACTCTAGTGCCAGAAGTTCATTTTAGCATGGGGTAGCGCCATTGAGGACATTCACAATTTTGAAGCAGTCAACTGGGTGGGACCTCCTATAGTTTTAAGGAAGGTTCACATAATTCCACCGAGGTCACCAGGAGGGATCAGCCAATCTATTATAATTGTGAGGAAACATTCCATAACTGCAGGTGGCAGTAAATCACCAACCTTGGCTTTATACCTGTTCAAACAACACACTCTCTAGGCGGCAGTGTGCACCCTTTGAATTGATTTGCCAACTCAAATATGTAGTGGAAGAAAATGTATTACTTTACAATGGAGATGGACTCAATTGCGCTACCTTTGCGCTCACAGACGCCATAATTAGACAGATATAATAATGCGCTGTCTATCTAACTCTATGGGTACCACATACACGCCTCTATCTTTTCTCATCTGCAGCCACCACTTCACCGAGAACTTGCTTTTTTCGCTACTTTGTTGAGCGGTTTTGAATGAGGACCAAATTGCATTGTGTAATATCAATTAAGGAATAAAAGACCGACGCTTCTGGAAAAGTCACCGCAGCACCCGAGCAAACATCTTTCGAAAACCGGTCTTACACCATCTCTGGCCTTTATATTAACTACTACGCTACTGTGTTAAAATGACAGCAAAGCACAGAGGGAAAAAGAACAAACACAATCACGAAGACTTTAACAATTTTAATCATGAATCTTCGGAACCGGAGGCGCGAGGTGGAAACCAGTATACGCTTTTGTTCATTTTATTCGTTCTGATTGTGGTCGGAGGTGCAACGGCTGCATGGTTCTGTTTTCAGCAACACCAAAGTATAACCTACTTAGCAGACAACCTCATGGGCATGCAGATGAAGATGGTGAAGCTTCAGTCCTTCCAGGAAGAAATTATACAGACAAATAAAAAGGTAATTAGCCTAGTTAACCATGCGTAATAACAACATGGGCAAACATAATAGGCACGTCAAAGGCTGTTTCCATGCGTTAACAAAAATACCAAAGGAACATTTTGTACAATGTGATTTGTGGTCAAATCCTGTGTAGACCCGTTGAAATACTGTTCTGACCTTCCTCATTTATTCTGCACATTTATTTATTCTGTGACATATATATTTACTATTTTCCTATGGATAGACAGAGCCCTAAGGCCCCCAAATGTGAGCTTCACATTTTAATTAAATGGAAAACTCTAGCAGGCGGTATTTATAGGCCTTCCCTAGAAATTTATGATAGTTGTGAAATCGTATCAAATGTCATACTGCATAGACATTGAACTGATGTGAGTCGAATTTATTCTGTTTCTAACCCCCGTCAAGGTGGGCGTCACGCAGCTGTTGGTGTTTGTAATGGCATATGACCTACAATTTGGGAACATGAACTCCTAATAGTTTGTTAGGGTCTGCCACTGAATGTCCCTACAATATAGGCATATTAAAATTACATTCACAAACATTTTGAAAGTAACACACTTGACAAATATTCCACTTCCAATTCATTTTTACAGCAAATGACCCTGCTTGTAACCATGCTCTTGACACAGTCATGGTGCTGATTTCAGTGTGCACTGTGCAGTTGCTTTAAATCCAGTTGTCTACATGGGAATAAAAATAGCCTGCCACAACGCTCTATATTGACCATAGTTGTGAGTCCCTGTAACAAGTTCTCCTAGTTTGCCAGCTTCCCCAGCTGGTCTTTAATCGTACATACAGTGCATTCAGGAAGTATTCTGACCCCTTGACTTTTTTCCACAATCTACACACTACCCCATAATGACAAAGCAAAAACAGACTTTTTCCAAATGTGTAAATATATTTTTAAACAGAAATACCTTATTTACATAAGTATTCAGACCCTTTGCTATGAGACTCAAAACTGAGCTCAGATGCATCCTGTTTCCATTGATCATCCTTGAAATGTTTCTACCACTTGATTGGAGTCCACCTGTGGTAAATTCAATTTATTGGACATGATTTGGAAAGTCACACATCTGTCTATATAAGTTCCGTCAGTTGACAGTGCATGTCAGAGCAAAAACTAAGCCATGTGTCCGTAGAGCTCCGATAGAGGATTGAGTTGAGGCACAGACCTGGGGAAGGGTACCAACACATTTCTGTAGCATTGAAGGTCCCTAAGAACGTGGTGGCCTCCATCATTCTGGAAGAAGTTTGGTAGAAGTTTGGAACCACCGAGGCTCTTCTTATAGCTGGCTGCATGGACAAACTGAGAAATTGGGGAGAAGGTATTTGGTCAGGGATGTGACCAAGAACCCAATGGTCACTCTGACAGAGCTCTGGAGTTCCTCTGTGCAGATGGGAGAACCTTCCAGAAGGACAAACATCTCTGCAGCACTCCACCAATCAGGCCTTTATGGTAGAGTGGCAGGCAGAAGCCACTCCTCAGTATAAGGCACATGACAGCCAGCTTGGAGTTTGCCAACAAGCAATACAGCTGTCATCAAGGCAAAGGGTGGCTACTTTGAAGAATCTCAAATATTAAATATATTTAGATTTTTTTAACACACATTTTTGGTAATTACATGATTCCATATGTGTTATTTCATAGTTTTGATGGCTTCACTATATTTCTACAATGTAGAAAATAGTAAAAATGAAGAAAAACCCTGCAATGAGTAGGTGTCAACTTGACTGGTACTAATATATATACATGCATGTATACAGTTGAAGGCGGAAGTTTACATACACCTTAGCCCAATGCATTTAAACTCAGTTTTGCACAATTCCTAACATTTAATCCAAGTAAAAACTCCCTGTTCTAGGTCAGTTAGGATCACCACTTTATTTTAAGAATGTGAAATGTCAGAATAATAGTAGAGAGAATGATTTTTATTTCAGCTTTTATTTCTTTCATCACATTCCCAGTGGGTCAGAAGTTTACATACAGTCAATTAGTATTTGGCATTGTCTTTAAATTGTTTAACTTGGGTCAAATGTTTCGGGTAGCCTTCCACAAGCTTCCCACAATAAGTTTGGTGAATTTTGGCCCATTCCTCCTGACAGAGCTGGTGTAACTGAGTCAGTTTTGTAGGCCTCCTTGTTTTTTCAGTTCTGTCCACAACTTTTCTATAAGATTGAGGTCAGGGCTTTGTGATGGCCACTCCAATACCTTGACTTTGTTGTCCTCAAGCCATTTTGCCACAAATTTGGAAGTATACTTGGGGTCATTGTCCATTTGGAAGACCCATTTGCGACCAAGCTTTAACTTCCTGAATGATGTCTTGAGACGTTGCTTCAATATATCCACATAGTTTTTATTTTTAATATGCCATCTATTTTGTGAAGTGCACCAGTCCCTCCTGCAGCAAAGCACCCCCACAACATGATGCTGCCACCCCTGTGCTTCACGGTTGGGATGGTGTTCTTCGGCTTGCAAGCCTCCTCCTTTTTCCTCCAAACATAATGGTCATTATGGCCAAACAGTTCATCACACCAGAGGACATTTCTCCAAATAGTACGATCTTTGTTCACATGTGCAGTTGCAAACTGTAGTCTGGCTTTTTTATGCCGGTTTTGGAGCAGTGGCTTCTTCCTTGCTGAGCGGCCTTTCAGGTTATGTCGATATAGGACTCGTTTTACTGTGGATATAGATACTTTTAACCTATTTCCTCTAGTATATTCACAAGGTCCTTTGCTGTTGTTCTGGGATTGATTTGCACTTTTCGCACCAAAGTACGTTCATCTCTAGGAGACTGAATATGTCTCCTTCCTGAGCGGTATGATGGCTGCTTGGTCCCATGGTGTTTATACTTGCGTACTATTGTTTGTACAGATGAATGTGGTACCTTCAGGCATTTGGAAATTGTTCCCAAGGATGAACCAGACTTTTTTTCTTGAGGTCTTGGCTGATTTCTTTTGATATTTTCATGATGTCAAGCAAAGAGGCACTGAGTTTGAAGGTAAGGCCTGAAGGTAAACTGTTAACAGAATTAAATTGTCCTACTTAAATCATAGGATTATCCTACAGCAATTGCAGTACCTGGTGAATATGTTCTCATTTCTTTACACCCACTTACTGGAACTGTTTTCACCAATAGATAGTTTCCTCCCAAGGATGAATAGCATGAGTAGTAAAATACTTTATAAATAGTGTCTGTTTCTGACTGCTCACTTACAGTACATTGTGCAGCCATAAGAAAGTATGATGGCTTGCCATAATTGTCTATTCATCATGAAAGAAGCTGCCCTTTGTTTGGAGACCAGTGTCTGGGCTGGTGCTTTCAAGATGTTATTTAGATCTAAATCTAGTTTTATTTCCTTGCAGCTGCTCAGTACCGACGACTTTGAGCATCGCCTCAACACCCTGGAAGAGTCATACGAACTGGCCCAGAAGCAGGTAGGCATGGCCCTGGCCATAGCTGAACAACTGAAGACCTCAGACCTGCCCACCCAGGTCCTCTCCCTACACACAGAGATGAAGGCCCGGCTGGCAGAGATGCAGCAGGCCACAGTGTCCGCGGATCAGCTGACCCAGCTGCAGGCAATGCTGAAGGGGAAGAGCGAAGAGTTTGAGGCTGTCCGGCTGCAGGTGGAGGGCCTGGCAAGGGTGAGCACGGAGATGGCCCAGAGCGTCGAGGGCCTGACAGGGAGCCTGGCGGAGGCTGAGTCCAAGCTGGAGGAGAGGGAAGGGCTGGTAGGGCACACTGAGCGCCACATTGGAGGGCCAGACATCAGAGCTCCTAGGGCTTAAGGAACAGCTGGCTGCCAACCAGGCTCAACTTGAGGCCAGTACAGTGGAGATCGCAAGTGTCAAGTATGTAGTGTATTTGGGGTTGGTCAATTCCTGAAACCTTCCCAAAGTTCACTTTTTTTTCAAAAGAATTATCCCAGAAGCAGGAGGATACCTGGGTTCTTTGGGGGAACTTTCTGCAACTTTAAGTATATTGGTTTATATTTCTGTATTGGTTGGTTTCACTGTGCGTCTCACTGTGTGTGCATACCTGTGTTTCAGGGAGCTGATGGAGATGGGGCAGTCTCAGAGGGCCCAGCAGGCCAGTGTGGAGGAGCAGCTGGTTACGGTAGAACAGAGTCTGCAGGAGCAGAACTCAGCGGCCCACAGTCTGCACTCTGAGCTCCTCGCTCAGCTGGAGGCTGTGCAGAAACAGGTCGCCCAGGTAACACCAACAGGAAGTCTCACACAGGGTTTAGAATATCAGATTGGTAGTGGACTGGGTCACCCTCAAATATAGCCAAAATAGTTTGTTTTACACTTTTCTAATAGTACTTACTAATTTACTAACTAATAGTACTTACTGAGACTTACTAATAGTATTTTCTTCTTTTAATGAATAGTCAGATGTACAGGTACATCAGGACCGGTCACAGGTTATTATTTAAAAAAATATATAGATATTTTCTCATCTCAACATTGGTGTTTGTAATGGCAAAAAATGTTGCACTATTTTGTACAGAGGAGCATATCCATTCTCGCAACTATTTTTACCCAGCATGTGTCCATGGGGAACTTTTATGAGATTGCTACTAAACCATTAGTATGTAGGGGCTAATTGCCTGCTGTGGATTCTCTGAGTTTGGGGTAAATGTTGTATTCCCATTCATATACTGCAATGTAGGCCAAATGCATGATTACAAAGTCACCATAGGCCCTGTAGTTCCCCTAAGTACTAACTCACTATAATTCTGTCTGTTCCAGCTGGAAGGAGGGTTTCAAACAGATGAGCCCTCAGAGGAGGTGGCGGAGGAGACTGCTCTGGCTGCTGCTGAGGAGGTGGAAGAGGAGGAGGTGGCGGAGGAGACTGCTCTGGCTGCTGCTGAGGAGGTGGAAGAGGAGGAGGGGGTGGCGGAGGAGACTGCTCTGGCTGCTGCTGAGGAGGTGGAAGAGGAGGAGGAGGTGGCGGAGGAGACTGCTCTGGCTGCTGCTGATACTGTTGCTGAGGAGGTGGAAGAGGGGCAGGCTGCTGAGGAGGAGGTGGTGGAGAAGGAGGCAGCTCACTTGGATGGGGAGCCTGCTGAACAGGAGGACTCTGCTCTCACAGAGGAACAGACTGCTCCTGCAGAGGAGGAGATGGTCGAGGAGCAGGAGGACTTGGCAGAGGCAGGACCGGAAGAGTGGTTGGCAGAAGAGAATGTAGACCAGGAGGATTCTGAAGCAGAGGAGGAGCAAGGGGAGGAAGAAGACGAAAAAACAGAAGACGATGAGGCCTCTCCTGAGGAGGAATGTAAGTCTGTCTTAAAATGCATTTCAAACTCAAATTTCTTCGTCAGCCCGATTTTATGTAAGGAGTGTATCCATCTTTATTTCAAAGACTTTACAATTACTCTGTTACCTCTTTTGGCCTGAAATTGTTTCAAGTGAGGAAAATTAATGTGTTAATGCAATGTTACTAGTCTAATTACAGTGTAATTACACAGATATAAGAGCAACTTAATGTGTTACCGACGCCAATATCGTCTCTCATTGGTTGAGCAGTGTTCCTCACTAAAGGTTATTGTGGGCAATAGTGTATGAAATGTTGTTTTTCTGATTTGCTTGGTCAGCTCCAGGGCCTTTAGTAAAAAAACATTACCATTGATCTCTCTGATAACTCATGGTATTATATTTTACAGGGTGAATGTAAACAGCAAGTCTTCTACAACCACAGAGGATAATGGACACGTTCAGTCTGCATCATGACAAATGGGAAGGCATTGCCGATGTTGAGGTGCAATAAACATTCACTTTTTCTCACCAAGGGGAAAAATCAGGTCAATAGGATTCACACAATTCTCTAGAATCAGTATTGTTACATCAATGAACGTGTGTATGAGAGGGCTAACTGGTCAGGCGATGGTTAATAATATTCAGGACTCACCTGCCAATACCAACCTCAAAGCTTTAATCTATTTTAACACAGCTCTTTCTATAGATTATTTTACGTACACCAAAATGTCACTTTTTCTGCAAGCTCAGTTGAAACAAAGTGACAAGGAGGACTAACTAAACAGCCAATAGGAAAACACTAATTCACTCACACGATCAAATAAAGCCATAAAATATGCCCATCTTGTTGATATGAAATTGGCTTTCTTTTTTGTCATTGTCTGAAATGTCTTGTTGGGATTTTAATTAGAATAAGATATACAGAACAAGAGTCCTAATTCCTGTGTAAACAAATAACAGCCTACTAAAGGAATAGCATGGGGGTAGCAAGGGCCATATCTGTGAAATGCTAACATTTATGTACAGTTTTACTGAAGATTGTTAGTCTAGTTGTTTTTATTGACTTTTTTTCTTTAAACTGTTTGTCTGTACACAAAGTGCGCTGTTACTGCCCAGGCATTGGGTTCTTCTCTCACAACGTACCGTTCATCTCAGATCTCTGTGATGTATCTTTTATAAAATAAACCCTGGGCTATCCTCTGGAATTTTTTTACATAAAGTTCAGTCTCCTCATTTATTTTTTTCTACTATTGATTGAATAGTAGCTCATATGAACTGAAGTGAACATCTTTGTTACGGCCTTGTCATTTTACAGCTGCAGAAAATGCCTTCATTTCTGTTCATGGATTAAAATGGTGTCTTTGTGTCCCTACAGGGAGTAAAACATGTGGTCACAGTGACACACTTATTTGCCCTGTACTGCTTCTGAGTCACCTTCACCAAGGTCAAACTAATATGTTGCCATTTTTACATTTTCTAATGATGTACTGCTGTGAAGTAGTCCCACTTAGTGCTAAACTGCAGCATAGATATATTGTGGAAGGGTGAGTGTCTATAATAATTTTATTCCACATGTCCGTGCATGCCATGTGAGGAATGACTCATGATGAAATGCTGAAAAGCACGAAGACGTGTGTGTGTGTGTGTGTGTGTGTGTGTGTGTGTGTGTGTGTGTGTGTGTGTGTGTGTGTGTGTGTGTGTGTGTGTGTGTGTGTGTGTGTGTGGTAACACACGCCTTTGCATTTTTGTGTAGAATCTTTCCTCTGGTTAAGAATAATGACTTGAACTCTGGTTTGGTACTGCCACTATGGTTTACTATTATACCTGTTAAGCTGAGTTGAAATACTATTGCATACCTGAAAATCATTCAATTGATCAGAAATATTACCAAACTTGTTCACACCCAACAATTTATGATGTACACTGAACAAAAATATAAATGCAACAATTCCTAAGATTTTAGTGAGTTACAATTCCTATAAGGAAATCAGTCAATTGAAATTAATTAATTAGGCCCTAATCTATGGATTTCACATGACTGGGAATGCAGATATGTATCTGTTGGTCACAGCTACCTTTAAAAAAAGAATAGGAGTGTGGATCAGAAAACCAGTCAGTATCTGGTGTGATCACCATCTGCTTCACGCAGCGTGACACATCGCCTTCGCCTAGAGTTGAACAGGCTGATTGTGGCCTGTAGAATGTTGTCGCACTCCTATTTGATGGCTGTGTGAAGTTCCTGGATATTGGCGGGAGCTTGAACACGCTGTTGCACAGGTTGATCCAGAGCATCCCAAACATGTTCAATTGGTGACATGTCTGGTGAGTATGCAGGCCATGGAAGAACATGGGACATTTTCAGCTTCCAGGAATTGTGTACAGATCCTTGGGCCATGCGTTATCATGCTGAAACATGAGCTGATGGCGATGAATGGCACGACAATGGGCGTCAGGATCTCATCACGGTATCTCTGTGCATTCAAATTGCCATCGATAAAATGCAATTGTGTTCGTTATCTGTAGCTTTTGCCTGCCCATGCCATAACCCCCACCGCCACCATGGGGCACTCTGTTCACAACATTGACATCAGAAAACCGCTTGCCCAGACAACGCCATATAAAGTTGGAAGGCAGAAGTTTACATACACCTTAGCCGAATACATTCAGCTTTGCACAATTCATGACATTTAATCCTAGTAAAAAGTCCCTGTATTAGGTCAGTTAGGATCACAACTTTATTTTAAGAATGTGAAATGTCAGAATAATAGTAGAGAATGATTTATTTCAGCTTTTATTTCTTTCATCGCATTCCCAGTGGGTCAGAAGTGTACATACACTCAATTAGTGTTTGGTAGCATTGCCTTGAATTTTAAAAAATTGGGTCAAATGTTTCTGGTAGCCTGCCACAAGCTTCCCACAATAAGTTTGGTGAAATATGACGCATTCCTCCTGACAGAGCTGGTGTAACTGAGTCAAGTTTGTAGGCCTCCATGCTTGCACACACTTTTTCAGTTCTGCCTACAAATGTTCTATAGGGTCAAGGCTTTGTGATGGCCACTCCAATATCTTGACTTTGGTGTCCTTAAGCCATTTTGCCACAACTTTGGAAGTATGCTTGGGGTCATTGTCCATTAGCAAGACCCATTTGCAACCAAGCTTTTACTTCCTGACTGATGTCTTGAGATGGTGCTTCAATATATCCACATAATTTTCCCTTCCTCATGAAGCCATCTATTTTGTGAAGTGCACCAGTCCCTCCTGCAGCAAAGCACCACCACAACACGATGCTGCCACCCCCGTGCTTCACGGTTGGAATGGTGTTCTTCGGCAGGTACACCTCCAATTGACTCAAATAGTGTCAATTAGCCTATCAGAAGCTTCTTAAGCCATGACATTTTCTGGAATTTTCCAAGCGATTTAAAAGCACAAGCAACTTAGTGTATGTAAACTTCTGACCCACTGGAATTGTGATATAGTGAATTATAAGTGAAATAATCTGTCAACAATTGTTGGAAAAATGACTTGTGTCATGCACAAAGTAGATGTCCTAACCGACTTGCCAAAACTATAGTTTGTTATTAACAATAAATTTGTGGAGTGGTTGAAAAACGAGTTTTAATGATTCGTAAGTGTATGTAAACTTCCGACTTCAACTGTACGTTGTCTGCCATCTGCCCGGTACATTTGAAACTGGGATTCATCTGTGAAGAGCACACTTCTCCAGTGTGCCACTGGCCATCAAAGGGGAGCATTTGCCAACTGAAGTCTGTTACGACGCCAAACTAAAGTCAGGTCAAGACCCTGGTGAGGATGACGAACACGCTCCCTGAGACGGTTTCTTACAGTTTGTGCAGAAACCCACAGTTTCATCAGCTGACCAGGTGGCTGGTCTCAGACAATCCTGCAGGTGAAGAAGCTGGATGTAGGGGTCCTATGGTTGCGTGGTTACATGTGGTCTGTGGGTGTGAGGCCGGTTGGATGAACTGCCTAATTCTCTAAAACGATGTTGAAGGTGCCTTATGGTAGAGCGCTGAACATTAAATTCTCTGACAACAGCTTTGGTGGACATTCCTGCAGTCAGCATGCCAATTGCATACTCTCTCAACATTTGTGGCATTGTGTTATGTGACAAAACTGCACATTTTGGTGGCCTTTTATTGTCCCCAGCACCAGGTGCACCCTTGTAATGGTCACACTGTTTAATCAGATTATTGGTATACTACACGTGAGGTGCATGGATTATCTTGGCAAATGAGAAATTCTCACTAACGGTGTAAACAAATTTGTGCACAAATTTCGTGAGAAGGATCTTTTATTTCAGCTCAAGAAACATGGGACCAACACTTTACGTGTTGCATTTATATTTTTGTTCAGTGTATTATTACATTTTTACATGGTAAAGGATAAGGTCACAGGAAGTTGTATTTTACTTTACCTTTATTTGAACAGGAAGTCACCATTTAGACCAGGGTCTCTTTCACAAGGGAGCCCTGC
Organism: Oncorhynchus nerka; assembly: GCF_034236695.1. Classification (NCBI taxonomy): domain Eukaryota; kingdom Metazoa; phylum Chordata; class Actinopteri; order Salmoniformes; family Salmonidae; genus Oncorhynchus; species Oncorhynchus nerka. The sequence goes on from NC_088415.1 coordinate 33,866,223, forward strand.
AAATACACTGAGTGCACAAAACATTAGGAACACCTTCCTAATATTGAGTTGCAACCCCTTTGCCCTCAGAACAGTCTTAATTAGTTGGGAAATGGGACTATACAAGGTGTCGAAAGCGTTCCATAGGGATGCTGACCCATGTTGACTCCAATGCTTGACACGGTTGTGTCAAGTTGGCTGGATGTCCTTTGGATGGTGGACCATTCTTGATACACACCGGAAGCTGTTGAGTGTGAAAAGCGCTGTTTTTCCTGACACATTCAATCCGATGCGCCTGGCACCTACTACCATACCCCGTTCAAAGGCACTTAAATCTTTTGTCTTGCCCATTCACCCTCTGAATGGCACACATTCACAATCCATGTGTTAATTGTCTCAAAGCTTAAACATTTGTCTTTAACCTGTCATCTACACTGACTGAAGTGGATTTAACAAGTGATATCAATAAGGGATCATATCTTTCACCTGCTCAGTCTGTCATGGAAAGAGCAGGTGTTCCTAATGTTTTGTATACTCAGTGTACAATTCATAAGACAAAATAGAATCAATATCAGATGCAATGTAAAACAAACTAAAATACAACACAAACATGACATTGCTTTGTAACAATGCACAATGGATTAGTATCGTTATGCAATTATTTCTAAATTTGTGAAGACTACAACCATTTTGTGTATCTGCACTGAATCACTGATCTACAAATCATCTTGCACCCTCATAATGTGATCAAGTTTAGCGAATCGTTGCAGCAGCTTGCTCAGGCCAATCCCCTCGCACGCTTGTGTAGTGTGTAAACTGCAGCTCTTGCATCAGGCTCTTGGAGACACAATTGGCTCAGATTGCCTCGCGGCCCGCCTACTGTATGAGTCTGTGTATTGACTGCGCTGTGCCTCGCCTTGCCTAGCTGATGGAGAGGAAACAGTCTCTCTCTCTCTCCTTTTCCTTCTCTCCCCCTCCCTGTTATCACTCCTCCCTCTCCCAGGATCCTATCTGGCCTCTCCCACTGCAGTCTCTCTCCACCGGCCTCAGTCTCTGACCTTCAGCTAGCCTGGGACCATGCAAGCCTGTCTGCCCAGGTATGGAACTCACCCCGACCCTTATCCTATTCCCTTATCTGCATGACTTCCCTGTGTTTTTACATGCAGAATGAAAAAGCTAGCTACTTCTTTTACTTTGATCCGAGATGGTGGTGTGGCCCCCTCACTGGCGTGGCCCCCTCACTGGTGTTTGGTATTGGACGGTATTCCCTTCCCTGGTATTTGTATTGTACTGTGTGGGAAGTTGGTGCCCCTGGGTTGTGTGTGTTAGCGCACAACCCAGGAGTGAGAGTGTATAGCTAAAGTGCTGTACATATTTAGTACACTCAATGGAAGGAAATAAATGTTTCTTCACATACCCCATTTAGGGTCATTACATTTTGTTGGTCAGGTTCAATAATACGGTCATTATAAATGGAATAGTAGATGCTGGTGCATTGGAACTAAAATACCTCCCACCAGCATGTTTAAATTACAACCCCAACCCCAAATGCATCCTATATAAATATTTGGTCTCAAATTTGACATGCTTAAATCAAGTGTTTTTGAAACGTATGCAAAAGTATGTTATCTCCTATATCACTTTTGCCTAAAGTCTTTTTTTTATGATTGTGAATCTGCTACTGTCTATAAATATGACTGTAATGTTGCTACAGAATCCCAGCTGCTGGTAATGTAACCATCCACAGCCTTTTAATCAGTGTTAAATAATGCAGTAGACTGTGGTCCTGACAGACAGCCTACTTAGGCTTTCTCTCAGCATGGAGGGTGTGGAGGGTGCCTCCCTGGCAGAGCAGAGGCTGATCAAGCAATACTCAGTACAGTAAAAGGGAGGGAGGGAGAGCAGCCTGTAGCTGGTACTAGTGGGAACAACATTAGCCATTACCCTGAATGCTGCTTACTCGACTTTTCCTCTCTCTGTCTTTGGAACTCAATGCCTGCTTACGTGGCTGTCACTCAGGGTTCATTGATTGGTTACTGAGACACGAAACATAATCATGAAAGGAATACCACACAGTCCTAAGAGAATTGTACTATTGATTATAGCGCCAAGCATTGAGGAGGTGATTCAGTCCTTTGGTTATTATTGTGAACTTATTGTGTACTTTGTGTAGTCCATTGTTCTTTTGTGATGGTCTTTCATTAAGTATATCATGATATGAATAACTAAGTTGTTTAAGTTGTTGGAATGAAGAGCCACTTCAACATAATGAGGACGCAATTACATGTAACCTGCTCTGAATATCTGTTTTGGTAGTACCTTTCAGAGCGATCACTTCCCATGAAGATTATGGATGTGTTTGATTGCACTGCTACCCTCTTATTTCTTCTTAAAGGTTGTGATGATCATTTGAGCCTAATGTCAACTCACCCTGATACTTTGTTACCTCGTGCTGTGCTCGAGTACTACGTGACAGTGTGTCCAGAGTTCATTGAAACTATTTATAGGGCATGACAGCTATGTCCTCAAAAGTGCAGCTGTCCTGTTTCCAACCCTGCAGGTCATATCTAACCCCGGTGAGAGATGAGGAGGCAGAGTCTCAGAGGAAGGCCAGGTCTCGCCAGGCCAGGCAAACCCGCAGATCCACACAGGTACAACACAAGGGCCAATTTCCCGGACACAGATTAAGTCTAGTCCTGGAGTGAAAATGCATGGTCAATGGAAATTCTCCATTAGGAATACAAGACAAGGCTTCGTCTGTGTCAGGGAACCCAACCCCAAGATATGCTTTACTATTCATGTGGTTTTATTGTGCTTATTTATCTATAGCAGGTATTTCCAAACTGCCGTTGGGGGGTACACCAAATAAAAAAAATATTTTTATTCACATTTTCAAACAGTATATTTATATTTTCAACAGGGCTATACATTTTGTCCGGACTTCTGGCAGTCTCTATGGGGGTACCACAAAGTTCAATCCTCAGGCCGACTCTCTCCTCTGTATACATCAATGATGCCGCTCTTGCTGCTGGTGATTCTTTGATCCACTTCTACGCAGACGACACCATTCTGTATACTTCTGGCCCTTCTTTGGACACTGTGTTAACTAACCTCCAGACAAGCTTCAATGCCATACAACCCTCCTTCTGTGGACTCCAACTGCTCTTAAATGCAAGTAAAACTAAATGCATGCTCTTCAACCGATCGCTACTCACACCTGCCCGCCCGCCTAGCATCACTACTCTGGACGGTTCTGACTTAGAATATGTGGACAAATACCCAGGTGTCTGGTTAGACTATAAATTATCCTTCCAGACTCACATTAAGCATCTCCAATCCACAATTAAATCTAGAATCAACTCCCTATTTCGCAACAAAGCATCCTTCACTCATGCTGCCAAACATACCCTCGAAAACTGACCATCCTACCGATCCTCGACTTCGGCGATATCATTTACAAAATAGCTTCCAACACTCTACTCAGCAAATTGGATGTAGTCTATCACAGTGCCATCCGTTTTGTCACCAAAGCCCCATATACTACCCACCACTGCGACCTGTATGCTCTCGTTGGCTGGCCCTCACTTCATATCCATCGCCAAACCCACTGGCCTAAGGTCATCTATAAGTCTTTGCTAGGTAAAGCCCCGTCTTATCTCCACTCACTGGTCACTATAGCAGCACCTACCCGTAGCACGTGGTCCAGCAGGTATATTTCACTGGTCACCCCCAAAGCCAATTCCTCCTTTGGCCACCTTTCCTTCCAGTTCTCTGCTGCCAATGACCGGAACGAACTGCAAAAATCACTGAAGCTGGAGACTCATATCTCCCTCACTAACTTTAAGCACCAGCTGTCAGAGCAGCTCACAGATCACTGCACCTGTACATAGCCCATCTGTAAATAGCCCATCCAACTACCTCATCCCCACACTGTTATTTATTTTTTATTTTTTTGCTCCTTTGCACCCCAGTATCTCCACTTGCACACTCATCTTCTGCACATCTATCACTCCTGTGTTTAATTGTAATCCTGTGTTTAATTGTTTGTAATTATTTCACTACTATGGCCTATTTATTGCCTTATGGTTAGGGTTCCTCCCTTATCCTACCTCCCTTATCCTACCTCATTTGCACACACTGTATATAGACTTTTTCTATTTTATTACTGACTGTATGTTTGTTTATTCCATGTGTAAAAATTTGAGTGAGGTTTGTTTCTCAGCTGAGTAGCCTCGTTTCACTGCCAAAAATCAGTGAAAGAACAACAATGTGAAATACAGGTAACCTAGACAAATAATTAACATCCAATCACATTAACCGTTACTCTCTCGTGGCAAACCTTCACTCTTTCGCAGACCTTTAGAAACTAAACATGACCATTTGAAAAATTAGCCACAAGAGTTTTTTGAGCGTGAATAAAGATGACTTTCGAGTAGTAAGAAATGTATAAAAGCAACAGATACCATATAGTGAGCTAGGACAGGCAAGCCCCATACTGTTGTGGAGGACTTAATTCTTCATGCTGCCGCAGATATGGCTGGGGCAATGCTGGGGGAAAAGACCAAAAAACTATACAGACAATGCCTTCATCAAACAACACTGTTTCACAACGCATCAGTGACATGGCAGGAGATGTTTTGAAACAAATACTGCTTCGCATATAAGCCAGTGAATTATGTGTTACAGATGGATGAGTCAACAGATGTGGCGGGCTTGGCACAGCTCCTGTTATATGTCCGTTACGTTTATAGGGGGTCAATTAAGGAAGAGATCCTCTTCAGCAAACCACTGGAAACCAGGACAACATGAGAGGATGTTTTTAAAGTGCTGGACAGCTTTGTGACATCAAATGGACTTTGGTGTCTGTACCGATGTGGCAAAAGCCATCGCAGGGAGACATAGTGGAGTGGTAACGTGCGTGCAAGAAGTTGCTCCCGATGCCACTTGGGTACACTGCAGCATCCACCGAGAGGCTCTTGCTGCCAAGGGAATGCCGGACAGCTTGAAAGACGTTTTGGACACGACAGTGAAAATGGGCCCCTGAACATTTTCTGCATTATACATTGATATGGGCAGCGACCATGTAACACTTTTACAACATACAGAAGTGTGCTGGTTATCAAGGGGCAAAGTTTTGACACATTTTTTTTAATTGACCATAATTTTCACTTGTCTGACCACTTGCACGATGACGAGTTTCTCACACGACTGGCCTATCTGGGATTACAGGGACTCTCCGCAATTATATTCAATGTGAGGGACAAAATTGAGGCTATGATTAAGAAGTTATAGCTCTTTTATGCCTGCATTAACAAGGACAACACATGGGTCTTTCCATCATTGTATGATTTTTTTGTGTGCAAATTAACTCAAGCTTACGGACAATGTCAAATGTGATATAGTGAAGCACCTGAGTGAGCTGGTTGCGCAATTACGCAGGTACTTTCCCTAAACGGACGACTCAAACAACTGGATTTGTTATCCCTTTCATGCCCTGCCTCCAGTCCATTTACCGATATCTGAACAAGAGAGCCTCATCGAAATTGCAACAGGCGGATCTGTGAAAATTTGAATTTGCAAAAAACAACATTTGATAGTGCGCTGACCATGGTGCTAGAGGGGGTACGCAGCTGGAGGTTGAATGTTTGAAGGTGTACGGGACCATAAAAAGTTTGGGAACCACTGATCTATAGTATCTTGTTGATCTTAGGATGTACTGTCTGCATCTTCGTCAGGGTGTGACCCTGTCTGAACTGAAGGAGGCTCAGAGGACCTACAGTCTGTCTCCTCTGGACAGAGACAGACGGACAGAGGGTGGATGTAGCAGACTGACTGACAGGTCCTGTCTGCCGGGGAGAGGGTCTACGGAGGACAGAGGAGAGGCCAGCTCCAGCCTGGCCCAGTATGTGGAGACAGAGGATCACAGTCCTACATGGAGCAGGGAGCTAGACGAGGTGGGGATAAAACTTGAGTCATTTAGCATTGACCTTTCACCTCAGGATCTTATTATTGTCATTGGTTATTGTTTATAGATAATCTATGAATGGCATTTTGTGAGAGGTCATCTTGTACTATAGTAGCTGTGTCGTTTAAGGTTCAGATGAGCCAAGTATTGATGCACTGTGTTTCCATTTTAAGCTTGGAAATCATAGATCAAGGCTGGAGACCATGGAGGCAGAGTATTCCACTGCAGGACCAGGGCTCATATCTCCCTCTGCCAGTGGGCTCTATACCCTGCCTTTCTCCTCCAGCCTGGCCATCCGCACATTCTCCAAAGGTCAGCAACCACACATTGTACACAGTCACACAGAAACGACTGAATCCAGATGTTTGTATTTTACTCAAGCACGTTTTAAGGAAGTTGCTTTGCTACAGAAATTTTACTGTATCGATATATCCTTGTCATGTGATGTACAGTATGTACCATAGGAATAAATTGTTGTACCTGACACCCTTCGTCCTATAAGACTGTCTCAGTCAGTCCATCGGTTTTAATTTGTTTTATTGTTATTTTTTACTGTAAGAACTCTATAGGATAAATAACTTGGCATGGTTAGACGCAGTAACTGTTTAGTGATTGTCTCTTATCATGTGAATACTGTAGAAGTTGAATGGAAAGATGAAAACCAGAACCCCGTTGAGGATCCCTCCAAACGTGGCCTCGCCACAAGAGAGAAACATCTTTGCTTCTGTGACCAAGAGGCCGATGAAACCTACCAGACTTTTAAGGTATGTATCAAATTCACTACCAAGGTTAAAGCTATGATCTCATAGATTTGACATTTTTCTGAATTGAACAACAAAAAATATGATCTCCATCTGTGACATTTTCAGCTACCACTAGGTGGTGACAAAAGAAAGTATTATTTCAGTACAGTGCCATTCTCCTCCCAGATGATGGGCCATTTGTTGAGCAACATTAGTTGCATTTGCAATGGGGAGTTGTAATTATATTCTATTACACACTTCACTGACTATATTGTCAGAGTAATAGCAGGAGATTTCTATGATTCTTGAAATACACTACATTCACATTCATTCATTCATTCTAGTCATTTAGCAGACTCTCTAATTTCAGAGCGACTTAAAGTAGTGACGTTGAATGCCACGTTGAAATGTTCATATTTGTTCGTACTGGTCCCCTGTGGGAATCGAACCCACAACCATGGCATTGCAAGTGCCATGCTCTGCCAACTGAGCCACACGGGACCAAAAGTATGTGGACACCTGTTCGTCAATCATGGGCATTAAAAGGGAGTTGATCCCCCTTTTGCTGCTAGAACGGCCTCCACTCTTCTAGGAAGGCTTTCTACTAGATGTTGGAACATTGCTGCGGGGACTTGCTTCCATTCAGCCACAAGAGCATTAGTGAGGTTGGGCACTGATGTTGGGCGATTAGGCATGGCTCGCAGTCGGCGTCCCAATTCATCCCAAAGGCCTTCGATGGGGTTGAGGTCAGGGCCCTTTGCAGTCCAGTCAAGTTCTTCCACATCAATCTTGAGAAGCCATTTCTGTATGGACCTCACTTTGTGCACGGGGGCATTGTCATGATGAAACAGGAAAGGGCCTTCCCCAAACTATTGCCAAAAAGTTGGAAGCACAGAATTGTCTAGAATGTCATTGTATGCGGTAGCATTAAGATTTCCCTTCACTGGAACTAAAGGGCTTAGCCCGAACCATGAAAAGCAGCCCCAAACCATTATTCTTCTTCCATCAAACTTTACAGTTGGCGGTATGCATTCGGGCAGGTTTCGTTCTCCTGGCATCCACCAAACCCAGGTTTTTTCGTCAGACTGCCAAATGATGAAGTGTGATTCATCACTCCAGATAACGCATTTCCACTGCTCCAGTCCAATGGCAGCGAGCTTTACACCATTCATGCCGAAGCTTGGCATTGCCTGCGGTGGTCTTAGGCTTGTGTGCGGTTGTTTGGCAATGGAAACCCATTTCATGAAGCTCCCGACGAGCAGTTCTTGTGTTGATGTTGCTTCCAGAGGCCATTTGGAACTCGGTAGTGAGTGTTGCAACCGAGGACAAACAATTTTTATGTGCTTTGGCGGTCCCGTTCTGTGAGCTTGTCTGGCCTACCACCTTTGCGGCTGAGCTGTTTTTGCTCCCGCCCGGCCAAACTGAGCAATCAGGGGAGAAGGGCTTTGGTCAGTGAGGTGACCAAGAACCCAATAGTCACTCTGACAGAGCTCTAGAGTTCCTCTGTGGAGATGGGAAACCTTCCAGAAGGACAACCATCTCTGCTGCACTCCACCAATCAGGCCTTTATGGTAGAGTGGCCAGACGGAAGCCATTCCTCAGTAAAAGGCACGTGACAGCCTGCTTCTCTTCAAGATTCTCTGGTCGGATGAAACCAAGATTATTTGGCCTGAATGCCAAGCATCATGTCTGGAGGAAACCTGGCATCATCCCTACGGTGAAGTATGGTGGTGGCAACATCATGCTGTGGGGTTGTGGGACTGGGAGACTAGTCAGGATTGAAGCAAAGATTAAAAGAAAAGTACAGAGAAATCCTTGATGAAAACCTGCTCCAGGGCTCTCAGGACCTCAGACTGGAGTGAAGGTTCACCTTCCAACAGGACAACGACCCTAAGCACACAGCCAAGACAACACAGGAGTGGCTTCGGGACAAGTCTCTGAATGTCCTTCATTGGCCCATCCAGAGCCCGGACTTAAACCTGATCGAACATCTCTGGAGAGACCTGAAAATACAGTGCCTTGCGAAAGTATTTGGCCCCCTTGAACTTTGCGACCTTTTGCCACATTTCAGGCTTCAAACATAAAGATATAAAACTGTATTTTTTGTGAAGAATCAACAACAAGTGGGACACAATCATGAAGTGGAACGACATTTATTGGATATTTCAAACTTTTTTAACAAATCAAAAACTGCAAAATTGGGCGTGCAAAATTATTCAGCCCCCTTAAGTTAATACTTTGTAGCGCCACCTTTTGCTGCGATTACAGCTGTAAGTCGCTTGGGGTATGTCTCTATCAGTTTTGCACATCGAGAGACTGACATTTTTTCCCATTCCTCCTTGCAAAACAGCTCGAGCTCATTGAGGTTGGATGGAGAGCATTTGTGAACAGCAGTTTTCAGTTCTTTCCACAGATTCTCGATTGGATTCAGGTCTGGACTTTGACTTGGCCATTCTAACACCTGGATATGTTTATTTTTGAACCATTCTATTGTAGATTTTGCTTTATGTTTTGGATCATTGTCTTGTTGGAAGACAAATCTCTGTCCCAGTCTCAGGTCTTTTGAAGACTCCATCAGGTTTTCCTCGAGAATGGTCCTGTATTTGGCTCCATCCATCTTCCCATCAATTTGAACCATCTTCCCTGTCCCTGCTGAAGAAAAGCAGGCCCAAACCATGATGCTGCCACCACCATGTTTGACAGTGGGGATGGTGTGTTCAGGGTGATGAGCTGTGTTGCTTTTACGCCAAACATAACGTTTTGCATTGTTGCCAAAAAGTTCAATTTTGGTTTCATCTGACCAGAGCACCTTCTTCCACATGTTTGGTGTGTCTCCCAGGTGGCTTGTGGCAAACTTTAAACAACACTTTTTATGGATATCTTTAAGAAATGGCTTTCTTCTTGCCATTCTTCCATAAAGGCCAGATTTGTGCAATATACGACTGATTGTTGTCCTATGGACAGAGTCTCCCACCTCAGCTGTAGATCTCTGCAGTTCATCCAGAGTGATCATGGGCCTCTTGGCTGCATCTCTGATCACTCTTCTCCTTGTATGAGCTGAAAGTTTAGAGGGACGGCCAGGTCTTGGTAGATTTGCAGTGGTCTGATACTCCTTCCATTTCAATATTATCGCTTGCACAGTGCTCCTTGGGATGTTTAAAGCTTGGGAAATCTTTTTGTATCCAAATCCGGCTTTAAACTTCTTCACAACAGTGTCTCGGACCTGCCTGGTGTGTTCCTTGTTCTTCATGATGCTCTCTGCGCTTTTAACGGACCTCTGAGACTATCACAGTGCAGGTGCATTTATACGGAGACTTGATTACACACAGGTGGATTGTATTTATCATCATTAGTCATTTAGGTCAACATTGGATCATTCAGAGATCCTCACTGAACTTCTGGAGAGAGTTTGCTGCACTGAAAGTAAAGGGGCTGAATAATTTTGCACGCCCAATTTTTCAGTTTTTGATTTGTTAAAAAAGTTTGAAATATCCAATAAATGTTGTTCCACTTCATGATTGTGTCCCACTTGTTGTTGATTCTTCACAAAAAAATACAGTTTTATATCTTTATGTTTGAAGCCTGAAATGTGGCAAAAGGTCGCAAAGTTCAAGGGGGCCGAATACTTTCGCAAGGCACTGTAGCTGTGCAGCGACGCTCCCCATCCAACCTGACAGAGCTTGAGAGGATCTGCAGAGAAGAATGGGAGAAACTTCCCAAATACAGGTGTTCCAAGCTTGTAACGTCATACCCAAGAAGACTCTAGGTTGTAATCGCTGCCAAATATGCTTCAACAAAGTGCTGAGTAAAGGGTCTGAATACTAATGTAAATGTAATATTTGCTTTGTCATTATGGGGTATTGTGTCTAGATTAATGAAAACACAACAACATTAATTTTGGAAAAAGGCTGTAACCTAACAAAATGTGGAAAAAGTCAAGGGGGTCTGAATATTTTCCGAAGGCACTGTATGTGTGTGCGTGTGTGTTTACATGTGCTTGCTTTTCTTTGATACAAAGTATTGATTAGCATCTGATCAGTAGTGTCGCATACACAGGCCGTGAAAGTGTTGTGTATTGCCAAAGGAGCTGTACTGCAATGTTAGTGTAGTTTGAATGTTTGTGATAGAGCTGTTGTGTCACACTGGGAGAGAGTCCAGGGCAGGGAGCAGCACCCACAAACCCCATTTTTATTTTATTTCACCTTTATTTAACCAGGTAGGCCAGTTGAGAACAAGTTCTCATTTACAACTGTGACCCTCTCCTTCCCTTTCCTTCTTCAACCACATCACATGCTCCAGGTATCTTGACATTCCATACCATATTGGGCAAAACAGGGAGCTTCTCTCCTGCGTCTTAGCCTTGAATTCTGCAGCCAGAATCATACTGTCTCTCTCTCTCTCTCTCTCTCTCTCTCTCTCTCTCTCTCTCTCTCTGTCTTTCTCTAATGGTGTTTTCCTTCTACCTGTAGGTTAGACATCTGCACAAATCTTCTCTCTGCCCCCATGGCAAAATGTGTAGAATTGCAGGAAATTAATTCTAAGATGGGGGCAGACTAAAATGTTTTGCTCGCAATAAAATCTCACTTGGGGCCCCATAAAAGGCTTATGTGGGTATGGATGTGGGTACGCAGACACGCAAGCCACTCATGATGAGTTCAGATTTTTGGTGGCCCCCACCTACATCGAAGTTGCCCATCCCTGTGTTAGAGGTTTCATGATGCTTGCATCTAAACCAAAGCAGATACTTTTAAGATTGCTCTAGAAATCAGTTGGGGTCTCTAGAAGCTTCAATATGAGGTCCTAAACCTAGCGTGAAAGTGCATCCTTGTATGGGCTCTGTTTTCGTCCCAGGCGTAATGCAAGGCATTATGGCTGGGATGTGAGGTAACAACCTGGCCTGGCCTATGTTAAAAGTGTTCAAAAGGTACACTGTGTTTGTTAGGTGTGTTAAAATAAGTACTTATTAAAAGGCAAAAAAGCTTTTGCATTGTGTTGAATTGGGTTTGGGGAAATGAAGATAGGCATGGTTTTAAAAAGGTAGTGGTAATGTTTAATTCAGTACAGAAATCAGTAGGTGGCTTAACTTACCCTGTCCCGAGGCTCATCTGTGCCAAGAGACCACCTTTTTGGATAAGCTACGGTATGTTTTAAAAACTGGAATGTATACATGAATTCGGATTATTTCCAGGGATACACAACATCCTCAAATATATGTAAATATCTTTGTTAGAAATAATACTATATTTCCCTTGATGGAGTAATGCTGAATGTAAAACATTTCTCAACTTACCCCACTCTCCCCTACAGTGAAATGGAGATTCCCAGAAATAGATACTAACAGGGGGAAAAGAGAGTGAGAGAGTGGGCTGAGGCGATTTGGGGGATGCCGGTGCAGTGGAGGGGAGTCCCAGAGAAGAATGTAGATTAACTTGGGGATGGTGTACTGTAGTGTGAGAGGGGTAGTGATTGCTTTTTGAGCTCACTGTCTCTATTGCAGTCCGGCTGTCCCATGGCGGAATCCCAGACATGGACAGTCCGTAACATGAGCGTTCCTCAGCTTTTAAACCCAGGCCTAAATCTGACTGTGATAATCGCCCCCCTAACCAGACAGCAAGGTTTTATCTGGAAAGGACGGAAAGGTGACCACAGGCCACATTACCAACAATGAACTCTGCTTGCCTCTGTGTCTATAATGATCTTAGCAGAACCCAGGCCAGAGACAGGTGCAGTAGATCTCAGCTGGAGTCCTCTCCAGTCTTTCACTACTCTGAAATGGGATAATTAACGTGGAGGCTGAGGGAACGAGAGAAAGAAAGAGAAAAAACCCTGAGAGAAAGACTTTGCTCCTAGGCATACGTTCTACTTTCTTTAGCTCCTGACGTCGAGATTATGTTATCAGAGAGCTTCCTGTTCCCTCTACTTTCCTCATTTCCCAACTTTATTATGATGTATTATTCCATTATTCAGAGATAAACACAGGAGTGTTTGATAGGCCTACTCTCAGTGTAAGGAGAGCTCGTTCTGTATAGCCCATCACGGCAAGGAGCTTAGCTGTGTGTGCTACAGAGATTCAGCAGTTCTGTTGTTGCAGAGAGCAGGTTGGCTTAGGAGGGTTGAGAGTAGTATTAGAACTCCAGAGTATCTGTAAACTCTGAGGTTCTCAGAACTCATCATCTCTAAGCTGTGACTTAGGCCAAGGTACAGCTCATCCCCCCGTAAAGATGCTAAAGATCTTGACAGACCAGCGAAGGCAAGAAAACAGATGGAGAGAGAGTCTGACTGTCTGAATGTATCTGTATGTGTTATTATGTGTGTGTCTGTCTCCCCGTGACTGTTTGGGTTTTGGCCTCTCTTAGACTTGTAGAATGACCCCACACCAGGGATCTGTCTCTGCCAGTAACACTTAAAGGGACATTTAAAAAAAATCTACTTCATATTCATCATCTCCAGCAACACACCCAACATCAACATATTTGAAAATAGTGCATTTCTATGTTTTGCAGGGAAAAATATAGAGGAGGATAAGTGTTTCCAATGACATCATAAACCAATTAGTAGACAATGCCCACTCATAACTGTTTAAAATCACATGATGCATACTGATGATGTCATTGGAAACACTGATCTTCTATCTTTTTTACTACAAAACATAGAAAAGCGCCACTTTCACATATGTTGATGTTGGGGTGGTGCTGGAATTGATGAATATGAAGTTGGAAAATTGTGAATTTTCCCTTTAAACTAGTCAAGCAGCCACTATCCACTCCTTGAAAAGTATTTAGTATTTATTTAGTATTTATTGTACATCTGCCAGAGTAACATATGATGACATTAACCTGATTACTTCAAAGTAAGTGTTTAACTGTTCTGCCTTATTATTATTCGACCATGCTGGTCATTTATGAACATTTGAACATCTTGGCCATGTTCTGTTATAATCTCCACCCGGCACAGCCAGAAGAGGACTGGCCACCCCACATAGCCTGGTTCCTCTCTAGGTTTTGGCCTTTCTAGGGAGTTTTTCCTAGCCACCGTGCTTCTACACCTGCATTGCTTGCTGTTTGGGGTTTTAGGCTGGGTTTCTGTACAGCACTTTGAGATATCAGCTGATGTACGAAGGGCTATATAAATACATTTGATTTGATTTGATTTGATTTAAGGACCAGAGTTATTCTGAGTCGGAGGGGGAGAGAGGAAAGGAGAGGAGGAGACCATAGCCAAGTGATGTATGAGAATGTTCCATATGGAAAGTCATGAAGGAAAGAGTCAGTCTACTCAACCTAAGCCCCAGATCCAGTATGGGGAACTCCAGCTGAAATCAACTCTTTATATAGGTCTCAGCAGGCCTATCTCCACAGCCAGAACCAGTGCAGTTCACTGCCACAGAGAAGCTATTGGACTTCCTGTGTAGAAATGCAGACTGTCCAGCACCCTATTGCCTATATAGTGCACTATTTATGACCAAGGCCCATAGTGCTCTGGCCAAAAGTAGTGCATGTTGTAGGGAATAGGGTTCCATTTGGGATAGAAACAGACTCTCCAGCACACAGATGGCCATTGAGGCAGGCTGGGTAGAATATGAACTGGAACAATTCATACGGACAGATTGGATTCTCATATTTGATATATGTGAAACTTCTATGGTTCTTATCTATGGACCATAAAGCACAGATAGTGTATCATTGAGATGACATGGCACAAGTCAAAAACTCCAGGTTTTAAATCACACTAAGGTTTTAAATCACACAGGTCTAATGTGCAAAACCAATGTGCATTTAAAAAGAAAAAGATCAAACTGTGAAAATGTACTCAGATCTCAGTTAGCAGATTTACTTTCTCTGATTTTGTCTCGTTGCCTTGCTACAGTTGAATGGCTGTATTTTCCCTGTGCAAAGAGACGGACCTCAGTCCTCAGTATAACTCAGATGTTGGGAAGGCCAGAGCCAGGGCTCAAAACTAGACCGCCAGGCCAGAATTCATTCTCTCTCATTCCCTCTCTCTCTCTCTCTCTCTGGCTTTGTCTGTCTGTCTTTTTCAGTAGATGAATGAGGAAGATAAAAGAGTTCAGGAACAGCCACATTGCTGCAAAACTCTATAAAAGGAAAGTAACAGTGAGACTATGGCCTGTGTGTGCAGACTGAGAGGAAGGATTGGGGGATGGGGGAACATGGGTTTGGGGGGTTGTGTAAGATAGAGAAATCCCGCAGCGACTTATTCATATTTCTGTCTTCTAGAACCCCACGCAGTTGCCACAGATTGAGTCATTGTTGCCTCTGTGTGTGCTAACCGACGACACAGGAAGAAATCAAGTGTAAAATTAGCCCATGAGCTCAGCTCACTGTCATGGTTGTTACAGCAGCATGGCAAGTACCATGAAACAGATTGTGAAAAACAGAGAGGGCTCGGACGCAGTGGCCGTACATCCAAATGTCAACACTCGTACTAACATCACTTCTCCCTGAAGCGTCATGGGAGGACAGGGTTACTTGACCGGTCACTGTTGATCTCGACTCCCCCCTACTTCTGTCTGTCTACTCCCCCCTTTCCTTATCCTCATCCACATCAATGGACAGTTTTAGCCCAGAGCCTGTACACAACAGAGCCTCTGGCAGCCTGCCAGAGAGTACTGCCAGAGCTGGAGTGAGCAGGGAGAGAGGGGAGTGAGTGAAGGGTGAGGGAGTCAGTTGGGACTGGGGAGATGGGAGAGGGAGAGGGAGGGAGATGGAGAGAGTGAATATTTAGAGAAACATGGGAAGCGAGATCATCTGGAACAAACTGTTCACTGTGGTTGGGTTTGTCTTTGGGTGCGAGGACTTTGATGTACAACAGGGTCTCTGAGTGCTGACGCTGTGGTCTAACAATCCTCAACTAAGTTGATTAGTCTACCTCTTGAGTAAAACAGGGGTGCGTGTGTTTGTAGGAGTTGTACGAGTTAAGAGGAGAACATTATTTTGGTTGTTTTCATTCTTGTCTAATGATTGTTTTGCTGTCTACACTTTGGGGAGGAAGCGAGGGCGAGTTCATATCAGCAGAAATAATTCCAGAGTTAGCAGCGCTCTCTCTCTCCAGCCCTCTGGACTGTGGATCGGGACTCCTCATACACGCATACACCTGTTGCTCAGGATCCCGGCGAGGCTAAGCGCAGCAGCAGCCACAGTCTGTGGATCTGTTCCTCTGTTCTGGATTGGAAGCCTCTGTCTGTGGACGGTACTGTCGAGACTTGACCGGACCTGCGTCTGTGTTCTGGGTAGAGTGTGGAGATGTCATCTATGTACCCACGCACCAAGGAGCTGTCCAGGACTAGGAAGTCTCTGTCAGACTCACCACCCTCCTCACCCTCTCCCACGGCCAAGAACTTCAGAGTAAGACACCAACTGTTACCTCTCTCTTGTCGGATCCTCAGAGTAGTTTCTGTAGCCACTGTTTCCGCTTGAATCTTATTTGAACTGTAGAAACGAGTGTTCTCTACTAGTTTGAATTCCTACGAATTCTATTTAAATATCACTGATAGTCCCTAATCGTGTGTGTGTGTGCGTGCGGGCGGGCGGGCGCCTTGCCTATCAAAGGCTCTTAAATGATGATTATGTTGTGGCCGGTTTACTCCCAGCTCTTACTGTAATTGTCACCTCTAGTGTGCTGATCCAATATCACTCTACGTTAAGCCTAAAAGAAACACCTGACATTACGTGGGTGTTAGTATCTGATATATCATCCCGATTTATTTAATCTGCTGCTCATAGAGAGAGAAAAGGCTTCTCTGTAGATTAGATGTATTTAGTTCTGTGCTCTGGACACATGACCAGACATGCCACTGTGCCAACCACCTGACTGTTGCACAACCCTTGAAAGAGAGAGGTGGGACTGGGGAGAATCTGCTTCAGAAGCACGGGGTACCTGGCAGCATAGTCTGGAAAATATTTAGGTATTGAAACATTCCATTTGTGATTTCCTGTTGTTTTTCAGTGTCTTATTAACTGATATGGTTGACGTTTATTGATGTGTTATTTATTACCTGATTATCTCTTGGTATTGCCTCTGCCTTGGTAGCACAGAGCCACAGCGGAATATGCTCATTTAAATCATTAAAAAGCACAAGAAGAAAAGATACATAAAAGTCGGTTTTCAGATGGAAGTAATGGAAGTAATGGAGACAGGGGTTTAACTATCATGGCCCTCCACTACCACAGTACTGACAGTATAGTATCATGGCCCTCCACTACCACAGTACTGACAGTATAGTAGCATGGCCCTCCACTACCACAGTACTGACAGTATAGTATCATGGCCCTCCACTACCACAGTACTGACAGTAGAGTATCATGGCCCTCCACTACCACAGTACTGACAGCAGAGTATCATGGCCCTCCACTACCACAGTACTGACAGTATAGTATCATGGCCCTCCACTACCACAGTACTGACAGTATAGTATCATGGCCCTCTACTACCACGGTACTGACAGGATAGTATCATGGCCCTCCACTACCACAGTACTGACAGTATAGTATCATGGCCCTCCACTACCACAGTACTGACAGTATAGTAGCATGGCCCTCCACTACCACAGTACTGACAGGATAGTATCATGGCCCTCCACTACCACAGTACTAACAGTATAGTATCATGGCCCTCCACTACCACAGTACTGACAGTATAGTATCATGGCCCTCCACTACCACAGTACTGACAGGATAGTATCATGGCCCCCACTACCACAGTACTGACAGTATAGTACCATGGCCCTCCACTACCACAGTACTGACAGTATAGTATCATTATCCTCCACTACCACCGTACTAACCGTAGAGTATAATGGCCCTCCACTACCACAGTACTGACAGTATAGTATCATGGCCCTCCACTACCACAGTACTGACAGTATAGTATCATGGCCCTCCACTACCACAGTACTGACAGTATAGTAGCATGGCCCTCCACTACCACAGTACTGACAGGATAGTATCATGGCCCTCCACTACCACAGTACTGACAGTATAGTATCATGGCCCTCCACTACCACAGTACTGACAGTATAGTAGCATGGCCCTCCACTACCACAGTACTGACAGTATAGTATCATGGCCCTCCACTACCACAGTACTGACAGTAGAGTATCATGGCCCTCCACTACCACAGTACTGACAGCAGAGTATCATGGCCCTCCACTACCACAGTACTGACAGTATAGTATCATGGCCCTCCACTACCACAGTACTGACAGTATAGTATCATGGCCCTCTACTACCACAGTACTGACAGGATAGTATCATGGCCCTCCACTACCACGGTACTGACAGGATAGTATCATGGCCCTCCACTACCACGGTACTGACAGTATAGTATCATGGCCCTCCACTACCACAGTACTGACAGGATAGTATCATGGCCCTCCACTACCACAGTACTGACAGTATAGTATCATGGCCCTCCACTACCACAGTACTGACAGTATAGTAGCATGGCCCTCCACTACCACAGTACTGACAGTATAGTATCATGGCCCTCCACTACCACAGTACTGACAGTATAGTATCATGGCCCTCCACTACCACAGTACTGACAGTATAGTATCATGGCCCTCTACTACCACAGTACTGACAGGATTGTATCATGGCCCTCCACTACCACGGTACTGACAGGATAGTATCATGGCCCTCCACTACCACAGTACTGACAGGATAGTATCATGGCCCCCACTACCACAGTACTGACAGTATAGTATCATGGCCCTCCACTACCACGGTACTGACAGGATAGTATCATGGCCCTCCACTACCACAGTACTGACAGTATAGTATCATGGCCCCCACTACCACAGTACTGACAGTATAGTATCATGGCCCTCCACTACCACAGTACTGACAGGATAGTATCATGGCCCCCACTACCACAGTACTGACAGTATAGTATCATGGCCCTCCACTACCACAGTACTGACAGGATAGTATCATGGCCCCCCACTACCACAGTACTGACAGGATAGTATCATGGCCCCCACTACCACAGTACTGACAGTATAGTATCATGGCCCTCCACTACCACAGTACTGACAGGATAGTATCATGGCCCCCACTACCACAGTACTGACAGTATAGTATCATGGCCCTCCACTACCACAGTACTGACAGGTACTGACAGGATAGTATCATGGCCCTCCACTACCACAGTACTGACAGTATAGCATCATGGCCCCCACTACCACAGTACTGACAGTATAGTATGATGGCCCTCCACTACCACGGTACTGACAGGATAGTATCATGGCCCCCCACTACCACGGTACTGACAGTATAGTATCATGGCCCTCCACTACCACAGTACTGACAGGATAGTATCATGGCCCTCCACTACCACAGTACTGACAGTATAGTATCATGGCCCTCCACTACCA
Organism: Oncorhynchus nerka; assembly: GCF_034236695.1. Classification (NCBI taxonomy): domain Eukaryota; kingdom Metazoa; phylum Chordata; class Actinopteri; order Salmoniformes; family Salmonidae; genus Oncorhynchus; species Oncorhynchus nerka. The sequence goes on from NC_088415.1 coordinate 33,885,301, forward strand.
CAGTACTGACAGGATAGTATCATGGCCCTCTACTACCACGGTACTGACAGTATAGTATCATGGCCCTCCACTACCACAGTACTGACAGTGTAGTATCATGGCCCTCCACTACCACAGTACTGACAGTATAGTACCATGGCCCTCCACTACCACAGTACTGACAGTATAGTATCATGGCCCTCCACTACCACAGTACTGACAGTATAGTATCATGGCCCTCCACTAACACAGTACTGACAGTATAGTATCATGGCCCTCCACTACCACAGTACTGACAGTATAGTATCATGGCCCTCCACTACCACAGTACTGACAGTATAGTACCATGGCCCTCCACTACCACAGTACTGACAGTATAGTACCATGGCCCTCCACTACCACAGTACTGACAGTATAGTATCATGGCCCTCCACTACCACAGTACTGACAGGATAGTATCATGGCCCTCCACTACCACAGTACTGACAGTATAGTATCATGGCCCTCCACTACCACAGTACTGACAGGATAGTATCATGGCCCTCCACTACCACAGTACTGACAGTATAGTATCATGGCCCCCACTACCACAGTACTGACAGTATAGTATCATGGCCCTCCACTACCACAGTACTGACAGGATAGTATCATGGCCCCCACTACCACAGTACTGACAGTATAGTATCATGGCCCTCCACTACCACGGTACTGACAGGATAGTATCATGGCCCCCCACTACCACAGTACTGACAGGATAGTATCATGGCCCCCACTACCACAGTACTGACAGTATAGTATCATGGCCCTCCACTACCACAGTACTGACAGGATAGTATCATGGCCCCCACTACCACAGTACTGACAGTATAGTATCATGGCCCTCCACTACCACAGTACTGACAGGATAGTATCATGGCCCTCCACTACCACAGTACTGACAGGATAGTATCATGGCCCCCACTACCACAGTACTGACAGTATAGTATCATGGCCCTCCACTACCACAGTACTGACAGGATAGTATCATGGCCCCCACTACCACAGTACTGACAGTATAGTATCATGGCCCTCCACTACCACAGTACTGACAGTATAGTATCATGGCCCTCCACTACCACAGTACTGACAGTATAGTATCATGGCCCTCCACTACCACAGTACTGACAGTGTAGTATCATGGCCCTCCACTACCACAGTACTGACAGTATAGTACCATGGCCCTCCACTACCACAGTACTGACAGTATAGTATCATGGCCCTCCACTACCACAGTACTGACAGTATAGTATCATGGCCCTCCACTACCACAGTACTGACAGTATAGTATCATGGCCCTCCACTACCACAGTACTGACAGTATAGTATCATGGCCCTCCACTACCACAGTACTGACAGTATAGTACCATGGCCCTCCACTACCACAGTACTGACAGTATAGTACCATGGCCCTCCACTACCACAGTACTGACAGTATAGTATCATGGCCCTCCACTACCACAGTACTGACAGGATAGTATCATGGCCCTCCACTACCACAGTACTGACAGTATAGTATCATGGCCCTCCACTACCACAGTACTGACAGGATAGTATCATGGCCCTCCACTACCACAGTACTGACAGTATAGTATCATGGCCCCCACTACCACAGTACTGACAGTATAGTATCATGGCCCTCCACTACCACAGTACTGACAGGATAGTATCATGGCCCCCACTACCACAGTACTGACAGTATAGTATCATGGCCCTCCACTACCACGGTACTGACAGGATAGTATCATGGCCCCCCACTACCACAGTACTGACAGGATAGTATCATGGCCCCCACTACCACAGTACTGACAGTATAGTATCATGGCCCTCCACTACCACAGTACTGACAGGATAGTATCATGGCCCCCACTACCACAGTACTGACAGTATAGTATCATGGCACTCCACTACCACGGTACTGACAGGATAGTATCATGGCCCTCCACTACCACAGTACTGACAGGATAGTATCATGGCCCCCACTACCACAGTACTGACAGTATAGTATCATGGCCCTCCACTACCACAGTACTGACAGGATAGTATCATGGCCCCCACTACCACGGTACTGACAGTATAGTATCATGGCCCTCCACTACCACAGTACTGACAGGATAGTATCATGGCCCTCCACTACCACAGTACTGACAGTATAGTATCATGGCCCTCCACTACCACAGTACTGACAGTATAGTATCATGGCCCTCCACTACCACAGTACTGACAGGATAGTATCATGGCCCTCTACTACCACGGTACTGACAGTATAGTATCATGGCCCTCCACTACCACAGTACTGACAGTATAGTATCATGGCCCTCCACTACCACAGTACTGACAGTATAGTACCATGGCCCTCCACTACCACAGTACTGACAGTATAGTATCATGGCCCTCCACTACCACAGTACTGACAGTATAGTATCATGGCCCTCCACTACCACAGTACTGACAGTATAGTATCATGGCCCTCCACTACCACAGTACTGACAGTATAGTATCATGGCCCTCCACTACCACAGTACTGACAGTATAGTACCATGGCCCTCCACTACCACAGTACTGACAGTATAGTACCATGGCCCTCCACTACCACAGTACTGACAGTATAGTATCATGGCCCTCCACTACCACAGTACTGACAGTATAGTATCATGGCCCTCCACTACCACAGTACTGACAGTATAGTATCATGGCCCTCCACTACCACAGTACTGACAGTATAGTATCATTATCCTCCACTACCACCGTACTAACCGTAGAGTATAATGGCCCTCCACTACCACAGTACTGACAGTATAGTATCATGGCCCTCCACTACCACAGTACTGACAGTATAGTATCATGGCCCTCCACTACCACAGTACTGACAGTATAGTAGCATGGCCCTCCACTACCACAGTACTGACAGGATAGTATCATGGCCCTCCACTACCACAGTACTGACAGTATAGTATCATGGCCCTCCACTACCACAGTACTGACAGTATAGTATCATGGCCCTCCACTACCACAGTACTGACAGTATAGTATCATGGCCCTCCACTACTACAGTACTGACAGGATAGTATCATGGCCCTCTACTACCACGGTACTGACAGTATAGTATCATGGCCCTCCACTACCACAGTACTGACAGTATAGTATCATGGCCCTCCACTACCACAGTACTGACAGTATAGTATCATGGCCCCCACTACCACAGTACTGACAGTATAGTAGCATGGCCCTCCACTACCACAGTACTGACAGTAGAGTATCATGGCCCTCCACTACCACAGTACTGACAGTAGAGTATCATTATCCTCCACTACCACAGTACTAACCGTAGAGTATCATGGCCCTCCACTACCACAGTACTGAGAGTAGAGTATCATGGCCCTCCACTACCACAGTACTGACAGTAGAGTATCATTATCCTCCACTACCACAGTACTAACCGTAGAGTATCATGGCCCTCCACTACCACAGTACTGACAGTAGAGTATCATGGCCCTTCACTACCACAGTACTGACAGTAGAGTATCATGGCCCTCCACTACCACAGTACTGACAGTATAGTAGCATGGCCCTCCACTACCACAGTACTGACAGTATAGTATCATGGCCCTCCACTACCACAGTACTGACAGTATAGTACCATGGCCCTCCACTACCACAGTACTGACAGTATAGTACCATGGCCCTCCACTACCACAGTACTGACAGTATAGTATCATGGCCCTCCAATACCACAGTACTGACAGGATAGTATCATGGCCCTCCACTATCACAGTACTGACAGTATAGTATCATGGCCCTCCACTACCACAGTACTGACAGGATAGTATCATGTCCCTCCACTACCACAGTACTGACAGTATAGTATCATGGCCCCCACTACCACAGTACTGACAGTATAGTATCATGGCCCTCCACTACCACAGTACTGACAGGATAGTATCATGGCCCCCACTACCACAGTACTGACAGTATAGTATCATGGCCCTCCACTACCACGGTACTGACAGGATAGTATCATGGCCCCCCACTACCACAGTACTGACAGGATAGTATCATGGCCCCCACTACCACAGTACTGACAGTATAGTATCATGGCCCTCCACTACCACAGTACTGACAGGATAGTATCATGGCCCCCACTACCACAGTACTGACAGTATAGTATCATGGCCCTCCACTACCACGGTACTGACAGGATAGTATCATGGCCCTCCACTACCACAGTACTGACAGGATAGTATCATGGCCCCCACTACCACAGTACTGACAGTATAGTATCATGGCCCTCCACTACCACGGTACTGACAGGATAGTATCATGGCCCCCCACTACCACGGTACTGACAGTATAGTATCATGGCCCTCCACTACCACAGTACTGACAGGATAGTATCATGGCCCTCCACTACCACAGTACTGACAGTATAGTATCATGGCCCTCCACTACCACAGTACTGACAGTATAGTATCATGGCCCTCCACTACCACAGTACTGACAGGATAGTATCATGGCCCTCTACTACCACGGTACTGACAGTATAGTATCATGGCCCTCCACTACCACAGTACTGACAGTATAGTACCATGGCCCTCCACTACCACAGTACTGACAGTATAGTATCATGGCCCTCCACTACCACAGTACTGACAGTATAGTATCATGGCCCTCCACTACCACAGTACTGACAGTATAGTATCATGGCCCTCCACTACCACAGTACTGACAGTATAGTATCATGGCCCTCCACTACCACAGTACTGACAGTATAGTACCATGGCCCTCCACTACCACAGTACTGACAGTATAGTACCATGGCCCTCCACTACCACAGTACTGACAGTATAGTATCATGGCCCTCCACTACCACAGTACTGACAGGATAGTATCATGGCCCTCCACTACCACAGTACTGACAGTATAGTATCATGGCCCTCCACTACCACAGTACTGACAGTATAGTATCATGGCCCTCCACTACCACAGTACTGACAGTATAGTATCATGGCCCTCCACTACCACAGTACTGACAGGATAGTATCATGGCCCTCTACTACCACGGTACTGACAGTATAGTATCATGGCCCTCCACTACCACAGTACTGACAGTATAGTATCATGGCCCTCCACTACCACAGTACTGACAGTATAGTACCATGGCCCTCCACTACCATAGTACTGACAGTATAGTATCATGGCCCTCCACTACCACAGTACTGACAGTATAGTATCATGGCCCCCACTACCACAGTACTGACAGTATAGTAGCATGGCCCTCCACTACCACAGTACTGACAGTAGAGTATCATGGCCCTCCACTACCACAGTACTGACAGTAGAGTATCATTATCCTCCACTACCACAGTACTGACAGGATAGTATCATGGCCCTCCACTACCACAGTACTGACAGGATAGTATCATGGCCCTCCACTACCACAGTACTGACAGTATAGTATCATGGCCCTCCACTACCACAGTACTGACAGTATAGTATCATGGCCCTCCACTACCACAGTACTGACAGTATAGTATCATGGCCCTCCACTACCACAGTACTGACAGGATAGTATCATGGCCCTCTACTACCACGGTACTGACAGTATAGTATCATGGCCCTCCACTACCACAGTACTGACAGTATAGTATCATGGCCCTCCACTACCACAGTACTGACAGTATAGTACCATGGCCCTCCACTACCACAGTACTGACAGTATAGTATCATGGCCCTCCACTACCACAGTACTGACAGTATAGTATCATGGCCCCCACTACCACAGTACTGACAGTATAGTAGCATGGCCCTCCACTACCACAGTACTGACAGTAGAGTATCATGGCCCTCCACTACCACAGTACTGACAGTAGAGTATCATTATCCTCCACTACCACAGTACTAACCGTAGAGTATCATGGCCCTCCACTACCACAGTACTGAGAGTAGAGTTTCATTATCCTCCACTACCACAGTACTAACCGTAGAGTATCATGGCCCTCCACTACCACAGTACTGACAGTAGAGTATCATGGCCCTTCACTACCACAGTACTGACAGTAGAGTATCATGTTCCTCCACTACCACAGTACTGACAGTATAGTAGCATGGCCCTCCACTACCACAGTACTGACAGTATAGTATCATGGCCCTCCACTACCACAGTACTGACAGTAGAGTACCATGGCCCTCCACTACCTCAGTACTCACAGTGTCACGGTCTCCCTATACTGTCAGGAGAATCCCAAAGCTCTGGAGCTCAGGCATGAAGTTTCCATGATGTCAGCACAGAATGAAGACATATTTGCAATATTTTCCTGTGAGAAAAAAGTGCACGTAAAAAAGTGACTGGAAGTGGCATGGTGTGATATGTTTAGAACTCTCCTCATTGTTTATGATGAAAACATGGTGCATTTCTCTCTGCCAAGGGAGATGTTTTGTTGTGTGCAGCAAAGCAGCAGACATTAAGCTACAGGCCTTGACTGTAAACAAGCAAACACGTCTGCCTCCTCAGAGGAAATGCTTAATGTCAAACTTTGGACAAGAGCGGAAATTTGGCCAGAAGTCCTGACGCCTCTCAGTACTTAGACGAGGAAAAGTCTTCCAAGTGAGAATAATAAGCCAAAATGGGGAGGTATTTTAGTTGTTTACTCTTATCAGTAATTTCCTAAATTATGGCCAGAAACATGCGAGATCTGCAGTGAATAGCTGGAAAAGCAGCATAGGCTTTTATGGTTATGTGTATAGTACAGTAGCCTATGGTCATTCCGGTAGGGTGGAACTCACTCATATTTTCCAGGCGGGTGAACGGGCAAGAGTCCAGGCAGCCAGCCTCGGGATAAGAGGTGAGAAGAAGAGAGAGGAGGGGGCTGACCATTAAAACAGTCTTTCAAGAAATGAAACACTTTGCAGAGCAATAACATTAAGCACAGCCTCGCTCTGATAGGCTTTGCATCAAGGCTGGGACAGGGCGGGAGCTGATTATAAAGCATAGATAGTGTGTAGGGGGGAGTGATGGTAACTGTGGAGTGTTTATATACATTTCCTTCAGAAAGTATTCACACACCTTGACTGTTCCACATTTTGTTGTGTTACAGCCTGAATTTGAAATGGATTACATTTAGATTTTGTGTCACTGATCTCCACACAATGTCCGGATATTGTCCAAGTCGAATTATGTTTTAAGAAATGTTTACAAAAATGGAAAAAAATGGAAAAAAATGAAATGTCTTGGGTCAATAAGAATTCAACCATTTTGTTATGGCTTGAATAAGTTCAGGAGTAAAAATGTCCTTAAAAAGTAACATAATAAGATGCATGGACTCTGTGTGCACTAATAGTTTTTAACATGGTTTTTAAATGACTACCCCTTCTCTGTACCCCACACATACAATTATGTTTGGGGCAAACACAACACATCACTGAGTACAACTCTTCATATTTTCAAGCATGGTGGTAGCTGCATCATGTTATGGGTATGCTTGAACATCGGCAAGGACTACAGTAGAGCTAAACACAGGCAAAATCCTAGAGGAAAACTTGGTTCACTCTGCTTTCCAACAGACACTGGAAGACAAATTCACCTTTCAGCCGGACAATTACCTAAAACACAAGGTCAAATATACGCTGGAGTTGCTTACCAAGACAACATTGAATGAGTGGCATTGTTACAGCTTTCACTTAAATCATCTTGAAAATCTATCTAATCAGTGTTTTAGTGTTAGTGTTTAGTGTTATTATTGTTTTATTTTCCATTAATTACAAATAAAATGTTAAAATGTTTATCCACTTTGACATTAGTATTTTGTTTAGATTGTTGACAAAAATTACAATCAAATAAATGTTAAGCATGCATGGAAGACTAAAGGCATAGAAACCATATATTATGAGGGTACTAGGACATACAATTATTTCCAATTTTTTGGACTGACCAATGTAGATATTTTTAAATACATGCAACTCAAAAGTTTCATATCACAAAATGTTGATTTGAAATCTTTTGGACATCTGAGCAATCTTGAGGGAATCCTATTTGAGTCAGAAAAGGATGTTCATATGATAGGTAAGATATACAAAACCTTGCAGAGAGCCTATCCAACAGACAATCTCTAAGGAAAAAATATGAACTATTGGAACCAAGATTTCAAATGAAATGATATTGGAATTAGGAACTTAACTAATGAAATTACAGTTAACTAAAATGTATGATTATTCCAGTGTAAACTAATATCTAGAATTGATTATACAAGGGACAACATTCACAAATTGTACAGCACAGTCATGTCTTAAGTGTAAAACTAACAATGACTCAATAATCTATGCCTTCGGGGAATGCTTTAAAGTCCAAAAGCTATGGGCAGAGTTAAAAAGTTGTCTGTGAGAAGAATTACAACGTACATTTACTTTGAATCAGTCTGCATATTAAAAGACATGGCATATGAGGGTGCAGTGAGAGAAACAAAATGGTGCAGTTTGAGGCCATGTGGCAGAGAGTGATGCGGGCGCTGGAGATGGGGGTGTGAGTAGGTGGGTCTGGGTAGAGTGATGTCATTGATGTTTGTGTGTGTTTGTATGCTGTCATTTGTATGCTGTTTTGTATTGTTTAAAAAAAATATATATATATATATATATATATATATATATATATATATATATATACATATATCAGTGTTTATTAAATCCCACTTTGTAACAATACAAAATGTGGAAAAAGTCCAGGCATGTGAATACGTTCTGAAGGGACTGTAGGGAGTGTACTAAAGGAGAGACCCTCCACAGCAGCCCAGTCAACCCCCAGCATGTGTACTGTACAACAGCAGACCCAATGTGTGCTGGTTGGTCGTGACGAGTTGTAAACCCATTGGCTGTGTGTTTGAACGCACAGTGCAGTTCATCAATCTAAGGTTGTGTTGTTATTTCTAACCTGTTGACTCCCCAGGCATCTGTTAGGCCTTATATGGCTTATCCAGTCCCAGTCCCATGCCGATTCTGATGCTCTTTCTATAAATAGAGAGCGAGGACTGTGCGCAGTGCCATGACCAGGCGCAGTGCCATCAGGGTCCCATCATATATCTCTTTGTTATTCTATAAGGTTCTGCTAGATAACTCGGAACACAGTGTAGGTTGCATCCCTAAACTGCATCCTGAGGCACTCCTACTGCCCATCTCCATAGCCGCTCGGCCCCACTACAAAGTCTTGCAGCGTTTTGGCCCAATGCTGAGGAACCCAGATGTTTTTAGGTGAGATCAAAGCCCACATCACTGTTTGACTATGTTCATTTACAATGTTTCAGGATGCATACACATTGTAAAAGAATTAGAAATAAATTAACTTGGCAAGATTTTTTTGATTAGCTCTGGGAAAAAAACATTGGGGAAATTCATCTCTGTAATTCATTAATCTGTGAAATAGCTCCCACATGTCTGATCCCCGAGCCTCTGGCCCGCTCACTCTAAGGCTATTGGAGCTAAAATAGAAGGAGATTTAAAAATGTCACAATGGATGTTTCTGCATGACCTAGATTAGTGGTTCCCAAACTGTGGTACTGGTTTGGGTACCCCTGCTATCTCCAAGCCAGCTCCAGGAGGTACCTGGAAATGACTAGTGCCATTATTCACAGTGTAAGAATATTTATGGAGACTTGTTGCTCAAAGCCCACATTTCTTTACTATTACAAATTAGCACTCTTAAGTACATCAAAGTACATCAAATGTGAGAATGTATGTCTGTTTGGATACTAATTGTAGCCTCAAGTGAGACTCAAGTGAGCTGCCTGTCAGTGAAACTGTAGATAGATTGTCAAAGACATGAGATCACCCAGTGTTAGTGTTTTATCCTGTACAGTTCATCAGAGCAGTCATCCTGGCCCTCTCATCCTTGGCCCTTCTTCATCAGATGTCACTGGGATCCCTCTGTCCCTGGATGGAGATGAGGCTGGATGGAGTCGAAGACATGACCACATAAGGCCAGGCAGCTTTGGCAGTGCTGTATAAACATTCACAGAGGAGAGGACTCTCTCTCGCATGATGCGCCTTGAATTGACCTCCCCTCCATGTGGATGTTACAGTGTATGAGCCTCCAAATAAAGACCAGGCACTTAGGTCTGCTTCTGCTCTTGGGTTTGTCCTGCATAGACTCACAGCAAACTGTAGCTTTAAAAAAAAACATATTGTATAACAGAGAGCTCTCATTAACTGTACTGTGTAAAATTATATTGATATGTATAAATGAATATTGTGTTAATAGTATTTTTGTTGTCTCGACAATATATAACTCTTATTTAATTTAGTATGTAATGTCTTATTTTGTTATTGTCTATAACTGTTCTGTACTCTGTAATGTATTCTGTTTTTCTGTGGACACCTGGAAGAGTATCTGGTGCATGTGCAATAGCTAATGGGGATCCTGATAAACTAAACAACAGTGCATTATCACATGCAGCTATCCATACAAAAGGAATCTGCAGTATTTGAATGGTGAACTGCAATGCACTTATAAAACAAGGTTTCAGATTTAGATATGATACATTTTCACCAGTTAGTTTTGATGTAATCAACTACTTTTTCAATGTAGCTTTAGCTTTCTAAACTATATTTCTCTGTAGCTTTATAGCTCAACTTCTTCCAGTGTGAAGTAATTGGTAGCTTGGTAAACTATATTTTCAGAGTAGCTTCCCCAACACTGACAGACCAGAGTGTCATCCAGAGTGGTTCCACAAAGTATAGATCCAGGGAATAAGCTGATCTCTTTGTAAGTGTTTAAAGGGCTCTCTTTCCCAGGCAGGAGAACAGCTCCAAATCTCAAAGAATGCAAGAGAACATGAGATCTGTCCAGACATCACAAGGATATCACACTCTGTCCTGTTTCTCCCTCTTTTAATCCCTCTCTCTTTTTATCGCTCTCTCTTTTTCACAATTTCAAAATGTTCTCTGTAGTGTCATGTCATAATGTGCACTTATCAAGGATCAGCAGCCATGGGTCATGTCTACTGACTCTCAGTCCAGCACCCTACCCTACTCCTGCCCCTTAGTCACTGTCACTAGCCAGCTAAAATTAGGTACTCTACCCTGCACCTTAAGGACTGCTGCCATATGTACATAGTCATGAACACTGGTCACTTTAAACATTTTGACATACTATTTATATACAGTCGAAGTGGGAGGTTTACATACACCTTAGCCAAATACATTTAAATTCAGTTTTTCACAATTCCTGACATTTAATCCTAGTAAAAATCCCCTGTCTTAGGTCAGTTAGAATCACCACTTTATTTTAAGAACGTGAAATGTCAGGATTATAGTAGATAGAATGATTTATTTCAGATTTGATTTCTATCATCACATTCCCAGTGGGTCAGATGTTTACATAGACTCAATTAGTATTTGGTAGCATTGCCTTTACATTTTTTAACTTGAGTCAAACGTTTCGGGTAGCCTTCCACAAGCTTCCCACAATAAGTTGGGTGAATTTTGGCCCATTTCTCCTGACAGAGCTGGTGTAACTGAGTCAGGTTTGTAGGCCTCCTTGCTCGCACACGCTTTTTCAGTTATGCTCACACATTTTCTATAGGATTGAGGTCAGGGCTTTGTGATGGCCACTCCAATACCTTGACTTTGTTGTCGATAAGCCATTTTGTCACAACTTTGGAAGTATGCTTGCGGTGATTGTCCATTTGGAAGACCCATTTGCGACCAAGCTTTAACTTCCTGACCGATATCTTGAGATGTTGCTTCAATATATCCACATCATTTTCCTTCCCCATGATGCCATCTATTTTGTGAAATGCACCAGTCCCTCCTGCAGCAAAGCACCCCCACAACATGATGCTGCCACCCCCGTGCTTTACGGTTGGGATGGTATTCTTAGGCTTGCAAGCCTCCCTCTTTTTCCTCCAAACATAACGATGGTCATTATGGCCAAACAGTTCTATTTTTGTTTCATCAGACCAGAGGACATATCTCCAAAAAGTACGATCTTTGTCCCCATGTGCACTTTTTTTATGGCGGTTTTGGAGCAGTGACTTCTTCCTTGGTGGGCAGACATTCAGGTTATGTCGATATAGGACTCGTTTTACTGTGAATATAGATTATCTTGTACCTGTTTCCTCCAGCATCTTCACAAGGTCCTTTGCTGTTGTTCTGGGATTGATTTGCACTTTTCACACCAAAGTACGTTCATCTCTAGGAGACAGAACGCGTCTCCTTCCTGAGTGGTTTGACGGCTGCATGGTCCCATGGTGTTTATACTTGCGTATTATTGTTTGTACAGATGAACGTGGTACCTTCAGGCGTTCGGAAATTGCTCCCAAGGATGATCCAGACTTGTGGAGGTCCACAATTTTTTCTGAGGTCTTGGCTGATTTCTTTTGATTTTCCCATGATGTCAAGTAAAGAGGCACTGAGTTTGAAGGTAGGCCTTGAAATACATCCACAGGTACACCTCCAATTGACTCAAATAATGTCAATTAGCCTACTAGAAGCTTCTTAAGCCATGATATAATTTTCTGGAATTTTACAAGCTGTTTAAAGGCACAGTCAACTTAGTGTATGTAAACTTCTGACCCACTGGAATTGTGATACAGTGAATTATAAGTGAAATAATCTGTCAACAATTGTTGGAAAAATGGCTTGTGTCATGCACAAAGTAGATGTCCTAACCGACTTGCCAAAACTATAGTTTGTTAACAATACATTTGTGGAGTGGTTGAGAAACGAGTTTTAATGATTCCAACATAATTGTATGTAAACTTCCAACTTCAACTGTATATAAAAATCTATATGTATTTAGGTGCTTGTTTGACATTTGAACTAGGAACATAAGCATATCACTGCATCTGCAATAACACCTACTAACTGTGTACGTGATTTGATTTCATTTGAACATAGTGTTGATAGGCCTAGTCATTACTGAGTGCAGACAACCATATTTGATGCCTTTCTCACTAAGAACAGAGAGCACAGATGGAAACTGAAGAGAAACATGTTGGACCGGACATATTCTAGACTTTACACTTTATTCAAGTAAATAGCTAATATCCGTACACAATTTACCCAACTGAAAGGCAGTAAACACCTCCGGTCAGGCCTGGGCAGCCATGCAGTCATATAGTCAGGACCAGATCACGCCAAGCCAGAATATGTCCCAAATGGTATCCTATTCCCTACATCCCCATAGGGCTCTGGTTAAAAGCAGTGCACTAAATAGGGAATAGGGTGCTATTTGAGACACAGCCATTATGATATGGCGGATACCCTGAGGTCATCACTTGGAGTCTGTCACCCAGTAAACTGGGACCTTTAGAGACATGATGGCAAACACTCACTTAAAGATTAACAGGGCTTACTAGAGAAGGATGTGCCAGAGAAGGAGAGAAGAGCATGCCAGGTCCCGTGAATGATATATCACAAGCAGATCACTTGTGTAGGCCTATGCAATCCCTGTCCTTTGGGACACAAGGCATCTGAACACAATGTGGCTTGGATGTTACAAAGGTTCTCTTTTTCTTTGCATGGTGTCCTAATGGAAAATATTTTAGTCTCTGGTTGATACTTCATACAATGGAAATGTCTCAGATTGATTTCATACAGTAAAAGCTGTTTGTGATTAAGTTTCTGACTTCACTTTTCTCTGTTCATTTTCAGCATGACAGGGCATCAAGGTAAGTACAGATTTAGATATTCCTTCTCTTGCGTTCTTCTAAATTTGAGAGCTATTTTTGTTTTTTAGCTCATGAGATATACAGAACCAGTCAAAAGTTTGGACATATCTACTCCTTCAAGGGTTTTTCCTTATTTTTACTATTTTCTACATTGTTGAATAATAGTGAAGACATCAAAACTATGAAATAACACATATGGAATCATGTAGTAACCAAAAAAGTGTTAATCAAATCAAAATATATTTTAGATTTTAGATTCTTCAAAGTAGCCACCCTTTGCCTTGATGACAGCTTTGCACACTCTTGGCATCCTCTCAACCAGCTTCACCTGGAATGCTTTTCAGGAGTTCCCACATATGCTGAGCACTTGTTGGCTGCTTAACCTTCACTATGTGGTCCAACTCATCCCAAACCATCTCAATTGGGTTGGGTGATTGTGGAGGCCAGGTCATCTGATGCAGCACTCCATCATTCTCCGTATTGGTCAAATAGCCCTTACACAGCCTGGAGGTGTGTTGGGTCATTGCCCTGTTCAAAAACAAATGATAGTCCTACTAAGCGCAAATCAGATGGGATGGCGTATTGCTGCAGAATGCTGTGTTAGCCATGCTGGTTAAGTATGCCTTGAATTCTAAATAAATCAGCAACAATGTCACCAGCAAAGCATCATCACACCACCTCCTCTATGCTACACGGTGGGAACCACACATGCAAAGATCATCCATTCACCTTCTCTGCATCTCACAAACACACAGGGTTTTGAACCAAAAATCTCAAATTTGGACTCATCAGACCGAAGGACAGATCTGCAAAGGTCTAATGTACATTACTCCTGTTTCTTGGCCCAAGCAAGTCTCTTCGTATTATTGGTGTCCTTTAGTAGTGGTTTCTTTGCAGCAATTCGACCATGAAGGACCGATTCATGCAGTCTCCTCTGAACTGTTGATGTTGAGATGTGTCTGTTACTTGAACTCTGTGAAGCATTTATTTGGGCTGCAATTTCTGAGACTGGTAACTCTAATGTACTTGTCCTCTGCAGCAGAGGTAACTCTGGGTCTTTATTTCCTGTGGCGGTCCTCATGAGAGCCAGTTTCATCATAGCGCTTGTTTGTTTTTTTTGACTGTACTTTAAGAAATATTTTAAAGTTCTTGAAATGTTCTGTATTGACTGACCTTCATATCTTAAAGTAGTGATGGACTGTTGTTTCTCTTTGCTTATTTGTGCTGTTCCTGCCATAATATGGACTTGGTCTTTTACCAAAGAGTGCTGTCTTCTGTATACCAACCCTACCTTGTCACAACACAACTGATTGGCTGAAATGCATTAAGAAAGAAAAAAAATACACAAATTAGATTTTAACAAGGCACACCTGTTAATTTAAATACATTCCATGTGACTACCTCATGAAGCTGGTTGAGAGAATGCCAATAGTGTGCAAAGCTGTCATCAAGGCAAAGGTTGGTTACTTTGAAGAATCTCAAATCTCAAATATATTTTGATTTATTTAACACGTTTTTGGTTACTACATGATTCCATAGTTTTGATGTCTTCCTTATTATTCTACAATGTAGAATTTTTACAATGTAAAAATAAAGAAAAACCTTTTGAATGAGTAGCTGTGTCCAGACTTTTGACTGGTACTGTACATACAGCACTCCAAATATATATATCTATGTCAATGTTTCAACAACAATGTATGTCAGTGTTTCAACACTGTTGCAATGTCAGCTGTATGCTGTAAACCACCCACCCACTGTGCTTCCTCCTTCCTCCCAGGTTGGACTCTGGTGGTGGGGACAGCAAGGCTGAACCACTGGGCAGAACCAGCTCCTACACACGGAGGGAGACCAGACTGGCAGCATTGAACAAGCAAGAGGATGACACCAGCCCCAGGGACTACAAGAAGGTAGGCGTACTGTCGGACCCAGAAGGGAAGCCGATTTTTTAAATATATTTTTTTATCTTAGACTAACTGGTAAAAAAAAAAAAAATTAAACATACAGTACCAGTCAAAAGTTTGGAGACACCTACTCATTCAAGGGTTTTTCTAAATTGTTTACTATTTTTCTACATTGTAGACATCAAAACTATGAACTAACACATATAGAATCATGTAGTAACCAAAAAAAGAAGTTTAAAACAAATCAAAATATATTTTATATTTGAGATTCTTCAAGATATCCACCTTTTGCCTTGATGACAGTTTTGATTCACCTGGTGCAGAGCTGGACTATCATAGGACAAATGTTTACATATGATAAGGTATCTCCAAGTGGCATAAGCATTAAACCTTTGGTTTGTCCTCTTTCAGATGTATGAAGACGCCTTGGCAGAGAATGACAAGCTCAAGTCCCGGCTGGATGACAGCAAACATGAGCTGACCAAGATCCGCTCCCAGCTGGACAAAGTCAACCAGGTACAGTAATACTGCACACAACACTGACACTGTCCTGTATAGCCATGTGTAGACTATCTTAATTAAGCTCAGTCTAGTTCACACGTCTCAACAACATGCATATTGCATTTTAGCAATACATTGTTCAAAGCAACCGCAAAATGATTAGAGAATGAACCAGTGTACCCCCCACAAAGTTGTCAAACATACTGTATATAAAATTCAGTTTTATCCCATTTTAAATCAACCCACTGCATTATTTTTTTCACTTTGTGATAACAGTGCCACTCTGTCTTACAGAAACAGGACAGAATATCTGAAAGATCCACTGTACTTGAATCAGAAAAAAGGGTATTTATCACTTATTCTAAAATCTTGAGGGCATCTTTTTCATTTTTTTTCACGAAGCCATCTGCCTCATCTGCCTCATCTACTTGATTTCACCACTCCAATTCTCCTTCAATCCTGACAGCTTGACGTCAACATTTTCTTTCACTCTCCTCTTTTTTTCTTCTCTGTCACGCCCTGATCTGTTTCACCTGTCTTAGTGATTGTCTCCACCCACCTCCAGGTGTCCCCTGTTTCCCCCATTAGTCCCTGGTGTATTTATCCCTGTGTTTCCTGTCTCTCTGTGCCAGTTCTTCTTGTTTTGCCAAGTCAACCAACGTTTCTCCTAGCTCCTATTTTTCCCCAGTCTCTGTTTTTTCCTAGCCCTCCTGGTTTTGACCCTTGCCTGTCCTGAGTCTGAATCCGCCTGCCTGACCACTCTGCCTGTCCTGACCTCAAGCCTGCCTATCCCCTGGTACTGTTTGTACTCTGTTTGGACTCTGGTAGAGGAACTCTCTCCTGTCCCCGACCTGTCTTTTTCTACCCCTTTTGGTGTAATAAATATAGGAGCTCCACCATCTGCCTCCTGTGTCTACATTTGGGTCTCACTTTGTGCATTTATATTACAAACTGGCAGTTTGGCACGGGCTACTTCTCTTCCCCCGTACCATCCTATGATTGTGCCATTGATCTCCTCCCAGGCACCACACCACCTCGTGGTCGTCTATATTCCCTATCTGGCCCGGAGACCAAGCCCATGGAAGAGTACATTAAGGATTCTCTAGGTACTGGAGGCATCCGTCTGTCTGCATCTCCTGCCGGTGCGGGGTTTGTCTTTGTGGAGAAGGACAAGAACCTGCGTCCATGCATTAACTACTGGGGTCTGAATTATATAACGATCAAGAATTGTTACCCCCCCTACCACTCCTCTCCTCGGCCTTTGAACCTCTCCAGGTGACCAACATTTTTTCCAAACTGGACCTTCGGAATGCCTACCACCTGGTTTGGATACTCGAAGGAGATGAGTGGAAGACAGCATTTAACACAACCAGTGGACATTATGAGTACCAGGTCATGTCGTTTGGACTCATCAATGTCCCCGCTGTCTTCCAAGCTCTGGTAAACGATGTGCTCCGGGACATGCTAAACCGTTTCGTGTTCATCTACCTTGACGACATCCTGTTTTTTTCCCGGTCTGCCCAAGAACACGTTCTTTATGTCAGACAAGTCCTTCAGTGCCTCCTGGAGAACCAATTGTTGGTGAAAGCCGAGAAGTGTGAGTTCCACCGCTCTACAATCTCCTTTCTGGGATATGCCATCACTGATGGAAAAGTCCAAATGGATCCTGAAAAAGTTAAGCAGTGGTAGAGTGGCCTCAACCTACGTCCAGGGTGCAGTTATGTTTCCTGGGGTTCGCTACAGCCATTTCATTTGGGGCTACAGCACCCTGGCAGCACCCCTCTCTGCACTCACCTCTCCCAAAGTACCGTTCACATGGTCTCCAGCGGTTGACAGAGACCTTGTGGACCTGAGGCATCGGTTCACCACAGCATCCATCCTCGTCCATCCGGATCTATCCCGTCAATTTGTGGTAGAGGTTGATGCTTCTGATATTGGAGTGGGGGCTATCCTGCACCAGCAATCTGCCCAGGACCAGAAGCTCCATCCCTATGCCTTCCTGTCTCATCGTCTCAATTCTGCAGAGAGGAACTACGACCTAGTCGTCAAGATGGCGCTGGAAGAGTGGAGACACTTGCTGGAAGGAGCAGAACAGCCATTCTTGGTTTGGACCGACCATAAAAATGTGGAATATCTCCGTACAGCCAAGCGCCTTAACTCCAGGCAGGCCTGGTGGGCTTTATTGTGCACCAGATTCAACTTCACCATTTCCTACCGCCCAGGTTCCAAAAATGTGAAGCCTGACACCCTCTCCCGCCTATACAGTTCCTCTGCCACACCCCCGGTCTCCGATACCATTCTCCCTACCTCATGCCTTGTGGCTTCAGTGGATTGGGGTATTGAATCCTTCCAGCCTGGACCTAAATGGGGCCCGGCTAACCGGTTGTTTGTCCCTAACTCAATATGGTCCTGGAATGGGCTCATTCCTCCAGGCTGACCTGTCATCCAGGTTCCCGTTGTACCCTAGCGTTTGTTCGACAATGTTTCTGGTGGCCCACAATGGTTCCTGACATCTTGCCTTCGTCGCCACGTGCACAGTGTGCTCAGAACAAGACTCCACGGCAAGCTCCTTCTGGCCTCCTTCAGCCACTACCTGTCCCTCATTGTCCCTGGTCCTATATCTCTCTGGACTTTGTCACTGGGCTCCCTCCATCTGATGGTAACACTGTCATTCTGACGTTATTGAACCGGTTCTCCAAGGCTGCCCATTCCATCCCTCTCCCCAAACTATCCTCTGCCAAGGAGACGGCACAGCTTATGGTGCAGCACGTCTTCTGGATCCATGGACTTCCGGTGGACATGGTCTCCAACCGGGGTCCTTAGTTCTTGTCTCATTTTGGAAGGCGTTCTGCACCCCTATTGAGTCCTCGGCCAGCCTGTCCTCCAGATTCCATCCCCAATCCAATGGCCAGTCGGAGCGAGCTAACCAGGCCCTAGAAACCACCCTAAGATGCCTGGTCTCAACCAACCCCACTACCTGAAGCCAACAACTGGTCTGGGTGGAGTATGCCCAGAACACCCTTCCCTATTCAGCCACGGGACTCTCCCCTTTTGAGTGCTATCAACCTTCAACCTTCCAATCTTACCAGAACAAGAGAAGGAGGTTAACGTACCCTCGGACCAGATGTTTGTCCACTGCTGTCGATGTACCTGGAGAAGAGCTCGGGCGGCACTTCTCAAGACCCACTCCAGGTATCGTCGATAAGCGGACCACCACCAGCCTCCAGCTCCCCACTACCGCAGAGGGTATGGCTTTCCACTCGGGACCTGCCCCATTTCATGGGGTCCTTTTCCCATCTCTAGGGTCCTTAGTTCCCCTGCTGTCCATCTTGTTTTACCGCGTACCCCCCGTATTCACCCAACTTTCCATGTGTTTAGGATTAAGCACGTGCCTCACAGCCCTTTATCTTCTGTCTCCAGGCCCATCCCTCCCACCGTTTCATCGATGGCCATCCAGCATACACGGTTAAACGTCTCCTTGGTGTTCGACCATGGGGCAGGGGTTTACAGTACCTGGTTGACTGGGAGGGTTATGGCCCAGAGGAGAGGTGCTGGGTACCCGCTAGAGTCATCCTGGGCCCGGCCCTCATTGCCGACTTTCACCGCCGAAATCCCGGTCAGCCAGGTATGCGCCCAGGTAGGACACCAGGTGGTGTCCCTAGAGGGGGGGGTACTGTCATGCCTGATCTGTTTCACCTGACTTGGTGATTGTCTCCACCCACCTCCAGGTGTCTCCTGTTTTCCCCATTAGTCCCTGGTGTATTTATCCCCGCGTTTCCTGTCTCTCTGTGCCTGTCTCTCTGTGCCAAGTCAACAAGCGTTTCTCCTAGCTCCTATTTTTCCCAGTCTCTGTTTTTTCCTAGCCCTCCTGGTTTTGACCCTTGCCTGTCCTGGTGCCGAATCTGCCTGTTCTGACCTCGAGCCTGCCTGTCCCCTGGTACTGTTTGGACTCGAACCTGTTCACTGAACCCCTGCCTGTCCTGACCTCGAGCCTGCCTATCCCCTGGTACTGTTTGGACTCGAACCTGTTCACTGAACCCCTGCCTGTCCTGACCTCGAGCCTGCCTATCCCCTGGTACTGTTTGGACTCTGACCTGGTTTATGAACTGTCGCCTGTCCCCGACCTGTCTTTTGCCTACCTCTTTTGGTGTAATAAATATCGGCGCTCCACCATCTGCCTCCTGTGTCTGCATTTGGGTCTCACCTTGTGCCCTTATAATCTCTTTTCTTCTGATCTCTTCCATGTCATATTACTGTGTGTTGGTTTCTGTATGTTCATTCCACTATGGGCTCATTATCATGTGTGAGAATTGAAAAATAACTCTTAACTTAAAAGTAGAAATCTTAACATCCATTTTGATTCTGACCCGAACGACCTGTTCTAACATTTACCCTTCTCAGGAAAAACAGGCTCTGGAGAAGAGGGTAACAGACATGGAGGAGGAGCTCAAGGTAAGGCCTTCACTGTAACAGGAAGGGCGGAGGTCAGTACAAGGCTCTGCTTGGTAATTATAGGAAAACAGGTGAGGTTGAGGGAGTAGGCCAAATTTCAGGCTCATTATCCAGCATCATTCTGAGTATCCCCTGCCAAGGTCAGGGCTCAGGAAAGGGAGTGAGAAACTCCACGCTGCTACAGTCACACACCCAGCAGCACAGCCTGCTGTCTGTTATAGGCTACACATATTTAGCATTTCAAAGAGCAAGGGGGAGAGCAAAACAGCAACAGGATATCATTCAGGACTGAGTAGACGTGAACCTAGTGTAAGTTGGAACCACTTCTAGCAATATCCAAAGGTTATGATGACTACTCAGCATGTGACACAGAGATGTGAGACGGAAGACGGGAACAGAATGTTTGACCCCATGTTGTGACCCCATGTTGCCTCAGCAGGAAGCTGCCCCAGTGAGAAATTTCCGCTGTGGGTACCAGCCCTGAGCCCCAAGCATGAGGCAGGCTGGCTCAGGGCCAGGGAGGGGGGACGGGACGGTGAGTGGTCTGGTCGCCACCGAGAAGTGATTGACACCTGCCTGTCACCTCACCTCTTTAGAGACCTAGGCATGAACACATGTCTGTGCACACAAACATACACATTGCACACGTTAGAGTACATACACCAGATACGTATGTAAAGTCATATCCCAGCAGGCTGGCTGTAATGTCATTACAACAAGAAACCAGGTTGCTTGGATGTCATTGAAACCAGTTTTGCTCACTGGGATAGAGATATGCACATGCAACATTATACTGACATGCTTTTCCACTATTCACATATTCTGGTGTGTTTCTATACTTTTCCCTGTGCCACAGTGTCTGTCCAATGTGTGGAAATTCTGGTTACTCCCTATGGCTCACTGATCTTTGGTTTTCTTCTTTTGAATAAAGGGCTAGGATTATTCCTGTCAGCCTCTGAAACTTCAGCTCTGGCAACATTTGGGAATTTATCTACAGGGCTTAGTGAAGTCAGCTCTGGTAGATATCAAAGAGATCAAGAGCGTTAAAACACCATGATGGATAACTATGCATTCTCTCTCAATCTCACCCCTCTGGCTCTCTCCTCTCTCTCTCTCTCTCCACTCCAAGATAAACTTTTCAATGGTGGTCCTTCAGAACAGTGTGTTGTGAAAGGCTTACCGAGACAGCACAGAGGAACAGTCTTACATGTCCATGAATTTTTCAGTCCGAGTAAAGGCAGACTTCAAATGGTTTCCTCCTAAGTGCCCTGGGGTGTTAGCAGCTGGATCTCCTCCATCTCTTTCTCCCTAGTCTTCTCTCTTTCTCTCTAGCCTTCTTCTCCTCACTGGGCTTCTCTCTTCCTTTCCCCCCAGCTTTTCCCTTCCCTTCAGGCTAATCTTAACTTCTTCCTGTTCTACCTGACTTTCTTCTCCTCTCTGGGTTGTTGAGGGGAAGCCTCTGAGGCCACTCTCTGAGCCACATGGGGCTCGACTTTCCTCTGTCTCTGTGTGTGTGCTGCCTCCTTGCGTGCCTGTGGTTTCCCTTAGGAACGGCGTCAATCCCCAGACCTGATGTTTACCTCAGTCTTGACAGGGAACCCAGGGAAATTAATAATTTCCATTTTCCTATAACTTATTGGGCTCTCTTACTTATGCTGAAATGTAATGTTATATTGAAAGTCCCCTGCCCACTTCTCATCCCAGCATGACTGACAAGCTATGTAATCCATACAGCATCTCCCCAGCCTCTGCCTTTTTAAAACTGCCCAGGTTTGTGGAGAGCAGAACTAAGGATAGCTCCTTGCTGTGCTTAGCTTTTCTTTTGCATAGATTTTTCTTGTTTCCTTTTACAGTATCTATTTGTGTGAATGTTGTTGAGGAGCTCCTCAGTGTGTACGTCTGCCTCTGTGCGTGATTGTGTGTGTTTATATCTCGGTCTCCTCCCATGCACTGGCCTGCCCCCCTGCTCTGTCTTTCTGTCTCTCCATCTTCCTGTGTGTATAGGCCCTCCCTGTTCTGGCACTGCGGAGCGGCAATGAGCGTCTCTTGGCTGAGAACAGGGCCATGCTGCGTGTCCTCGCCCACCTTTCCCAGATGGCCTCCCTGCCTGAGACAGAGGACCTCTAACCCCCCTGTACCCCAAGCCTCCACCTCTCTACCACCCTCTTCCTCAGCCACACATCCTCCTCTGCCTTCCTCCTCCTGGTTCTCCTCCTGCTGCACCTCCTCCCCTCTCTGCTGCTGTGCTGCTGTACTCTTCTCAGGCAGGTTCCGCCCACCTCTCACTCCTCCACCTTTGGCCTCTCTCACTCATGTGGCATACCTCTTGCTGACTCTAAAACCCCTCTCCCTAAATAATCTTGTGACCGCTGCCTTTAAATCTATTTTGAGCTACATAGCTGCATAGGCGAATTACTAGGCTGTGTAGAGACCAGGACAGTAGTAGTTGCAGCCTGACGTTTCTCCAGTGGTTATTATTACAGTATAGTCAAGTGAGTCACTTAATCAACAGCTTGAACGAACCCAGAAACAGTCTGGACGGTGCTTGAGAGACTGCTGCATGGCCGAGTGCCGAAGTCACCAATTGGACCTTGTGTAGGGATTAACATTTCATTGTTTGCCTCTTGCTACAGTGTCCAATGTAGTGGCTGACAGGGAATTTGACATTTTGAACTAGTACATTTTGTCTCAATCATGTGGCAATGGAATGTGTAATCTCATTGGCATCCATTAACTCACTAAACCCTTTTCCACTGGCCCAAAAAACATGTGCACATTAGTGTGTGTGTGTGTGTACTACATACAGCTTTGACGGAGACAGAACAGGACAAACAGTCCTTGTTCTCCAGGGGCATTGGCAGTATGCATCGTCAAATATAATACATAACAATATGTTGCTATTTGATTGTGGTAACTGGACTAGACAGGGGTGAAGAGATGAGTGCATCATCGTCTGTGTTGGCTTTTTCATGCAAGCACAAAATGTTATTGTTCACTGCACTGTCTGTGGGGGATGGGGGAGATTTTGACAAAGATTGTGGCTATTTTTAATCATTACTCATGCTGTGGGAGATGACCTAGATTGAGGAAGTTGATCGCCTTGCATCTCTCTCCCTTTCGGTTCGCAGTTTGCAAATAGAACCATACGCCCAAATAATGTCCCTATCATACTGTATCAGCATGCTCTCATTGCTGAAAGCTAATCTTTTGTCCACCCTTTGCATGTCGTGACTGTAGAGTTCAATCATTTAGCAATGAGTTCTTGGTGATTTAAATATTGAATATCATTCCTAATTCGCCTGAAAATGATAAACAATGTTTATATCATGTCTGTCAATGTCCCTCAGCAGAAGGAACATAGACAAGGCAGTGTCCCTTCCACATATTTCTGTCTACAGTATGCGTCACCACTGTTCCCTACAGAGAACAAGCTACCATGACAATCTAATGCTGCTCTCTCTGTTCCTGTAGGTCTTGACAGAGCTCAAATCAGACAACCAAAGACTGAAGGACGAGAACGGGGCTCTGATTCGTGTCATCAGCAAGTTGTCCAAGTAAAAGGGTGGTGCCCCCTGTAAAAAGTCAGACACTTCCCTGATGCTTGCAACGTGTCACTATCATTAGCATTCGGTACCCTCCCACCCTGACACTGAACCATGGTGCTTAGTGACACCTACCTGCCAGCTGTTCTCAGAGGCATGGTGAGGAACCTTCCAAATCCGGATGACCCCTGCCTCGACCCTTGACCTCTATGCTCTTAGGCCCACTTCATACCAGTAGGTCAAAGGTGTGAAGAGCACACAGCGTCCGCACAAAGAGAGTGTTGGTCTGGGGTACAGTAAACTGCCAAGCTCCAGACCAGCAATCTAAACAATATCACATCCACATATTTTACCTGTACATCACAAACATACTGTATTTATTTTGTGCTTCATTGTGCACTGCAAAAACAACTTTATTTTTCTCAAACTACTGAAAAAGCACTCATAGGAATTACTTTCAATAATCTTTCATTGCAGTGATAACATTACACATTGCCATGAATGCTTCTGATGTGAGATGTTGTGACTTGTTTATGATTCATCTTTATGGTTTGTAGTTCAATTTCCGTCACAGACCCTTTTCTCTGAGCTGCTCATCAGTGTGGTCTACTATAGTCTCTGAGATGTCATACTTGTCACATTTGTTAAGATATTTTAATAATTTATTTATGCATTTTTTGGTTTAGAATCTTTGAACCTATACTCAACTATATTTGTACCGATTATAGTATTAATGTGTCCTATTAAACCGTACCGTTGGAGCCCACATAGTAACTTATGTTGGAAGATGGACAGCCTCTTTTTATTTCAAGTGAAACATGTACATGATTTGTAATGCACAGGGAACAACATACAAGGGCCTTCTTTATGTGCCTTTCCTTAAAGACCAATACAGCTATCAGTCTAATGAACTGTACGTATATTTAAAGACAGTATTTTATGTTGAAATAACTTTACCATGTATGTAAATGTTATACGAGACCGAAATACTGACATTCTACTTGTACACACAGCTGTGGTTTGATCACTTGCTTAATAAACTATAGATGGTTAAATAATAAATCATCTGAGTTCTCACTACCAATGTGCCATAAATTCCAGATATCTTGCGAAATTAACGGGTAGCTCATAATCCAGCCCTCTGATGCTGAAGTTGAAATCCCCTTGTAAAGAACAAAGTCAAGTCATGATGCACAGACAACACATGAATCCAAGCTAATTAAAAGGCCTTTATTTCCTATTTGTTTCGTACAGAGCTGGTAACACTTATGATAGATCTGTATTGAGTTATTTGGTTCCCTCGATAACTTTACAAGGATCCTCGATGCTCATCCGCTGACGGGCTGTAGGGAGTTTGTATTTGAGCAACGTTTTGTGTCCAGTCAAGGGCTAAAGCATGCGATCCACAGTAGGCACAAGTACTGACATGAACACACGCACCACAACACTAAGACACAGAGAAACACAGCCTGAGGACGCACAATCTCATGGTCCTCTGAGGCTTAAAAAGAGGATGAAGAGAGAACAAAGGAAAACAGTCTTTTGGAATACAATCCTAGTATGGAGAATGAGGAGTGAAGGAAAAGTTCAAAGAGTTGGTAATATTCTGCGCATTTTGGCAGTACTGTATATATATCCATGTTGTAAACGTGAAGGACGACGTTCCTCTGAAAATCTGTCATTATAATTCTGGATCCAAAGACCTCCGCGAGCCCAGTTCCACAACAACAGCACATTAATGGTAAGACAAAACAGTGACTTCATGGTGGAAAAGTTCAATAATTGTCTCTTCAATTGGCCCTACTGCAGTTTCGCATTCTTAATATAACACAAAGAAACACAACACTAACCTAGTGATTATTACAGTACAAAGCGAGCTACGCAAACAGAGACAGGAGAACACATCGTTAGGTGGTGAGTGACCTATGCCCAATGACACCCCCTAACACATTGCGGACATGGAAGTTGGAGAATATGATGGACTCTAGTTTCCCTTTTAGTCCCATTGACCCCTTTTTTATAATGTACTTAAATGTCATTTAATAGAAACAAAGCAGCCAGTAGTACAAAAGAACTGTGGTATGTAGTGTGTGAATCATCCTGCTCTCAATCCGTTGTTTCTCCCCTGCTGAGATATAGCCTACAGTTAGTTTCTGAAGCAGTTGTGCATAAGGTAGATACAGTTTATCAATTTAGGCTATCAACAAATATGTAATACTATAATAGCAATAATTTTAAACTCTATTAACCCTTGTAAATAAAAATATGTTTGTTAATTATTTTCATCACCACAAATGTACAATTAGGCATGGTTTATGTATTCTGGGCATGCAGATATATATGTTTAGGTATAGTAAGTTGCAGTAGTACTGTGTTTTTGCACTGCAACAGCTCACTTTAGAAAGGTCCTATGCTTTTTGTTCCTATGACACAGGGGTTCTCAAAGTGGGGTCCGTGGTCATATCTCAAATCATATTTCAGGTTCAATGAATCTGTGGAATAAGTTTAGAGGGTGTAATACAATGTCATATTATTCATCTAGAATCTATGTTCTTAACCTTGGGCAACATGGGCCTGGGAGGCTCACAGGGATGATGGTATCCACAGTGCTCCACCAATTATCCATTTTTCTTCTGAAAAATGATTGTACCTCCCCCACACGTAAATGCTTTGTAATTTAAAGCGAGAATCCTTAGTTGCTACATCCATTTTTACCATAATATAACTTGTGAGCTTAGTTCAACTGTCATATCTTACCCCATCAGAACCCAAAATATAAGCTTGTTTTAGTCCAATGTTTGTAAACGATGTAAACGTAAACAAACACTGCATAGCCTCAAAATATTGTTAAAACTATCATTTTGATTGTGTGGATGGTCAGTCCTTGTATCCATAGCTCTGTCTATGCATTTAAGAGTTGTTACATTTCTCCAGGCCCATCACTCAGCTTTTTACCAAAACAGAGTTTTTTGTTATTGCTTCAATTTAGGTAGGGTTTCCCAAACTCAGTCCTCAGGACACCAAGGGGTGCACCTTTTGGTTTTTGCCATAATACTCCACAGCTGATTCAAATAATCATCACGCTTTAATCATGTGAATCATCTGTGTGGTGTTAGGGCAAAAAAACAAAACACTTCCAACTTTAAAATTGAAACATTTTCTCTCTGCATCATTGCAAAATTGTGTAGAATTGCAGGATATTAGCTTGAAAACTGCAACATTTTCTCAGATGCCAAGAGGTGGGCCTTTAAAATGTTCCTTAGTCTGGCCATGCACTTCCGAAGTCATAGTAAAACTCCCTGTATGCTATATATATATATATATATATTTTTTTATGAGGGGGTCCCTGATGAATTTGCTATCACAAAAAGGGTCACCGGCCCCAAAAAGTTTGAGAACCTCTGCTATAACACACATACATAAATACAGACAAACACACAGTTCTCAGTCTCTTTCCTCCATAGACCTAACTGTCCAGCTGGTGGTCTTGATTGCAATGACCGTGGCAGTGTAAAACGCATTGAAACAATCTTTTTGACACAAATGTGCTGTATATTAACCTTTAATGAAAGTTATCTTATCGTCTAATCTGCATCCGCATCAGTGGAATTATTTTGGCTCTGAAATAGATTCAAACAGATTACTGATGAGGATCTTCATAGAATTGTAAATATAGATGGATATACTGGCAGTATTTTAGAAAGACACTGAAATCTTCAACTGGATTAATGTGCCTCGGTTCGGTCACAGTCCAACAGGTTCGATTGTAACATTTTACATTTGAGTGAAGAAGCAACATCAATGATCCTGCTATTACATTGTTGCAAACATGTTGAATGGGACATCAGACAACACTGTTATTATTTAAATAGTGTTGCCATTAGACAAAATGTCGACTTGACACAGCTAGTTTCCATCAAAGTGGCTAAGATTATGCTGTAGATTATTTATCTTAACTTTACAGTTTACCATGAACGCACCAGATGTTGATCAAAGAAATGATGCTGAGGCTTGGCATTGTTACAAGTTAGATATAGATTGTTTGGCATATCGTTGATCACGATATATCATATGTATAAGTCATGTCTGTAAAGCCACTGGAGATGAAAACTCAGCTGTTCCGTGACAGCATAGTTCCTATAGAGGGGTCCATAGACCGCAGTCAGGGTCCTAAATGAATTGCACTCAGCCCAATGATCACCGACAGACCAGCCTGACACACAGTTGGATCATGTAAATGTTCTGCATGCCGCCTTTTGAATATTTCCGATAGCATCTTTTGACATAAGAAGAGCATGACCCATGATTCCTACTATCAAAACAAGGCATATACAAATGACATCACAGGAAAAAAATCTGCTACTACATTTAGAAAATAAAGACAACTTCAACAACTTCATAGTAGAAAACAAAATCACATCCACTCTACTAAACTCACAACTGCTCAGTATTTTGCCTTCTGGAATCTAGATGAGTACAGAGTTCTGAAGGTAATGTAGAAGAGAAACACTGAACTAGGAATATATAGATGTGTCATCAAAAACACTTCTCTAACTCTAGTTACTCAGCAGAGCTCTAAAGAGCTAGTGCTTGAGTCTTATGGCTTTAGTTTTGATCTAATTCAACTATCTGTATACACATACACATATTCCTTTAATAAACACTGTCAAATATCCAGAATTGCAAAAGGGTATCAGGTCATTAAACCAACGCAAAGTGAAACAAAACCAATAAATGTACAATAGGGGGCTTTTTGTCCACAGTGTGGAGATGTGTGGATTCAGTTCTGTCTCATTTCAGCATTGGCACTGATCATTGGAGAGTTCCACTTCGGGATATATATATTTCTTGAACTGTGAGACCCCTAAATGTTTGATATTTGTAAAGAAAACAACAATAAACTTAAATAATCACAAAATAAAACATTGTATGAATAAATTCATATGAAATAAATGATGATTAGTCCAAATGAAATAGCACAAGGAGTTAGATAGCAAGCATGCAGCTACGTTTTCATCCTACATGAACTCACACACAGTACTTCACAACGCACTTGCTCAAAAGTTCAGGCGTGGACAGGATCGTATTTCTAATATATTATGACATTCTCTCCAATAACTCATTCATGGAAAATAATACACATTTGATTCATTTCGAAAATATACTGTGCATCGTTTTCCTCCATTGTTACAGTATTAAAATGACAAATGACACCCACATACGTACGTACACAAGATATAATTGCTTCATCTCTAAAACATGCTCTTATGTACAGTATTTTGTAGAAACATGCATGAACTATGTATATAGGAAACTACACAGCGATGGGTTGTTTGATTGCTTGCATGTTGTCTTTTCTTTAGTGTTGCTTTTTGAACATAGAGAAGAAACTAAATGTAAAACATAACTAATCTGACCCCTACTGGACATATAAATGAAGAAATGGTTGTCCAATAGAGAAAAGTAATAAATTAACCAACAATCACTACTGTAATTCCCAAAAATCTTCCAGTATAAAAGTTATCAAACTGTTAAAACATTAAATTGCTTTGCTTGTTCTTGAACACAATCGAGTCGTTTTTCGTACCATTTTGTTTTTTTGAACAAGATGGTGCACAGGAACAGTTCATGTTCCATAAAATGACCAGGGTGGCTCTTATCTAATTATATATTTGCTTGGACTTTTACATGTTTAAGAGGGTAAGCAAATTGTACATTTCATTCAGTCATATGCCCACTTTTATAATCAAATTTATCCCAAGAGAAAAGTCAAAGTGTAAAAATCACTCATTCAAGTGAAGGATCCGAGGAGCAGCATTTGACTAAAACGTGTCTCTTTCCCAATCAGCAGACTTTCTAACATGAGACCTGACTTGTGTGGCTGTACACTCCACAACCAACTCAAACTCACAACATCTCGTCACAAAAACAACATAGATCAAAGAACAACGTCTATAACCACATAACAGAGTGATATCCAGTATAGTGCAATTGGACTCAGCAGTTTGGCCATCTGTGTATAACATACACACAACAGTACCCCCTTCCAGACCTTATCCTTTCAATCAAACTTAAGAGAAAATGTTCTCAGAACAATCAAAGTATAGTCACAAGACAGGCAAGGTTACAAATGATCAAACCAAACAAACAAAAACAATGATTCACTCAAATTCCCTCTCTTGCTCTTGTTTTTTTAGGTTTTTTTTACCAGGAATTATTCATCATAAAATAAATTGTTAAAGCTCTGGTTTTGGAGAGTAGGATAAGCAGAACAGAACATTTGGATTTAAAGTGCTTGAGGAATAAAAGTGTTTGAAGTTGAAAATAAGAGGGTGAGTAAAAAACAACACAGCTAATTGGAAGGCGTCCCTGGTAGTTGAGAATTGCTTATTTCATTTCTTAGAAGGCTTGTCTCCTTTATGACTGTAAGACGGATACAGGGATTCCTTTGAAGAAGTGAAATCCTTGTTGTGAATCCATGACTAATGGCAGTAGCACTGAACAGGGAGATAGATTATATATACTAGAGGCAGTGGAGGAGAAGGTGGTAGATTGCAGGCAGTAGAATAGACACCTGACAAACAACATTGTGTCAACCAGGGTCCCATTCAGTCCTTCGAGTTTCCACATAGATATTCTCTCTGTCTCTCGCATGCTTTCCCAGCATAGCCCAAGCTAGACCCTTACAGTGGCTCATAGTCCCTTTATCCTAAACACGTCTCACATCTCAACTCTGTTGATTGACAGCCACAAACTGTGCTATCGAGAGACACTCTAGAGAGACTATCCCCTGGTTAATTTCAGTGATATACTTAGACTAGTCTCAGATCATTGAACAAGAAACCAATCCAGCACCAGACAGAGGTTTTCAAATCATGTTGCGGAGCATTTTGAATGACAACCCGTTTAGAAAGAAAGGCATGACGTTTCAGTTTTCTCTCAGTGTACCTGAGAATATGGGTGAGCAGATGAGCTAATGATCAAAAAGGCAGTGTGTTAACAGTGTGGGGTATCTGGATATTGGCTATCCCTACTCTTTACCCAACTCTAGGAATGTAGTTCAAACTAATGTCATCTAGTCAGTAAGTAACTGGCAGGTGTGGATCATGGTGCAACAATACACCCAAGGAATGAACCTGCTTGTGTTTTTCTTCTATTACATGGCAGTATAAAGCATTTGAAGTATTAAGCAGTATTGAAGCAAACATTTTCTCTAAGGGGAGGGGGTTGAAAAGGTACAGAAAGAGTGAATACATGGTTGTACTTTCCTCATCCTCCATCACATCGGACTCCTGTTTTCGCACGCTAGGCTTCTATCTTCATGATAACATGTTACTAACTGCAACCCCAATACAAATGTATGTTTCCAATGCAATCAAATGAGTAATCTGTCTTGTAACATCTCCTTGTGGAATGGCACAGCTGAGGGGGAATACAACGCTTTTCTACTCTATAATGTTTTCATCACGTCAATTAGGATATGTATATTTATGTATATTTTGAGGTGAAGGGTGTAGAATCGGTTGGTGTGTTGGTTTGGAATGTAGTATTGGGAGATGTGTATGACCAGGGGTGAGGTGGATAGGTAGGTTTGGGTATGGGTGTTTGGGGTAGAGGAGGTTTACTTCTTGGCGTTCAGGGCTGCCAGCGAAGCATCAATCTCCTCCTCGGGCTGCAGTGGATGCCACTGAGCGATGGGGCGGCGAGGGTTGGCCAGCATGTCGGACCAGTGCTTCAGCTGGGTGCCCGTCGCCTTGCTGCCCACCCAGATCTTTCCGATGGCGTCGTTTTTACCAATCTTGTCATAATCCAGCACTGTGACCACAGCTTGGATTTTCTAGGGAATGAGAAAAAGAAAGGTGTTACATTATTGGCATTTATAATGATCTTACAGAATACAATTGCATCATCTAATTCTATGGTGCATGTACTGTATGCCTTTGGGCACTTTGTTCCCACCCAGCTGTACACATTACTGTCATTTAGGGTGTATCATCCAATTCCACAGGTATTAAAGCAATGATACACGAGGGGGTGTGATTTAATTCTGGTTTTAGCACGGCATGCTAATCAGCCCTCTGAGAAACAGAGACGCTCTGATGCATATAGATGGAGCTACTAGCAGCCCAGGCAGGAAACTCCCTTCAGCATGGATGATGTTGTCACACTGCCAGTGCATGTTAATCACATCCACTTCCTCCTACACCTAATCAGCATACTGTACATGTATGTTTTTAAGTGTATGTCTTAAGTATGTCACATCATCCACAGACGCCGAAGTATGATCTCTGTAGCTTTGTGATATAGTATATTTTGGTTTGTTCTATGCCCTTACTTGACTGTGGTAGGATAATTAGCTAAGTGCCTTTGCCCGCGGGCACATTTGAAGGGTTCAGAGGGATCAGTTGAGATGTATTTGCCATTGACCATTCTGTGTAATTGAGGAAGTCTCCATAAACTAACTGTCTGTCTGTCTGTCTGTCTGTCTGTCTGTCTGTCTGTCTGTCTGTCTGTCTGTCTGTCTGTCTGTCTGTCTGTCTGTCTGTCTGTCTGTCTGTCTGTCTGTCTGTCTGTCTGTCTGTCTGTCTGTCTGTCTGTCTGTCTGTCTGTCTGTCTGTCTGTCTGTCTGTCTGCCTGTCTGTCTGTCTGTCTGTCTGTCTGCCTGCCTGTCTGTGCTTTGTTCCCAGCTGTACACTCTACCTGCATCTGCTCAATAGGGATCTCAAAGCTGAAGGACTCGTTGTAGTATGGATTCAGAGTGTTCTTCTTCACCGTGGTCTTCTTCTTCTTCAGACGCTTGCCGTTCTGCATCAAGTTGATCTTCACATAGGGATCTGCACACAGAGCGAGCGATACACACAGCCAGGTATTAAAACAAGCCTGATCACAGACTCACTATTGGGATAATTAACAAACATGGCTCTTTTGTAGCTTAGTAGATTTAGCTTCCTGCCCATTTATCACAGTTTCAGCAGAGTTTGATCTTTAAAACACAATACTTCACTATCATCAGCACTCTAGTAACAACACAAAGGAACCCAGCAGTGGCTGCAATGCAGTAAACCGCCAGCAGATGGTTGCAGTGCAGTTTAGCTGAAGGGAGTGGAGCTATTGAAAGGAGAGTGGTGGGTACTGCAGAGTCAGCACGTGAGCACAGACTGAATCGCCCCGGAGATTGGCTGCTTGCAATGTAGTCTACAGCAGCAAGGTTTGACTGGTATTTAGCCTCTACCACATTATTATGCACAAAGAAACACTGAAAATAGCTGTATTCTTTTTTTATTAGCTCTCTAATGGGAATACAGATTTGGGTTTCGTACTGTGTGAATGGAGGTAGAATACTGGTGCTTACAGCACAATGTCCTTGTCCTTGACCAAGGGGAACACATGGAAACAGGATATGGGAGGTAGGGACAGCTTATACTCCACAGTGCATCTGTTTCCAGTGTTTTGTTCACAGTGATTATCTTTCCATATTTCACCTGACAGTCCTCCCACGTCCATCTTCTTGAGGTTCTTGGCCTCCAGGATGCAGATGGTGAGTTTCCCGGCAGTGGGCACGTAGCGCAGAGAGATGCAGATATCTCCCAGCTTCTCTTGCTGCGTGTGGGATGGGAGAAGAGGGCGAAGAGGAGAACACAACGTATTCAATGTAATAACATTCATCCTCAATGTTAATTGTATGCATGTCCTTACCCATAAGAAGCACCTATATAAGGGAACCATTCACACCATGAGGATAAAAATCGCTCTGAACTGATATTCAGAACATGATATTTCAAAGGACTGAGTGAAAGTGGGGAGATAGTACTCCACATTTACCTCTTCTTTCTCTGCACTGTCCAGGTCCCTCCACTCCTCCAGTGGCTGGGCCAGGTCCAGTTTGTGCAAGGGTAGTTTCACCTCTCCGATGACGTCGTGCTTAGAGAAGCGGTCAAAGTCAAAGACCTGCATGACCAAAGTCTTGCCACCCATCTCTTGGAATGGAATCTGAAAAACATCAACATTACTAGCACCATCTTTTATAAATGTTACCCTCTAAAGCAAGAACACCTTTGCTTAGTTGAGGAGAGTTTTAACGAGTCTTTGAGAACAGGTTTGCCAATGCCATTTTAGATTTTTTTTTTTTACCTGTTCTACATACTTTGACCTTGAATGATGAGAACCAGACATGCACAAATAGCTGTATGTAGCATCCAAAGAATCTCACAATATGGAAGTGCATAAATGAGGGCAGAGTATCTTGGACCTCTTTGGTCATCTCTATAATGGGTCTGGGCTGTATTTCCCTGCAATGAGAGCTGATGCTCTCTCTGCCCCCAGAGAAGTGATGGGCGTATGGGAATGATTAGTGGGATAAGAGGAACAGAGGGCCAGAGCCAGCCTGAATTGTGTGCTGCTCACTCAGCAGAACCAAACAGTACAGCCTGTCAGCAGTCAAACAGGAAGAAGGGAGGTGGCGTTCTCCTTTAACTGGATTGCAATCCCATCCTATCCCCTGCTCAGATCAGCTCAGCTCAATCCCATCCTATCCCCTGCTCAGATCAGCTCAATCCCATCCTATCCCCTGCTCAGATCAGCTCAATCCCATCCTATCCCCTGCTCAGATCAGCTCAGCTCAATCCCATCCTATCCCCTGCTCAGATCAGCTCAGCTCAATCCCATCCTATCCCCTGCTCAGCTCAGATCAACTCAGCTCAATCCCATCCTATCCCCTGCTCAGATCAGCTCAGCTCAATCCCATCCTATCCCCTGCTCAGATCAGCTCAGCTCAATCCCATCCTATCCCCTGCTCAGATCAGCTCAGCTCAGCTCAATCCCATCCTATCCCCTGCTCAGATCAGCTCAGCTCAGCTCAATCCCATCCTATCCCCTGCTCAGATCAGCTCAGCTCATATCAGCTCAGCTCAATCCCATCCTATCCCCTGCTCAGATCAGCTCAGCTCAATCCCATCCTATCCCCTGCTCAGATCAGCTCAGCTCAATCCCATCCTATCCCCTGCTCAGATCAGCTCAGCTCAATCCCATCCTATCCCCTGCTCAGATCAGCTCAATCCCATCCTGTCCCCTGCTCCCCTGCTCAGATCAGCTCAGCTCAATCCCATCCTATCCCCTGTTCAGATCAGCTCAGCTCAATCCCATCCTATCCCCTGCTCAGATCAGCTCAGCTCAATCCCATCCTATCCCCTGCTCAGATCAGCTCAGCTCAGCTCAATCCCATCCTATCCCCTGCTCAGATCAGCTCAGCTCAATCCCATCCTATCCCCTGCTCAGATCAGCTCATCCCATCCTATCCCCTGCTCAGATCAGCTCAGCTCAATCCCATCCTATCCCCTGCTCAGATCAGCTCAGCTCAATCCCATCCTATCCCCTGTTCAGATCAGCTCAGCTCAATCCCATCCTATCCCCTGTTCAGATCAGCTCAGCTCAATCCCATCCTATCCCCTGTTCAGATCAGCTCAACTCAATCCCATCCTATCCCCTGTTCAGATCAGCTCAGCTCAATCCCATCCTATCCCCTGCTCAGCTCAGCTCAATCCCATCCTATCCCCTGCTCAGATCAGCTCAGCTCAATCCCATCCTATCCCCTGCTCAGCTCAGCTCAATCCCATCCTATCCCCTGTTCAGATCAGCTCAGCTCAATCCCATCCTATCCCCTGTTCAGATCAGCTCAGCTCAATCCCATCCTATCCCCTGCTCAGCTCAGCTCAATCCCATCCTGTCCCCTGCTCAGATCAGCTCAGCTCAATCCCATCCTATCCCCTGCTCAGCTCAGCTCAATCCCATCCTATCCCCTGTTCAGATCAGCTCAGCTCAATCCCATCCTATCCCCTGCTCAGCTCAGCTCAATCCCATCCTATCCCCTGCTCAGATCAGCTCAGCTCAATCCCATCCTATCCCCTGCTCAGATCAGCTCAGCTCAATCCCATCCTATCCCCTGCTCAGATCAGCTCAGCTCAATCCCATCCTATCCCCTGCTCAGATCAGCTCAGCTCATAGGCTTCAAAAGTTGTGCTTTATCACTGGCCAAGCTCTTCCAGTCACGTTCTCTAGCCAGAATCGAGTTTAATGAATAGTCTATACATCTGATCTCCATCATATGCACACAGATGTGCACACACACACACACACCCACTAACATTAATGAAAGCACCTGGGAACAGACTGTAGCTTTAATTAGATTCTAACATTGGGACGCTTGAGGCTATTCCTGGTTGCTGAAATTAGAGTCATATATATACTGTACACATTAGACAGTGGTTACACAATATCTGAAGAATAGCTTGTAAGTCATGGTTCCTAAATCATCTAATAATGTCTTTGAACTTCAGATATTACCAGATATATGGAATTTTTATGATAGTTTTATAAGATAGGGATTTATTTCTACCCTAATTTAATTAAACAAACACGAGGAAAAAATAGAGATTGTTTTAAAGGAGGACTACTCTTATAAAGAATACATGTGTGTAAAAGCAGCTGAGCATCTACACATGCAAGGCGCTGACTCTTGTGGAGGCTAGCTGGTATCAGATGCAGGGAGTCTGCAGTGGATTGGGGAATCTCCATTATTTTATTTATCCGTTATTTTACCAGGTAAGTTGACTGAGAACACATTCTCATTTCCAGCAGGGATGAATAAACCAATTGTAAACTGGAGATTATTAGGTGACCGTGATGGTTTGAGGGCCAGATTGGGAAATTAGCCAGGACACCGGGGTTAACATCCCTACTCTTACGATAAGTGCCATGGGATCTTTAATGACCTCAGAGAGTCAGGACACCCGTTTAATGACCCATCTGAAAGACAGCACCCTACACAGGGCAGTGTCCCCAATCACTGCCCTGGGGTATTGAGATATTTTTTTAGACCAGAGGAAAGAGTGCCTCCTTACTGGCCCTCCAACACCACTTCCAGCAGCATCTGGTCTCCCGTCCAGGAACTGACCAGGACCAACCCTGCTTAGCTTCAAAGCAAGCCAGCAGTGGTATGCAGGGTGGTATGCTGCTGACATAATTATGAGGTGTTATCTGAAACATCACTCCAGCAGATGAATCGAATGAGACAGAAAGCATAGCTGATGCATCAGGCTTTGGGAAACTAGCTGTCTGGCAGGAGTTATGGTCTGATCATCCACCATAGTTTAGGACTATTAGATTTATCTTTATAATTCTGATATACGGTATAGGAGAGAGATCAAAGTACAGTAGCCTACCTTGAAGATGAAGGTCTCATTGAAGGTAGGATTCAGTGTCTTCTTGTGCACTTTGGTAGTAAAATGCTTCTTCTTGTCTGGGAGGACGTAGACTTTGACATAGGGATCCGATGTGCCACCGCTGTCCATGGAGAGGAGATCAGCTGCTTGGAGGAGGCCCACTGTGAGCTGTGGGTCAGGGGTCAAGGGTCAAAGGGGTCAGTCAATCTGCCTCAATGCACTATGTACCCAGAAAGTGTCAGCTCACAGTTCCAGAGACGACCTTCTGTTCTTGGAACAGATATTTATTTGAACAGAGGAAAGAAAGCCTTTGCTTTATGCTTGTATAACACGTTACGATGCTTTAGTCTGTTGTGAGGTCCTCAAGGTCTCAGTGAACAAAGAAGATTCTCCACAGAAGAGTAAGAGGACGGAGCAAACACTGCGTAACAGGTCAAGGAAATCCATTCATACGTTGCTTATATAACACAAACAAGGAATCGAGTCTTGGTAAAAGTTTGACTGATTTTATCCTGAAAGGATATAACTGTAGAATGATGGGTTGAATCAATCCTTTAGTGTCAGAAATGTCACATTTACTGCTGTCCTTGGCTTTTGCCCAACCAAGACATATTCATTCAAAGCTGCATTTTCTGGAGGCTAAAAAACACTCACCAAATGGCATAAATCAATTGCTTTGAAAACTAACTTGGACTAAAGGCTTAGGCCGTTTGTGCACTGAAGCTTATTTTTGGACTTTTTCCCAACACAGTAAAATAGTCTATTTAAGCTAATGGGTCGTAAGAAAGCCACCTGTTCAAGTCAAAACACCCACCTTGTTGTCCTGGAAGTCATAATCTATGGAGTACTGAAGCTTCCCGAGCTTTTCTTTCTCCTTCACCTCTTCCTCTTTCTCATCTCCAGTCATACCAGTCTCAGCGTCATCTTCATCATAATCATCATCGTCCTGTTTCTAGAATGACAAGGGGGCCGGAGGGGGCAGAGGGGGCGTCAGACATTTGAACAGAGAGAGTAAAAAGCACCTATAGGTTCTTCTTCAGCAGTCTGGTTAGTCACAGCAGCCATCTACCTGCCACTTTCCCCCCTTGTTTACCCAGATGTTACCAGTGCAGTGTGCACATCTTTTCATACATGACCTTAGTTGCAACATGACTTGATTTCACTATTCCTTGGGTGACACCATTTGCTTTTGCACTCTATATTCATCGTTCATTATTTACTGTATAGTCATTGACAGAAGAGAGAAATAGAGGGATATACTGAATGTAAAAAAATAAGAAAATGTGAAGTAAAACAGTCAATATGTAGTCAGAGTTTGCAACAGGGGGTAGCCCCAGGCAGGACAAATGCTGTGCACCCTAGAGATCTTGTAAAAGCATCCTTGAGGCAGACATGTACTATAGATTGGATCAGATCTGAGATTGTGATCTCTGTAACTACTCATGCTTCTGAAACGTTGAGGATCTATCCCATTGCAACACTCAGAGTGATAATAGAGTGATAAGAGTCAAATATACCACAACATGTCCTACAGTGATTACACCTCCACTGACATAATCATCGTAATGACTGAAAAAGCAACACTTGTCTCCAGCAGATATGAGCTAATAACTTCTGCTAATACACAATGCTTGTTACAGATGTATTGTACAGTATCTATAGTTATTGGTAACATTTACAAATCCCATTGTCAGTTCATATGATCATACAATTAACAAAATAGCTAACCATGACACTATGGTAAATGAGAACTTGTTCTCAACTGGCCTACCTGGTTAAATAAAGGTGTTCTCAACTAGCCTACCTGGTTAAATAAAGGTGTTTTCAACTGGCCTACCTGGTTAAATAAAGGTGAAATACATTGTTTTTTTAATGGTAGAATTACTGACCCATTTAAGGGATTTTTTTGCATACCTTTTTGAATATTCATTTTTAAATATTGTGCATGACACATAAACTACTCAATATGTAAATTAGTAGGGCCATGCTATTCACCGCAGAGCTTACCCTGGAAGAGGAACCGGGGCAGTCTGCAGCTCATTCTACGTTGTATTCTAAAACACAGACAGCCATCCACACACAACACACATTCACAGACACAAACACCCACCCAAT
The DNA here is from genome assembly GCF_034236695.1 of Oncorhynchus nerka. NCBI lineage: Eukaryota > Metazoa > Chordata > Actinopteri > Salmoniformes > Salmonidae > Oncorhynchus > Oncorhynchus nerka. The sequence continues at coordinate 33,924,699 of NC_088415.1, forward strand.
TACTAACACATTCACACATACACTGTATTCACCCTTGCATACACAGCCTTACATACTGTATATACCTCACATTAACTGAGCATACTTTTAACCAACAACAAGCATACGTAAGCACACAAGCCCACATACACTCCCTCTTCAAACACACGCATGCACACATACACACACACTCCATCTCTTTATAGTGGCATTCTGTCAATTTGTTGTGGTAAATGCTTTGCATTCGAGCATGCCAGGCCACACAATGCAGGAGAATACAGTAGTCCGTATAGAGAGCAAAATGTAGATGAAATGACTCAGTTCTTCCCAGTCTCTTATAGTCTTCTGATGTACATGTAAGGATTGTATCAACAACACTAATAATCTTGGTAGTCAAGATTGCATGCCTCGCAATCCTGAAAAACTGTGTACGTGAAAATTGCACAGCCATGGGAAGTCATGCTATTTTGGAGAGTTCCAGTCTAAATCATACCATACATGCAGTGGGATTTAAGGATACCGAACGGTATGTCCGAAAGTATGCCCCCATTGTCATAACTATGATGACTTTTGGTTCGTGAGCTCATTCGTGGAGTTATGAAATCCAAATCTATGCGGTCAATTGGTGTACTGTACTTACCTCTGGGTTGTACATTTGAATCATGCTGTCTAACGAGGAGTCAAATGCGGCTCACGTTTTAACCAGTGGTCAAACTTTCTGGCCCACCATTCTTTCCCACTAACATCACTGCTCCAGGGAGGAAGGGACACGTTGACTAAAACCTAATGGGTCAGCAGCATCATGGGTCATCCAGGATAATTACTCTCAAGTCAAGTTGTGGCCATTCAATGGTACCTTCTGAAAGGGCTTGAGTTGGTCTTTGTCAAGAGATACAAACCACTTTATCTCACCTTGATCTCTGAGCATATTTGCACAGCTGAATTTAGGTTGTAGAAATTACATATGAATTTCACACTCAAAGCAGAGCATGGAAAAGACTTGTATTATAGTTACTGTAAAATACTTGTATTATCGTTACTGTAAAAGACTTGTATTATAGTTACTGTAAAATACTTGTATTATAGTTACTGTAAAATACTTCTGTGATGATTACTATGCACAATAATGTGCTTGATTAGATAACACGATTGTGCAAACATGTTTAATGATCTCAATGAGGTAAAGTTTCACCCATAATTTGACAAATAGCCAACCTCACCCTTTGCACATGCATGTTAGTGATCTCTACTGGGTTGCCTCAGTGCACTCGTCATCATTCATCAACCATCAACCATAGGATGAGTTTCATGTTCATTTCAAAACCATTTCAAACATTTCCACTTCAGAGGTCATATCGTTTAAAAAATATATATTTGACCCAAATTGCAACCTCTCCATGGATACTCAAGACATCATCATGGCAGTCGGTGTGGCAACATATCAAATCAGTGGACTTGCGAAGCAGCTTAATCGCTCCCATAGCTAGACCCTCAAGCACCCACAGCACCTACAGTAAGCTTGCAAGACTTAGAAAGCCATAGCACCCACTGTCATCATTGCCAATCCCCTTCCACAAGCCCAGCCCACCACCACCTTTCCCCCTGCTCTGGTCTGCGCTTACACAGAGTGGCCAGAGAGGGGCGCCGCGTGCCGTCAGACCTACCGTAGGCAGAGAAGTCCACCACAGTCAAGATACACGGAGCACACATAAGACACAAAGCAGGAAGGAGGAAGAGGAGAGCAGAGAGAAAGGAAGATATTGAACTCACAGCAGACACCAGAGAGGGAAATTAGAGCAGAGGCAGAGTCAACAACTACACTATAGGGCCAAGGGAAAATGACACAGTCCTAGAACCCACCTGAGACAGTAACTGTAGACATTAACATAATCATACTCCCCTCCAAGCTCTAAAGGGGCACTGTGTTTTAATGAATTCCATCAGTGCTTGGATATTTCTGTTGTTGTTGTTGAATGTTAAAATGACTCTAAATGTACTTCATAAAATGATCTATGGCACACTAGACATTTAGCCCCACATTACCACTATGGACTATTTAGAATTATAATTTTGCCGTGGCAGTTTTGTGCTACATGTAATTGGTACGCTTTATATTCCATCCACAATAGTATAATTCCCCCATGCAAAAGTGCTCAGCTGTGTCATTTTTATCCAGGTCCCAATGCACAAGAGAAAGCAGGACTAAACATTTCTGACAAATACACAATATTTAACAACAAGAAATGAAGAAGGAAGGGCGAATGTTTTCTCGAGATGTTGACAGTTCAATGATGGGTTAAATTATCTACAAAATATTGAAATTGCTATAAATTGTAAATGTCTAGACATGGCTCAATTTTCACCATGCCATCCACTAAGTGATGTGGTTATTAATTAGGGGACAATAGGTCCTCTATGCTGCTATTGACAAATATTCTACTGAAAGAGCAACTTTTTGTTGAGTGTTTGTTGACATCTTATTTCTTATGTTTTATAACTATACATTTATTATTTCCAAGTCGGAATGATCCATTATCCAAAAAATCATTTTTTGGGGATGCATTATTTGGTACATATTCCTCAGGTTAAGCATCCACAATCTTTAAAGATTTGCAGCTTTCTTGTCATTATAGCTTTAAGGCAATGTAGGCCAAAGTTAGTTTGTGTGAAATGCAGGGTCCTCCTTCATGACAACACCCCCCACCTCCCCAGGTTTGAACATACCTCTCCTTCTTTCATGTTCTTCATTCCCATTTCACCCTTCCCTTTCTTGCCCTTCTTGTTCTTCTTCTTCTTGCAACAGCACTTCTTAACGATGCAGAAGCAGCAGGTGAGAATCAGGGTTGCAGCTACCACAGCGATGGCGATGATGGCCCATGACGGCACTGATATACACACACAAACACAACAAACACAGACACACACAAACGCATAACAAAAAAAGAGAACGGTTTGACATTTGACCAACCAATGATTTCTCCCTGCTGATTGATATGAGAGGCCAAAGTCATAGTATAGAGGCCCTTGCTTAGTTAACAATTACATTTGGTGCAAATTCGATTTTTAGAGAATGCCATTAGGAACAACACCACCTGATCGATACTGAATAATGGCATAATGGGCACGTCAATGGCTTCAGGGGAAGAACAGATCTAATTCCAAAGCCATTGTTTTTAGAGTATTATCAATAAAAGTCATGAAATCTCATCTGGACAGGTCTGAGTGTTAGTTGCTGTGCAACGTCCAGCCTCTCACCAGACAGGCACTCACATGGGATCTTGTCGATCTCATTGAGGAACTTATTCTTGATGTCGTCGAAGTCACCGTTCTTGACAGCCTCTGTGGAGTTGTCAGCTGCGGTGGAGGCCACGGGGCCAGGGGCCACAGTTAAGACAGCAGCCCCGGTGGGCTCAGGTCCGACCATGGCTTCAGGCTTTTTCTTGAACAGGTTCCACTTCATCCTAGACAGCTAGACCAAACACAGTCCCTATGAATAGAGAAAGAGGGCTGTTAACACCGAGTCATAAAGGCCACACACAGGTCCTTAACATTCTGGACAATCTTGAAGCAAGGCTGTTGCTATTCAGGTGCATCATTTGTAATACTACACCGGCTCCTTTTAGCAGCACATTGTATCCATCTTTGCATTTTGCATCACGAATGCCTGAGCCAAATCAGTGTAGTAGTGTGAATAGTGTGAAGTTAAGTGCCAGAGCCAGCAAAAGACAGCTTTGATTCTCTGATGCTGGCTCTGTGCGTGGTCAAAACAGTTATTTAGTCACAAAGCTGTTATCGGGGCTAGGAGTCAAACTGCGACAAAACAGCAGTGGAGTGTGAGCAGAACTGTGTCAAGTGATGAGTGATTGAGCTGTAATCAGATTCAGAGAGGGGCTGTGAAGGATGACAAACCTAATGAAAGGAGACTTCTCTATCTGATTCCATTAAAGCAATGGCGATATTGGCAAACAAAAAGGATTTCTAATTTCTCAAGCGCCAATCCTCCGCTCCACTGATGAAGATACCGTCTGTCTCAATTGCTGCAGGTGAACAATTGAATGAAGTTGACAACAGAAAGGATCATCTGTATGTTATTCCGAGGGACTAGAACTAGTTAGGAATGTGGTATGACACTAGAATAACGTATGTTTGCGACGTTATGCAAGTTGATGTTGCAGAAGACAAATGGCTTGTGGAAAGACTGCAACTACTAAATTGGCTAAGCGAAAGAAGACCATGAGGGGATAACAAATCATTTTTGAAGTGAATCATAAGCCGTAGTTGTATTAAAAACACATTTCCGCAACATTTCATTTGAAAAGAAAATGTTAGTGAGGAGGGAAATTCACCCACGCAATTACAGTAATAGTCAGTTAGGATTCTATTCAAACACTACAGTGTTTTTTTTTTAAAGAATGTTTGGAGAAATAACTTGCATTGTGGGGAAGACCACATTACATTCAGATGTTCTCTCTGGGGAAGATGTTCAGTCTACAGACAGGAGCTATAGTGTACCATCATGCTATCTGTGTCACACCCCATGTAAACAGTGTTTTCCCTGACATCTCCCCTAATAGTTTCTCCTCTTTCTCCACCATCTTGCGCATTCTAAATGCTCTGTCTCAAGACTCTTGAGGCAGAAACTGGTCTGGATTTCATTGCTCTTCCATTTAAACGCATTCTATTTTGCTGAAATACAGTAGATAGGTCACAGAGTATCGTAAATAAGACATTTTAGTCATTTAGCAGACACTCTAATCCAGAGCAATTTACTCTGAGTGCATACATTTTCATACTTTCCATAATGGTCCCCCATGGGAATCTAACCCACAACCCCGGCATAGCAAGCGCCATGCTCTACCAACTGAGCAACACAGGATTATACATTTCAGTCTTGAATGTACTTACTACGACTGTGATATGTGATTCTCACCTAGCTATCTTAAGATTAATAACTGCAAGTCGCTCTGGATAAGAGCGTCTGCTATAAATGACTAAAATGTAAATGTGAAATAACATCAAAGACTTTGAATGTTCAGCCAGCCTGTAAGCCAGGGGTGTTAGGGGAGGCGACCTGTCTGTACTTGCTCTGCCCAGAATTGATAGTAATTGCTGACATCCAGCCACTGGGGGAATCACAGCGTGGATCCTCCACCTGTGTAAGGCAAACCCACCCAATCAAATTCTTACAAATAGCACGCTGCGTCTGATTGGCTGTGGGGCATGTCTGTTACAAAACATGCCAAAAGTTTGATGGGCTGTATCAGGGGGCAGACATTTGTTAAACATGAGGTATGTATCACACATAGCCAACAACAGTCATCATAGTCCAACTCTTGGCTGTGAAGACTTAGTGTTGGGTGTTTGGGTTGTGTGAGCAACAACCCAGTGATAATCACCAGCCAGCCAGGCTCTAAGGCGGGTAGATTTATCCTTCTGTTTGACCCTCAGGGCAGACTAGGCTATGCAGAACTGAATTAACATTGGGAGAGATGGTGCGGTGAAGCGTTTTATGTCTTCTGCTGTCGAAAGGTGGCAGGCCGCGGGAGGGCTCAGAGGACCAGGGTTAGTCCAATGCTTCATGGCAGTCATTATCCCTGCTTTATGATCAGCTCTTACCACTTACTGCTGGTGAATTCATTATAGATGGTGTTTTCCCTTTGAAGGAGGCTTTAAATTCAATGAGAAATACCTCCTTTACAACACAAGCCAAATAAACAGTCAAACAAACATATCAATATATAGAACGTCTTTCTTCTGCCTTAATGCCCTAACTATATGTGTACAATAGTCTGGTCAATATCTTATCATGAATATGCTGTCTAAATACTACATGAAATGCAGTCTCCCATGGATCATTTTGTTTGACTATACAACTGGTCTGGACAGAGCTTTTCTAAATCTTGCCGTCACAATTCTAAAGGAACATTTACTCCATCTAGACGTGTCCTTAGAGGCAGCATATCAGACGAACAAAACATTGGCAAATACTTACTTCCACTGCTTTAAATGAAAAATGTACTAACTAAACAACTAGCTACAGATCTGTGACAAGAAACAGCTTTATCTGTAGAGCTCCATCTCTCAGTGTGTTTCTCACGGTTAGTTAGTGACTCCTCTACTTCTCCTCATAACAAACAAAATGGCTGTCCTCCACATCCCTGAGCAACATGGCTCCTGGTATGATCTGGCCCTCATCACTAAGCACACTGCCTCAGAATTGGATGCTAATCAAGGGCTCCTGCGTATAAACAGACTGGAATAAAGAGCAGCTCTCAGAAACCGTTGTTGACTTCAAATAATCACACCACAAAAGGTAGGAAATTATACAGCTCATTTGTGGTTTGCAGTATTTTTGCGAACTACCAGCTGAGATGTGGATGCTAGGGGAATTACTGTCGGTAAGCAGAGAGGAACGTGGCTTTCTCAAATCAACAATGTTTGGGTAGACTCAATGTTGGAGCGTTGGATAATCCTCAGTTCAATATTTACTCTGTTTCACTGACGAATGATGGCAAAGCTAGCTTAGGCAGAAAACTTCAATAAAGAGGCACTCTGTTCAATTGTCATTACCATGTACATTAGTAATGGGGGTGTATCTTGCTATTGTAGAGAGAAGGCATTACAGTAATTACAATCTAACTACTTTGTTTTAGTATTTATAGGTAATTTTTCTTTTGGGGTTTTAAGCCCTTGAGTAATGAATAAAGCACATTCTAGTCACACCTCAGTATGGACACCTCAGTATCTATCTTTCTCTCACACACGCACACATACACGCACACACACACGCACACATACACGCACACATACACACACGCGCACACATACACGCACACATACACGCACACACACACGCACACATACACGCACACATACACGCACACATACACGCACACACACGCACACATACACGCACACACACACGCACACGCACACACACACGCACACATACACGCACACATACACGCACACACACACGCACACATACACGCACACATACACGCACACACACACGCACACATACACGCACACATACACACACACACACGCACACATACACGCATGCAAACACACCACATTGTGTGTCCCTTGTGTGTTCTGGTGTTCTCTTAGCTAACATATTACCCAGCTTAAACAAAAGTGAAATGTAATTATGGGCCAGACAGGTCAATGGCAAAGAAATCCAAACGGATCCCTCTGAACCCTTCAAAGGTACCCATGGGCAAGGCGCTTAGCTAATCATCCTACCACAGTCAAGAAAGGGCATAGAACAAACCAAAACATAGTGTATCATATAGCTACAGAGATCATACTTCGCCGTCTGTGGATGATGTGACATACTTAAGACATACACTTAAAAACATACATGTACAGTATGCTGATGAGGTGTAGGAGGAAGTGGATGTGATTAACATGCACTGGCAGTGTGACAACATCATCCATGCTGAAGGGAGTTTCCTGCCTGGGCTGCTAGTAGCTCCATCTATATGCATCAGAGCGTCTCTGTTTCTCAGAGGGCTGATTAGCACGCCGGTCAGTCCTGGCAGAAAATAATCTGAGGACAGAGAGCACTAAGCACTGAGCAGTAGTAGTGCAGCTGCTACATTACACAACAACAAGTTCCCTGACTATGATTAATTAACACATTCCTACAGCCAGACGGATGGACAAGTCCTCTGTTTTCCCCTGGTCCCTGACAACCTCGCCTCCATCTCACTCCTGCACAGCTGTTTGCTAGTGCCCTGCCTGTGTCCGGAAGTGAGCTAACATTTTGATTACACTCCCCTTTACTCTACTTGGAAGGAAAATACATCATTCTAAACCATGGCAAAGCTGGCTGATATTCCTCTGTATATTCAGCTCAAAATGGTCACTTCATGTAAAGGGAAAATTGGTCATACGAGCATGTGGGCTGTGGCTAGGGGGCATGTTGCTGGGATGCTGGGAGCAGTCGGGCGGTAAATTAAGTATTGGACGGTGGGCATTGTGAAAAGGCTGTTATATTTACAAGGACTGTTAGCTCAGCTAAGGTCAGCCGTTGTGATGGTTGGCTGTTAGAGTAGGTTTGACAGCATTGACGGGGGCTCTGTGAGATACAGGGTGATCTAATGTATGACCTCAATGGGAAGTATTAGTCCCCCGCAGCACAGCAGGCCTCTGCCTGTCATCTGGGACTGTATGGGTGGTGCGTATGACCTGCAGATGATCCAGCCTGCATTCTATTCATTCATTTGAATGACATCTTACTGCTACATGGAAATTGTACTGAGCAGTGAAGACAGTCAAGACAGCCTTTTTACTCAGATAGTCCTTTATAGGCCTTAGATTTGTGTATTTTCTAGAGAGGTGTACATATTTGTCCTTTCCATTTTAACACAGAGCAATTATATCCATCCAAATTGCACAGAGCAACTCTTGGCACAAATTAATTGCAATAAGTTGACAAAGAAATTAATTTTTTAAAAAATTGCTCCAAGACATGACACGGCGACATCATAAACGAACATCAGCGTCTTGGTTACGCTAATGGAAATAGAATAAATATTGTCTGTAGTCACGTTGATTCACTCCTGGAGTCCTGACGATGCCCTCCCCTGAGTCTATTTGAAATGATCATCCCAGTCCTATAAGAACAGAGGGACATAACTTCAATTAGGAGCCAGCCAGCCAGCCAGCCAGCCAGCCAGCCAGCCAGCCAGCCAGCCAGCCAGCCAGCAGACAGACAGACAGACAGACAGACAGCCAGCCAGACAGACAGACAGACAGCCAGCCAGCCAGCCAGACAGACAGACAGACAGACAGACAGACAGACAGACAGACAGACAGAGAGACAGACAGACAGACAGACAGACAGACAGACAGACAGACAGACAGACAGACAGACAGACAGACAGACAGACAGACAGACAGACGTAAGGTTGAACAGAACACCTTTTTTGGATATAGCCTATTGTGTTTTTCTTTATTCGACTGAGTACCCAAGCCTTCACTGTAAACATATTAAGCCCCTCCTCCTATAGAACAACTCTTATACTTACTAGGCTTATAGGCCTACCTCAGGTGATTCGTTTCGTGATTTTCTTTTTTTGCATTAGAATGCTAGCCAATAGGTCAACTTGAGTTTCCAGACATCTTAACTGACTCTGAGAGAAGTTGAGCGGAAAAGGCTTCTGGTGCCGTTTCAATTAGATATTATGTGCAGATTTGTTTCCTAAACTCTTTACTTCCCTTGGCAAGGCAATTTACCCCTGCTGAAATGGACCGGGGGCTCCCAGAGCCTTAATGGCCTAGTTTGAGCACAAGTTTTAATAGGATTACTGTGAAACTACTAGAATGGCTGCTGCCTCTGCTTATGTATCATCTGATGGAGAAAGAGATGAAGAGGCTGATCTGGACTGACTGACTGGCTCTGAAACTAACTTATTTCAAATATTTGGTTGTTGAGATTGCCACAAATGTCTCATGAGTTGCAGTCATTACGGATATTTTCGGACTGAATATAACAGTATAATAAGTACAAGAGACAGTGGAAAACACTTTGGTACTTATCTGGGTTTCTTTCAAAGACAGCTGGCTGCTGAATATGTCACAAATCACTATGTTTAATTAATGTCCACTGTATTTGGTGGATGATGACTAAAGGTGGTATTTGAAGTGTTATCTGTCAGAGAGAGACACAGGCAATCCTCTCACATAGCTAGCTCAATGTTTGGAGCGTTTGCCCCATTTTCTTTGACAGTATTTTTCGCTGCAACCTCCTACACATTATCTGCAGCAGCAATTTCTCTGTCTCCAATAATCAAAATGTTAGGGGAATGTGATCTAAATAAAGCTGTGTACTTTAGACAGAAGCTTTTCTACTAACACAGCCAACAACCATTATGTAGCAAACAACAGTCATTCTCACAGCAGGTTTATGGAGCTCTTAGCTCAGTCTATAACGAGGACAGAGTCAGATACGTTTGGAACTAGTCGCAAAGCATGTATGCACTGCTTCGGGGTGCTTTCAGAGAATGTCAAGAGACTATGGTCAAATCTTACAAAATGTCAAGAGACTGTGGTCAAATCTTACAAAATGTCAAGAGACTGTGTTCAAATCTTACAAAATGTCAAGAGACTGTGGTCAAATCTTACAAAATGTCAAGAGACTGTGGTCAAATCTTACAAAATGTCAAGAGACTGTGGTCAAATCTTACAAAATGTCAAGAGACTGTGGTCAAATCTTACAAAATGTCAAGAGACTGTGGTCAAATCTTACAAAATGTCAAGAGACTATGGTCAAATCTTACAAAATGTCAAGAGACTGTGGTCAAATCTTACAAAATGTCAAGAGACTGTGGTCAAATCTTACAAAATGTCAAGAGACTGTGGTCAAATCTTACAAAATGTCAAGAGACTGTGGTCAAATCTTACAAAATGTCAAGAGACTGTGGTCAAATCTTACAAAATGTCAAGAGACTGTGGTCAAATCTTACAAAATGTCAAGAGACTGTGGTCAAATCTTACAAAATGTCAAGAGACTGTGGTCAAATCTTACAAAATGTCAAGAGACTGTGGTCAAATCTTACAAAATGTCAAGAGACTATGGTCAAATCTTACAAAATGTCAAGAGACTGTGGTCAAATCTTACAAAATGTCAAGAGACTGTGGTCAAATCTTACAAAATGTCAAGAGACTGTGGTCAAATCTTACAAAATGTCAAGAGACTGTGGTCAAATCTTACAAAATGTCAAGAGACTGTGGTCAAATCTTACAAAATGTCAAGAGACTGTGGTCAAATCTTACAAAATGTCAAGAGACTGTGGTCAAATCTTACAAAATGTCAAGAGACTGTGGTCAAATCTTACAAAATGTCAAGAGACTGTGGTCAAATCTTACAAAATGTCAAGAGACTGTGGTCAAATCTTACAAAATGTCAAGAGACTGTGGTCAAATCTTACAAAATGTCAAGAGACTGTGGTCAAATCTTACAAAATGTCAAGAGACTGTGGTCAAATCTTACAAAATGGAATGCCCACATTCAAAGGGCTAAAGACAATGTAGTGTCCTGCAGTTTGACTCTGACCTGGAGCCTTCTGGGCTTGTGCCACACTGAATGCCCCCAATAGTCTAGTAGTGTATTAGTCTGCAATTAGGGAACTGTAATTTATTTTAATTAAAGCTTGCAATTAAATGAATAGGCATTGAGCGGCAGTATCCAGCTGACTCATTGCAGCCCTAGCCCTGTCTCATCAAACCCAAAGGCATGCTTGTCTACTAGTGTTAACCCGTCTCAAAGACCACATCAGAGTACATTAGTATAGGATCAGGAATACAGCATGCCATTGGGTTGTGATCTTTACTCTGAAAGATATAAAATGAGGAATCTAATCTCTGGGCATTAGACAAATATTTGATAGCAAGAAGACATTCAGTAATGCACCAGGTCTGGAAAGGGTTCAGCTTATCAGGTTTCCACACCAATGCCTACAGTAGGTAAGAACATTCTTCCCCATCCCCAATTCTCCCATTCCTGTACAGACAGGAATCTCTCCAGCTTAATGCCATATAACCAGGGAGGGTGACGTTTGCACATTCATACAGCCATTGATCACCACTACTTTGTCATCAGCTCTGCTTGAGCAGTCCCTTAGGAGAGGACATTTACAGGGACATGGAGTCACACACACACACACACACACACACACACACACACACACACACAACACACAAACAAACAAACACGCACGCATGAACACAAAGCCCTGCTGTGAAATGTATTGTGGACACCTGGCAGTCCGGCTAAAGTTCAATCCACCTGCAATACAGTGCAATCCAAGTCTTTTCACGGTCGATAGCTTGTATAATTTCATTCCCTCGTGTCACTTCACAAAACCACTTCCAAGTAAAAGAAAAGCCTTGTGGATGATCTGTTTGAACTGAACCAAAGAAAAGCTTTCTCTAACATTTAACATTGTGTCCTGACAGTCCCACAGGAAGGATTTACAAACTGTCTGGCGTGGATAAAACAATGGTAGCTAACTCCTACCTGCAGCTGATTGTGACTCAGCTATTGTCCGAGGGGTCGTTCAGAATACTCAGGGTCAGGGTTGCTGTTTGAATGCCTTATGAGTCCTGGGCTGGGATCATTTACAGTCCCATGTCTTCCTCTTCCCCTCCCCCAACCCCATTCCCCAGCCTGTCCCCAGATAGGCCGATTAATCATACTGCCACAGAGATAGTGAGCCAATCTGCATGTGAAGCTGTAGTGAAAACAGAGAAAGAGCCGGGCTTCTGCAGCAATGCAGATAGGACGACATCTATTGGGATCCCAACAGCCTCTTGTTTCAAAATGGAGGGCAAACACAATGGATGCTCCTGCAACAATAACCCAAGGTTTCTGTGTCAGTTACTGGATGACATTCCGAGTCACGTTTTATAAAGGAAATCGGAAGAGACCATGTTTGAGAGACCTGGAATAATAACCATGTTGTCCAAACATAATGATAACACATTATTAATCAAGAGAATAATTGGAAATCTCTAACCCTCGTTGTCATTGGCAGAGAGATTCAGTCCCCTTCTACTCGGTAAATATACGACTTATTATCTAGCCCAAGTAACTTCCGGACAACAACAACAACCCAAAGCTATCTGCAGATCTAAAAGCGGCCTGCTGCTTATCTTTCACCTCTGCAGATTAAAGAGTGTTGAAAATGCCTTGTCAGCAGCATGGCGGTTGGCAGAAGGTTGGGATTGATGACAGGGCCTGGACCGTCCACTCTGCCTCTCTCTGACCCATCTGCCTGGCAGGCAGCACAACATCACGAGGCCAGACCGCCTCTATCACTCTCTCACCTTCACCTGGCTGGCATGAAAAGGTGGACAGCTGAGCATTCACAAATGTTGTTATTGTTGGGTTGACGTATCAGATGAAAGAGTCACAAATACTAATCATATGCATTCATTTGACCTCTGATAGCTGGTAGCTCTGCAATCTGCAAACGGAATTTGGACCTTGAGAGATTGTTAGTAGAGAACAAACATCCTTTAGTCTCGTATCAACTAAAATATATAAAGTTCAAAGATTTTAGTTCCCATGATCTGCTTGCTGTTGCTAGTCGTTCGTATATTAGAGCCGTGGTGAAAGGAGAAGTAGTATTATCCCTCGTTTCTCGTAACAAACAAGTCCATACCTAATGAACCGACTCTACATTTGCCTTTAAGACTGTGCTGGGTAAAGCACATGAAGAATGAGGAAGTATGCATTACAACTCAAGAATTACACACATTAACCCACATACAAAATAGGCAATCACTCACGAATGAATACAAAAATCATGATGGATTCCACCCAGGAAATTATTAGGGAAGCGACAAGTATCTGAAAGCTGTCACTTGCAGTACTGGGCTGTTTCTTTACAAAACAGCTGCAGGAGCTCTTGAGATGAGAGCAAAATGGACACTCCGGTGGACACTGTATGTACACTGTGGGAAAGGAGGACAAGACACACAGAGTAGTTCAAATGAGGCTCTATTCTAAGTTTATTTTAGTGGGACACCAGCTGTCAATTCATGGTGGAGGCTGACAAAAACCAAAAGCTGGTGGACTTGAAAAGCCACCAAGGGATTCGTCAGGCTGAGATATAAACGTGTTGGGGGCTGAAGAACGTTATCCTCCAACAGTCCACAATCTAGATCATTTTAAAGCAATTCTTTGCCGCATTCAGAAAGCGAAGGGTGTTGTTTTACCGGTGCTATGGATTTCAGGCCATGATGGATTTCAGGCCATTGAGGGTGCCTTTTTGTTTTCATATGAGATGTATTGCAAGTACAAGTTGAATGTAAAAACACACTAGATAAATAATTGTGTAGTTAGTCATTTTCAATTATTCTTAGGCACCCTTTGCATTGTGGTGTCATACTGTGATCGTCATGTGACCACTCCGACCCCTGAAATTGATTAGCTGAGTGTGAGTGGTACAACAGCAGAGACTGAGACTCTGTCTCCAGGGACAGGATCAATGTGGTTGGTTGGTTTGCATTTCAGGAAGTCACCTCAGGACACAGAGCCTGGTGGAGGGCAGAGACTGTAGTCTACAGTACGTAAGACGCTTCACTTCCACTTCCGATGGAATGGCGGAAATACTTACACGCTTGATTCAAATTACCATGTAACAACAATGAACATTTGTGGCTCTCATCTCAATAACATATAAAACTACCAACAAATACATGTATCCTGATTCAAAGGCACTTTGTAATATTTTCATATGAAAAAGCTGTATGAAATAATCCATATCCTTCGTTCTAATGCAGAACTCCATCAGTTTACTGTCCTGACTATGTATGGGCAGGCTGCTGCAGAGCCGAGCCAAACAATGCGAGTCAGCAGCACTGTCGAGGTGTGAAGTGACCAGCCCCAGATAGCCAGGGCTTTGTCCTTGGAACTGTCCCCTCACAGCTCTGCCTGCCGGCCTGCGCTGGCTACACATCCCACATTATACATAGTAAAAAAAAAGAAGCATCCTACAGCACTTCATAAAACCCCCATGGCCCCTCTTTGGTCTCCTCTCTCCAATACTGCTCAGCATATCTGTCAGCCTCTGTCTTATCTGCTCCTCCTCTGTCCTGTCTTAGCCTACACACAGAGTCTATTTGAGTGCATGGTACACCCTAGGCTCCTGTCCTAGCATAGAACAGGTACAGACAGTGCAATAGACTGGTGTTTGTTAGGCGGGGTGCCGTGTGTTTGTAGCTGCACCACGTTCTGGTTCCTGACAGTGCAGGACAGGGTGAAGTGTTAATAGACGCTGGTGGGATAAACAAAGCAGCTGTCAGCAGGGCTGCCTCCTGGAAATGTTCCAGGAAAATAGGTAGCTACTCCACTACACTACACACAGAACCACCCAGGCTAAATGAGCCATAGCCAATGAGAGTGACTTACTGTATATTCACAACCATAGTGTTCATTCAAAGTCCCTAAAGCAAAATATAACATATTAAAAAATATATATATATAAAATATCCCAAGCCAGAACTGCAATTGGTCACAGTACAAACTGAGATAAATCAAGGAGCTAAGAGGTTTGTAAATTAAATAATTTCACCATCTTTTAGAATCTACAAATGTCACAAGATGTAAGATCGAGCTTGTCATAAAGGCGTATACAGTATGCACTAGAGAAGAACATGCAAAGCAAAGAATACACATCCCTTCACCAATATTCTCCAACTGTGTAATGCAAGCAGAGATCAGATCCATCGAGTCACAGTACAACCTCCAGCACCAACTGAGTTTCCCTACAGTACAGTTTCAGCACCGGACAGCGGCATTTAGTTTCACTTCACAAATATCACTCCTTTCCATTGCATAATCTTCAATATTCCCCCATAAAGAATTAAAGCCAGGCAGGGAAGAAAGGTTAGAATACACCTTACCAGAGCAATCTCCTTGATCCTATTATCCACAATGGATGGGCCAACCCATTCACCAGAGAGGCACTTAAGGGTTAATGTAACAGTGCCTTAATAACGTCCCTCGATCGCTCGCCCATCAGCCCAAGAAACTGCAGTCTTCCTCTCACTGTTCCTGCTGCAGCAGTACTCACTCTCCTGTACACACACACACATGAACGTACACACACACATTCTCTCTCTCTCACAACCCCCACCCTTCCTTCTCTCAATCCCCTCCTCCTCTCCCTCATCTCTCTCTCTTCTCCCTCCTCTCTCCCTCCTCTCTGTGCCTTTTTTTGCTTCCCCCACTGAGTGAATCCCCCCTCCTTTTCCCTCTCTCCTCTCCCACGCATCTTCCACCCCCTCCCTCCACTCCAGCGCTCTTTCTCTCTCTCTCTCTCTCTCTCTCTCTCTCTCTCTCTCTCTCTCACTCACTCACTCACTCAGCCTCCTGATTTGAGATGCTGCTCACCCTGTGCTGTATGCAGCACTCCTCTCTGCCACCCTGCTCCAACACTGAAGGGCAACCTGAGAGAATCAATATGCAATACTGTCAAACCCACATCAAGAACCTAGCGGCATTTGAAACAAACCCCACCCAAGACCTCTGGGAATTCTACAGAGTCTAGCAGCTCGGGGAACGATACAGAGTTTAGCTGTCAGGAAAGGAAAACAGGAAAAAGACAACATGAGAACAGGATGGGGGTAAAAAAAGAGCCAATGGGAAGAGTAAGAGTCTGTAAAAATGGATGTAAGGTAGAGTGAGAGAACAGAGGAAGAATAGAGAAAGCATTCTGTGGCACACACACTGCAGCCAGAAGAGGCAGTTTGACACTGAATGAGTGACTGCTGAGAGATTCTCATTCAGATGCTCACTAGGCTCTTTGAACCTGGGAGTATGGCATGTTTAAGCTACAGCAACAGTACATGACTAATGTTGGTCCACTGTCACACACATGCACACACACGCACACACGCACACGCACACGCACACACACACACTCACTCACTCACTCACTAAAGTCTTTGCAGCAGAAATGTTACTGTCATTGTTACGGATACAAGTATCCTGTGTGTGTATCCTGTGTGTATGTTTCTTTTCTCTCCTTCTCCCCTCACAGGTGAAAATCATCACTCCCCAATCAGTCACCAATCATCAATCAGAAGACACACCTCCTCCTGTTTCCTACCCAATCACAGTTCATTTCCCTTGGTTTAAAAACCCTGTCAGTTGTTTGCTCTGGAGCTCAATCTCTCTGTAAATGCCATGTCTGTAGAGCGCGCTGTTTCACTCTCTTTATGTATTGAGCTATCTTTTCTTTGAGCACCTCCATAGCACTTTGTCCTCACCTGTGAGTATTGTTTTGGTTATGGTGTTTGTTTGTTTGCTGGTGGGAAAAGGGGGAACCAAGACAAGTCGCCCATGGGCATACACTACCCGTAGGTAAACTTTGTTAAATACCCTAGTTAGAACTGGGCGGACCACCCACTGTATTTTTGGTTAGTTAGTTAGCTGTTGTTGAAATAGGCTAGTCTAGCTTAGGGGTGTTTTTGGATGCTTGTTTCTTTCCTTGGTTCCAGCTCAGCCCCTTTTCCTGCTCCCCCCATTACTGTGTGTTTATTAATAAACCCTGAGTTTGACGGTAGATTTCAGTTGTCGTGGTTATTTCGTTCACACTTTTTTACTTTGTCACTATTATAAATTGCATGAGGTATCTTACGGGTCTCATTACCATCCCCCCTCGAATGTCGGGCAAAAAGGGATTCGTAAGTCATGGATGCATGGAACAATGTTAACTTAACTGTAGTTCCTATTTTCTGTAAGGGCTCAAATCCAGCTGGCATCTCACAAGTAGCTATAAAGAGATTGACAGAAGCTGTGAATCAGCAGTGGGTCTTGCTGACTAAACCTTTCCTTGCCACACCTTTTCCAAACTGCTGTGACAAAAGCAAAGATGGATTACAGTCATCACTGTGGCAGCAGCAGTAGCCCTACAATATCATTTATGTATTACTGTAGCAGTACTGGTTGATGTAGTCATAACAATCACAGCAGTAGCAGTAGCCCTACAATATAATTTATGTATTACTGTAGCAGTACTGGTTGATGTAGTCATAACAATCACAACAGCAGCAGTAGCCCTCAATATACAATCACAGTACTGGTTGATGTAGTCATAACAATCACAACAGCAGTAGCCCTACAATATAATTTATGTATTACTGTAGCAGTACTGGTTGATGTAGTCATAACAATCACAACAGCAGTAGCCCTACAATATCATTTATGTATTACTGTAGCAGTACTGGTTGATGTAGTCATAACAATCACAACAGCAGTAGTAATTTCATAGGTGCATCAAAACCAACAGGACACTAAATATAGAGGTAGTTCAAAACACTCTAGCTTTCTCATGGATTTCTTTCCTTAGCTTACTGTTTCAGACCTTCATTTGGGTTGTCTTAGTACTGGCACAGTCCATGTATTTGTCCTCTTTTGCAGCATTTTTAAAAATAGTATATGATGGCGCCTCTGTACGGTAGGACCTTTGCTGAGCCAGACAATTCAGAGCCCTCTGGGCTTTTTATAGTGTGTCACGGAAAATTATCATCTTCCCATAAGGGAAGCTGCCTCCTAAGTGGCCACCAATGAGCACTCCAAAATGAAATCAATAAGGCCTCAATCAGTGGGAAAGAAACAGAGAGGGTCGGCCTTTCTCAATTTCACAACTCAGGCCTGGAGAAACAAGAGCAAGTGTAATTTGTTCTCTGCTCCTGCAAGACCTGACAATAGTCATTTCAATTCCATGCTCAATAGATGGTTACTAGGCCGGGCTTGGAAATGATCCAATAATTATGAGTCAATTCACTGAGTCTGTCACAGTGATTTGCCATGTACAGGGCTCTACAGTGTGACCATTTTACTCACATATGAGCCTAAATATTTTGTTGTGCAATCTGGAATTTATATTTAGGAGCACCAGTACACCTAGAAAAATGTACAAATTCTAGCTTTAATTTCTCAAATATTAAATTTTGCTCCTACATTTCTTTGTGTGCACCTAGATGTTTCAAATTATGTGCACATGTGCTCCTGATGTACTGGAATGACTGAAATGGAACAGATTAGAAAATACTAGTGATGGAAGGGAAAACGTTTTTTACAGTTACATATCGCAATACTTTAAATCCATGTATTTTTTTGCTGCCGCTAGTCAGCTGTACCCCAAAACACTTATTTTTCATCCTATAGCTTGTTCTCCATCTTACTTTTAAAGAGTGATCCAATATGACTGATCAAAACGAACATTTTCATGCTCTCATCTCTTTGCAACAGACATATACTGAGCAATATGTTTGGAACATCAAATTGCAATAAAATCGCAGTATTTCATCTTAAACCTATACAGTGCCTTCAGAAAGTATTCACAGCCCACGACTTTTTCCACATTTTGTGTTACATCCTGAATATAAATGGATAAAATTCAGATTTTGTGTCACTGGCCCCATAAATGTCAAAGTGGAATTATGTTTTTAGATGTAAGCTGAAATGTCTTGAGTCAATAAGTATTCAACCCCTTTGTTATGGCAATCCTAAATAGTACACATCTAGCTTAACAAGTCACATAAGTTGCATGGACTCACTGTGTTGTCGTGTCTTTGGCTATCATTAATGTGATGACGATAGTTAATCGATTTGATAAAACGATGTTTAATTATACGATGATTAAATTACTCATGTAACAATTAACTCATCAGCAAACTTGGGGCACCACGCAAAAAGTTTATTTAACGGGTTAGCGTTTTCCGAATTAACTCAAAGATATAAATATCTCTTACATTTCAGTCATCAATCAGTCATTAATTAACTGTTTTTTTACCATCTATCAGTCTCATTCTGAACATCGCAAAATCCTTGGATATTTGCACGAACCCTAGCATCAATAATGAATCAGTGATATTCAAATTGGCTTTATTTATTTACTAAGTGACTAAATAATCACACAGAATTACATAAACAAACAGAATAGGTTACTCATTGATTACTGTATACTGCAATGAAAAGTCCCTAGTGGACTAAACCGATATGACGGCTTGTTACACAAAATGAAAAGGGAGGGGCATGTAAGAAAGAGCAGGTGAAAAGACAAAGGCCTTCACTAACATACACGCAGCTGATAACTATGCTCATGGAAATGCTATTACTTTGCACATGAACGGCCGCTCATTCGAAAATAATTGCAATGTATATATTTACGATTATATGGCTTTGTCTCTCTGTTGAAATCGGTGGTCCGTCTGGGGAGTAATTTGACAAAGTCTCTGGTTGTCTGTTTGAACAGATCATCCAGACGTACCAATGGTCGTTGGAAAGGGAAATGTTCTTTCAAATGGATCTTTCCGTTAGAATATATAGTTCTGAGGTATCTATAGTGGTGAGAGGAAATTGTTCTTCTCTCGTTTCCTAGACTATTTTACATATAAAGCTGTAGACTGTGAATGTGTAGTCTTGTTTCCTTCACCATTTCAACGTGTATAGCTGGCGCTGCACGGAGCTGGTCTGGTGGAGTCTAACCATTCGTGAAGTCCGGTTCAACACCGTTCCCCTGCTCGGTCTAATGTACATTTTGTCAGAAGTGGATTTTATGCAGTCTGAGACACCGACATAATGCCTGTGCTCACATGGGTGTGACCACTGACTTGGTTAAGACTTCATATGAAAAACAATTCACATTACATCTTCTCACAAATAGTTTCATATTTAATCCTATCAGTTCCCCAACATTTGGATGTGCATCTCATCACTGGGAAATATACACATTCAGAGATACAGTTATGATGTTATACTGTCCTTCATGGGATCTCAAAACAAAACTGATCTGACATAATTGTTCTTTAAGTGCCCACAGACCACTCCAACCGCTTGGACTATATTTATGACCGGTCATAAAACTGGTGGGGAGAGAGAGGGGGGAAGGAAAATTTGGCACCTATAATCCTCAACCAACAGGGCAAGTCATGACAGTGTGCAAAAATAGTGTTTAACATGATTTTTGAATGATATATTATCATGTTACCCTTTCTCTCTTTTTTTTAGGTAATTCTCTCCCATCTTCCAAACAAAACAAGGTGCCTTTCAGCTGTGGTTGGCCCACTTTGAATCTGGCATGATGAGACGGAAGGGAACACTTTCACCTAGAGCAGGGGTTCAGAAACATTTTCATTTGGGGCCTACCATCCGGAATTTACATGTTTTATTTAACTAGGCAAGTCAGTTAAGAACAATTTCTTATTTACAATGATGGCCAACACCGGTCAAACCCGAACGACGCTGGGCCAATTGTGCGCTGCACGGCGGGATGCGATTCAGGATGGATTCGAACCAGGGACTGTAGTGACACTTCTTACACTGAGATGCAGTGCCTTAGACCGCTGCGCCACTCGGGAGCCCCGGGGAGCATTGGGGAACTCTCTAAGGTATGTAATGACTAACATGACAAGAGGAGCTGATGATGCACTACCCAATTTCAAAATTGCACCTTGTCCATTCTACTATTACAACTTTCAAGAGTAAGTTTAAAGCCCGACTGAGATTTTTTTAAATGACATAAAGCACTGTTAATGCATACTAGTGCTAATTCACATTGTGGGGTGCTGAATGGACAGAATCATTGTGCAGTGGAGAGAGACAGACCGAGACCGAGAGAGAACACGGTCTGATTGATTGGTGATGGCACATGCCTGGCTCGAGCCATAGCAATAGAAAATCAATAACATTACAGATATGATAAATTACCGAATACATATTCAATGCACATACAGGGTTTTGGTAACACTTCCTTTTAAGGGGTCCTTATTACAGTCTAATTACATATGTAATTATAACAAGTATTGTAATAATTGCAATAATTCATAGTTAACCTGTAATAACTACATGCAACTGGTAGTAATTGCAGTATGTAATTACAGAGGTGTAACGTGCACGTGCACAAACCACGTGACACTGACACAACTCTGCAATAAAGGTCTCTGGAGTCTAATTACATTAATGCAGATATATCATGTACTCTGTTGTGTACTAGTCAGTTTATCCTCCCACTTGGATGGAACATCGGGAAGCCATTAAATGAGGGGCAGGTTGTCAGGATGGGTAATGTACTATATAAGTAAACATTAATTACAAGTAAGTACCCCTCAAGATACTCTGCGCTTCTGGGGTAACATGAACACTCCTATATAAATACCTGCTATGTTTCTGGGGTAACATGAACACTCCTATATAAATACCTGCTATGCTAACGAGATAAAATAATATATACTATAAATACCTACTATGATGAGGTAACTTTAGACACTACCATATAAAAACCTGCTCTGTTGAAGTGACATAATAACACTACTGCTATGCCTGTGAGATAGGAACTGATGTGAATTATATTGTGCTTACCACAGTGTCCCTCTCCCAGATTGCAAATAACCTTGCCGTGACCCTGGACAACACCTTGTCGTTCTCTGCAAACATCAAAGCAGTGACTCGCTCCTGCAGGTTCATGCTCTGCAACATCTGTAGAGTACTACCCTACCTCACAAAGGAAGCGGCGCAGGTCCTAATGCAGGCACTTGTCATCTCCCGTCTGGACTACCGCAACTCACTGTTGGCTGGGATTCTCGCTTGTGTCCTCACACTCCTGCGATTTATCCAGAACGCTGCAGCCTGCCTGGTGTTGAACCTTTCCAAGTTCTCCCATGTCTCCCCGCTCCTCCACACACTCCACTGGCGTCCAGTCGAAGTTCACATCCACTACAAGGCCATGGTACTTGCCTAACGAGCAGCAAGAAGAACTGCCCCTCCCTACGTTCAGGCTCTGCTCCAACCCTATATCCCAACCGAATACTCCGTTCTGCCACCTCTGGTCTCTTAGCCCTCCTTCTTCTGAAAACATCTGAAACACTTCCTCTTCAAAGAGTATCTTAAATAATCCCACAACACCCCCTCCATGCACCCCCTCCTCATATCAGATTTGGATATGATAATCTGACCAATCTGACAGAGCTTGAGAGGATCTGCAGAGAAGAATGGGAGAAACTTCCCAAATATAGGTGTGCCAAGCTTGTAACGTCATATCCAAGAAGACTTCACTGCCAAAGGTGCTGCAACAAAGTACTGAGTAAAGGGTCTGAATACTATGGGTACAGGTACAATTTACCACATGTGAAACCTATACTAGTTGGTTGCTGCTATAGGCCACCTAGTGTTGATGTGAAATATGGAAATATATTTTTGGAGAGATATGAATATTGATTTTTTTTAAATAAATTGTCCAAAGACAAAAAGTTATTTCTGTTGCCAATGTATGTAACCTAACCCAAGTTATGACATTACCAACCAGAACGTTCACTAATAGGTCTGGTATTACATCATCAACTTGTATCAATCACATTTTCAATAACATGGCTGAACATTGTTCTAAAGCTGTAATAGTGGCACTAGGTTACAGTGATCATAACTTGGTTGCACTCACTAGGAAAACTAAAATACCAAAGGCTGGCCCTAAAATAATCTACCTCAGGTCCTACAGAGAGTTCAATCAGGACTAATTTGTGGATGAGATTAAGAATGCGCAACAGTTAGAAGTGTGTAGTAAGGATGATCCTGAAATGTCACTAAGTTTGTTTATGGTACCATCTACTGTATCTTGCCTATGCCGCTCTGTACCATCACTCATTCATATATCTTATGTACATATTCTTTATCCCCTTACACTTGTGTCTATAAAGTAGTAGTTTTGGAATTGTTAGCTAGATTACTTGTTGGTTATTACTGCATTGTCGGAACTAGAAGCACAAGCATTTCGCTACACTCGCATTAACATCTGCTAACCATGTGTATGTGACAAATAAAATAAAATTTGATTTGAAATGATTTATGAGTATAGCTGATAAGCACGCCCCTTTAACAAAATGCATTGTGAGGTCAAATGGTGCCCCATGGACTGATGATGAACTGAGAAATTGAATGATTCAACATTATGATGCCAAAAAAATAGCAGATAAATCGGGTACTTTGTTTGATAAGCAAAGCTATAGTAAATTAAGAAATCTTGTGACCAAGCTAAACAAAGGAAAGAGAAGGGATTCTATCAGCACAACATTGATGAAGTAAAGGGTGATGGGAAAAAGCTGTGGAGACCGTTGAACACTATTATGGGTAGGAATTCAAACATGTCTGCCTCTTTTGTTGAATCAGAGGGTATATTAATTACAAAACCACATGACATCGCAAACTACTTTAATAAATATTTTACAGGCAAAGTGGACAAGTTGAGGAATGCTATGATTCGAACTGATGGCTCCATGTCATATACCCTTATAAAATATTGTATCATGAAGGAGAGGCAATGCAGGTTCTGTCACGCCCTGAGCATAGAGAGCCTTTTTATTCTCTATTTTGGTTAGGTCGGGGTGTGACTAGGGTGGGTGATCTAGTGCATTTATTTCTGTTGGCCTGGTATGGTTCCCAATCAGAGGCAGCTGTTTTCGTTGCCTCTGA
This sequence comes from Oncorhynchus nerka, assembly GCF_034236695.1. Lineage (NCBI taxonomy): Eukaryota > Metazoa > Chordata > Actinopteri > Salmoniformes > Salmonidae > Oncorhynchus > Oncorhynchus nerka. The sequence goes on from NC_088415.1 coordinate 33,948,667, forward strand.
TTAGGGATCATATTTAGGCAGCCATTTCCCCACTGTGTTTTGTGGGATCTTGTTTCTGTGTAGTTGCCTGTGAGCACTGCATTTGCTGCACGTTTCGTTTGCTGTTTATTGTTTTTGTACGTTTCACAAATAAAGATGTGGAACCCAGATCACGCTGCACGTTGGTCCCATATATTTCCAACGACGACCATGACAGGTTCAAATTTCATCAAGTAGAAAGGGAAGAGGTAGCAAGAATGCTGTTGTCTCTTTCGGATAACAAGTCGCCTGGAACAGATAATCTAGATGCCAAATTGCTTAGAGTTACAGCTAACCAAATACTGTATCTACACCAATCAGGCAGGAGACTCCGGCAGCGCTGTAGAGGAGGAAGGCTCTGGTAGCGCTGAACAGGCGGGAGACTCCGGCAGCGCTGGAGAGGAGAAAGGCTCTGGCAGCTCTAAACAGGCGGGAGACTCCGACAGCGCTAAACAGGCGGGAGCCTCCGACGGCGCTGGAGAGGAGAAAGGCTCTGACAGCGCTAGACAGGCGGGAAACTCCGGCAGCGCTGGAGAGGAGAAAGGCTCTGGCAGCGCTGAACAGGCGAGGCGCACTGAAGGCCTGGTGCGTGGTGCTGGCACTGGTGGTACTGGGCCGAGAACACGCACAGGAAGCCTGGTGCGGGGAGCTGCCACCGGAGGACTGGTGTGTGGAGGTGGCACAGGATGGACCGGACCGTGAAGGCGTACTGGAGAGCTTGAGAGCAGGGCTGGCACAGGACGTGCAAGGCTAGGGAGGTGCACAGGAGGCCTGGTGCGTGAGGCTGGCACAATCTTCACCAGCCGACTAACACGCACCTCAGGACGAGTATGGAGCGCTGACCCAGGTGCCATCAAATCCCCGACACGCTCCGTCGGGCGAATTCCCGTGCCTAAAGCACCAACACAGTAACGCCCTCATAACTCTCTCCTCCAATTTCCCCATTAACTCCTTCACAGTCTCTGCTTCGCTCACCTCCAACACCGGTTCTGGTCTCCTCCTTGGCTCCTCACGATAAACAGGGGGAGTTGGCTCAGGTCTGAACCCTGACTCTGCCACACTTTCCCTGAGCCCCTGAGCCCCTCCCCCCAAGACATTTTTGGGGCTGACTCTCGGGCTTCCTTCCGCGCCGCCGTGCTTGTCTCTCCAACTCCATTCTCCTATAACCCTCTTCGCACTGCTCCAGCGAATCCCAGGCGGGCTCCGGCACTCTCCCTGGGTCGACCGCCCACCTGTCTATTTCCTCCCAAGTCGTATTTTCCAAACTTTGTTGCTCCTGCTGCCGCTGCCTGTCACCACGCCGCTTGGTCCTGTTGTGGTGGGTGATTCTGTTACGGTATCTCCTCCTCTGACGAAGAGGTGTAGCAAGGATCGGACCAAAATGCAGCGTGGTAATTTTCATACATGTTTAATAACGAATAAACACGAACAATACAAAAACAATAAACGTAACACGAAAACCTAACAGCCTATACTGGTGCAAAACAAACACAGAGACAGGAACAATCACCCACAAAACACTCAAAGAATATGGCTGCCTAAATATGGTTCCCAATCAGAGACAACTATAAACACCTGCCTCTGATTGAGAACCACTTCAGACAGCCATAGACTATGCTAGAAAACCCCACTAAGCCACAATCCCAAAACCTACGAAAAAAACCCAAGACAAAACACACCACATAATAAACCCATGTCACACCCTGGCCTAACCAAAATAATAAAGAAAACACAGAATACTAAGATCAGGGCGTGACAATCTTTACTAATAATTTACCTTCAGTAATGAACAAAGCAAGAGTGGTCATGTATGCTGATGACTCAACAATGTATAGTGCACCATCAGAATCTGAGCTAACCGATGTACTGAGCAGTGAACTAAGAATGGTGTCTGAGTGGGTTGATATGAAATTGGTGATGAATTGGTGATGAACATTTCTAAAAGTAAATGTATTGTATTTGGTTCAAGATATATTCCTGCTGATGACCCCCAATTTCATTTGTTGATAAATAGAATACATGTAGAGCAAGTGAAAAAAACTCAACTACTAGGTGTCATAGATAATATTGTTATTAAGATATTTAAGGGAATGAATAGAATACATGTAGAGCAAGTGAAAAAAACAAAACTACTGGGTGTCATAGATAATATTGTTATTAAGATATTTAAGGGAATGAATAGAATACATGTAGAGCAAGTGAAAAAAACAAAACTACTGGGTGTCATAGATAATATTGTTATTAAGATGGGTAAGGGAATTTTCTTGCTGTTCAGAGTATGTAACATCTAGCACTGTTAGAGTACTGTCTGGTTATATGGTCATCTGCAGCAAAGAAAGATATGAAAAAGCTCCAAATGGCTCAAAACAGGGCTGCCAAATTATCACTTCATTGCTCTAAACGAATGAATATTATTCAAATGCATCAGAATCTTTCATTGCTTTATGTTAAAAACAAATTACTATCTAGTCTTCTGATTTTCTTTAGGAATGTTGTATTTAAAAAAAAAATTAAAAACGTATTTTTCAGTCCAATTAGTACATACTAGCAACACGCATATCCACCAAACCAGACAGGCAATTTCAGGGCAGCTAAAACAACTCAAGCCAAGGACAAATCGCCTTAAATCTACAGTCTTATATAGACCTATAGCTGAATGGAACTTTTTACCAATCCATATTTTTCAGGTCAAATGTAAATCCACCTTCAATAAAAAAAATAAAAGAGCATCTAATGTGATAGACCATATGACTGGACAGCAAATGGAAAGCATCAACTGAATGTTAAATGTGTTTCCTGTCAGGTATTTTAATTATCTGTATTGTCTATTTGTTGAACGTTTGTGAAGTCTTGACTGTGGTTGTTTGTAATGTCTGGTTAATTGGTGTTGGACCCCAGGAAGATTAGCTAGCGTTATGACATTAGCTAATGGGGATCCTAATAAAAAATCATTTAAAAAATGACATTTCATTTTTGTTTTTTTGATTTGCAAAAATTTCTAAAAACCTGTTTTTGCTTTGTCATTATGGGGTATTGTATGTAGATTTATTTTAGAGTAAGGCTGTAACGTAACAAATGTGGAAAAAGTAAAGTGGTCTGAATACTTTCCGAATGCAATGTATATGGTTGCTCCTAAAGGGGAACATCATCATTTGCATTGACACAGTGTAGGAAACTCTTTAACTGATTAATACTCTATGTCAAGACCAATTGATCAGTCATTCTCTAGTAAAGATAAGTCATTCATTAATCAATTACATCGACTGGTTCAGTCAGTTCAGTGGTTTGCCCCGACTTGATCAGAATGCTATGTCAGGTGACATTGGCAGTTGGCACACTGTTGCCAGTCAAAGACTGGTCAATGCCCACAGTGTAGCCTACAGCAGAGACTGAAGACTAGAGACTAGTGGAGGCTTCCTGAAATTAACAGAGATGATGATCTTTCTGAGGGAGGTTTGAGTAGAGGGGAAGGCAGCATGTAACGATGTTTGTGCAGTGAACTGTCTCTGGTTAAAGAGGCCAGGACCAATTACAGTGATAGAAGTGACGGCTACATCTTGAGGAAGGACTGCACTCAATAAATAGTTTCTAGCCTCCCGGGTGGCGCAGTGGTTAAGGGCGCTGTACTGCAGCGCCAGCTGTGCCATCAGAGACTCTGGGTTAACGCCCAGGGCCGCGACCGGGAGGTTTAGGGAGGGCTTGGCCGGTAGGGATGTCCTTGTCTCATCGCGCACCAGCGACTCCTGTGGCGGGACGGGCACAGTGCGCGCTAACCAAGGTTGCCAGGTACATGGTGTTTCCTCTGGCACATTGGTGCGGCTGGCTTCCGGGTTGGATGTGCGCTGTGTTAAGAAGCAGTGCGGCTGGTTGGGTTGTGTATTGGAGGACGCATGACTTTCAACCTTCGTCTCTCCCGAGCCCGTACGGGAGTTGTAGCGATGAGACAAGATAGTAGCTTCTACAACAATTGGATACCACGAAATTGGGAAGAAAAAGGGGTAATTAAAAAAAATAAAAACACACAAATTTAAAATAAATAAATAGTTTCTGTCTCTTGCTCCTTCTATATCTCCTCTCTCTTTTACTCTTCTCTCTCCCACTAAGCAACCCTTCTGGTGAGTTCAGTCCACCAGATATGCCCTTATTAAAGATTTACAGCTTTGCAAATACACTTTTTATGCCAATATTCTGCCCTCTTAGCCAGATACTCACAGCCAAATCTTGATAGGTAGCCACACGATCAAAATGAGTGTTGCCTTATTCAAGCAGATCTAGAAATGAAACATGAAAATAATGACACAGTTAAATTATAGCAGAGATCAACAACAAGCGGCCGGCGGACCAAAACCTGACTGCAAGTATTTTTTGGGGGCCCTCAAAGTTTTTAGTAGACAAAAATATAATAATTGATAGTAAAATCAACAGAAATCCAGCAAAAATGTTGTTTAATTTAGGAAATCTGTTGTATTCCCACAAACAAAATAAAATAATATATGTGATCATGTCTCAATGTAATCAAGATATGAAAATATTTAAAAATTCCAATACAAATCTCTTTTTAGACTATGTTCCACCCCCTCGACCATCTGCTCCGACAAAAATGGTCCCGTGGCTGAATCTAGTTGCCTGTATTAAAGTGTGGATGGACTAACAATCAGAGTGAAATCTCATTGAAGCATCAAATGTCTGTTTCAGCCCTGGACAGCTCCATTCTGGTAATGGGTAAAATATGAAACAGTCTCTGAAGTATCTGGGTGTGTGACAGGCTAAGTGGCAGGACATTCAGTGTGTCTATCTGCTCAGTATGGTCCATATCTGAATCAGATGATTACAATCCCCCTCACCACATTCTACTGTCACAATATGATGGAGATTCCCCCAAAACTGCCCAACTGTTTATCACAAAGCAATTACCATAGCAATTAATAAAATGGTGTTACTTTAGTAATGGCAGTATAACTACACAGTAGCAACTGTGCAACTGAGTAGCAACTCACAGTAGCAACTGAGTGCAAAGGGTTACCTAAAAATATGTGTATTTCACATATTGCTCCCCCATATTTGGACTGCATACCCTCTGGAACTGTTAAGCAACCTAAATCAACTTGTACGCTCGGTAAGAGGTTCTGACAGTTGTCTCAGTCCCACATAGGGCATGCTGATGTATGCTTGGAGGCCACTCTGGTACAAAGAGGCAGAATAATGAGTGCTTGCTGTTGCTGGAAGCTTCTCCTTCCTCTTATTACAGCTCTGCATTTATTGAATTAATGTAATGCAGAATTATTTCCTGATGGTATCGCTGAGGAGGCTTGTGATTGGCAGGTTAGGACCAAGATAGCCCTGTTATGGCTATTCCTCCCACCTCCCCACCCCCACAGATCCTTTGCCACAGACTCAGCAACAACAGCCCAATACAACCCAGCCTGGCCCAGAACAGAAGCCTACACACCAAATGGAGGGCACAGGGTCATTTTCATTAGGCACCACACAGAAGAAAGCTGACTGAAACAGAGAGGGTCTACCTGGACTTTTCTAACAATAAACACCCATTTTCTAATAAGAAACACTCAAATGTTATTCATGTTACTATGCCCTTCACGATCCCAACTGGTGAGAGACACTTTTCTGTCCACTGTATAATTAACTACATTAGTCGTGCATAAATATTTTAGTGGGCTGATGACGTACTCGCACTAATAAATGCACTGAAGCAAGTATGTACGGAAGCAAGCATGCACAGTCACACTCATATGCACACACATTATTTCAACTGCATGTACTGAACGTATGCTCAACGTCTCTGTGTGGTTTTTGGATAGAGCTACAGTAAGTGATTGTTCCATTAATCCACTAATCTAGTTGAGACAACAGGCAAGTGGGGAAGATTCCAAACAAAGCCTCTCCAGCTCTCAGGTTTTTGGACAGAGCTCTGACATTTAATAATGGGTTCTCCTACAACCCTCCAGAGCCAGAAGGGGACAGATATTTGGCATTAAGTGTAAACCTGAATGGGCATGTTCTCTGGGCCTGGGTTTAATTATAAACCCCAAAACCCAGAGCTATTCACACAGACACATATTTCTTATGACTTGTGGGAACTGTCGATGCAAGATTCCAGGAACACTTGGAATGATTGATTAGTTCCTAAGAAGCACAAGCTGACCCACTTTGTTATTAATGTAAGTGGGTTCCATACATTGAAAAGGGAAAAGTGTCAGAATCATGTCAAATCCGTCAGGATGCAGTGAAAGAAACATCTATTGTACACAGGATATGTGTGGCATAACATTGGCCCTTTGTGTACATTTTCAGCCATCAGAAGATCTGTCTGAATGAATAGTCAATCAGCCACATCAGCATTTTAAAGACCTTGGAGAGTCTTTCATTCAAGGTCTATTTTCCTCCACTATTTCGCTTAACAATGAATTTCATGATTCATAGGATTTAATTGCCCTAGGTGCATCATAAAGCCATCCAAAGGGACATCTTATTCAGTCTAATTCTGTGCAATCTTGAGAAAATAACTATGTTAAATATTTGCTTAGTCATCACTCCATTGTCTCTCTTCCTGTATTTGTATTTATTATGGATCCCCGTTAGCTGCTGCCAAAGCAGCAGCTACTCTTCCTGGGGTCCAGCAAAATTAAGGCAGTTTATACCATTTTAAAAACATTACAATACATTCACAGATTTCACAACACACTGTGTGCCCTCAGTCCCCTCCTCCACCACTAACACATATCTACAGTACTAAATCCATATGTATGTATAGTGCGTATTTTATTGTGTGTGTGTGTGTGTGTGTGTGTGCCAATGTTTGTGTTGCTTCACAGTCCCCGCTGCTCCATAAGGTGTTTTTTTTCTTTAAAAAAAATCTAATTCTACTGCTTGCGTCAGTTACTTGATGTGGAATAGATTTCCATGTAGTCATGGCTCTATGTAGTACTGTGTGCCTCCCATAGTCTGCTCTGGACTTGGGGACTGTGAAGAGACTTCTTGTGGCATGTCTTGTGGGGTATGCATGGGTGTCCGAGCTGTGTGCCAGTAGTTTAGACAGGCAGCTCGGTGCATTCATCATGTCAATACCTTTCATAAATAACAGTAGTGATGAAGTCAATCTCTCCTCCACTTTCAGCCAGGAGAGATTGGCATTCATATTATTAATATTAGCTCTCTGTGTACATCCAAAGGCCAGCCGTGCTGCCCTGTTCTGAGCCAATTGCAATTTCCTAAGGCCTTTTTTGTGGCACCTGAACACACGACTGAACAGTAGTGAAGGTGAGACAAAACTAGAGCCTGTAGGACCTGCCTTGTTGATAGTGTTAAGAAGGCAGAGCATCGCTTTATTATCTCCCCATCTTAACTACTACTGCATCAATATGTTTTGACCATGACAGTTTACAATCTAGGGTTACTCCAAGCAATTTAGTCATCTCAACACATTATTTATTAGTTGAGGTTTAGTGAGTGTTTGTTCCAAATACAATGCTTTTAGTTTTAGAAATATTTAGGAATAACTTATTCCTTGCCACCTACTCTGAAACTAACTGCAGCTCTTTGTTGAGTGTTGCAGTCATTTCAGTCGCTGTAGTGGCTGACGTGTATAGTGTTGAGTCACCCGCATACATGGACACAGTCACTGCAGCGAGAATATTAAGTATCAAGAACAAGATGGCCAGTAGTCACATACAAAAACCTTTCAGAATATGATGTCACAAATGTATGAGTGAAGCAACTAGCCCAGCCCCAGTCTGCAGTGTGCTGCTGCTGACAGAGAGAGTTTATGGGTCGTAGACGACTGCTCAGGACTCCAGGTTCCAGTACAGTGAGTTATGACTGAGCCACACAGTCCTCCTTCTACACCAGGCCCATGGTGGTGCCGCAGCCGCCTGTGAAACTGTCTGAGCTCTGAGGTGTTTATGGCTAGCTGCAGGTGCTGAGTGACAGAGAGTTGAAGAACATTTCCTACCATTAGCTCACTGCTCAGGCCAGACCATACTCAGACCTCTAGCTAAAAGGCAACAATCATTATTTCACAGAAAAGATGGGCTGCAGCAGAGCAAAGTATCGAGAGAAGATGTGTGGAGCTGATGTATATTCTCTCTCTCTCTCTCCCCTTCTCTCTCTCTCTCTCTCTCTCATAAAAACATTACAATATTACCCATTGGCCAATGTTACCACGACTGCTTGCAGCTACTATCACCTTGATGACATTACGGTAGTTGTTGGTCCACAACAGATCTTGGCAAAATCAATCCTAATGTGGCAGATCTGTGAGACAATCACTTCAAAGGGGATTGCTTTCTCATTCTTTCCCACTGAGGATAATTGGATCGGTCCCTCCTATTTGTAGCCTCTGGGGAAGACAGTAAACCAGAGAAAAACAAGCAACGATGGGCCTGAGCCTGAGATTGTCTTTAATTGGCTATTGGTAAACGGGACAATTTCACTTTGCTTTGGTTGCTGGATGCCTCCGGAGGGTTTAACCACCATTTAGAGGTGGACTCCCAGGGCCCAAGCCAGAAATGAAGAAGGATTTACTTTTGATGAACTGTCAAAATAGGAGTAATACTTCTCTTTGATCTTTAGAGTTGGCCAACATAGTTGTCTTAATGTCAAAACGGAGTTATGTTCAATATAATCCAGTTACGCCAGGGAACTGTATGAATCATATCTCACCATATAGAATTCCATCGCCGAACACGACTGTCGTTTATTTTACTTAAAGGTTAGTCGAGGCAAGGGGAATAGACTTCCATTCTAATTTATTTGCTGTGTGGCAACGGTGACGGCTGCACTGTGATTATTACATGGAGCTGTAACAAGTCATACATAACATCACCACATCTGTGTTCTGAATCAGCAGCCTACTGTGTAATCACTTATCACTCCAATACAGTTTCTCCCTGACTGAACACTGTGTCAGAGAGGGGGAACATACAAGCAAAACAGCTGAAAATGTCGCTCACCATCAAAGTATACAGAGCCTTTCTATTCTTTAACAAGATTATTGTGCAGCAGCAGAGACAGCCCCTTGCATCGCTGAGCCCCTCAGCATCCCCCCATGTTCCTCCTAACTATCCCTCCCTCTCTCTCTCTCCCCCTCACAGGCACGTGACTCTCCACAACTACACTGTTTCCACACAAAACAGGAGGGTGAATTCACACGGGGCAGTGGTGGCTTCGAAGAGATTTTTAAGGCTCTCAGCTGCCCCCAAGCTCTCTGGAGCTTTGAACATGGGGAGATGTGTATGTGTGCATGTGTGTATATGTGAGAGAGAGTTTGTGTGTAGTGGAGCGTTGTACACTGGAGAGATCTGGCCCAAATGTAATCCCTCTATTGTGATGTGGATGGTTGTGGTCGAAGAAAGGGCTGTGGCTGCCTGCTGCAATGCAGGGGTTTAACATAGAGACGTGAACACTTCAGTAACATGCCTACACATATACACTCAGTAGCTAGTTTATTAGGTACTCCCATCTAGTACCGGGTCGAAATCCCCTTTGCCTCCAGACCAGCCTGAATTCTCCGGGAAATGGATTCTACAAGGTGCCGGAAACGTTTGTTGCTCAATTGGTATCAAGGGACCTAACGTGTACCAGGAAAACATTCCCCACACCAGTACACCACCTCTACCAGCCTGTAACGTTGACACCAGGCAGGACGGGTCCATGGACTCATACTGCTTACATCAAATCGTGACTCTGCCATCAGCATGACACAACAGGTACCGGGATTCGTCGGACCAGGCAATGTTTTTCCACTCCTCAATTGTTCAGTGTTGGTGATCAGTAGAGCCACTTCTTCTTGTTTTTAGCTGATAGGAGTGGAACCCAGTGTGGTGGTCTACTGCAATAGCCCATCCATGACAAGGATCGACGAGTTGTGTGGTCAGAGTTGCCGTACTGCACACCACTGTTGTACTGCATCATTATTTGTCTGTTTGTGGCCCGCCTGTTAGCTTGTACGATTCTTGCCATTCTCCTTCGACCTCTCTCATCAACTAGCTGTTTTTGCCCACAGAACTGCTGCTGACTGGATGCTTTTTGTTTGTCGCACCATTCTCGGTAAACCCTAGAAACGGTCATGTCTGAAAAGCCCAGGAGGGCGGTTGTTTCTGAGATACTAGATCCATCTCGCCTGGCACCGACAATCATACCATGGTCAAAGTTGCTTAGGTCACTCGCATTGCATATTCTAACATTCAATCAAACAGTAACTGGATACCTCGATGCCTGTCTGCCTGCTTTATACAGCAAGCCACGGCCATGTGACTCACTGTCTGTAGGAGCAATCCATTCATGTGAACAGGGTGGTGTACTTAATAAACTGACCACTGAGTGTAGAACTGGAAGCCTTGCACAGACTCAGCACTGTGCTTCAGTTTTGCACACAGGCAATTCCTATAATTTGAATGCTTCAGATAATTATTCAATACTATCTTAAGGTCCCCCCTGCATATAAAATAAAAGCCATTTAGGCCAGGCTAGGTTCATTCACAGAGGTTAAGTGTTTTCCCAGGTTTATATCCTGTAGAAGACCGCAGCATGACACCCCAACGTGCAGATGCAGGCCCATTTTATAGAGCAGTCTTCTCCAGGAAAATGATTAGTAAGACAGCAGATAGGCCAGGGAATTGAAGCTTTCAGTGCTGCGAGGAGAGAGTCAGCCGCTTAGATAACAGCTGACAAAAGAGTTGTAAACAAAGAAAGAAGGGGTTGAGAGAGCAAATAAGGAGGGACGAGAGAGGGATAAATAAAAATGATGTTGACTGTGTGTGGCTGGTTAAGCTTTCTCTCCTTTTACATTATTCCATATCAGTCTTCCCAGTTGGCATCATGGTACAGTATAAATAAAGTGTGGTAGAGTAGAAAAATATGTGGTCTGAATAAAAATAGGATATAAAGGATTATGTATACTTGTCAATCAACTCCAACAGTGCATTTTCATAATTTTGTGACTGCAGTAGTCAACAGTACGTCCTGTGTATTTGTTCCACCAGAGTTTTTTCATTGGTTTATCCTAATATTCAAAATGACCTTTGCAAATCCGCACCTAGGCGTACATACACTACATGAACAAATTGCCCATCTACAGAGTTGGTCCTCCCTTTGCTGCTACAACAGCCTCCACTTTTTGGGAAGGCTTTCCACTAGATGTTGGAACATTGCTGCGGGGACTTGCTTCCATTTAGTCACAAGAGCATTAGTGAGATCAGGCACCGGTGTTGGAGGATTAGGCCTGGCTCGCAGTCGACGTTGCAATTCATCCCAAAGGTGTTCAATGGGGTTGAGGCCAGGGCTCTGTGCAGTCCTGTCAAGTTCTTCCACACCAATCTTGACAAAACATTTCTGTATGGACCTCGCTTTGTGCTTGTGCACAGGGGCATTGTCATGCTGAAACAGGAAAGGGACTTCCACAAACTGTTGCCACAAAGTTAGAAGCACAGAATCATCGAGAATGTCTTTGTATAATGTAGCATTAAGACTTCCCTTCACTGGAACTAAGGGGCCTAGCCTGAACCATGATAAACAGCCACACATCATTCCTCCTCCCGCAAACTTTACAGTTGGCACTATGCTTTGGGGCAGGTAGCGTTCTCCTGGCATCCGCCAAACCCACAGTCATCTGTCGGACTGCCAGATGATGAAGCGTGATTCATCACTCTAGAGTGTTTGGAACTAGTTAGTGAGTGTTGCAACCGAGGACTGACGATTTTTACGCATTACACGCTTCAGCACTTGGTCGGTCCCATTCTGTGAGCTTGTGTGGCCTACCACTATGTGGCTGAGCCGTTGTTGCTCCTAGTCGTTTCCACTTCACAATAACAGCACTTACAGTTGACTGGGGCAGCTCTAGCAGGGCAGAAATTTGATGAACTGACTTGTTGGAAAGCTGGCATCCTATGACGGGGTCACGTTGAAAGTCACTGAGCTCTTCATTAAGGCCATTCTACTGACAATGTTTGTCTATGGAGATTGCATGGCTGTGTGCTCAATGTCAGCAACAGGCATGACTGAAATAGCCAAATCCACTAATTTGAAGGGTGTCCACATACTTTTGTATATATAGTGTATTTTCCCTCTTATCTAATCAGGATTTAAATGGACACTTACTGTACTAGACAGAGGTTTCTGCGAGCTGCTGTGTTGATCCATAGAGTTACCCAGAGTGGGAGGGCGGTGAGGGGATGATGGTTGTTGTGTAGGCTAGGCTACAATACATGACAGATTGCTGACAGTGGGTGTCTTTCACCGTCAGCAGAAACAACCCTACATAATGACACTCTGGCTCCAATCTTTACACTGCTGATATAGGCAGTACAGAATAGTACAGCGAGGAGGGGGAATACCACACCGTCAATCAAATCAGATACACTGACTGCTTGCTGCAGCCCAATTCAGTGAGCATACTGACCGTATAGCTTGACTCCTATCATGGGCTTACAAACTCCTCAACTGAGTTTATTTCAACTGTGAAATGATTCAGAGCTAGCCTATTACGAAGTTAACGATGCATGTGAAAATATTCATGAAGTGTAATGATTAAAGATTGGATATTTAATGTGTTTTATTAAAGAGCAATTAATAAACTATTCTCTTTTTCTCACACACAGTGCTCATCTCTGTGTGTGATGAATCATCAGAAACCAGGAGCATCTCTTGACCTTGAGCTAAGTGTATTCTCTCCCGTCCTTCTAAACTGTCAACCCTCCCAGTTTATCAGTAAGAACGCAGAGACCACAGCGCCATGACAGGGAATCAAGGACCGTGTGCTCTAAAACAGAGGTTCAGTGATTTAAAATGGCTTCTACCTCAAACCCTAAAACATACGATGCCTGTATCATCTGAAACCCCTTTGTTTTGTTTTATTTATACATAACTTTTTGTTCAAGTTCAACACTTGTATAAAACCGATTATCACATTTCACTTCTTTGAACAAAATGCAATTTTTCACCAAGCAGCAGGCCATAAATCTTTGGTGGATGGAGGGCAGCGGTGGCAGCCTGCAGGCCTCCCTCTAGTCTAGCTACCTGGCTTCTTCAGTGGGAGACAAGGAAGGCTGTGCTTATGTACAGAAATACGGCCATCCATCACCCAGTGCCAGAGAAACAAACAGTCAGCTGCAGACTGGGATAAATGAGCACACTGTTTAAGATTAATTACTCCCCTCTGTGGTGGCTGCCAACTAATGTACCAGAACACTCCAAATCTGTAGTCAATATAAAAACAAATGATGATGATGCTGATGATGAAAAAAATCACGCAAATATAGAGCATGTCTTGTTCTTCATGATGATTAATAGATCAATCTGCTTTCTTTTTAAGCTACAGTATGTCTATAACAAGTGGGACTGAAGCCCTCCAGACTCAAATGCTATGAAGTCATAGAGGCAACCTAAAAGCACCGAAAGCAACTGACAAGGAGACTTAAAAAGTTCCAGAACTGTCAAGTAAGTTTGAGTCATTTTGTACTCTATGAACAGCTATACTACTGCCAGCAATATAAACCCCATTACAAGTACCAAGTCCTTCTATATCCAGAGCATGATGTGGAATGAAACCCACCTTCAAGAGCCTGCTGGTCTGTATCCTGGCATTACCACTCTGGACACAAGGGGGTTCAGTTTCTGCCTGACCCTGTTATTGAGTGGTCAGTGAGTTAGTGTAGGTCATGAGATAGACAAGCTGTCTGTGTCTGCTCACGGGTATCATTCACATTCACACTCTCTGTGAACCAAATCTAGGAAACCGGCGCCAGCTGTCAAAAATAAAACTCTGCTTCCCTTTGAAAACCAGATCGACCTCAGAAAACCGTCTAGTCACGCAACCTAAAGGGGGAGGGTGACATAATGATTTTGCAATTAAGACATGGCTGGCATGTAAAACTGACTACAGTCCTCAGACAAAACAAACCAGGCAATTTACTTAGAATCTGGCCTGACGCATCTCCTTGAATAGCAAAGTAAGGGTTGAGACAGTGGGTATGTCCGAATACCCATACTTGCGTCCTAAATAGTAGGCTGTTTGAGTATGCAACATTTCGAAAATCTAGTATACTTTTAATCCCCGGATATCATACTCACTTCGGCTTTGACAACAGCTGATCAATTACAAGATATGTGGGTGCGCTACCGAAATCAACGAATAGCGGGAAACAACGTAATCACGTATGACACATTCTCAGTACACGAAAATATATTTAATAGTATGCAACATTTAAATAATCGAGTATGGTTTAAATGCCAGGATGTATACACATTTTGGCTCTTCATCACAATGCAGTGGAAGAGGTGGGCTGGTGCCGTCTGGTGTTCAACCTTCCCAAGTTCTCTCACGTCACCCCGCTCCTCCGCTCTCTCCACTGGCTTCCAGTTGAAGCTCGCATCCGCTACAAGACCATGGTGCTTGCCTACGGAGCTGTGAGGGGAACGGCACCTCAGTACCTCCAGGCTCTGATCAGGCCCTACACCCAAACAAGGGCACTGCGTTCATCCACCTCTGGCCTGCTCGCCTCCCTACCACTGAGGAAGTACAGTTCCCGCTCAGCCCAGTCAAAACTGTTCGCTGCTCTGGCCCCCCAATGGTGGAACAAACTCCCTCACGACGCCAGGACAGCGGAGTCAATCACCACCTTCCGGAGACACCTGAAACCCCACCTCTTTAAGGAATACCTAGGATAGGATAAAGTAATCCTTCTCACCCCTCCCCCTCCCCCTTAAAAGACCTAGATGCACTATTGTAAAGTGGCTGTTCCACTGGATGTCATAAGGTGAAAGCACCAATTTGTAAGTCGCTCTGGATAAGAGCGTCTGCTAAATGACTTAAATGTAAAATGTAAATGTAATGAGTGGTAGCCCTAGTTCTTTTCAAATAGCCAAAAACAAATCAAGACTACTTAATTGGGAAGATGCCCGGAACCTCTGCTGTGGTGTTCAAATGTAGGCGAAGTAGTTTCAGTTCTCCTTAAAATGATCACGAGTATTGCATCGTAGGCTACATCTTTGAAAACATA
Source organism: Oncorhynchus nerka (assembly GCF_034236695.1). Classification (NCBI taxonomy): domain Eukaryota; kingdom Metazoa; phylum Chordata; class Actinopteri; order Salmoniformes; family Salmonidae; genus Oncorhynchus; species Oncorhynchus nerka. The sequence goes on from NC_088415.1 coordinate 33,963,699, forward strand.
AGTATTTTTTCGTGGATTTTTGTTTTCTCACTGAAGTGTTTTTTTTGGTCATCATCAGAGCTTTTAAACTAAATACTAAACCATCTTTTGATTTATGAATGTGTTGTTACTAGGGACTCGGGATGTGGCTGCGTTATTGATGTCATGTTAATCAGGCCTTTTGATTTGAACGGTTTGTTTTATTTTTGTAGGCTAGGCTACCTAATCAATTATTACATTTTGGATCAAGCCTTAGCACTCATTCTGATCTCGTTCCCAGTGATCAGTGCTATAGTTTACTAAGCTATGTTGCTGCCCAGCGGTTCTGAATTTGCGATGCTCCCGACTCCACGTTCTTCTGTGCAAGTCTTTGGATTTGAACATTTGAAAAGTTTCGGTGTGTGTACTAAGCAATTTGATTACATTTTTATACAGCGCATTCGGCAAGAAAAAAATACCCTTTTCACATTTTGTTTGGTTACAGCCTTATTCTAAAATGGATTAAATAAAATGTTTTGCTCATCAATCAATCTACACACAATACCCCATAATTTGTATATTTTTTTTGCAAATGGTTATCCTTCTGGAAGGTTCTTCCATCTCCATAGAGGAACTCTGGAGTTCTGTCAGAGTGGCGATCGGGATCTTGGTCACCTCCTTGACCAAGGTCCTTCACTCTGATTGCTCAGTTTGGCTGGGCAGCCAGCTCTAAGAAGAGTCTTGGTGGTTCCAAACTGAATGATGGAGGACACTGTGTTCTTGGGGACGACCTTCAATGCTGCAGAAATGTTTGGGTACCCTTCCCCAGATCTGTACCGTGACACAATTCTGTCTAGGAGCTCTACAGGTAATTCCTTCAACCTCATGGCTTGGTTTTTGCACAGACATGCACGGTAAACTGTGTGACCTTATATAGACAGGTCTTTTCAAATCATGTCCAATCAATTGAATTTATCCCAGGTGGACTCCAAGTTGTAGAAACATCTTAAGGATGATCAATGGAAACAGGATGCACCTGAGCTCAATTTCGAGTCTCATAGCAAAGGGTCTGAATTGAGCTCAATTTCGAGTCTCATAGCAAAGGGTCTGAATTCTTACAGAATGTAAATAAGGTATTTCAAGGTTTTTTAAAAATTGCAAACATTTCTAAAAAACCTGTTTTCGCTTTGTCATTATGGGCTATTGTGTGTAGATTGATGAGGGAAAAACATTTTATTTAATCCATTTTAGAATAAGGCTGTAATGTACCAAAATGTGGACAAAGGGAATGGGTATGAATACTTTACTAATGCACTGTATACCTCCGTTCATATTCTATTCAGAGTTTAGAGAAATTAATCAAATTGAAAATGAGCTATTATCAGGCTGGTTAATGGATGCATATCTGTTGAATTTGGAAAAATCCATCAACACTCAGCTGAGCCACTACTGCGTTGCGGCTGTGGCATACTGCATACTTATTACTAGACAGTACCTGCTAAATGTTTAAGTACATAAGCTAGTTTTGGTATTCGGACACAACCAATGAATATGCAGCTTGGAGGAGGACTGCAGCCAGTGACTCAGCAGGGTTCTCCCAAGGTCACTTGTGTTTATATCAGCCCACAGTAATGGCGTCTCATTTGGAGCCTATTATGCTGACACCTGATGTGGGCACAAAGTACTGAAAATGTATGACTCCTTCTAGCGTTAGAAAAACTTTTGACTCTTGGACAAATGACTTTTCTAAGCACTTGAGAGATTACAATAAGCACTTATCCTGAAGTGCCAGTACATAGAGAAGGTATTGTCTTTTTCAAGGTACTTGTTCCAAGTAGCTGTTACCATTTGCAGGACTTATAAGTGTTTTCGATGGTGTCTTCTAGGACTCAGTGTCTCCTTCTGTGATGTGAACGCTTTGACCTGAGAGCATAGTGATAATTAACTGTGAGATCAATTGTAAAGTAGAAGGGAGTCATTTTCAATTAATCTCATTACAAACCAAATTAAGCACTGACCTTCCAAGCATACCAGCACAGGGAAGACTAGAGGAAAGGCAAGGACAAGTACTTTAACACACTCACTTATAATTAACATTACAACTGTCATTGTTATCGTTCAAGGGCCTTTCCTGCCATTATAAAATTGTTTCCTGATTGTCATTTTAAATCAGAATCTTAGGAGTGATTAGAATCAAAACGGCATCAGCATCTGGTTATTTTTATTTTCACTGTATTGCAATGTCCATGAACAGTTTAAACAGTATCAATGACATTGAGATCAACTGAATGCTTCCATAAAGGAAATAACATAGTATATTTATGACACCTATATAGTAGCAGTAGCTGGTGATCAGGGGCTGGTCATAAGTTCCACATTGTACCATTACCTCAGTAGAGCTCGTAGAACTCAGTGGTCTGGCATGGATGAATAGCCCTCTGAGATCTCGTCAGACACCAGGCTCCACACTGTCTAGGTTCAATAATAGGTTATGTGACAAAACTCCCTTGGTGATGGTTGGAGGAGAATAAGGTGTGTGTATTGTCTCGGTTCAATTACTCAAACACATAACTGAAAATGTAATCGTAATTGACAACACTTCATATGGCACAGCTGGTTACTGTAGAAATGAGAAGTCTATTTTATTCTACTTGAAAACAGCTATACATTTGCAGTCATTTTTCTGTACACACACACACACACACACACACACACACACACACACACACACACACACACACACACACACACACACACACACACACACACACACACAGGTCAAAGATGTTCCTGCAGCCAGACATAGGGGTATTACCACTGGGCCTCACCCAGTCTTGTAATCTTGGTGCTGCATCAACAATCGATGAGCTGAGGGCAGGGGGAGAGAAAACAAGACCAATCGATGCCCAGTTAGGAGCCTTGTGGTAATTGCGGAGTTATCAGTTTCCAGCAGCGAACTGCTGTTAACTTTACGGTACACAGATTAGATGACCCTTTCAGAAACACCCTTGAAAATGGTTAACTCCTAGATGGATAGATCAAGTCCTTGTCCTCTCTTATTGTCCAAAATGGTTAACTCCTAGATGGATAGATCAAGTCCTTGTCCTCTCTCATTGTCCAAAATGGTTAACACCTAGATGGATAGATCAAGTCCTTGTCCTCTCTCATTGTCCAAAATGGTTAACACCTAGATGGATAGATCAAGTCCTTGTCCTCTCTCATTGTCCAAAACGGTTGCCTTCTGTGTGACACATTTTGTTGTTATTGGGCAGTTTCTATCATGTAATTACAACATTAAAAAAAACTCTCTGTATTACTTAATAATTTGGTAATAATTAGTCCTATTATATGTACAGGTGTGTATTAATACGCATGTGTGAATTGGAAATGTGTTTTTTTGCATATCCCAACTCTTCCTGAGACACCATCAAAGACTGGGGTCATGGTCAGGGTCAGACAATATCAACGGCGAACCTGGAACAATTAGGGTTAAGTGCCTTGCTGAAGGGTACATCAAAAGATTTGTCACTTTGTTGGCTTGGGGATTCAAACTAGCAACCTTTTGGTTAATGGCCCGACACTCTAATGGCCCATGATGAGAGACAGTAAAGTATGAAATACTTACCTACATATCTTCTCAGAACGATACAGATGTTCTGTCCTGTTATCATGAATCATGATGTATGGACATTACTTCAACAAGAGGTTATGTTGAGGAGGGACTCTTTTGGTGGGGAGAAGAATCTATATGTTTACAGGTTTAGAGACTTTTTCCAGTGCATATGCTATTCTGTTAGTGATGTTGAAAGTATTCTACAGGATGGTTGTAAATTATAGTAGATTGTGTAGCATGAACACTCGATCCACTACAGCCATTATGGGAAGATTAATGTAAAGGATAGAGCGTTGACTCAATCAACATACATGCATCTCAGGAGAGAGGAGTGCACCATTCATCCGATGTTTCTCAGCTCCCTTTTACTGTCAAAAACACCATGTCAACACGTTAACAGAGCTAACCATGAAGCACAATGATCAATGATCAATGATCACAATGATGAAGCACAATGATCAAATCATAAGGATGGGGGGGGTCTGGAAACATCTCAGAATATGTGCAAAAAACCTCTCCTCTGCTGTGACGAGCAGGCCAAGCCCATACAGAAAATAAAACTGGCAGTATGTTATTAATTATTCAGGAGGAAAACCTATTGTGAGATGCTTGCAAAAAATACAGCACCCAAGGCTATGCTGTGGTAAATCTGTGTACAGCATACCATCTGCTACCTGTCAAAGCTAACGGTCGCTGTGGGCACAGCAGCACTGAAGAAACATTGATCACAGATACACTGTTTATACCCATTGTGAATCAGAAAGCAGAGAGGAGCACTGTACCTCAAAAACTACTTGTGTCGGAAAAGCAAGGGTCTATCCTGACAGGAAGTCAAAATGAGTAATGTGCCATTCAGTTCTTTCAGACCTGTTGGTTGGAGGTGTGAATGTGTATCCATATGGGCATGGGTGACCAATTCTGGGTGTTTGCACACCTAAGGGCCACTAGCCCACTGAGCTAAACGCCTATGTATTAGTATAGGGAGCTATCACAAATCTTAAGATCACAGACAAGGTTATTTAGCGCCATGCCGTGACATGGCCCTCCTGAGACTTCAAGGCACTGGGTAGTGTTCCCGAGCAGTGTGGTATATACTTCATTGGTGTACAGTATAAGAGGTTTATAAAAAAAAATCTAATTTCAACTCGTGTAGTAATATGGTTAACGAGCCACCCAGAGGAAACATTCATCTTGGCAGTTATTCAAGACCCACCTGCCCCAAAACTCATAACATATTCAGGCTTAATAAACAGGCAAAGGTGAGTTTCCCTGGTCCACAAATCCTGTATCTTTCCTGTAGGGTTACTGAGTTCTTATCCAGAGCTTAGCTTCCAGCCTCCATTTTAGTGACAGAAGGAACAAAATGTCCTGCGTTAAGACTTAAATATTAGTTTACCTCAAGGCCCGTAATGCTGGGATCCTGTTAAGCTCTGCCTAAGGGCAGACAAACACAGGATTAAGTTCAGGATGTTATTTATGAAAAAAATGTAAGAATATCAGGTCATACTTCATTGTCTGCAAAGGGTAAAAAAAGAAAAAAAAAAGAAAGCAACACATTGCCGACCACCCCTGTCTACCCAGGTTAAAATCAAGATGATTTGGTGAGATCCTAAGTAGAACTGAATGTTCACGCATACAAGGATGGGGGTTTCAGCCCTTTGCTTTGGTTAAAACATCCTTAGTCAAAGGTCTGCAATTACCTAATTCCCACGAGTTGAAATCATTCTAATGTATTTAGATAAGAGCGACTGCTCAGACTCCGACTGAATACTGACTGAAACTATGTGCCCTCGAGGGTTTTAAATGATTGATAACTATGATGAATTTACTGTTTTCAAAGCGCAACCAATTTTATTAATGATTTGCCACTGGAAGGTTGGCTGGATTCAATAGTTATTTCAAACATTAAGAAGAACATACTCAGAATTCATCATTCAAAATATCAATTGACCTCTGCCTTGTGAATGAAGTTAATGTTCACAGGCTTAGTAGGCATCAACTTTAACCATTGTTAACTGGTAGGGCTTGAAGAAGGCTCAGTTAGTGAGCATTAATATGTCCTGAAATGCCAAATATGTCAAAATAACACAGTCAGGGACAGCTTTCATTATGTTGTTGATGATGTGCAATTGAGACTGTCATACTCAATGCTGTCTATTGTCATTCACTTGGGCAGGAGAATGACTGATCTAACAACTGATCTAATCATTGGTATACAACACTCTGTTGATGGCATTTCATGACCTTTCTAGTGCAGCATTAGAATACATGTAGACCTACAGTAATACTAGGGCAGCAGCACACAGAATAGATAAGGAGAAAATGTCAATTCCCCTGGACATACAATGACTTCAGAAAGTATTCACACCCCTTGATTCTTTCCACATTTAGTGGATTTAATTGTCTTTTTTGTTGTTGAGGATCTACACAAATATTCAACACCCTGAGTCAATACATGTTAGACTCATATTTGCAATTCTTGAAGCTCTGTCAAATTGGTTGACAACCATTTTCAGGTCTCGCCATACATTTTCAAGCAGATTTGAGTCAAAAGTGTAACTCGGCCACTACAGTGTATATTTGGCCTTGTGTATTAACTTATTCTCCCGCTGAAAGGTGTCTGGTGGAAAGCAGACTGAACCATTTTTTCCTCTAGGATTTTGCATGTGCTTAGCAACTTTTTTTTTCTTTTTATCTCCCCAGTCCTTAAAGATTACAAGCACACCCATAACCAGGGGTGCAACTTTCACATGTCCCCCCACATTCTGAAATAGCTTTTTTTTTCTTCCCCCGTTTTATTATTGGAATGTGATACAAAACTATGCTCCGGTGTGCTTTAGGACCATGCGGACGCCTCCGAGCGGTCAGGTAAGCTGGTTGGAGTGTTTATCCGACTGGATATCCGACTGACCCCCCTACTTCTAAAACAAAGGTTGTGCCCCTGCCCATAACATGACTGAGACATGCAGCTCGAAAATATGGAGAGTGGTACTCAGTAATGCGTTGTATTGGATTTGCCCCAAACATAACATTTTGTATTCAGGACAAAAAGTGAATTGCTTTGCCAAATTATTTTTGCCATTAGTACTTTTGTGCCTTGTTGCAAACAGGATGCATTTTTTTGAATTTTTTACTTGGTACAGGCTGCCTTCTTTTCACTCTGTCATTTAGGTTAGTATTGTGGAGTAATTACAATGTTGTTGATCCATCAGCTTTTCATTTTCTATGAATTTGTAAAAATGTCTAAAAACATAATTCACTTTGACATAATAGGATATTATGTGTAGGTCAGGGATGAATTCATCTCAATTGAAGCCATTACAAATTCAGGCCGTAACATCTTTTTTTATTTATTTTTTTTATTTCACCTTTATTTAACCAGGTAAGCAAGTTGAGAACAAGTTCTCATTTACAATTGCGACCTGGCCAAGATAAAGCAAAGCAGTTCGACACATACAACGACACAGAGTTACACATGGAGTAAAACAAACATACAGTCAATAATACAGTAAAAAGAAACAAGTCTATATACAATGTGAGCAAATTAGGTGAGAAGGGAGGTAAAGGCAAAAAAGGCCATGGTGGCAAAGTAAATACAATATAGCAAGTAAAACACTGGAATGGTAGTTTTGCAATGGAAGAATGTGCAAAGTAGAAATAAAAATAATGGGGTGCAAAGGAGCAAAATAAATAAATTAATTAAATACAGTTGGGAAAGAGGTAGTTGTTTGGGCTAAATTATAGGTGGGCTATGTACAGGTGCAGTAATCTGTAAGATGCTCTGACAGTTGGTGCTTAAAGCTAGTGAGGGAGATAAGTGTTTCCAATTTAAGAGATTTTTGTAGTTCGTTCCAGTCATTGGCAGCAGAGAACTGGAAGGAGAGGCGGCCAAAGAAAGAATTGGTTTTGGGGGTGACTAGAGATATACCTGCTGGAGCGTGTGCTACAGGTGGGAGATGCTATGGTGACCAGCGAGCTGAGATAAGGGGGACTTTACCTAGCAGGGTCTTGTAGATGACATGGAGCCAGTGGGTTTGGCGACGAGTATGAAGCGAGGGCCAGCCAACGAGAGCGTACAGGTCGCAATGGTGGGTAGTATATGGGGCTTTGGTGACAAAACGGATTGCACTGTGATAGACTGCATCCAATTTGTTGAGTAGGGTATTGGAGGCTATTTTGTAAATGACATCGCCAAAGTCGAGGATTGGTAGGATGGTCAATTTTACAAGGGTATGTTTGGCAGCATGAGTGAAGGATGCTTTGTTGCGAAATAGGAAGCCAATTCTAGATTTAACTTTGGATTGGAGATGTTTGATATGGGTCTGGAAGGAGAGTTTACAGTCTAACCAGACACCTAAGTATTTGTAGTTGTCCACGTATTCTAAGTCAGAGCCGTCCAGAGTAGTGATGTTGGACAGGCGGGTAGGTGCAGGTAGCGATCGGTTGAAGAGCATGCATTTAGTTTTACTTGTATTTAAGAGCAATTGGAGGCCACGGAAGGAGAGTTGTATGGCATTGAAGCTTGCCTGGAGGGTTGTTAACACAGTGTCCAAAGAAGGGCCAGAAGTATACAGAATGGTGTCGTCTGCGTAGAGGTGGATCAGAGACTCACCAGCAGCAAGAGCGACCTCATTGATGTATACAGAGAAGAGAGTCGGTCCAAGAATTGAACCCTGTGGCACCCCCATAGAGACTGCCAGAGGTCCGGACAGCAGACCCTCCGATTTGACACACTGAACTCTATCAGAGAAGTAGTTGGTGAACCAGGCGAGGCAATCATTTGAGAAACCAAGGCTGTCGAGTCTGCCGATGAGGATGCGGTGGTTGACAGAGTCGAAAGCCTTGGCCAGATCAATGAATACGGCTGCACAGTAATGTTTCTTATCGATGGCGGTTAAGATATCGTTTAGGACCTTGAGCGTGGCTGAGGTGCACCCATGACCAGCTCTGAAACCAGATTGCATAGCAGAGAAGGTATGGTGAGATTCGAAATGGTCGGTAATCTGTTTGTTGACTTGGCTTTCGAAGACCTTAGAAAGGCATGGTAGGATAGATATAGGTCTGTAGCAGTTTGGGTCAAGAGTGTCCCCCTTTGAAGAGGGGATGACCGCAGCTGCTTTCAATCTTTGGGAATCTCAGATGACACGAAAGAGAGGTTGAACAGGCTAGTAATAGGGGTGGCAACAATTTCGGCAGATAATTTTAGAAAGAAAGGGTCCAGATTGTCTAGCCCGGCTGATTTGTAGGGGTCCAGATTTTTCAGCTCTTTCAGAACTTCAGCTGAATGGATTTGGGAGAAGGAGAAATGGGGAAGGCTTGGGCGAGTTGCTGTTGGGGGTGCAGTGCTGTTGACCGGGGTAGGAGTTGCCAGGTGGAAAGCATGGCCAGCCGTAGAAAAATGCTTATTGAAATTCTCAATTATGGTGGATTTATCAGTGGTGACAGTGTTTCCTATCTTCAGTGCAGTGGGCAGCTGGGAGGAGGTGTTCTTATTCTCCATGGACTTTACAGTGTCCCAGAACTTTTTAGAGTTAGTGTTGCAGGAAGCAAATTTCTGCTTGAAAAAGCTAGCCTTGGCTTTTCTAACTGCCTGTGTATAACGGTTTCTAGCTTCCCTGAACAGCTGCATATCACGGGGCTGTTCGATGCTAATGCAGAACGCCATAGGATGTTTTTGTGTTGGTTAAGGGCAGTCAGGTCTGGGGAGAACCAAGGGCTATATCTGTTCCTGGTTCTAATTTTCTTGAATGGGGCATGTTTATTTAAGATTGTTAGGAAGGCATTTTTAAAAAATATCCAGGCATCCTCTACTGACGGGATGAGATCAATATCCTTCCAGGACACCCCGGCCAGGTCGATTAGAAAGGCCTGCTCGCTGAAGTGTTTCAGGGAGCGTTTTACAGTGATGAGTGGAGGTCGTTTGACCGCTGACCCATTACGGATGCAGGCAATGAGGCAGTGATCGCTGAGATCTTGGTTGAAGACAGCAGAGGTGTATTTAGAGGGGAAGTTGGTTAGGATGATATCTATGAGGGTGCCCGTGTTTAAGGCTTTGGGGGTACCTGGTAGGTTCATTGATAATTTGTGTGAGATTGAGGGCATCAAGTTTAGATTGTAGGATGGCTGGGGTGTTAAGCATGTTCCAGTTTAGGTCGCCTAGCAGCACGAGCTCTGAAGATAGATGGGGGCAATCAGTTCACATATGGTGTCCAGAGCACAGCTGGGGGCAGAGGGTGGTCTATAGCAGGCGGCAACGGTGAGAGACTTGTTTTTAGAGAGGTGGATTTTTAAAAGTAGAAGTTCAAATTGTTTGGGTACAGACCTGGATAGTAGGACAGAACTCTGCAGGCTATCTTTGCAGTAGATTGCAACACCGCCCCCTTTGGCAGTTCTATCTTGTCTGAAAATGTTGTAGTTTGGAATTAAAATTTCTGAATTTTTGGTGGTCTTCCTAAGCCAGGATTCAGACACAGCTAGAACATCCGGGTTGGCAGAGTGTGCTAAAGCAGTGAAAAGAACAAACTTAGTGAGGAGGCTTCTAATGTTAACATGCATGAAACCAAGGCTATTACGGTTACAGAAGTCATCAAAAGAGAGCGCCTGGGGAATAGGAGTGGAGCTAGGCACTGCAGGGCCTGGATTCACCTCTACATCGCCAGAGGAACATAGGAGGAGAAGAATAAGGGTACGGCTAAAAGCAATAAGAATTGGTCGTCTAGAACGTCTGGAACAGAGAGTAAAAGGAGGTTTCTGGGGGCGATAAAATAGCATCAAGGTATAATGTACAGACAAAGGTATGGTAGGATGTGAATACAGTGGAGGTAAACCTAGGTATTGAGTGATGAAGAGAGAGATATTGTCTCTAGAAACATCATTGAAACCAGGAGATGTCATTGCATGTGTGGGTGGTGGAACTAATAAGTTGGATAAGGTATAGTGAGCAGGACTAGAGGCTCTACAGTGAAATAAGCCAATAAACACTAACCAGAACAGCAATGGACAAGACATATTGACATTAAGGAGAGGCATCCTTAGTCGAGTGATCAAAAGGGTCAAGGGAGTGGAGAGGTTGGTTTGGGGGTCACGGCGATTTAGACAGCTAGCCAGGACATCGGTAGCAAGCTAGCATAGGATGGAGGTCTGTTGTTAGCACCGGAATCGACGAAAGCAGATAGACACACGGATAGCAGCCAGCTAGCTGTGAGATCCGGGAGTGAATGTCCAGAGAGCAGTTGAAATCCAGGGACATGGAGAGAAAAATCGGTCCGGTATGTTCCGTTCCGAGCCGCGCTGCGCCGTACAAAACTGGCGATAGATATTCGAGTTAAAGGATAGCTGATGACCACAAACCGTGGTTAGCTGAATACTAACGAGTTGCCAGTAAAGAAGCTAACTAGCTTCTGATTCGCTTCTGGCTAGCTCCTGGCTAGCTTCTGGCTAGCTTCTTGGAGTTTCTGGCTAGCTTCTTGGAGGATTGCAGATTTGAGGTAAATAATACGTATTTATACATATCAATTGGTGAGGCAGGTTGCAGGAGAGTGTATTGAAGATGAGTTGATGGAAAATAAAAATAAAATGTATGTGAAAAAAGTTGTAAATATATATATATACACGACACGACAAGACGAGGACAAAAGACGTCTGAACTGCTATGCCATCTCTTCACATCAAAATGTGAAGGGGTGTGAATACATTCTGTCGGCCGTGTGCAATTGTGCTGCTATGCAGCTTTACTGTCTATTCTTCAGGGACTTGACATCCATGAGGTGAAACTGAAAGTCAATATCTAGAACAGAAATGCATATTGCATACAGTGAAATGTGTACAAAATATTAATGTAGGTGTATGTGCCGCCGAATGGAATCTTGTTTTAAGCGTGGCAGAAGAAAATAAATCGGCATCACACACACACACACACACACACAGAGAGAAACAGATACACAGGCAATAACAAACACATGCATACAGCTAAATCACAAAAATATTGTCTCAGACCCCAGTGGATTAGTGGCAGCTGGCCAGTAATGAAAAGGTGGATTCTGTGCTTGAAGCACCAAACAGCCACTGTATAAATCTGAGTTAACTAGACTGAACACTGTGGGATAGAAACAACCAGCTTTTCCAAAAGGCCAATGGGGAGGTGAGAGAGGCTTCGTTGCCTAATCAAATGAGTCTCTATCTCCTGTCCTCTGTCCTCCTGCTTGCTTTGTGTCATACTATTTCCAGCCGCCTTGTTAAGAAATTAAAGCAGCGCTGCATTTTTAAATGGCAGAAAGTGGCAGAGAGGAATTGAACTATTCATGGCTATACGATTTCATAGGGAAATGCAATCAAAGTAGAGACCAATCAAATGAGTCCTAGCTCTTTCTCGTTATAACAGGAATATTAATATGATACACACCAATGGGTTGTTCTTAATGTTAACCATGTCAATTCAGGACTCTCTCCACAATTTGACACCCTGTTGTTGCCTTGGTGCAGAATATTCATCTCACTGGTTATTCCTGCTTTATAGAACCATATAAAGCCATGTAACGCTCACTGCTCAGCGATCTAAGCAGATGACAAATCAACAGAGCAAGAAAAAGTGTGATGTGAAGAAAGCGGGACATCAATTACGTGGGAGGAGAAGAGTTGTTGCCCGCTACCTTAAAAGCAATTCAGCCTCGTAAGAATCACAAGGGTGCCTTCCTACCCCAACAGTTACATCAGTTCTATCACACACACAGTCTACAACACAGTGTCATGCACAGCAATATCATACGAATATGGAGTACAAACCAGCCCACAGCTTGAATTGTCATCATTTCGTAAAGGAGTGAGACAGCCCAAATGAATCATTTACCTTGCTCTCTTAACTGTCCACCATCATGTCTATAAGGGTTTCCGTCACAAACCAGATGGATGAGAAGGAATGATCAAACCTGACTTGAAAGACCTTGTTAGGGATATGTAAGAATGGAGCAAGGAGCCACTAATACCCTTTTCCTCAGCAAATGACAGCCTTGCAGCCTGTTGATGGACCGTTTATGACAGTCAGTCAGGGTTGCTGTTCGGGAACTTCAAGAACAGTGGCAAAGATTGTCGGGCCAAGCTCTTCAACTTTTCTTTGAGCGATCCACCTTTTGACACTATAGGCCTTCCTCTCTTCCCTCATTCTCATGCAGCAACATCGTTTGGACAATGTACAGGTGGATCAACAGACTGTGGTTCTTGAGTCTACATGGTGTGTTATGCTTTTTAGTAGTGTAAATGGATAATTGTACTCGGACCACATTTTCAGTATAAATCTAATATACTTTTGTTGGCAATGGGATATGGTTGCTTTGAGAGCTAGCTATCAATGATATAATAACTTAAGCCTGCGATGCAATGTGCTCTATGTTCTCCTCAGCGGGCAAGTGAATGCATGTCCGTGGGTAGATGTTTTGGGGTGGGGGTACTGTCGACATGTGGTGCCGCAGCACCCTCAGCACCCCTACTTCCCGCGGCTATGAGGGAATGTGTTTGTTCATGATAAGAACAAGGCGATGGAACACGGTCAGAGATTGTTATACACCTTGTATGAATCGCTGCAGGTCTTAAAATGGTGCTTGGTACAAATTGGATAGTACAACACAACAGAGCGGTCTCCTCTTTTGTTCCCTCACTCTATTTAACACATCTATTTTTACATTCTGAGCAGAAGTCTGAAATTACACTACACAACTACTCTAAACTGCGAAGGACTCAGAGACATGCTGCAATAAACACAACACTCGGGCTCAATAAACAACTTGACACAAAGTAAAGTCAATTATACCAAAGCATTATCCATCATCGTATTCAACATATGTACCAGGCATTGACAACTATGATTACAGTGACCATAAGAAGGACAATTGGTCAGCACAAACTTACAACTGGTTTATGTGTTCAGAAAGCTCTTCACAAATTTGTTTAAAGATTATGAGAATGAGGAGAGTGTGATTAATTTAAGCCAATATTGTATGTTAAATATGATAGGATTTGATGTATTGGAAGAGATGGGCTGGGAGCCTTAGAGCCTGACCAATTTGTTGTCAGGACTGGAGAAATCTAAATGCCTCTGCAAGCTGCTTGGAATTTAATTGAAAAGCCCATGGAGCAGGACACACAAAAACCATGTCACAAAACAATGTCATAAATAACTATATTCTATTATATTCTCTTTTATACTGTACTTTCATTGAGCAGTCCAAGGTTAGCTAACTGAACAAAAACTGATTTATTCCATTTGGGACTTGAGAGTCCCACAATATGACAGAATCACCCAATTGATTGCCTTGCTTGCAGAGTAATAGGCCTGCCTTCTTAACAATATGGTGGGACACACAATTCAAGTTGTCCTAGGAGTATAAATGAACTTCACCCCCGTATCTCATTCAATAGTCGTATTTCTTTAGGGGTGGCATCTGCACAATGGCCAGAGAGGGGAAGGTCACACAACACCTCTCTCTTCTAATCTAAACAATCTTACGTGACCTGCCACTCAAACACTTTTAATGGGGAACTCTACATCAAGGTTGAATGTGACCTTCAGAAAGAATTCATGCCCCTGGACTTATTGCACATTTTGTCGTGTCACAGTATTCTTATTTTTTCTCTCACCCCTCCACAGCTGCGGGAGGTAGGGGTGTTGAGGGTGCTGCAGCACCCCCTGAAAAAACAGAATACAAATATATACAGTACCAGTCAAAAGTTGACACACCTACTCATTCCAGGGTTTTTCAAAAAAGCTGCCATCAAGGTAAAGGGTACTTTGAGGAATCTCAAATATAAAATATATTTTGATTTGTCTAACACTTTTTTTTGTTACTACATGATCCATATGTTATTTCATAGTTTTGATGTCTTCACTATTATTCTACAATGTAGAAAATAGTCAAATTAAAGAAAAACCCTGGATTATATATTTTTTTCACACTAAGGTAGTGCATTAGGTCTTTAATAGTCTGTATTAGCGGACCGATATAGCAGCCTGCAGCGTGGGCAAAACTTTGTTCCTAAGTTTTTTTGGGTGATGATGCTGCTTCATATCACTCAGAAGTTGTGTAGCAAGCTAAGGTGACAACAATGCCTGCCGGGGATGTTTTTCAGTTGCTTTGAATGTTCAAAATCCTTAGGGTAAGGTGGCTTGAAATATCCGATTCCATGTGATTTTTGGGCTGTTCAGACTGCGGGAAAAATAATAGATATGCAAATAAATAGGATTTGAGTCACTTCAAACTGCCAACATGAACACGGTTTAAGAGCTTTCCACATCTGGATTGTACTGTATTTGCCCATTATAATTTTATAAATTCTTCAAGTTCCATAGATTTTCAAGCAGATTTAAGTCAAAACTTTAACTCGGCCACTCACAAACATTCACGGTACTCTTGGTAAGCAACTCCAGTGTAGATTTGGGGTTGTGTTTTAAGTTATTTTCATGCTTAAAAGTGAATTAATCTCCCAGTGTTTGGTGGAAAGCAGACTGAACCAGGTTTCCCTCTAGGATTTTGCCTTATTCTGAAAAACTCCCCAGTCTTTAACGATTACAAGCATACCCATAACATGATGCTTTACTCATGTCATATGTATATACTGTATTCTATTTTACTGTATTTTAGTCAATGCCACTTCGACATTGCTCAACCCAATATTTATATATTTCTTAATTCTATTATTTTACTTTTAGATTTGTGTGTATTGTTGTGAATTGTTAGATATTACTGCAGTTGGAGCTAGGAACACAAGCATTTCGCTACACCCGCAATAACATCTGATAAATATGTGTTAGTGACCAATAACATCTGCTAAATATGTGTTAGTGACCAATAACATCTGCTAAATATGTATTAGTGACCAATAACATCTGCTAAAGATGTGTTAGTGACCAATAACATCTGATAAGTGTTAGTGACCAATAACATCTGCTAAATATGTGTTAGTGACCAATAACATCTGCTAAATATGTGTTAGTGACCAATAACATCTGATAAATATGCGTTAGTGATCAATAACATCTGATAAATATGTGTTAGTGACCAATAACATTTGATTTGATGCAGCCACCACTATGCTTGCAAATATGGAGTGGTACTCAGTAATGTGTTGTATTGGATTTGCCCCAAACATAACACTTTGTATTCAGGACAAATGTTTTGCTATATTACTTCAGTGCCTTTTTGCTTACAGGATGCATGCTTTGGAATATTTGTATTATGTACATGCTGCCTTCTTTTCACTCTATCAATTAGGTTAGTATTATGGAGTAACTACAATGTTGTTGATCCATCTTCAGTTTTCTCCTATCACAGCCATTAAACTCTGTAACTGTTTTAAAGTTACCATTGGCCTTATGGTAAAATCCCTGAGCGGCTTCCTTCCTTGCCGGCAACTGAGTTAGGAAGGAGGCCTGTATCCTTGTTGTGACTGGGTGTATTGATACACCATCCAAAGTGTCATTTATAATTTCACCATGCTCAAAGGGATATTCAATGTGTGCTTTTTTTGACCCATTTACCAATACGTGCTCTTCTTTAAGAGACATTGGAAAATCTCCTCGGTCTTGTGGTTGAATCTGTGTTTGAAATCCACTCCTCGACTGAGGGACCTTACAGATAATTGTATGTGTAGAGTACAGAGATGAGGTAGTCATTCAAAAATCATGTTAAACACTAGATCTGCACACAGAGTGAGTCCATGCAACTAATGTTAAGCATATCTTTACACATTAACTTATTAAGGCTTGCCATAACAAAGGGGTTGAATCCTTATTTTGTTTTTATATATTTTTTTTAATTGAACCTTTATTTAACCAGGTAGGCTAGTTGAGAACAAGTTCTCATTTGGAACTGCGACCTGGCCAAGATAAAGTGTAGCAATTCGACACATACAACAACACAGAGTTACACATGGAATAAACAAAACATACAGCCAATAATACAGTAGAACAAAAGAAAACAAAAAGTCTATATACAGTGAGTGCAAATGAGGTTAGTTAAGGAAATAAATAGGCCATGGTGGCGAAGTAATTAAAATATAGCAATTAAACACTGGAATTGTAGATCGGCAGAAGATGAATGTGCAGGTAGAGATACTGGGGTGCAAAGGAGCAAAATAAATAAATAAATACCAGTATGGGGATGAGGTAGGTAGATAGATGGGCTGTTTACAGATGGGCTATGTACAGGTGTAGTGATCTGTAAGCTGCTCTGACAGCTGGTGCTTAAAGCTAGTGAGGGAGATGTGAGTCTCCAGCTTCAGAGATTTTTGCAATTCGTTCCAGTCATGGGCAGCAGAGAACTGGAAGGAAAGACGACCAAAGGAGGAATTGGCTTTGACATAAGATATTTAAGCTTTTCATTTGTTATACATTTCTTGTGGGGTATTGTGTGCTGGCCAGTAACACAACATCAATTTGATCCGTTTTAAATGCAGACTATAACACAAGAACATTTGGAAAAATTCAAGGGATGTGAATACTTTCTGTATATTGTATGTAAGGCAGCTCGTACACATTACAGCATCAGTAGTATCCTCTAACTATGACCATCCAGGTTCATACTCATCAAATCTGTTCAAACACAAATTCATGTTATTAAATGGAAATGTTTGTTTGGTGACGTCAGTGGCAAATGTGTTGATTGTTTTACCTCAAAAAAATATCATACAATTCTTGAAAATGAATATGCCACAATACAAGAAAAGCCATGCCATTAAAAGCCATTTCCATTCTTTCTGTATGCACGACAAAAATATAATTTATTCTTGTGTTCTGATTGAGTTTTCCATCCTGTTATTATGTGTCTATCTCTGTAAGTTCTAAAACCAAGGGGAATGTGACAGGCAGGAAGCAGCACTGATGGCGCCTACAGGATCTGCTCTGTATGCCGTGTCCTTCCTCTGCTCACTGGCCTCCAAAACTCAATGAATTGAAACAACCTTGTCGTTGAGCAACCACTCAGAGCCATTAAAGGACCAACTCTCTCAAACTTTCTCCCAGCACTGGAATCTGTGTTTCTTTAGCATCTGTTTGGCCAATCAAATAGGTAAACCACAGTACTAGAGCTAGCATAATAGAAATATATAATATAAAGGGGATGTTTTTTAATGTGAGGTGATAACATCATTTGGTCAATACAGTGTAGTAACAATATTTCGGAGAAGATATTGAATTAGTTAGGGCTAGTAGCTTCTCTGAACTGGCAAAAACATCACTCCCGCATTCTTAATGTCAGATGGTCAGTTTTCCCAGTACTGCTGGGAGATGGCAACTCTGTTTTTGCACTGTAAAGAAAGGCCCCTGGGAGTGGAATTAAAACTGAGCCAGAATATGTCTCTTTGTTTTTTTGATTTTGGTGGACAGAAGATGTAAATAAACACTGTTTATGTTTAATGGTGTAACACTTGCTTGGAGCGTGTATATGGAGAGAGCTTAAAATCAGAATGTATTCCAAATGCCCTTTTGAAAGAAACATCCAGGCAGAACATGAATGGGAAACCAGAAGCATGACAACTTTATGATCCCATCACCCTAAAGCCTTCCGCGTGCTTTGGTTCGGCTGGGGCCCTATTGTGCTCGCATAGTCCCTTAAAAGACATTCACTTGAAAGACGAGAAAATGCAGCAGTTTTTGCCGAGGAGATCTTAGTCGCACAATTTGATATTAACTAAGATGTTTGGTGTGGTATTTCCCAAGTGAAAAAATGTGCATGAAAATGAGTTGTCTATCTTTGAATGACAACAAACACTTAATTGAAGAATCAATACTGTTGACCAATGAAAGGGTGTAGACTTCGGCATGTCTCGAGCAAAAAATGTGCGTACACGAATAGCCTTTCGGAAGACCAAAACTTCACAAAATGTCATAATATATGCACAAACTGATCGGAACTGTTTCGGATGAGAAGCATGCGGATGCCTTAAAGCTCCCATACTGTAGCAGCCTACAAATCACCCATAAGGTGCAGGAGAGAGGATTTTGGTCATTGGGTATGGAAAGGAAAGTCATGAGCATGGATTTGAGATATACACTTACCTTTCTGGAGGGACCACACCTCTGTGCTTGATATCAGCTTTGCACTGCTGCAGTGGGTATACAGGGTAATTTGTTTTGTAATTTAAGTCTGATCTGGTGGCTCTCAGGAGACGGGAAGGAGATTGCAAACATTACAAGCTCCCCAGCTGTGCTTTGGGAGATTCAGGACCGGCACGGGGTGCATTCCAAATGCCTTTGTGTTCTTCCCCAGCTCCCATGATTTTTTTTACCTCAACCTACAAACAGCCAGATCTTAAAGGAAACTATGACAGTTCTTATTTAGCAATTTCTACCACAATGTTACCTGTGATTAGAAAACTGGACAGACATGAAAGTGCTCTTTGATTGTGTTTTTTTAAGGAGCAACAAAATCACAGGAAACATTGAACAAATACATACATTGGATTTCAGAGTGTATTAAACTATAGTTTTATAGAGACACTACACCTGCGCAGCGACATGCAGTATCTCAGAGCAGTGAAGACTCACTGAGGATTTAGCAAGTTACAGTGCATTAGAATGGATGAGATGGGGGGGAACCACAGTGATGGGTAGGTGAGGTGACAGAGGTGCTCCCAGGTGGTATGACACGGGTGAAGAAACGGGCCAGATTATACAATCACCAGTGACAGCAGAGTCCCAGTGGGGAGCCAGCTCTGACAGGGATAGTGACCTACTGTAAACTCCAAAAACACACCGCCATCTTCTTGGCCAAGACCTGCCACACACACGCACAGACACACATGCCCCCCCACATGCACGCGCACTCTTACTCTCACCACAAACGCACCCACACAAATATATACACACATACCGCTCACATTGCTTGTGTGAAACTGCAGTGTGGAATGCATGACTGATCTGGCAGAAAGTCTCCTCTGCAGGGAAACAGTGGTTATAAATAAAACCGAGGAGAGGAGGCTTTGGAAGCTTTTATTGCACACTCCTCACAGAGAGAGGAAGGGAAGGAGGCTTCATAAAAAGGGTCTCGCGTATACTTACATAACACTCAAGGTCCCTGTCACCATCTCAAGAACAACATTTTAAAAGGGGAGGATTAGCCTCGACGAAGGTCCCAACACATCAGTGAAACACCCATAGTATCAAGCCCCAGTTGGATCTGTATGTTATCACCAGACGGGTCAAATAATAAGAAAGCATTTTACAGCAAATTGGCTGATTATGAACAGACTGAGTCAGAGAAAGAGGGCCCTGCAAGAAAAGTAGTGTGTTCTGGCACGCAGTATAGTGGAAGTTGATTGGATAATAGGGGCCAAGAGAACAGATGGGACAGGAACACAGAGAATAACAGAGCAGAGCAGAGCTGGACCAAACAGCTGAGGGTGCTTCCTCTGAATATGCATCCCCTCTTACCTTCACTCCCTGGCCCTGCTCCCTACTCCAAGCAGTTTTGCGTCTCTCTGACTGAATATGTCTGATAGAAATAGAAACACATTGGGTCCTGTGCCCTATTTGCTTTTGCATAAAAATATGTCCAGAGCTCAGCATGCCTTCTGAACAGAGATTTCACACAAGAATAGGCTGGCTCCGTTCCAGCAGCATTACTGTCTCTACCGCTCATTATATTCTTCATACCGGAGGTCCACCTTTTGCTCCTCCCCTTTCTCCTCCCCCTCTGGATTAATTATGCAGCTCAATGCAGCACTCGGGAGTCCCGGCTGCAGCTTGCTGGCTCACCCCCACCCCCATTCTCCCCTACACACCGCAACTACATTAAACTACATCCTCTCGTCTCTCCCTTTCTATCTCCCACTCTGTCACTCTCTTGCTTTATCACACACACTCTCATTCTCTCTGTTTGCCTCTGTCTCTATCTCGCTATCTCTCTTTTTTCTTTCTTGAATTTTTCCTTGCGTCGTGACCAAGGCTGGGACATTCTTCGGTGCAAGAATGCCAACACACACTCACTGATGACACACAACACACACATCACAGTGCTTGCTCTAAGCGCCATTGTGCGGGTAGCAAGACATGCCATGTAAGACTCATGCTAAGATTGATGCTATCTCGATCACTCATTTGTCAGGCTATAAGAACATTTCTGATACTGGCATCATGGCATTTATCATATTAATGTTATGTGTTGTCATAGACATGTGAATTTATTGTAGCGGATGCTCTAAAAACCATGGATTGGCAACTAGCGGCATGCAGCCCTTTTGTCGGATGGAGGATCAATTTACAACGTCTAAACATTTTCAAAATGTTGGTTAGGGCCCCAAAAGGGCTCTGACTATATGTATGGATGTGGGTACGCAGACCCGCGAGCCACTGCCCCCCCCATGATGAGTTCAGAGCCACCCCCATCAAATTTGTGCATCCCTGCTCTAAACACACAAAGATTAGAAAAGCAGCAATTACACACATGGTTAGCCCAAACATAATTGGACCAAGAGAACCCTCTATTCTAATTCTTTGCTGCCCAATGTATTTGTGGACTGACTGGGGAGAGTCCACTCTATTAAAAGAAAGGCCTTTGATATACAGGAGATGAAACAAGTGTTATACAAACTACACTACTTCACCAAGTTAAATCATTCATTTCCAGCACAGGGTAGACTTTTCCAGAAACAAATGTCCAACCTAGGATGTGTTCAGCCCTGCTTGTTTGCTCTTTAAAATGAACACTGAGTGTACAAAATATTAGGAACACCTTCTCTTTCCATGACATAGACTGACCAGGTGAATCCAGGTGAAAGCTATGATCCCTTATTGATGTTACTTGTAGATGAAGGGGAGAAGACAGGTTAAAGAAGGATTTTTAAGCCTTGAGACAATTGAGACGTGGATTGTGTATGTGTGCCATTCAGACGGTGAACGGGCAAGACAAAATATTTAAGTGCCTTTGAACGGGGTATGGTAGTAGGTGCCAGGCGCACCGGTTTGAGTGTGTCAAGAACTGCAACACGGCTGGATTTTCATGCTCAACAGTTTCCCGTGTGTATCAAGTATGGTCCACCACCCAAAGGACACCAGCCAACTGGACACAACTGTGGGAAGCTTTGGAGCCAACATGGGCCAGTATCCCTGTGGAACACTTTTGACACCTTGCAGTGTCCATGCCATGACGAATTGAGTCTGTTCTGAGGCCAATAGGGGGTGCAACTCAATATTTGGAAGGTGTTCCTAATGATTTGTACACTCAGTGTGAATCTGAGGTAACAGGTAAACAATCGGCTGAAAGGAGAAGTTTAGCATGGTGTGCTGTGGGGAAACAAACTTCAGAGTCCAAACACTCACCCAGCTGGGCATAGCAGACTCAAGCCCGCTTCAAATAGAGGAACACTGATTGAACATCAAACCCCTCAGGGGAACTAATACATCTAAACAACACCAAACACACAGTCAAACAGCTACTTCAGCATTAGATCAACATGATAGTAACTAAGATCAAATACAGCAGATAAGCCTCTCATGCCTCAGCCACTGCCCCAAAGGCAGACAGTGGGATGGAAACATAACTGTTTGAGGAAGCAGAAATAACTTGGATCTTCAATTTCCTAGATTAGCACTGTCCTGTATCTCAACCGTGTGTCTAGTAGTTTTCTGGACAAGGCATCCCATAGTTAGGCTTAACCTGTTTGATTCAAAATGCATTAGTGTCTAGAATGGAAAGCTGACCACTGGGCTCGGTGTAAACAAAACTAAAAAGCCAAATGAACAAAGCACATCAACAACGCATCAGACTGCTATGAGACAAACACAAATGATTTCTGGTCATGTGTTTGCCTTTCCATTGTTGTCATTTCAACATGTCCCATAAGGGAGATGGCTTTATTTGCCAGGGCATTAGGCTAGCCTACCCAGGGACAAAAGCATGTGATGTGTGCAAATGCTCCTAATGGGAGAAACATGGAGGTGGGAGAACGATGATGTACCATACTGGGGTTATTGGCCACATTTGGCATGGTCTGATATGGTTACAGTATGCTTGTACAGTGAAATAAATTACAATCCCATGACTACCAGGTCAAATTGGGCAGAAATGAATGTGCAGTATTTCTAGGTTTATATAATCCAGGAAAGCCTTAACATGAGATGAATGTGCAGTATTTCTAGGTTTATATAATCCAGGAAAGCCTTAACATGAGATGAATGTGCAGTATTTCTAGGTTTATATAATCCAGGAAAGCCTTAACATGAGATGAATGTGCAGTATTTCTAGGTTTATATAATCCAGGATAGATTAGCACTGTCCTGTATCTCAACCGTGTGTCTAGTAGTTTTCTGGACAAGGCATCCCATAGTTAGGCTTAACCTGTTTGATTCAAAATGCATTAGTGTCTAGAATGGAAAGCTGACCACTGGGCTCGGTGTAAACAGAACTAAAAAGCCAAATGAACAAAGCACATCAACAACGCATCAGACTGCTATGAGACAAACACAAATGATTTCTGGTCATGTGTTTGCCTTTCCATTGTTGTCATTTCAACATGTCCCATAAGGGAGCTGGCTTTATTTGCCAGGGCATTAGGCTAGCCTACCCAGGGACAAAAGCATGTGATGTGTGCAAATGCTCCTAATGGGAGAAACATGGAGGTGGGAGAACGATGATGTACCATATTGGGGTTATTGGCCACATTTGGCATGGTCTGATATGGTTACAGTATGCTTGTACAGTGAAATAAATTACAATCCCATGACTACCAGGTCAAATTGGGCAGAAATGAATGTGCAGTATTTCTAGGTTTATATAATCCAGGAAAGCCTTAACATGAGATGAATGTGCAGTATTTCTAGGTTTATATAATCCAGGAAAGCCTTAACATGAGATGAATGTGCAGTATTTCTAGGTTTATATAATCCAGGAAAGCCTTAACATGAGATGAATGTGCAGTATTTCTAGGTTTATATAATCCAGGAAAGCCTTAACATGAGATGAATGTGCAGTATTTCTAGGTTTATATAATCCAGGAAAGCCTTAACATGAGATGAATGTGCAGTATTTCTAGGTTTATATAATCCAGGAAAGCCTTAACATGAGATGAATGTGCAGTATTTCTAGGTTTATATAATCCAGGAAAGCCTTAACATGAGATGAATGTGCAGTATTTCTAGGTTTATATAATCCAGGAAAACCTTAACATGAGATGAATGGCCCTGTATTGTCCATTCAACTCTTTGCTCTGAACATTCTATAGCACACTTCAAGTACCCTAGAATCAGCATAACAGAAAGACATATCAGGTCAAGTGGAAAGAACAATCGTGTTCCTGCTTTTTTGGTTGCTGTGCTGTTCGTCAGCAGGCAGGCAGCCCTCTATGTCACTCTGCTGCAGGGGTCTTTTCAGTGCATGGAACCGGATGGCAAGAACACAGCGGGGGCTGGGCACTGCAATGTGCTGCAGTGCTCCAAGCTTTGTACCGCACACCCACTCGCTCTCTCTCTCCCTCATATACTTCCGCTCCGCTCTTTCCTCTCATCATCTGTCTCCCTTATTCTCCATCTCTTTTCACTTTCCTTTCACGTCCCCTTCCTCTCCCATCTTTTTTCTTTTCATCCTAATAATCCCCTCTATTTCTGTCTTTCCTCCATCACTCACTTTCTATCCTCATGCTCACTTTGAGCACACATTTCCCCGGGGTGTGTGATGAGGTGCCCTGGTCTTGGTTGCTAGCAATGCAACAACTATACTGTTCTCTCCTCTCCTCCCGCACGCAACTGTATTTTTCAGGGTGACACTTCATCAAGGAGAGAATGTTCACCTTAATCATTTGATATGTCCTCTATTTTCCTCTACTGTCTCCTGTATTCTTTCTCAGTGGTAGCAATACATAAGGGCTGGATAACTTCTGTGAATATTCATTGTGCCCTTCTGCATATCATTTTATCCATTCAAAGCCTTATATTTTCTCATTATAAAGCTCTGGCTCCATTTCAGTCCATTCAGTTCGTCTCTGTAGTTGTTTTAATGTAATGTAGTTTGGTTTGGTGGAATGCTCACAGTGCAGAATTGGCTGACATGCGGAGCTAAGCACTATGCTAACTGTGGTGTCAGGGTGACAGCAGTGTTGGCTCCGCTATATCGCCTTCGCCATCAGTAACAGGGGCGCACTAAACACCACGTGTCACATTATCTGGGACAGGGGGTGTCACACCGAGAGGATGAGCAATGACAAGATTCCTGACACTTCTGCAGATCTGCCTCTTCCTGAGGTGCTATTCACTCAATGGGTACAATGGATTGTATACCTGCAGAGGTGAACCTAATGATCTATTAACCCAAAAGTCCAAAGCTTCTAAAAGAATGAACACGTAATGTCTCAATTCAAAACAATGGAATTCAAATGTTTTAAATGAGACTTATTTCTCATTACCTTCAATGACCTGATGGTAATGAAAACATTAAAATCTCATTTGTTACAGTGCATTCGGAAAGTATTCAGACCCCTTCCCTTTTTACGCATTTTGTTACGTTATAGCCTTATTCTAAAATGGATTCCCCCCAAAAATTCTGTCATCAATCAACACACAATACCTCATAATGACGGAAGCGAAAACAGCTTTAGACATTTTTGTAAATGCATTAAAAATAAAAAACAGAAACACAATATTACATTAGTATTCAGACCCTTTGCAATGAGACTTGAAATTCAGCTCAGGTGCATCCTGTTTCCATTGATCATCTTTGAGATGTTTCTACAACTTGATTGGAGTCCATCTGTGGTAAATTCAATTGATTGGACATGATATGTCTATATAAGGTCCCACAGTTGACAGTGCATGTCAGAGCAAAAACTAAGCCATGAGGTCGAAGGAATTGTCCGTAGAGCTCCGAGACAGGATTGTGTCGAGGCACAGCTCTGGGGAAGACAACGCAGGGGTGGCTTCGGGACAAGTCTCTGAATGTCCTTGAGTGATCCAGCCAGAGCACGGACTTGAACCCGAACGAACATCTCTAGAGAGACCTGAAAAAAGCTGTGCAGGTACCATTCCCCATCCAACCTGACAGAGCTTGAGAGGATCTGCAGAGAAGAATGGGAGAAACTCCCCAAATACAGGTGTGCCAAGCTTGTAGCGTCATACCTAAGGAGACTCAAGGCTCTAATCACTGCCAAAAGGTGCTTCAACAAAGTACTGAGTAAAGGGTCAGAATACTTATGTAAATGTGATATTTCTATTTAAATTGTTTCATAGATGTGCAAAGATTTCCATTATGGGGTATTGTGTGAAGATGGATTAAATTGTTTTTCCCCCATCAATTTCAGAAAAAGGCTGTAACATAGCAAAATGTGGAAAAAGTCAAGGGGTCTGAATACTTTCCGAATGCATTGTATATCACAGGACATGTCTGATATTTCATGACCTTATTCATGATCTGTCTCTTTCATAGGAGTGATTGGATAGTAAAGTGCGATACTATTTCATTCAACAGTCAGGTTCCATCCTTCAGCTGCTGTGATTCGTCCTCTGACTGAAGACCACACTGATTCCAGTCCTTCCACTAGCTGTTCTATCCTGATTACAATACTCAAATGATTTTAGCCAACAGCGAGATATCCACTGTTTCAAATCCCGCTATGCTAATTCAAGATAAGTACTTTTTGGGCTCCTTCAGACTTCAGTGGTTCTCAACTTCTCACAATTTCAGTCTTATAGAGGACAGCAGCTAATACTTGGACACAGTGAGGGGTGTCACTGCAGCGTTGCTATTAGCAGCTGGGTTTTCTCAGCAGTGCTATCTCAGTGTCTTCCTCGGCGTGATGTCTCTACCCTGCTGGGAGTCTCTCAACCTCATCCCCAGGATAATGTGAAGAGGAACAGTCTTCCATAATTCCATGGATGTCAATGGTCATTAAAGTGGTGTTGGCATAATCATTTACCTCATCTGAAAAATATACATTAGTTCATAAATTACTCATTTTCCAGAATGCAAAATCTAAGCCTATTATGAATAGTTGTCATTTTTGAAAAATGTATGTTAAACTCAATGAGTCTAGGCTACGCAGTGGTAGGCCTACTCCAGAATCAGCATGGTTTCCATTTGAATATGATTGTTCTGACTGTGTTTTAATGTGTGATTCATTGTGGCCACTTGCAAGCACAGGAACGGATGTGATAGTTGCTGAAGTCGCTCACAGAATTGGGAAAGTACTACTCATCGTCTATCACTATGGTACTAGATGGCAGTGCTACAGTGTGTGTGGTGTAGTGTAAAACAAAACGTTGGTTTGAAATATTGAGGATGGGACACACTAAAATAGCTTTGCAGTCTCTCAGAGAAAGAGCCACCATGCTCACAAAAGGCAGAGAGACATGAATAATAAAGTGTACTTCTCCCTTTCTGGTCCACAACTGCCACGGTATAGTGGATATGCTCACAAAGCTGCTATCGTGTCTCTGGGAGATTGGGTCAGACTACGACAGAGCAAGGATCTAAGGGTCAGCAGCTCTGGTCAGGAGAGGATGGGTCCTCAACCCTCCCTAGCTTTCCTCCTGTCCTGCCTACTGAGTGGGAGTATCCTTTTCAATGACAGAAAGAGGACATGGTCTGTAAATCCTTTACAAACACAGATTCTTCACACTACTCTCCCAAACGAATACTGAACCTGGTTTCCAGACTGAGTAAATAGCCTACAACTGTGGAGAGCAGAACTTCCCCTAAAAATAAACAGAAAATCATTAAAAGATCATCTTCACTCATTTTACAGTACTATCTTATTCACGTCGCAAATCTTTTAGATAGGCTACAGATGAAAGAAACAGCGCCTACTGCTGGCCGCTGTAGATTAGTCAAACAGAAAAATGTCAAGGTCATAATCACATCAAATGACATCACGATGAGCAAAATAGAAAAGTGTAAATACACCTCAAATAAGTCGCAAGAAAATATATTTTTATATTGAAAATACCCCATCTGTCTGTTAGATTGCGTTATCTGTCCAGTAGCCCTTCATAAAATCTTTAAAATGCCCTTAGCCTTCACTTTCCTCTGCGGTTCCTACTGTGTGACCACTGAGGGGTGAGAGAAAAACTCTCCTCTTTCCATGGAAGGAGATTCCTCCAGCCCTGCATACCCTCTCTGTGAGATAGTTCACTGGGGCTGCAAGCACAGACTGAGCCCTAGTGAACTATCAAGTTCTCTACACACCATTTCTAATTAAGACAGATCAATCTCTACACACCATTCCTAATGCATGTGTTATCTAAGCAACCCAAATGCATACATCATATTACATTATATATCCTTATTCACATACAGCTGCACACAAAATGAGAGTCCACACATACGAGTGCGCACATCGACCCCTTTTGGGATTATCATTATGCAGTACATTTGTTTCACCGTGAAATGATGCACCTGTCCACCTGACCTCTCATTTGAACCATCAACGTCAAACTTCAAAAACTTTTTTTTAATGCCTCGTCCCAGGAAACTTCAAGTTTGCTCTGAATTCACAAAACCTGCATGGTTATGTTAAGTCCCCCTGTCCCATGTCAGCAAGATGCTGGGGTCTGGGGAAGCTCCACTATCTATGGACTGAAATGGGATACTGCTGCACTTGACAACCGTGTGCACGGAGAGTAACTTGGCTTGGAGTATCAGAGTCCCGCTCAAGCCTTCTCTCTCCTTCCCTGTCAAGTCTCAATTATGTAAACATTTAAAAATAAAAAAATCTCTAAATGAATGATCAATTAATTAGCTCCAATATGGCATTATAATTATATCAGGAAAAAAAACAACTTCAAAAGCATCCCACCAGCAGATGTGAAAAGCAGTTTACCTTGTGTGCTGGGTCTCTTCCTCCTCAGGGCAAACGTCTCTAGCAGCTTCAGGGCACTGAGATAGATAGAAAAAAAGAGAATGAATATTCCTTCAAGAATTACTTTCTCTTATTTCCAGTGTTAGAATAATGGACTAGTGCATAGTTCTAGAACACTGTGGACTCTTGCCTCACATCCACACACACCCTAATGGATTA
This sequence comes from Oncorhynchus nerka, assembly GCF_034236695.1. Classification (NCBI taxonomy): domain Eukaryota; kingdom Metazoa; phylum Chordata; class Actinopteri; order Salmoniformes; family Salmonidae; genus Oncorhynchus; species Oncorhynchus nerka. The sequence goes on from NC_088415.1 coordinate 33,992,257, forward strand.
CTACAGTAAATTAATACCAATCAGCTCCGGGGAGGGATAAAAACTACACAAACACAGCAGTTTTTTCTTCACTCGTTCTGCTGTTTTTTTTAATGCTGTATCAGCCTGTATCGCCACCTCATTGGCTGAGCTGCTCTTCAATAACATAAGCGATGTGCTTTAATTGGGAGGGGGCAGTTTCACGGTGCATCAGGACCCCTCCCCCAAGCTCTTCATTTCTCTAAAGTGGACAAGAGTGCCGAGCTCTACAGATTCATACACAGAGCGTAAAAAAGAAGGGAAGGGAAGATGGACATGAGAGAAACAGAGTGAGTGTTAGGAGGGAGAACTAAGGAAAGTAGCAAATCAGTGAGCTGCTATAGGACAAACACAGGCAAGCCGAGCTAGGATTCAGTGTATTTCCATGGTTAGGATTTTTGAGACACAAGCAAAGACGACCACTGCATTTCTGCAGTGTGTGATGGACCTATGCAGTACAGTGATGTTCAGGCCAGATAAAAGGGAGACTTCCCAGGGCTCGATTCAGAGTACAGTCTAATCGCTGTGTTAGGGGGATGGGAGGAGGAGGGGTTCAAATGCAGTGATGCCCGAAAGACATCCAGCCAGGAATAGAGGAATCAAGGTAGCCGCAGTGTACCCAGTGACAAATGCATTTCCCTCATGAATTATTGAAGGTGCCCCAGAAGGCATGGGGAGTAGGTGGGGGCAAAGCCACGCAGCAGACTACTGCTCTGTCTTTTCACTAGAAGACCTGTCAGACTGTACACGGTCTAGCTAACTATTGTACGCTCGCGTTATCATAAACATATTTTGGTTTATAGTCATTGTAAATGGCAAAATATGCTATTCCTTTCAAGTAATGTAACTACAGGCAATCCAGCGAAAGGATGGCTGGTTGTGTGTGCATTCGACTCAAGTTTCATGTTGTAGAGGAGGGCTTGATGTACTGGAGGGCTTAAACATAAAATGGTTCTGTGGGTTTGACTTTGTGGTGTCAGATTCCCTATACCCTTCCCCCACCCTCCCTTACATCTGGCGCCGGCATCGTCTTTCAGCTGCTTTTACAGTACGGTACACTAAAGATCAACATTACATCATACAATACCGTGGCCATATCTGCCGCAGCTGCAACCCGCTATGTCTTTTGTGATGGTCATAGCATTAGAATCACATTAAAAGGTAGCGTTCAGAGTCCGCAGCTTCAAGCTTGTGACTCATGAGCAAAGCCTGATGCACAGCCCCAGTCAGTAGATGAAGAGATGGGTATTAGGAATGACTAAATGCATTTGTTCAGATCATCTGTCCTCCTGTATGGTATGACGGGTGATATTGATACATTTAGTCATAAGGTGAACGTGATCGATAGATGACGTAACACCATTTACACTGGACAGTCAATCTAAACATATATAATTACAAGAACCACAGGTTCAGCTAAATGTATGCAACACATTTGATTTTATTACTGCAAAATAACAATCTAGTTTTCACAAGTCATGCTCATGTAAGGTACTTGTACATTACAGGGTATTTACAGCATATGACAAATCTGTATAGATCACACCACAGAAGCCATGTGGAGAAAACTATAATTGGTGCCCCCATCTGGTGGAGAATAGCTCTACTAAAGGATCATAATTAACATGAAAATATGCACTTGTAATTTCAGAGAACCATCACACACAGGGGTAAAATAAAGATTAGGCAGTAAAGGATATGATTCTTAAAGTAAAGTGCTACATTTTGTGATTTCATTTATTAACTTTTGAAAGTAAACATTTCAGCAAACTTTGCACAGGTGCATATCCGTATGCTGAGTAAACTTGGCAATTAAAAATACACGCTGTGTCAATCAACACAATATGGTCTGAGTTTTATTTCACACAAAACCCATTGTCATAAGAGTTGAAAAACACAGGCTTGGAGCCTATGACAAAAGGCGATAGAGAATATAACCATAACAAATGTCCCTGAAACATGATTTACTTTGGTTTACAGAAAACATCAATGGAAACTTTGTTTCCCTGTGGGTTTTACAGGGAGAGTATACACAGTGATACTTATATCTGTGGGCTGGAATACCTGCTTAAGCATCTCCTCCACTTTATCCCAACTCAGTCGATCAAGGCCACAGCCGATGCTGTAGAATAGAAGGATAGGAAAAATGGAAGCTGAGTCAGCATACCAACCATATGCAAATTAATTAAATGTCAACATAATGGTGATTTTTTTGTGTAGAATGTATTTATACAAACCGAGGCATTGATATTCCAGTTACTCCATTTAGTAAGCAATGAGACTTCATGTCCTCGAGGCTCTGCCGTAGGTTGTCATAGGTAGGTTTGTGGCTGTATTTTTCTTTTGTAATCTGTAAGAGAGACACACCACAAAAGATCACAAAATGAAAAAAGGCTTTATATGTTTCAGTTGGTTGGTATATAGCGCTAAGCATCTTACCAGGTAGTACACAAAACGCTTGTTTCTTTTCAGTACAGCACATTGCCCTGGCACCTTCTCTGAAGAAAAAAACAGTAGACAGTGATCTTGATCAATGACATTGGCTTATGATATATACTATGACTTCTATCTGTAGTGCGAACTTAGAATTTAAAATGGCACATCACAACAGACTTCCATAGCATGCAGAGTGCATAATAACAAAGTCTTAAAAAAGTCTTAAGGTGAACGCACCAATTTGTAAGTCGCTCTGGATAAGAGCGTCTGCTAAATGACTTAAATGTAAATGTAATAACAAACATGAATACACAGGACTCACTCTGTTTCTTCAGCTCATCTACTCCACTAAATTGTTTCTTGAATTTGACAGCGATGCCAGCCCCCATGCGACAGTCCTCGCTGATACAATGGGCCAGGACCTCATCTTCACGACAGGAGAACAGGTCCCCCTTCACATGACGCAGCCTCCAGCCGCCTTCTGCATTCTGGCCAAGAGAGGGTAGCATTACACCACAGGACCAGACATCAAGTATATAGATAGCTATACCAAAGAGTTTTCTAACCTCGGTCCTTTACATTTGCTCCAGGTAAGTAGTTAGCTTGCTAAGTAGGACTGTAAACACAATAATATGGGCATTGTTTAAATGCCATTCAATATGGCGTCATTACCTACCAGCTAAATATGGTGGTTTCTAGCCAGATTCCGACCATACGCTTGCTTTACAGCTGCACTGACAGGATTCCTGTTTAGACGACAACGCAGAGCCAGCACGATAGGAAAACATACCTCACTCCAGGGAAGACAAATGTGTTGTACTCCGAATTGTCCCAACTGCTATACAAATAAGATTGAACGACTTCTAAAACACTAGAAGTCGTTCAATCTTCTTGGTGTAACAGTTGGGATAATAGGCCAATTCAGAGTACAATGCATTTCTCATTCCTGGATTGAGGTACATTTTCCGAGCCATTTCTCGCGCTGGCTCTGTGGTTTCAATCTAAACAAGAAGCCGGTCAGACCCAGTGCCGCTGTAAGAAAGCGTAGGCTCGAAATCTATTCTGGCTCATGTAGGTGTTTTTATGATGGCCACTTACCTTATATTTGTCAATAGAGCTCACTGGCTCTTCAGATACAGTTGACATTATACGACAGGTAAACTGTAATCAACCAGGTAGAGGGAGGGATAGGCAATTGTTGTTTAAATTAAAGTACATTTGATTATTTGAACCTGCAGTATTAGCTAGCACTACAACAAGCACATTTGGCTGACTATTGCATAAGGCTAACTTTGATGTAGTTTTCTTAATTTGGCAACTTACTGAGCTAGCGTCAAAGTCGTTCAGTTTCTCTTTCAATTTAACCAAGATGTGGACATTATCAGCTAGCAATCGACTTCCTCTTTGTGTCACAGATGGGAATTCGTCCCAGTATATCCAAGGCGAAACTGCTTAAACCAATCCAATCATTTCATATCAAAGGTAGGAGGAACTAGAGGTCCATTATGCTCGTGCTCCAGTACCTCCACTATCAATATTTATTTTAATTTTAATTAGGCAAGTCAGTTAAGAACAAATTCTTGGTTTTTGAAAGAGCCATTCAATGAATAGTGCATTTAGTCAGGGGCCAGGACTATATAATAGGCTTACATACCATACAATAGGTCAACATGGGTGTTTATTTAATCAGTAATGCCAGAGGATTGTGGTATATGGCCAATATACCATGGCTAAGGGCTGTTCTTATGCGCAATGCAGAGTGCCTGGATACAGCCCTTAGCTGTGGTATATTTGCCAAACACTGCAAACCCCCGAAGGTTACCTTATTGCTATTATAAACTGGTTACTAATGTAAGTAGAGAAGTAAAAATAAATGTTTTGTCATAACAATGGTTTATGGTATGATATACCACAGCTGTCAGCCAATCAGCATTCAAAGCTCGAATCACCCAGTTTATAATTAGCCCTTGATCATCACTCCGTTACATTACATTAGGCCTACACACAAGTCGTTGGATGAAGGCGTCTTCAGTATAGCCGCAACACTCGGTCTGAACATTAACACGCATCACTTGTGGTATGGTTTTGGAAGCATAAGGACCATATCTTTCATATTAGCGAGAAATAATCATTTAAAAGTTAAATTGATACACACCTTTAATTATAAGGTTAGGGTTCCCATACAGCTATATTTCCATGTTATAGTGCTTGTTTATGGAAAACCGATAGAAGACAGTGTGGACTACCTGTGCCAATTAGCTGTCTGCATCTCCGAACACCTATGTGGGGAGCCCACAAACGTGTTGTCACTGAAATATTGTTGGCTGTAACTGTTAAAACAGTTTACAGTAATTTTTTTGCATTTTGCATTTGTTTAATTATTTTAATGTGATATGAAAGTAGAGGGTTTCTAGAACCGTACCGCAATTGAGAATCGATTCACTTTTAGATGGTGCATTTGGCTGTTTTGGCTTCCAGAGCCAATTCACCCTTTAAACAGAACATGCAAGGTCCTTGGACTAAGGAGTAACGTTACACTTCTTTTAGTTCAATATTGAGCTAGGTGTTTATTATGCAACTTCATACACATTTACTGTTCAATGAATATGGATTTCAAGTTCAACACACACAAAAAGAGAGGTGGTGCCCTAAAGTTCTAAAAATGCAAAAATGGTGCCAGAAATGTAATAAGACTGCTACCGGTGTACTATATGGTCAGCTCTATTAAAACCTCATCAAGTATAAGCCCCCAAATCGGATGGATGCTTTTTTGTTTACCAGCTAAACATAATTGCAAAATAAACTCTACGATCTGCCTCTGCATGATGTCTTTCAATCATAATGAGATGGAGAAAACTGGTCCCTTTCACTGTAGCCTGCACGTACAAAATGCAATCATGAATAGTGGAACACACACAACCATCAGGGCAAACAGAAACACATTGATATGTACACATTAGGGATTTAAAAAGAGAATGGTGTGTTTGCTATTTATGGGGAGAGAAGGAGAGTTATTAGAGCAGTGATTTCCTCCTCTGGACAAGAGTCCACAGTCTACGTGGGCATGGTGGTAGTGTCTGCCGGCACAGGACAGCTGAAGCTGCTGGTAGATGGATTCAACTTTTGATTGAAAGTAGTCCAGAAACTTATTGCAGAGGTCCGGCTTCAGAGCTCACTCCAGAACTCTTACGTCGCCGTTCATTGATCCAGTCCCCAGGGTTGACGTCCATTTGCAGCATCTTCATCACCCACTTGTCTCTCCTGGCCCCATCAATGAACTCATCCAGAGACAGCTCCCCTGACGGAGGAGAGATAGTTAGCATTACCCATTAACTAGTGAAACCAAAACACACACACACGAAGGAAAAACATTACTCACCCATGGTCCAATTTTCTAAATACTCTGGAATGTGTTACACCCATTAATGACGAAGTCGCTTTGGATAGAAGAGCCTGCTAAATGGCATATACTGTACAGTATATGTCTGTGTGTGTGTTACACACAGTCATAACGGTATGGAAATCACAGTGAGAACCTGCTAAATCATTAAATTATTAAAAGCACAGATAAAACTGTCAGAGAACAGTAAGGGGGTAAAGAAAACATCCTCACCATCTCCGTTTTCATCCACCAGTTCGAATATTCTGTCAACCACTTGATCTGGGGTCAGGAGGTTACACTCTGAATCCAGTTCTCCATGACAGGCTTTCTTTAGTCGGTAGATGGACTGAGAGAAGATAACATTTTGGAATTATATCCCATATGTATACTGTACATGTCTATAGAAATACTCTATTTTATTTAATCATACACTAATCTTTCAAAGACTGGAAAATGTTGGTTGTTACCTCTACAATCTCCAGCAGCTCAGTCTTGTCAATGCAGCCACTTCCATCTTTGTCGTACATTTTAAAAGTCCACTTCAGTTTATGTTCCAACTTGCCCCTCAAGACCAGGTTAAGGGCTGCAACATACTCTAGAAAATCAATTGTGTTGTCCTGCAAAGAGGGGGACAAAATCATAACAGATTGAAATGATACTCATCAATAAATACTGAAATGAAGAGAAAAGGTGTTCAACAGTTATCACTTGAAAGACAACATGTGGACACTGTGGCCCTCAAAGGCCCCCCATCAGATTACTGTCATCTGTATGCTACTCACTCCGTTCTTGTCGAAAGCGCGGAACATATTCTCAATATAATCCGCTGCCTCCTTGTTATTAGTAACGCCGAAGAAGCTCTTGAACTCGTGCATATAGAGTGTTCCACTTGGGCACTCCACCACAAACTTCTTATACCACTCCTGCAGCTCTGCAACATCAATTTCCTGGTCTGAGTCACTCTCCTCACTCAGTCGCTGACCCATCACGGAAATAGTAGTCAAATACTTTGAAGAGCCTCTTTAGTTGAAAGTGTTGTCTCATTTTATATTGGACTCCTTAGTTGAAGAGGTTGTCCCTCATGATTTAAAGTTGTCTGTCAGTCAGTGGTGTAGCTGTACTCTTTGGACGTCCACAACAACAACAAATTCTTCCACCTATGTCTCCATTACCATCACAACTGCACCGTTTGAATCCATCCACTGTGTCTGTACTATTACTAAAGAAAAATGCTATGTTTCCATACAAACAAAAATAGTGCAACAGAAACAGTGAGTTAGTATTACCCCTGGTCTGCCAATGCTGCACTGAGGGTAGAAACTGGGCAAGGACTGTTGTGGATCACATGACACAAGGGATTAGGAATACATACCCACTGTCTGGATCAATTAGTTCATAGTGAGATCATGAGAAGATTTGCCTTTTTCCATCTCCTAAATATTGCTCAAGGGTCAGTATGGGAAATCCTGCCAGTCCATGGCAAGTGAGCTGCTAGAACTACTGCAACAGACAGGTGCTGAACAAAATAATAGGAATAAAGATGTTTCAAACTGCTAACTGAACTGGTAATGTAGACTACTATTAACCTAAAAGGAAGAGCCGTTGACTTGACATCAGAGTAACAGTGTGACATGAGGAAATTGATCAACCTAAAGAAAAGGTAAAGGACCAGTTTCCCAGACCCAGATTAAGTATAGTCCTGGACTAAAAGGCACTTTCAATGGAAACTATCAATTGAGATTTTTCTCCCTCCATGGCAAGGTTAAATCTGGGTCCAGGAAACTGGCCCATAATTCAGAGGGATTGGGTTAAATGCAGAAGACACATTTCAGTTGAATGCATTCAGTTGTGCAACTGATTACATATCCTCTTTCCCTTCCCTATTTTAGCCATGGTAGCCAAAATAATGGACAACTGGGAAATTGTACACATGCCCCTAAGCATGATGAGACGTTAATTACTTAATTAACTCAGGAACCACATGTGTGAAAGCACCTGCTTTCATTATACTTTGTATCTATAATTTATTCAAGTGTTTCTTTGTTTTGGCAGTTACCTGTACATTGAGTACATATACAGGCAAGACCCAGTACATTCCCTGGTGAAATATGTAGTCCATGAGCATCATTAAGCAGATCACTTTTGTCAAGTAGGTCAAGGTTTCCCAAAGTCGGTCCTGGGGCCCCCCCTGAATGCACGTTTAGTTTACTTGCCCTAGCACTACACACAGGATTGGGTAGGTTACTTTCTAAATGTAATCTGTTACAGTTACCTGTCCAAAATTGTAATCCGTAACATAACTTTTGGATAAACCAAACTCAGTAACGCAATCTGATAACATGCAGTTACTTTGATTACTTTCCCCTTACGAAGCATTAAAAGAAGACAAGCATGTATGTTACCAATTGAACCAGATCTATTGCAGGATAAATCAATGTTAAAGTTTACATAGCTGGCCATATATGGATATTACATTTTACTTTATGGGTTGGTTATGTAGGTTTCTTTTAACTCTTCGCTTCCTACGACATATAATAATACAATTAAATTATATCTTTACATTATAAAACAAAGTCAGAATTCCAGTCATGTTATACCCCTTGATCTTCAAGAATAGGACTTGGAAATATGGAAGTATAGACCAGCAAAATTGTTTTACCTGAGCATAACCCCAAAAGGACTTATTAGCCAGCCCTACACTGTTGTTTATGATTTTGTTGTCACGCAGGACTGATTGGGCTCATTGATTAGAGTTGAAAAATAAACGCTCCGCTCATGGAATGACATGCTTTGAGCACTACTAAAAAGTACTATTTACATGTGAAAAATGAATGCAACATGCTGCATTTGCTATAGGCCGATTGTCACCAACAAAAAGTTGAACACTTTGAAATATTGATAATGTGCAGCTGTTTAAAGGGCAAATCCACAGATGAAACAATAGTAAAACAGTTGCCCTGCCTCTTTTGGTAAAAAGCTGAGGGATGGGCCTGGAGAAATGTAACCACTCTCAGATTAATAGACAGCTATGGATGGAAGGACTGACCATCCATGATATCAACATGATTGTTTTAACCATGTTATGAGGCTATACATTTACAATGTTTACAAACATTGGAGGAAAACCAGCTTATATTTTGAGTTCTCATGGAGTGTGACTGTTGAACTAAGCTCATGAGGCATTTATAAATTATATTCTTCAAGAATCAATGGATATACAGTATATATCCAAAAATGGATGTAGCAACTACAGATTGCCCCTTTAAGTCTATCAAAAGTGTGCGACTTTGAACGTGTGTCCATTAAGCCTATGGATTCAAAAAATGTATTTGCATGAATTAAATTGAGCAATAAAAGCCCCACTTTTATTCCATAGGCTGGGATCCGCACTGTGCAGCTGTTACAAGAGCGCATTGTTCACTTGGCTGTCCACTGGTTTCCATAACAATGATTGATAGGCAGCTCAAACTAGTTTAATTCAACCATTATTGGGTTAAAATACACATTTTAGATTTGTGAACAGCCACCTCCGTAAGCCGTAAATAGCTAAATGAGAGAGCAGCAGTGTGATTCACATCAATGTGCTATGTAGATAACAATAAGTAATATCTGTATCGCCGTAGACTACACCACTGCAGTCACCCTTACCTCCAAGTGTTTATTCAAATTGGATAATTTTTGGATGCCGACAGCAGCCATATCATTGAAAGACATAGCTTGGATGGTCAGCCTACAAAAGCCTATTCCTGCTTTTTTCTCGCGATCCATCAAACCCATTTGGTGTGTCATCATAGTGGTCTCTGACTTCTGATCAGACTCTTTCAGTTCGAACAAATTCAAATTTGCGCCTTTTTGTCAATGCTTATTTGAATGAATTTAGAAAACAGAGAAGTGTCCCAAAACAAAATGTGCAATCCTCCTTTCTGAATTTAAAAGTAATCCTAAAAGTAATCATGTAGTTTTGCAAAAGTATCTGTAATCTGATGAATGTTTTTCATCGTAACGTATTACAGTTACCGTTTTTGTGTAATCCGTTACTCTCCAACCCTGACTACACAGCTGACTAAAATAATAAAAACTTGATGAGTTGGTTATTTGAATCAGCTGTGTAGTGCTAGAGCACATTAAGGGGACCAAAATGTATCTATTTGCGCCTACATGTCGACTGTATGAGTGTTGCCAAATTAGTGACATTGTTGCTATATTTAGTGAGTATTCAGACCCCTCTAGCGACACATTTTCAAAAAATCTAGCAACTTTTTCTGGTGTTATTGGAAACTTTTGGAGACTCTGACTTGAAATTCTCAATGAGCAGAGGGTGCTGCCGTGGGCCCCACCCTGTCCCAAAGCGCTCACAGGCGGCCCAATCCTCACGCAGCAGTCCCTCCCAGCTGCAGTCAGAGCAGGAGATGTTCACCCTTCTCACCAGACTGCAAATTAATCACGCATGCGGGAAGCCGCCGCTGGCTGATCCCGCCCTAGCTTACATTCAGGGCGGGATGTAAATGTAAAATGTTCTTTGTCTAAAATAAATCACTGCACAAAAATAAATCACTTGACTCACACAGCCTCAGTCACTTACTCACCTTGTCCACTGTGTGTGTGCCTCTCTGTGACATAAGCTAAACATCTAGTTGGTTAGCTCATCATGTCTAACCTGTACACTCAAAAATACAGAAAGGAGTGGGAATCAAACCCTGAATTCAAAGGCTGGTTGAAGCCATTATTGATGATACATGGGCATACTGCCTGTATTTTAAGGATGATTTCTCCGCCAAACTTAGTGATGTAAAGAAACACATTACAACTCAAAAACATACTCAAAAGGCAAAGCCTTATAACAGTTCCACCCAAAACAAGCTGCCATGTGACCACATTGGAGAAGCATGTTGAGCTGCTTTCTCACTCCACAGCTGCTACCCACTTCAAAATGCACCGAAATGATTAACGGTGTTCTAGCACCATACTTTCTGAAAAAGTTGGTCGCAGATGTGGGTGACCAGCGTTTCAGCCTCCTCCTCGATGAGTCCACAGATGTGGGTGACCAGCGTTTCCGCCTCCTTCTCGATGAGCCCACAGATGTGGGTGACCAGGGTTTCCGCCTCCTCCTCGGTGAGTCCACAGATGTGGGTGACCAGGGTTTCAGCCTCCTCCTCGATGAGTCCACAGATGTGGGTGACCAGCGTTTCAGCCTCCTCCTCGATGAGTCCACAGATGTGGGTGACCAGCGTTTCAGCCTCGTCCTCGATGAGTCCACAGATGTGGGTGACCAGCGTTTCAGCCTCGTCCTCGATGAGTCCACAGATGTGGGTGACCAGCGTTTCAGCCTCGATGAGTCCACAGATGTGGGTGACCAGCGTTTCAGCCTCCTCCTCGATGAGTCCACAGATGTGGGTGACCAGCGTTTCAGCCTCCTCCTCGATGAGTCCACAGATGTGTTTCTAAGTACCTGGGGGTTGTGATAAGGTACTTTAGTGACACCAGGCAGACAATTGTATCAACATTTCTGGTGCTTGTTGAGTTGGAGGGAGGAGATGCCAAATCTATAGCCCGTGCTGTTGTGGCTTTCCTTGAGAAGTGTTGTATTAAAAAAAGAGGGAATGACAATGCCTCTGTTATGACAGGGATTAACAATGGGATCCATAAAGTGCTAGAGGAGGAGTATGGCCTCAAATATCTGGTTCTTATTCGCTGTGTGTGCCACTCTGCAGCTTTCTGTAAGTCATGCTTCCAATGACACCATCCCCCGTAGTGTGGAGTACTTGGTACGAGAGACTTATAACTGGTTTTCACTGTCTCCAAAGTGCAGGGAGGCCTACAAGGCCATATGAGACCATCAACTGTGGGGAGAAACCTTTACAGATAACCAAGGTGTGTGCCACATGTTGGCTCCTCATTGAAAACGCAGTTCCATGCATTTTGGACCAATGGGAGGGGCTTAGGTTGCATTTTGCAGTCTCCAAGTCCAGTGAACACTGCTACATGGCTGAGGTTTTATACTCCTGGTACAGGAGTTTTTTTGAAGTCAGTACTGGGTGAGGTAGAGTTGGCTATCAAGGCTTTTGAGGGAGAGCAAGTAGATCCTCCGCTACTTGACAGCTTGGTTAGCCTGATCAAGTCTGTGGGCAGCAGGGTGCTGAATCCACTGGCACATGTTGATGTACTCAAAAGGCTGGATGCATCAGTCCCATCCTTGGTACCTTGGTTACCTTTTTGAGTCCACCTTGTGGTCAGTTATTTTTTTGAAATGTATTTATTTTACCCCTTTTTCTCCCCAATTATGTGGTATCCAATTGTTTAGTAGTACTATCTTGTCTCATCGCTACAATTCCCGTACGGGCTCGGGAGAGACGAAGGTTGAAAGTCATGCGTCCTCCGATACACAACTCGTGTTGCCGCACAACACAGCGCGCATCCAACCCGGAAGCCAGCAATGTGTCAGAGGAAACACTGTGCACCTGGCAACCTTGGTTAGCGCGCACTGTGCCCGGCCCGCAACACGAGTCGTTGGTGCGCGATGAGACAAGGATATCCCTACCGGCCAAACCCTCTCTAACCCGGACAATGCTAGGCCAATTGTGTGTCGCCCCACGGACCTCTCGGTCGCGGCTGGCAGCGACAGAGCCTGGGCGCGAACCCAGAGTCTCTGGTAGCACAGCTGGCGCTGCAGTACAGCGCCCTTAACCACTGCGCCACCCGGGAGGCCCCACATGTTAGTTTTCAATGTGAAGAAAACTCTAAAGCACAATAAGTACCCTGGAGAAATAGAAAACATAGCCAAGCTCCTTGGCTACTCCCCTGCAGGGATAGACAAGATTGTCCAGCAATGGTGTGCCATCCATCTTAGTAAATGGAATGAGACAAAATGAGACAAAAAGCACACTGGGCTTCTGGAGCGAGATTTGGAAGTTCAGGGATGCAGCTGATATTGACCCGTTTCAAGAACTTGCCATGGCTGCTGTGTCTGTTGTCCTTGCCACACTCAAAGGCTGAAGTCGAGAGAGTATTCAGCCAAATGAGTGTGGTAAAAAACTAACTTAGAAATCGGATGTCCTTGCAGACCCTTAACTCCAACCTTTACATTCGATATGGACTGAAACTGTCTGGTGAGGCTTGCTATGAGCACCAGCTGCCTGATAATGTTTTGCAGCTTTTTGGTACATCAGCTGCTTACTCATTTAAGTCAGCTGCCTCAGTTGCTGAACCTGCCATAAAGAGCCTTGACCAAAATGACGATGACCCACTCTTTCTGTGAGCGTGTGAGTGTGGAGGGGGGTCTGGGAAAAAAAACAATTAACTTGAATTAGGGCCAGACTAGTTACCATAATTTTCTCACATTGCCATTGACAGTTTTTTCTATTGTCTCTTTTTGGTCCATTTAGATTGTTAATGTAGATTGTATACAAAAAATGTTATGGTTAAAAATGTTTGTTTTACTGTGACTTGTTGTAATACTCCTAAGTGGACCATAAGGTTCAAAACCAAACCAAATTAAGAAGACTTAAAGAAATATATATTTTTTTTTAAAACGAAGTAACTCCGCCAGAGTGTCTCTTTTGGGTCACTTTTGCAGGTCCCAAGCCCAGGTAAAAGGAGGAGGGTTGGAATTGTGACATTAAAAAAAACAAGAATCGACAGAAGAAAGTTCATTTGTAGTTCTAAACATATTTAGGGTGTTTTTTACTCACTTTTTGTCTCTCCCACGACTGTATTCCTCTCTCCTACAGCTTCCATCACAATTACATGCACATGGCCAATTATGCAAATTAGGCAATGATGTCATTTAGCAACTTCTAGCGACTTTTAGGACAGCCAATAGCTACTTTACTTTCCTTACTGAGGAGATGACAGGCAACACTGTGTCATCTCATTAGTTAGGTGTTTCACCTGTGCTGGAGATGTGGCTGGCCCAGTGCTCTAGTTGGCGCTCCCTATTTTTTTTATTTAACTATCCTTTATTGGTTCCTACCTGTTTTTTTTTATTTTGCTCCACTTTTTGGTTTGCTTCCTGTCAAAATTTGATGTGTGATTTATTTTGTTTGCCTCTTGGGCAAATTTAGTGGGTGTCTTTTAGGGCCCAGTTGTTGCTAGTCAACTTTCAGTGGACAACACCTTGAGTGTCTTTCATAACGGCTTACTAGAACAGCACCTGTTTCATTTGGGTTGTTATTGAATCTTTGTTAGTTCCGTCCTACATGAATGTGACCAACAAAGTGACTCAAACAGCAACCAACTTTGCTTCCATTCATGTATAGGCTAGAGTGGACAAATTAATGTGACGTTTGAGACGCTCTCACTAATTGATTGTTCTCATTTAATTTCAGTTTGTGTGTGAGGTTGGAGGCATGTTTATTTCGACAAAGAAACTTTTATAAACAATGACAACACTGCCGTGTTGATCTGAGCCTTGCTTTCATAAAACCAGTGCCAGACTTTCGGCTGTCACATATGCACCTCCTCTGACTTCACTCACTTTTTTCTAGTCGGTTGCTTCAGCTTTACCACTCAAACGAGCCCTAGGTCTACCTAAAGGTTAGTTACAAAGTCCCCTACATGCCATCCTCCTTTTTGTTTGCAAATCCGATTAGTCATAGAGGGCAGGCATTTGGTAATCCCTCTAATTAGGTGATGCTATTTATAGGACCTTCCTTGATAACCTGTGTACACATCAGCTCGAGCCAAAATTAGCTCAAGTACATCGCATTCCATGGCCCAGTACTAGGCCTAACATATTTCACCAGTTGACTGTCTCCAAATACCCTTTGTTACATCTTTGTAAATATGAGTAATGGGATAAGAAACTATCAAAATTATAGATGTAGGTTAGGTGAGGTAGAAAACCCCCTGTAGGACTGACTGTCCTTGTTTCCTATAATAGAACAATGTGTTCACAGAACACCTACCCCAGCCGAGCTCTTCTTGGCTCATGTAATGTGCTGACTGTTTCATAGGGACAGGGATAAGTGTCATTAGCCTACTATGCATGAGTGTCAAGGCCATTTGGAGATACCGTCATAAGATTAAATCATTTCTCTGAAAATGTACAAATAAGGATGTGATGTATTCAAAATATGTATCCATATTTGGCAAAAGGTATAACTTCCTTGATACAAATTAAGCATACCTCACACTTAATGTTAGCATTTATTGCTTCATATGAATACGGTGTTGAAAGACCAATCTACAAAGACTTTCACAAAGGCAGTGAACATGTATTACAATCTACAAAATCTTCTTTACAGAAATGTTAAAATCCTAATATATAAAAAGGACAGTTGCAGAAACAAGATATGGCAGCCAGTAAACGCTCCAAATCAAACCAAAACAAGCTTCTTGTTATTCCACGTGACAGCAGTAGCAATCATTTTGTGCTGAGATTTAAAGTTGAATTTAGTTGATATGGATGTCTGAAGTTTAAGAAAGATGCCATTCAATTAAAAGATTGTGATAATTAAAATGCCATGTTTCCACATCTTTTGATTAAAGATGTAGTCCAGAATCTTAAGCACAACAAATGAGTAACATATTGTACGATTTGGATTAGTAACATTTCATACGAATATAAAAATTAAAAGCAGGATGTAGCATATCATACGAAATGGATGAGAGTACACAAAAACCAGGGATCAAGTTTGGCTCATGAGCACTACTTTCAAAACAAATTATACAAAAGTTCTGGACCTTCACTTTAAATCTGACAGAAAAATTCCATCTCAGCCAAAACGGAAATGGCAAGCATTTTTGTAAGTCTGTTTGAGGTTGAGTTTTTGAAGTGTTTCTCTTAATTTATGCTTTTGCCACAAATACAAGAACAGGACAAGTTAACAGATTAGCTTTTCAAAGTGAAAATTTCACTGGACAGTTTAAAGCATTTGGTTCACAGCTATATCTCTATTGTTCAATCATAGTACATGAGGAGGATTGGTTGCAATCCATGGTTTCTGTATGTTTACTTTATAAGACTAGCAAACTAGCAGGGCTCCCAGTGGTTTTATGCTACAGATGTCATGGCCAGTTTTCTATACTTTACATTTCAAAGTGCAACAAAACTACCACACTAAAAACAAAACATAGCTGTAAGCGGTCACTTTACCCAGGGAAAATCCAAGGCATCCCACAGATCCAGAGAACCTAACTGGGCCGGCAAACATGAAACATTCACCACAGATGAAGATCACAAACACTGAATAATGACAGATCCTTCTACATCACAATGTTAACCAAGCAGCTTTGGAATTGGCGTCTAAAATAGCAGATCATATTAAAATAACAGTGATAAAGGCATTTCATGTGTAAATGAATGCCACAGGCTTGAAAAAAAACCTAGCTGGAGGGGAACTTAAATTACGTTTTTAAAATCAGACTGGCCGTCAGGAGGTGGGTGGGTCATAAGGCGTGAGGAGACCCGATGCCTCACAAAAAGCCCCCCTGTTCTGGGAGACTACAGGTCCACATTGGTACAGAGATCTCCTGGGTGTGTTACAGTATCATACAGTGTAAAATAATGTCGGGTGGCCCTCAGGTTAGTCCTGTTCCATGGGCTCATCTGCGGTCTCTGGGCTTTCTAAACTGTTTTCTGCATCAGCGCCTTCTGCCGACGACTCAACTTTGCTTCTGGGAGAGGAAGATGGGACAGGCTCTTCACTGGGTGCTCCCTCCCCATTGCTGCTACTGACTGACTCACTGCAATCCCCTTCCCCCTGTTCCTCTAAACGTAGATCCTTCCCTGACTGAGCAAGCTGCCCCTCTGACTGGTCCATGGTGCTGTCACTTTTTAGACTGTTGGTAGGGCCAGACTCAGCCTCTCTTTCTGATGTCTCCGCTGTCTCTTCCTCAAAGGGCTCTTCTGTCTGAGTGCTAGAAGGCTCTGGGGGACAGAAGGCAAGAACGCCATTACATCCTTCCATAAATCAATTCATCCAGTTTAACAATGTTATTCTTGAACCAATGTCAAATTTTCCCTTTCACAAGCTTAGGCTGTGTTTAGACTGGCAGCCCAATTCTGATATTTTTTCCCCACTAAATTTGTCTTTTGACCAAATCAGACCAGCGCTGAAAAATATCTGATGTGAAAATATGTGATTGGTCAATATACTAATGAGTGGAAAGAAGATCAGAATTGGACTGCCTGTGTTAATACAGCCATATAGTGTTGTTTGAAAATGCCCCATTGTTAAAAAAAGAAAGGTACCATGATCGTTTGTGGTGAGCATATCAGCAGACTTGTCTTTTTCTTCCTCAACAATGTCTGTTGACGATTCTGGCTTGTCTGATGAGCTTTGGGCAGGTTCAGGACAGGACATCTCCGTGTCTACCTCCTCATCTTCATCCATGTCTTTGTCAAACTTCAGCCTTTTCACTTCATGGCTCTCTGCCTCCGTCGCATCCTCTTCTGGATGCTTGGTCTTCATCAGACTGCTTTTCGTGGTATTACTTTCCGATACAGAGGAATCACTAAAGAAAGTGTCAAAACATCAGAGCTAGTTGCTAAGTCTTAACATTTATAGCGTTATATTTTGACTGACAGTCACCTGGCTTCACACAATGCTAGTTACCTGACAACATGCTCCTCTTGTTCTGTGAGTGGCTCCTTATCGTCTGTGCTGTCAGGGAGACCGTTTGTAGCCAGAGAGGTGGATAGCAATAGCTTTTGTCTGTTCAGTGGCCTTGGGGTGCCTGGTCCATTTATATTCCTACCATAAGGAGAGAAGAAATCATCTCTATATGCAAAATCCAATACGATTTCATTCAATCATATTGTTGCAATTGAATCAAATTATACTGAACAAAAATATAAACGTAACATGTAAAGTGTTGGTCCTCTATGTGCTGAAATAAAAAAGTAGCCAGTAATTTTCCATACGCACAGAAAGCTTTTCTGAAAAGTCTTGTGCACAAATGTGTTTACATCCCTGTTAGTGAGCATTTCTCCTTTGCCAAGATAATCCATCCACTTGACAGGTGTGGCATATTAAGATGATTAAACAGCATGATAATTACACAGGTGCACCTTGTGCTGGGGACAATAAAAGGCCAAATGTGCAACACAACGCCACAGATGTTTCAAGTTGAGGTAGAGTGCAATTGGCATGTATGAATGTCCGCCAGAGCTGTTGCCAGAGAATTGAATGTTAATTTGTCTACCATAAGCCGCTTCCAATGTCATTTTAGAGAATTTGGAGGCAGACCACGTGTAACAACACCAGCCCAGGACCTCCACATCAAGCTTCTTAACCTGCAGGATCGTGTGAGACCAGCCACCCAGACAGCTGTTGAAACTGTGGGTTTGGACAACCAAAGAATTTCTGCATAAACTGTCAGGAACAGAGTCAGGGAAGCTCATCTGCGTCATCCTCACCAGGGTCTGATGCCTGACTGCAGTTGTGTCGTAACCGACTTCAGTGGAAAAATGCTCACCTTCGATGGCCAATGGCAGGCTGGAGAAGTGTGCTCTTCACGGATGAATCCCGGGTTTCAACTGTACCGGGCAGATGGCTTCGTGTGGGCGAGCGGTTTGCTGATGTCAACGTTGTGAACAGAGTGCCCCGTGGTGGTGGGGTTATGGTATGGGCAGGCATAAGCTACGGACAATGACCACAATTGCATTTTACTGATGGCAATTTGAATGCACTGAGATACCGTGAAGAGATCCTGAGGCCAACTGCCGCGATCACCTCATGTTTCAGCATGATAACGCACAGCCCCATGTCACTAGGATTTGTACACAATTCCTGGAAGCTGAAAATGTCCCAGTTCTTCCATGGCCTGCATACTCACCAGACATGTCACCCATTGAGCATGTTTGGGATGCTCTGGATCGACAGCGTGTTCCAGTTCCCGCCAATATCCAGCAACTTCGCACAGCTACTGAAGAGGAGAAAGACAACATTCCACAGGCCACAATGAACAGCCTGATCAACTCTATGCGAAGGAGATGTGTCGCGCTGCATGAGGCAAATGGTGATCACACCAGATACTGACTGGTTTTCTGATCCACGCCCCTACCTTTTTTTTAAGGTATCTGTGACGAACAGATGCATATCTGTATTCCCGGTCATATGAAGTCCATAGATTAGGGTCTAATGAATGCATTTCAATCAAATATTTGTCAAATCGATGCACGTTGCGTTTATATTTTTGTTCAGTGTAATAACAAGGAGATTTAAATACACTGCCACCCAGAATATTTGGTATGAGTAAATTACTAAAACTTCTCCCCTTATTTTCAGGGATGCTTAGAACGAAAGACTGCTAGGTTTTATTGGGGTTCCCCACCCATTTTATGTTATAAATGTAGATAAATTGCATAACTGAACATCAACCATTGACAAGTAGGTAGCGCTCACCTTTCTGAATAAATAGAGGTATTATTGCCAGGGAACATCACTCCATTCATTTTGTTTACACTGGTTGCCCCATTTTTCCTTTGAAAGAGGCAGAGTGAGTCAGCAAATCCAGATGACTGTTAGCCTACCCAAAATGATTTGATAGACCGCTTTGAAGTTGACCCCAACTTTAAAGTATGTTTTGCTATAAAAAGTGGTAGGTTGAGAAACATGATATAATACTTACTCTGAGGTAGGATATACACAGCTGACCACCATCACATTCTGCAAAATATAAACAATACCATCAAACTCCAAGCATGTATATTGTATACAAACACAAGCAATTATAAACTTGTTAAAAATAAGCCATGCGAGAATGCATTATTCATTCAAATTAACACAAGGACATGTATCTGTGACATACAATACCAGTCAAAAGTTGACAGGCCTACTCATTCAAGGGTTTTTCTTTATTTTTATAGAATATTAGTGAAGACATCAAAACTACGAACACATATGGAATCATGTAGTAACTCCAACAACAAAAAAATTGTTCAACAAATCAAAATATGTTTTATATTTGAGATTCTTCAAAGTAGCCACCATTTGCACACTCTTGGCATTCTCAACCAGCTTCATGAGGTAGTCACCAGGAATGCATTTCAATTAACAGGTGTGCCTTCTTAAAAGGAAATTTATGGAATTTCTTTCCTTCTTAATTATTTTGAGCCAATCAGTTGTTGTGACATGGTAGGGGTGGTATACAAAAGATGGTCTTTTATCAAATAGGGCCAAGTCCATTTTATGGCAAGAACAGCTCAAATAAGCAAAGAGAAAACGACAGTCCATTACGTTAAGACATGAAGGTTAGTCCATATGGAAAATTACAAGAACTTTGCAGTCGCAAAAACCATCAAGTGCTATGATGAAACTGGCTCTCATGAGGACCACCACAGGAAAGGAAGACCCAGAGGTACCTCTTCTGCAGAGGATAAGTTCATTAGAGTTACCAGCCTCAGAAATTGCAGCCCAGATAAATGCTTCAGAGTTCAAGTAAGAGACACATCAACATAAACTGTTCAGAGGAGACTGAATCAGGCCTTAATCGTGAAATTACTGCAAAGAAACCACTACTAAAATGAGCAATGGACATTAGACTGGTCGAAATATGTCCTTTGGTCTGATGCGTCCAAATGTGAGATTTTTGTTTCCAACCTCCCTGTCTTCGTGAGACGCAGAATAGGTGAACGGATGATCTCTGCATGTGTGGTTCCCACTGTGAAGCATGGAGGTGGCATGATGGTGCTTTGCTGGTGACACTGATTTATTTATAATTCAAGGCACACTTAAACAGCATGGCTACCACAGCATTCTGCAGTGATAAGCCATCCCATCTGGTTTGCTCTTACTGAGACTATCATTTGTTTTTGAACAGGACAACGATCCAACACATCTCCAGGCTGTGTAAGGGCTATTTGACCAAGAAGGAGGGTGATGGAGGGTTGCATCAGATGACCTGACCTCCACAATCACCCAACTTAAACCCAATTGAGATGGTTTGGCATGAGTTGGACCGCAGAGCAAAGGAAAAGCAGCAAAGTGCTCAGCATTTGTGGGAAATCCAAGACTGTTGGAAAAGCATTCATAAAAGAAACTGGTTGAGAGAATGCCAAGAGTGTGCAAAGCTGTCAAGGCAAAGGGTGGCTACTTTGAAGAATCTAAAATATTGTTTAACACTTTTTTGGTTACTACATGATTACATATGTGTTATTTCATAGTTTTGATGTCTTCACGATTATTCTACAATGTAGAAAATAGTTAAAATAAAGAAAAACTTTTGAATGAATAGGTGTGTCCAAACTTTTGACTGGTACTGTAGGTATCCTTAATAGGGTAAGTACCCAGGGGGCGTATTTTTTGCGCCGATTCAGTTGCAAAAAGTTTATTAAAACAGAAGCAAACTGAACGAAAACTGGGAAGGATGTACCTGAATTTGTCAAATAGAAACTCCCATTTTGGCTAAAGATCACACCTCATATTTCAAAAACCCATTATGATAAACAATCTCAGAAACAGTGATAATACTTACCTTCTCCACTCCCCTGAGGAACTTGTCTGTTCCAGTGTAGTTCCTCTTAGGGTCAGTAAGTAACTCACACAGACGCTGGATGGTGAACGGAATACTGGAAAAGATAGTGAAAAGGTATACTTTCCTCATGAGGCTGTACACAAGGCTACACAAAGGCATACTGGTAAAACAGGCATTAAAGGGAGACTTGTATTAAATGTTTCAGCACTGGACAGTGGAGGACACTCACCCGTTGTACCCATCTACAATTTTGAGAATCCTTTCCTTCATCTCCTCAAAAGGAATGTACTCCACATTAGGATTGGATGGATCTCGCTGGTCTGGTGACAAGGTTCTGAAGTCATCCATTACTTTCTCAAGTTTAAACAGGAAATAACTTTTGAACTGCGACCATGAAATCCTGGAAGAGGAGAGACCAAAAAGTTATCCTCTCTTTGTCCGACACCGGAGGGGTTTCCTACAAAGCAGGTTTGAGGAGTTAGCGAGGTAACTTTGGTCAACAGAGTTCAACTCAGGTTAACCGGTCATATGAAAGTGGCTCACCTTTTATCCAGGCACATTCAAATGGCACAACGAATCCTTCTCTGGGGTAGGCTAATTCCACTTACTCTGAATGAAATGACTGAGCCGCGAGTTGAGGACCAATGAATTCCCTGATTCCCAGATTCCCTCCCTCTTGCAAAAATTGCATCATCATCCCATTAATTTGAGGAAGACGACTGATTTAACTATTTTTAAAAATATTTTAATAAAATGTTTGTATATAAAAATGTAATGACAGAATGCATTTTAAACTTCACGCAATGTAACACCAAAGACAGCATTAACTATGAGTCATAAAATAAAGATGGCATTTCTAAAAGCCTATTTCACACCACAGCCTGCTGAATTTTGCAAGATAACTTACGGTAGTTCATTTTTATTTTGGCACACATGAAAATGTAGGACCTGACTCGCCCATGGATTGAGGTTTCATCATTGTCTAAATTAAGAGTTTGGTGTTCGACTAGCCATGTACGACATACACGCGCAGTTACAAGACTGCTAGAGTTAGCAGCAGGCGGACAAGCAATATCCACCGTCATAGTATGGATGAAGCCGAGGACTTGTCATAGACCAGCACCACTACTACTCTTGTCAAGAGGGTGCTACAGTATCTACTTCCTAAGACGGCTGAAGAAATTCTGCATGAAGCCCGGTTGCATCACAGCCTGGTAAGGGAATTGCTCCGTACACAACCGCAACGTCCCAGTATATCACCGGGACCGTGCTGCCATCCATCCAGGACATCACTCGAAATGGTGCCTGAGGAAGACACGCAGCATCAAGGACCCCCCCCCACCCACAAGCTGTTCTCTTCTTAACTGTCAGGCAGACCGTTTCTATCAGACCTCATGCTCTGATACAGTCTCTGAGCCTGTTGGTATCTACAAGCCATCAGAGTGCTGAACACTTGAACTGACCACCTGCTCTGATTCTGTGCACATCACAACTGCTGCTACCAGACTTGCTATACTGCTCAATTTATACATCCCCAATACACATGTAAATATTGTATCATAAATTGTGCATTCCTGTATTATACTTACGCAAAAAAAAAAAGATTATATCCTGCCATTCACCTTGTTTTTTATTTACTTGCAAGAATCTGCAAGGAAACAGTTCGTTGGGCGAAGCATACCATGCGTATCCCATACATACGACTAATAAAACTTGAAACCTGGCTGGAAGGTGAAGCTAACTGAAGCTGGTTAGCTTTAGAAAACCCAGAGTAGATCTAGCTTGCTTCGTGGGATACCTTGCTGGTTGCCTAGCCCATTCATAGACGCCAAGTACCTTTAGCGCCTATCTTCTTCCATGGGGACCTTTTAAGAACCCTGACGTTTGCTCTAAAATGTTAACATGTATTGCTTGCGGTATGGTTTTGGAAACATAAGGAACAAATCTTTCATATTAGCGAGAATTTTATTTTTAAACAAAAATGTTAAAATTACTGCACACCTTTATAGCGTTAGGGTTGCCACATGGCCATATTTCCACATTACATCGCTTGTTTACGGAAAACAGACAGAAGATATGTGCTACTTAGCCATCTGAGTCTCCGAACACCTGTGTATGAATGGAAGACAGATGCCACAAACGTGTTGTCACTTAAAAATAGTGTTGACTGCAACTGTGTTAAAACAGTGTACAGTATGTCTGCATTTCACATTTATGAATATATTTTTATGTGAAATTAAAGTAGAGGGATTTATATTTCTAGAACCATACCACAACTGAGAATCTATTTACTTTTTGATGGTGTATTTGGCTGTTTGGTTTCGAGAGCCAATTCGCACTTTAAACAGAACGTGTAAGGTCCTTTGGACTAAGGCTAATTTAGCATAAGGCTAATTTAGTCCAATATTGGGTTTACTTCAGTCTCCTCCAACATGGTAGCATATCCAGAAATACATTTCAGCAATAAGAGTTGTAATTTACCAGCCTGTGCATGTCTATACTGAATTGACACATTGTCCATTCAATAGAAAATGGACTGGCACTTGAGGCTTATTTCTCAGACACTCACATCGTTTCTCCCGTTTTGGCGACATGAGACAAAAGTTGATCCAGAGCAGGACAGGCATCTTTCTTCCCTTTCTTCTCAAAGTCTGAACGTAGAAATAAGAAAATAGAAAACACTTATTCAAGTATGTACAGCGTTGTAGTCCAGGGCACACCGTCGGGAAGAATTAGCTGCACGGCAAACACAGGCTTTAAATAGCTAGCAAGCTGCAACCGTAGAATTAGGATAGCTACTAATTTCATAGAATCACCATGGCTGCAACTATCACATTCACCACTAAGTAACGCTAACTAACTAACTACAGTAGTTAACGCTAGTAGCAAATAAACGAGCTAACTAAACTAGAACACAACGTTAGGTAGCAAACTGTGGTTAACATTAGCTACCTGCTAACGTTAACTAGGAACAAAATGTAACTAAGTGGGTGAAATAACTTCAAGTCAAAACACACATCAGTATTGAATTATACATGTCGTTACGCCATCAAAATAAAATAGGCCTAGCGAGCTAAGTTAGTCAGCTAACAATTTCGACTGCTAGTTACAACTAGCCAAGTTCCCCATCCATCCAACGAGATAGCAAGCTAACTAGAATATATGCGGCTACAGTAAACTTGTCAATTCCAATAACGTTACAGATACGGAAAAACAGCTAAAGTAAGTTGACTTACTCGTGAAAGCCTCCAAAAGTGTGTCAATTTCCATGGTTGTAACGTAAACTAGCCTATGGCAACTGATTTCCCTTACAACAGCGACAGGAAACAGAAGAAGAGGGGAAAGAAAAAAATACCACTAGCTTCCTTAGCTAGCAACAACACATCCATGTAACACACTTGCTAGCTACCCACTCAAGTGCACATGTCCGGGGTGGTGGTGGTGGTGGGCTTCTTATTCTTCTTCTTCAGCGGTCCGCAAACAATCGTTAAGGTGCATGCCGCCATCTACAGTACGGGTGGAAGACTGTAGAAAAAAATATCCACTCTACGCGCGCGGCACCTAATCTGAACACGTAAGGATCAACAAAAACAATCTAAAGCAATGAATAATGAAGGGCATGCTCCGTATGTCCCTTGACCTATCCTTAAACCCAAAAAACAAGGGAGCTAATCAAACATTCCGTAGTAAGGTATTATTAAGGATACGTTTATTGATATCCTTCATATGCACTGAAATTGAAAAATAAAGGGTACTGACCAACAATTGAAATTAAGGTATGTATAATGGGTCCCCTTTTGAATTTAAAAATTAAGGGAGACTTAAGAGGCCATTTGTTTCATTTAAGGGGTCTTGGTATGTTTTGGGGGAAATTTGAGGTACATGTAATACTAATTTAAGGCAGTCCTGTTTCCTAGTGTGGATTTCGCCTGCCGTTTATGACAAGAACGTTTGGCCTGCAGACAGCTAGACGTCGTCGTTTTACTGATGTTGTGGCGCCAGACCGGTGAAGCTACGAATGAGTCAGCAAAGTAGGCACTTTACACCTATTTAATCAAAAGGTGAAACGAGATATTTTAAAAACAATCAAATCGATTATTTTTACAACCCAGGAAATGGCCGTTCCTGCTGTCCCAACCCTGCAGCTGAACAACACAGTAAGTCAAAACTCCGCTGAACGTAACATCCATATTGACGAAAGAGAATTGGAGAACATCACGAACAACGATGGAAACGGCACCCTCCCATTACATTCTCCGTGGACTTTTTGGCTTGATAGGTAAGCTCACCATTTTATCATTTCATGGACTTGGTGGTGATTAATTCTATGATTTGTTTTCATGGGATGAGTTTGTATGAATTCAACTGCATTTGGAATAGCTAGCTAGGAAGCCTTGCCAAAACAAAGGAGTCTTTCAAGTTGCAGACAGTGCATGGGTATAACGCCACAATAGTAACGTATAGTAAGTATTATTACACTATAACCTGTGTTTTCGTGCCATGCAATGTACCATTGGTTAGAAAATGTTCTCAAAATCTCAGTCTGAGGCAGGCTATCAGCAATTTTATTCATTGTAAAACTTCTGCTCACTGCTTCACCGACATTTAGCTATTATTATTCTATTATGGGAAGTGTACACGTGACCTGTTGGAACTGGACTTTGTCTATTTTTATCAACACTGTGAGTACTTGTATATGGGGCAAAGTTTGTTTACCTCTGCTATGTAACCGGTGTTAAGACCTTGGGTTGGAGAAAGATTGAGGCCCTCAACACTGATTTGTTCAACAACAAAGTTTTTCCTGAATATAGGCCTAGGGGTGAAAGTATTTATTTTCAATCTCAAGACTCAAAGTTAAATCATAGGCTAATCTGTTTTTGTTTAGGCTTCCACCATCCATTGACTCTGTAATGTGGATACCTTTTCTCTTTCTTGGTTTTCATTTAGACCTAGCTTTTATTATTTATTTATTTTTACAGTTTAATAAAAAACTATGATGGATGTGGCAATGATTTTGCCGATACAGATCTTTCTTTTCATTGTGTTCTTATTGAAATTATGTATATCAATGTACACTATACAGTACCAGTCAAAAGTTTGGACACACCTACTCATTCAATGTTTTTTCTATATTTTTACTATTTTCTACATTGTAGAATAATAGTGAAGACATCAACACTATGAAATAACACATATGGAATCATGTAGTAACCAAAAAAAGTTTGAAACAAAATGAGATTCTTCAAAGTAGCCACCCTTTGCCTTGATGACAGCTTTGCACACCCTTGTCATTCTCTCCACCATCTTCACCTAGAATGCTACTCCAACAGTCTTGAAGTAGTTCCCATGTATGCTGAGCACTTTTTGGCTGCTTTTCCTTCACTCTGCGGTCCAACACATCCCAAACCATCTCAATTGGTTTGAGGTCGGGCAATTGTGGAGGCCAGGTCATCTGATGCAGCACTCCATCAGTCTCCTTCTTGGTCAAATAGCCTTTACACAGCCTAGAGGTGTTTTGGATCGTTGTCCTGTTGAAAAACAAATGATAGTCCCACTAAAGGCAAACCCGATGGGATGGAGTATCACTGCAGAATGCTGTGGTAGCCATGCTGGTTAAGTGTGCCTTGAATTCTAAATGAATCACAGACAGTGTCACCAGCAAAGCATAATCACACCTCCTCCTCCATGCTTCACGGTGGGAACCACACATGGGGAGATAATCCGTTCACCTACTGTGCATCTCACAAAGACACAACAGTTGGAACCAAAATCTCAAATTTGGGCGACCTCAGACCAATGTACAGATTTCAACCGGTCTAATGTCCATTGCTTGTGTTTCTTTCCCCAAGCAAGTTTCTTATTATTATTGGTGTTCCTAAGTAGTGGTTTCTTTGCAGCAATTCAACCATGAAGGCCTGATTCACGCAGTCTCCTCTAAACAGTTGATGTTGATATGTGTCTGTTACTTGAACTCTGTGACGTATTTATTTGGGCTGCAATTTCTGAGGCTGGTAACTCTAATGAACTTACCCTCTGCAGCAGAGGTAAATCTGGGTCTTCCTTTCCTGTGGCGGTTCTCATGAGAGCCCGTTTCATAGCGCTTGATGTTTTTTGTGACTGCACTTGAAGAAACTGAGACTGACCTTCATGTCTTAAAGCAGCGGTGGCTAATTCCAGTCCTCGCGGGCCTGATTGGTGTCCCACCCCTGTCTTAAAGTAATGATGGACAGTCATTTATCTTGGCTTATTTGAGCTGTTCTTGCCATAATATGGACTTGGTCTTTTTCCAAATAGTGCTATCGTCTGTATACCACCCCTACCTTGTAACAACACAACCGATAGGCTCAAATGTATTAAGAAGGAAATACACTTTTAAAAAGGCACACCGGTAATTGAAATGCATTCCAGGTGACTACCTCGTGAAGCTGGTCGAGAGAATGCCAAGAGTGTGCAAAGCTGTCCTCATGGCAAAG
This sequence comes from Oncorhynchus nerka, assembly GCF_034236695.1. Lineage (NCBI taxonomy): Eukaryota > Metazoa > Chordata > Actinopteri > Salmoniformes > Salmonidae > Oncorhynchus > Oncorhynchus nerka. The sequence goes on from NC_088415.1 coordinate 34,019,983, forward strand.
GGTGGCTACTTTGAAGAATCTAAAATATATTTTGGTTTATTTAATACTTTTTTTGGTTACTACATGATTCCATATGTGTTATTTCATAGTTTTGATGTCTTAACTATTTTTCTACAATGTAGACAATAGTAAAAAAAAATAAAGAAAAACCCTGGAATGAGTATGTGTGTCCAAACCTTTGACTGGTACTGTGCTGTGAAAAAGTATTTGCCCCTTTTCTGATGTTCTCTATTTTTTTCATACTGAAAGTTATCAGATCTTCAACCAAATCCTGATTCTAGATAAAGGGAACCTGTGTTTACCAATACTATGTCTGGTGAAAACCAAAAAACAATCTCTGCATTCCACAGTAAGAACCTCATACCAACGGCCAAGCATGTTGGTGGTACTCTGTATCAGAGGTTTCTACAGGAGAATGTCAGGCCATCCGTCTGTGAGCTGAAGCTGAAACGCAACTGGGTCAATGATCCAAAACACACAATCAAGTCCACATGAAAGTGGCTAGAAAGCAACACATTTTTAGAATGGCCTAGTAAAAGTCCAGACCTAATCCTAATTGAGATGATGTGGCAGGACTTGAAACGAGTAGTTCATGCATGAAAACCCACAAATGTTGCTGAGTTAAAGCAGTTCTGTATGGAAGAGTGGACCAAACTTCCTCCACAGCGATGTGAGAGACTGATTAACAACTACAGGAAGCTTTTGGTTGGAGTCATTGTAGCTAAAGGTGGCAAAACCAGTTATTGAATGTAAGGGGGTAATTACATTGGCATTGGGTGTTACATAACTTTGTTTATGAAATAAGTAAGTAATTGTTGTGTCATTTGTTCACTCAGGTTCCCTTTATCTAATGTTAGGTTTTGGTTGAAGATCTGATAACATTCAGTTTAAAAAATATGCAAAAGTAGAGATTATTAGAAAGGGGGCAAATATGTTTTTACAGCATAGTATGTGGACACCCCTTCAAATGAGAAGATTTGGCTATTTCAACCACACCCGTTGCTAACAGGTGTATAAAATCGAGCACGCTAGCATGCAATCTCCATAGACAAACATTGGAAGTAGAATGGCCTTACTGAAGAGCTCAGTGACTTTCAACGTGGCACTGTCATAGGATGCCACCTTTCCAACAAGTCAGTTTGTCAAATTTCTGCCCTGCTAGAGCTGCCTGGGTCAACTGTAAGTGCTGTTATTGTGAAGTGGAAACATCTAGGAGCAACAACGGCTCAGCTGCGAAGTGGTAGGCCACACAAGCTCACAGAACGTCACACAAGCAACGTTGAAATTCACTGTCTGGGTTAGCACCACCTCGGGCTCCTGCGGTGGTGGAGAATTTTGTGGGCTATACTCAAGACTTCCCTCAGTGTAGTAGGTTGGTGGTCTGCGGATATCCCTTTAGTGGTGTGGGGGCTGTGCTTTGGCAAAGTGGGTGGGGTTATATCCTGCCAGATTGGCCCTGTCCAGGGTTATCGTCGAACGAGGCCACAGTGTCTCCTGACCCCTCCTGGCTCAGCCTCCAGTATCTATGCTGCAATAGTTTGTGTCAGGGGTCTAAGGTCAGTTTGTTATATCTGGTGTAATTCTCCTGTCTTATCCGGTGTCCTGTGTGAATTTTAAGTATGCTCCCTCCCACTCCCCTCCCGGAGGACCTGAGCCCTAGGACCATGCCTCAGGACTACCTGGCCTGATGACTACTTGCTGTCTCCAGTCCACCTGGTCGTGCTGCTGCTCCAGTTTCAACTGTTCTGCCAGTGGCTATGGAACCCTTACCTCTTCACCGGACATGCTACCTTGTCCCAGACCTACTATTTTCTACTCTCTCTCTCTCTACCGCACCTGTTATCTCAAACTCTGAATGCTCGGCTATGAAAAGACAACTGACATTTACTCCTGAGGTGCTGACCTGTTGCACCCTCTACAACTACTGTGATTACACCACTGCGATTATTATTATTTGACCCTGCTGGTCATCTATGAACGTTTGAACATCTTGACCATGTACAGTGGCAAGAAAAGTATGTGAACACTTTGGAAATACCTGGATTTCTGCATAAATCATCGAGGGAACAACAATAGAACAGACAAACACAGTTTGCTTAAACTAATAACACACAAACAATTATACGTTTTCATGTCTTTATTGAACACACCATGTAAACATTCACAGTGCAGAGTGGGAAAAGTATGTGAACCCTTGGATTTAATAACTGGTTGACCCTCCTTCGGCAGCAATAACGTTTTCTGCAGTTGCGGATCAGACCTGAAGGGTCAGGAGGAATTATAGACCATTCCTCTTTACAAAACTGTTTGAGTTCAGCAATATTATTGATGTCTGGTGTGAACCTCTCTCTTGAGGTCATGCTACACATCTCAATCGTGTTGAGGTCAGGACTCTGACTGGGCCACTCCAGAAGGTGTATTTTTATTTTTGTTGAAGCCATTCTGTTGTTGATTTACTTCTGTGTTTTGGGTTGTTGTCCTGTTGCATCACCCCAACTTCTGTTGCGCTTCAATTGGCGGAAACATACGTAGCCTAACATTCTCCTGCAAAATGTATTGATAAACTTGGGAATTAATTTTTCCGTCAACGATAGCAAGCTGTCTAGGCCCTGATGCAGCAAAGCAGCCCAAACCATGATGCTCCGTCCATCATACTTTACAGTTGGGATGAAGTTTTGATGTTGGTGGACTGTGCCTTTTTCTTCTCCACACAGTGTTGTGTGTTCCTTCCAAACAACTCAACTGTAGTTTCGTCTGTCCACAGAATATTTTGCCAGTAGCGCTGTGGAGCATCCAGGTGCACTTTTGCAAACTTCAGATGTGCAGCAATGTTTTTTTGGACAGCAATGGCTTCTTCCGTGGTGTCCTCCCATGAACACCATTCGGTTTAGTGTTTTGCATATCATAGACTCATCAACAGAGATGTTAGCATGTTCCAGAGATTTCTGTAAGTCTTTAGCTGACTCTCTATGATTCTTCTTAAACTAAATGTTTGTGAGTGTTTTTCATAGCGCAAGGCAGCTCTAACCATCGTCTCCAATCTCGTCTCATTGATTGGACTCCAGGTTAGCTGACTCCTGACTCCAATTAGCTTTTGGAGAAGTTAATAGCCTAGGGGTTCACATACTTTTTCTAACCTACACTGTGAACGTTTAAATTATGTATTCAATAAAGACAAGAAAAATACAATAATTTGTGTGTTATTAGTTTAAGCACACTATGTTTGTCTATTGTTGTGACTTAGATGAAGATCAGATCAAATGTGATCACCAATTTATGCAGAAATCCAGGTAATTCTAAAGGGTTCACATACTTTTTCTTGCCACTGTACTGTTATAATCTCCAACCGGCACATCCAGAAGAGGACTGACCACCCCTCAGAACCTGGTTCCTCTCTAGGTTTCTTCCTAGGTTCCTGCCTTTTGAGTTTTTTCCAGCCACCGTGCTCCTACATCTGCATTGCTTGCTGTTTGTGGTTTTAGGCTGGGTTTCTGTACAGCACTTTGTGACATCTGCTGATGTAAAAGGGGCTTTATAAATACATTTGATTGATTGTGAGCGTCGAGTGCTCCTGTCCAACACTTTCTACCGAGTTCCAAACTGCCCCTGGAAGCAACGTCAGTACAAGAACTGTTCGTCGGTAGCTTCATGAAATGGGTTTCCATTTCAGTGGATAACACTTCACCATTTGGCAGTTTGATGGACGAATCGGGGTTTGGCGGATGCCAAGAGAACGCTACCTGCTCGAATGCATAGTGCCAACTGTACATTTTGGTGGAGGAGGAATAATGGTCTGGGGCTGTTCATGGTTCGGGATAGGCCCCATAGTTCCAGTGAAGGGAAATCTTAACACTGCAGCATACAATGACATTCTATACGATTTTGTGTTTCAAACTTTGTGGCAACAGTTTAGGTAAAGCCCTTTCCTGTTTCAGCATGACAATGGATGCAAGTCCCCGCAGCGATGTTCCAACATCTGGTGGTAAAGGAAAGCCTTCCCAGAAGAGTGGAGGCTGTTGAGGCATCAAAGGGGGGACAAACTCCATATTAATGCCCATGATTTTTGGAATGAGATGTTTGATGAGCAGGTGACCACAGACTTTTGGTAATGTAGTGTACGTCTCTGGCCAAGAGAGAAGGCAGTCAACTTTAAAGGGGTCAGTCAGTCTTGTTTACTGCTGGGCTAGAGTCCTGTGGAAAGGGGGTTGACACCAGGTCTTCTCCGACCTGGCTGCTTTGAGCACAACCTCTGCTCACTGAGATATCTAGTAAAGCCTGTTCACAGAGTGGAGGAACTGCTGTACCAAGGCTTGCTATAGATACAAAAACAAAACAGGTTATTTTAGGACTGCTAGATCATGCCAGATGCAGAGTTCTATATAGAATAAATTAGATATTGATGTTTTGTTTGGATCTTTCCTCCAGATCTTTACCAGGAACAACCGCAGCAGAATGTGAATCAGGTCTGAAAAAAATCTACACTGTGCAAACAGTTCAGGTAAGCTCTCTGTGTTAGTTGATAGGTTTAAGATAATTGCCACATCATAAGTCATGATAAAATGCACATGTTTCTCAATAATAATGGCGTAATAAAGGCAACACTAGGATTTTGATAGTCATGGTAAAGATATCATTTTTTCCTCATTTTTTTCATAGAGCTTTTGGAGCGTGTACAACAATATACCTGGAGTTTCCAGTTTACCACTGAGATGTAGCTATCACTTAATGAGAGGAGAGAGAAGACCACTCTGGTAAGACTAAATAATCAAATGAATACAAACACATAGGTCTATGCGTAATTATATATGTAAATGGTATTACCTTTCATTTAGTCTCTGTCTTGCAATGCATTTTCCATTACATTCAGGGAAGAAGAGAGTAATGCAAAGGGGGGAGTTTGGAAAATGAAAGTACCCAAAGAAAGCACTGTAAGTACAATAAAGGTCATATGTTATGTTTTAATCATTCATACCATATTTATGTTTGTTGAGTAAATGTGTGTACTGGTAACATACTCAATGTGTCTTCATTTCCCCAGCCTGCTGTATGGAAGGAGTTACTGTTAGCCACTATTGGGGAGCAATTCACTGATTACTGTGCTTCGGGTAAGTGTGAAGAGAGAGTGAATCGTGTGCAGTGTCTTTCAGACTCCAACTGTGGGTTTTGGTCTACATGGTCTTTTGTCAGCTTGTAGAGCATTGAAGAATTAGTCAGTGATCACCAACGACGATGAGGCAGCCTATAGGGAGGAGATCCGAGACCTAGCAGTGTGGTGCCAGGACAACAACCTCTCCCTCAATGTCAGCAAGACAAAGGAGCTGATCGTGGGCTACAGGAAACAGAGAAGCGAGTACGCCCCCATCCACATCAATAGAGCTGTAGTGGAGCAGGTCGAGAGCTTAAAATTTCTCTGTGTCCGCATCACTAAGGAATTAACATGGTCCACACAGCTATGAAGAGGGTACGACAGCGCCTCTAACCCCCTCAGGACATAAGGGTGCTACAGCACCCCCTGGGGGAAAAAAAAAAGTATTTTTTTTCTTCACAAAAGTAGTGCACTGGGACTTTACTAGTCCTGTTTTAGCGGACCGATATAGCCGTCTGCAGGCAATTTTTTAGTTGTTTCTGCCACATAGGACCTCTGTGCCCCAGGCGGTAGAGAGGTCCTGGCCATGCCACCTAAGCCATAGACTGCTCTCTGCTACCGCATGACAAGTGGTACCAGTGCACCAAGTCTAAACCACAGCTAACCAAATGGCTACCCAGACTACTTTCATTCCCCCTTCTTTGCACCAACTCTCTCTCTTGCACTGACTCCGTGCACACACACTGGACTCTACCCACACATTCACACATACTTACACTGACACCCCAACACACACTACATACACCCACACACCAGTGGAGGCTGCTGAGGGGCGAACGGCTCATAATAATGTCTGGAATGGAGCGATTGGAATGGCATTAAACACATGGAAACCATGTGGCTGATGCATTTGATTCCATTTCACTAATTCTGCTCTGGCCATTACCATGAGCCCATCCTCCCCAATTAAGGTGCCACCAACCTCCTGTGCCATACACACATAACACACGCACACATGCACACTGATGTCATACACACTCACACACACGCTTTCACACTCAGCACATACGCTGCTGCTACTGTCTTATCTATCCTGTTGCCGAGTCACTTTACCCCTACCTTTATGTACATAGCTACCTCAATTACCTCGTACCCCTGCACATCGACTTGGTACTGGTACTCCCTGTATATAGCCATGTTATTTTAGTCGTTATTCGTTATTCACCGTGTTTATATTCCTTGTCTCTATTTCCCCCCCAAATTGGTATCTTTAACTCTGCATTATTGGAAAAGGACCTGTAAGTAGGCATTTCACTGTTAGTCTACATGTGACAAATACAATTTGATTTGAGTCAACCATACAGAAGAAGTCTGAAATGCCATGAACATCCTGTCATAAAGAAAAACATACAATGTTCTGTCCCTTGTAAAGATGTACCTCAAAATTGAAGGGTATTGATGTATTTATATGAAATATTTTATTCTCTGGTTGTGTTTCAGAGGATGAGGTGGTTGGTGTTAGTGTCAGCATACGAGACAGAGAAGATGTTGTCCAAATCTGGAATGGAATTGCCTCGTTTGCTAATGAAGCAAACGTCCTAGGACGGATCTATGAACTTCTTCCACAGATAACTTTTAAGGCAGTATTCTATAAGCGTGAGTACTTTCTACCTTGTATGACATTCACATGTCATGGTAAAAACAAGTAGACTAGAGTACATGCTAATTCACTCCATCAAAAACAACTTTACTCTTCACATACTGTTATCATGTGTCTGATGAGTGAGCCTATTGATAACTCATGAGATGAATGTGTTTATTTCTATTTTAGCACATGAGGAGCATCATGCCTTCGAAGGAGGTCGCCCAAGACATTAGCACGCTTTGCACATTTTACACTGTTGTTTTTGGTCTTCGAAATGGACTGAATTGTCCCCTAATCTGAGCTCTACTGTCTTTTGTAAATGTGTTATACAATTACTTCAGTTTGGGCAGACAGAAAATATAATAGCTGGAGCTTCATTTTAGGATGACTGATAGACATGTACTTTAGTGTTTGTTTTTTATACAAAGATATTTAGCTAAAACTGAAGAGGACAATAGTTGATCATGTATACATATTTGTTTTTACCACATTTGATCTCCACAGTGCAATTTTACCAGAGCCTTTTATTTGTTATCACAGGTTCTAGATCTCACAATATATTTTCAGTATGTAAGGGATTTACATTGTTACCTTATTCTAGAATGAATGAAGAGTCTTTTCCTCAAGACAGTAATATTCATATGGTTTTATGCAAAAATGTTGCACATTCTCAATGTTTTTTTGTTTGGTAGGTTTTTTTTGGGGGGGGGGGGGGTTAGGGGAAAGAAAGCTGTTAACTGTTACTTGTTGTTGGATTTGTAAAGTGACACCAACTTTTGTACAAAAACAAAATCAGAAAATGTTACTAGAAAAAAATATATGCAGTAGTTTACCCAGAGTGTTTTTGTAATAGCGGTGGATCATGGACAAACACACTCAATATTGTTTTTTCCGAAATGCACAAGCCTTTTTCATTTTTACTACAATAAACAGGATCTCTATTACTGTTTCTTCAGTTCACTGAGGCTAATTTCTAAGTTGTGCGTGCACATGTTTATTATAAGCTCCACGAAAGGGATTTGATCAAGAAATATTACATTTATATTGTGAATATTATTCTCATTAAAGTCCTACAAACTTTACATTACATACATTTACATTTAAGTCATTTAGCAGACGCTCTTATCCAGAGCGACTAAAAGAAACCCTTCTTAAAATAAATAAAAATGTATGCTGTATGAACTGTGCTTTGAGTTGAATGAGTACTTCTCTTTACCAAAAACCTTTCTTAACCCTCAGTGGTGTGAGAGTGCATATTCCCTGCCAAGCATTTATGTTTTGTAACCTTGTAAATGTTATCAGATGCCATCTCTGTAGTTGATCAATGTCCTTCTCTGTGACTCAGGTCATCCATGTTCAAATACCAAGATTGATTAGTCTCCTAGAGAGAAACTAATCATCTTAGACTGTATAGCTGGGTATTGTTGCTGTTTTTAATGAAAGTATTTGTTTTAGTAAGTCTTTGGAATGGTGCCTTGTGTTCCCCTAGGGTTTCGTTCTTGAATGCTGTTTATTTTCAACATATTGAACCAGTCAAAATGTAAAATAAATATTTTTGCGGATTTTGATATATGAAAAAATAAAAATGCAAAACATGTATTTATGGTTTCTTGTGCTGTTTTTGTTTTGTTTGTTTTTTAATCAGGGGACTGTGATGTCATCATGGTCTCGTCATGAACAAACGCCCAACTGCACTGTCTAGTGAGTGTCCACTCCTGCTGAAACTGTTGATCCGAGTTGGGTAAACGTTAGCTTGTGGCTGAGGGAGTCTGTCAATCGCTTCTTATCTTGTTCAACGAGTCGTGCCAAATAGTAGCACATGCTACAAATTGATGCCCTGGTAAGTTAAATGTATGCTTGCTACCCTAATTACATTAATTTGCTTTTGGATAGCTAATTACATTTGTTTATCTCGTTAGCCTAGCTAGCCAACATTAGCGGTAAACAACAACAACCCCATTGTTGTTTAGGTACCTACTGTAACTAGCTGGCTAATGACTATCTAGCTAAATAACAACGATGGGGTTTATTTTAACAGCTAACAAACCACTATTTGTCAAGTGCAGTACTCTTGAGTAGCTGACTAATTCTAATGTTGTTCGATAATAGGCTAGACACATGACATTTTTAACAACGCTTTTTAAAAACGACTTCATTGCATCCGCCGTGAAGCCCAGTTTCTTAAATTACCACATGTCCCAACTGCTTGCCGTAGTTTTGAAGTAATCGCGAAAAAACAGGCCTTATTTTAGTTCTATTGAGCACGGTGGCACCAACTCGTCTTCCAAACATTCTATTCCCAGCCCATTCTTCTACGTCGCAAGGTCTGCTTCTCTATTGTTAAACAAGGTTACGGTTACTTAGTGAGCAAACTCAATGTTCGCCTCGGCACACTTTGTTGTGACCTTTACAGTGCCAAACGATGACTGGCGCAGAGCCGTTAAACATTTTCTGGTCATGGTTAACCATAATTACTTTCAGAAAAAGGTGTAAACCTAAACAAAACGCATGTCACTGGCGTCTTTTTCAAGATGTAGCTGATTTAAACAGCCAGAAGACATTTTTAATTAAGAAATAACTTCTTTTTTTAACGATTTTTTGTTTCTAAATGGCTGCTGAGTAATTTGATATGCGTCGAAATCTGTTTGTTAATAGGCATCGAATGCTGCGCAGGTTCATGGAGTTGCGAACTAAATGGATAGGTATAGCTCATTGATTTATAGATCTGATGCAGTTGCTACCTCAGATTGAGCCTATCAAGTGTCACGAAGGAGTTATGTAGTACCCACAGAAGGCCACAGGGAGGAGCAAGAGAGCTACAAACAATACTGTTTTTTTTGCCTTAAAAACCCTAGGTATAACCTATTTTAGCCTTAACCCTAGTTCTTGGGTAGGGTAGCCTAGAACACTTAAAAACTATTTTTGTAATTATATTATGTTAGTAATAGGTATAACCTATATTAGCCCTACCTATTTTAGCTTTAACCCTAGTTCTTGGGTAGGGTAGCCTAGAACACTTAAAAACTATTTTTGTAATTATATTATGTTAGTAAATACCATTATAGTACTAAATATCATTTTGATTGTTATTTATTCAGATATTTATTATTGCAAGGCAGAACACTTGATAAACAAGCCACCTTTTATTTTTCAAATGTGGTTTGAACTGGATGTGGCCTCGTAACCTAAATGTGAAAGTCCAGCAATTGGCTGGGATAGGTGGGGCAGGTTTGAGACTGATCTTAGGAATTAATAAGACAAATACACTGTATTTAAAGATGACAGCATAAAGACCACAAAGCTTAAATTATAGGCTATAGTGTAACGGATGTGAAACGGCTAGCTTAGTTAGCGGTGGTACGCGCTAAATAGCGTTTCAATCGGTGACGTTACTTGCTCTGAGACCTTGAACTAGTGTGGAGCGATGGGTAACGATGCTTCGAGGGTGACTGTTGTTGATGTGTGCAGAGGGTCCCTTGGTTCGCGCCCGGGTATGGGCGAGGGGACGGTCTAAAGTTATACTGTTACATTGATGCTGTTGACCCGGATCACTGGTTGCTGCGGAAAAAGGAGGAGGTCAAAAGGTGGGTGAGTGTAGTGTAACGGATGTGAAACGGCTAGCTTAGTTAGCGGTGGTACGCTCTAAATAGCGTTTCAATCGATGACGTCATGTGCTCTGAGACCTTGAAGTAGTAGTTCCCCTTGCTCTGCAGGGGACCCGGCTTTTGAGGAGCGATGGGTAACGATGCTTCGTGGGTGACTGTTGTTGATGTGTCAGAGGGTCCCTGGTTCGCGCCCGGGTATGGGCGAGGGGACGGTCTAAAGTTATACAGTTACAATAGCAGCAATATGATTGACATAAAATATCATGCAACCAAAGACTATATGTCCCATGATTTTCTAAAATGGTCACTCATTACTTTACAGGTAGCTATTTATCTTGTATTAGGCCTGTGTTGCTTTTGGGAGATGTACTAGGAAATTACGTTTTTTTCGACCAGAGGCGACTGAATTAACGTTCAGGCTTATTGATAATTGTTACAGTAATGAAGTATAATTTCAAAACATGAGCATAAAAACACGTAATAATAAACATGAATCATCATTATATTACTTCACAGTAATCTGTAAATGCCTTATCGGCCCTTTCTCTTGAGTTAGTAGTGTGGAAAGGGACGTATGGATGACATTATCTGCGAAAGTAACACCCTCTTAACATATAAACACAGACACTGGACACAGACACTAAAAAGTAGCTTTTTTAAAAGGATAAACTCAGCAAAAAAAAGAAACGTCCCCTTTTCAGGACCCTGTCTTTCAAGGATAATTCGTAAAAATCCAAATAACTTCACATATCTTCATTGTGAAGGGTTTAAACACTGTTTCCCATGCTTGTTCAATGAACCATAAACAATTAATGAACATGCACCTGTGGAATGGTCGTTAAGACACTAACAGCTTACAGACAGTAGGCAATTAAGGTCACAGTTATGAAAACTTAGGACACTAAAGAGGCCTTTCTACTGACTCTGAAAAACACCAAAAGAAAGATGCCCAGGGTCCCTGCTCATCTGCGTGAACGTGTCTTAAACATGCTGCAAGGAGGCATGAGGACTGCAGATGTGGCCAGGGCAATAAATTGCAATGTCCGTACTGTGAGACGCCTAAGACCACACAACAGGGAGGCAGGACGAACAACTGATCGTCCTCACAGTGGCAGACCACGTGTAACAACACATGCACAGGATCGGTACATCCGAACATCACACCTGCGGGACAGGTACAGGATGGCAACAACAACTGCCCGAGTTACACCAGGAATGCACAATCCCTCTATCAGTGCTCAGACTGTCTGCAATAGGCTGAGAGAGGCTGGACTGAGGGCTTTTAGGCCTGTTGTAAGGCGGGTCCTCACCAGACATAACCGGCAACAACGTCGCCTATGGGCACAAATCCATAATTGCTGGACCAGACAGGACTGGCAAAAGTGCTCTTCACTGACGAGTCGCGGTTTTGTTTCACCAGGGGTGATGGTCAGATTCGCGTTTATCGTCAAATGAATGAGCGTTACACCATGGCCTATACTCTGAAGCGGGATCGATTTGGAGGTGGAGGGTCCGTCATGGTCTGGAGCGGTGTGTCACAGCATCATCGGACTGAGCTTGTTGTCATTGCAGGCAATCTCAAAGCTGTGCGTTACAGGGAAGACATCCTTCTCCCTCATGTGGTACCCTTCCTGCAGGCTCATCCTGACATGACCCTCCAGCATGACAATGCCATCAGCCATACTGCTCGTTCTGTGTGTAATTTCTTGCAAGACAGGAATGTCAGTGTTCTGCCATGGCCAGCGAAGAGCCCGGATCTCAATCCCATTGAGCATGTCTGGATCTGTTGTTCAGGGAAGTTGTTCAGTTTATGTCTCAGTTGTTGAATCTTGTTACATTCATACAAATATTTACACATGTTAAGTTTGCTGAAAATAAATAGACCGTTCGGGGATTCGAACTAGCCACCTTTTGGTTACTGCCCAACGCTCTTAACCGCTAGATTACAAACACAAAATGGCAAATGGTAGTAGATAAATGGTAAACTGGTTAAATAAAAGACTGTTCTTAGAACTTTGACTGCCATTGTTTTGGGGAAATACGGGTATGTATGTCTATTTCGCCAAATATCTCTCAATGTGTATATTTTGTTTCTTTCAAGTAGGACACCATTCTAATCCGGACAATCTCTTCTTTCTAATTATGTAAGGCTGGGCAGTGTATCTCATTGTCATCGATCGCTAGACCAAAAATAGTCCTTAGCTGCAATTTGTTTCCTACTTCCTCATAATGTAGACATAAGCGCAGTTGACACCATCGAGGTGTTTACTTTCTACAAGAGTTATTTTTTTCTTCAGTTTAATAACAATAACAAATTGTAGTGGTAATATGAGAAGGGATACGTTTTTTTGTGCCATTTAGGCCAAATGGAATTCTAAGACTAATTCCAGTCAAAATAGGCCCTGCTAACGTTCGATTCAATTCATTTGCTATTTGGAGTTGCATAACTTTAATAGCTAGTTAGCAAGGTAAATCATGATGGTCCGTATGTTGTTGTAGATAGCTATCTAACTAACAAAGCAAAAAGCAAATACGATGTATTTATTGTTCTTTCGCTGTGAAAGGGTCCACTTCAACAACACTAAGAATATGTATGCAGCTTCTTTAGACCAATGAACTGTCCCTGTTCTGTTCGGCAATCTGATTCATGGATATGTGGCCCCGTGCATTGGAATGATGTGGCTCCCACACATGCTATGCCCATTGCTTTATATGCCACACCTTGAGTTCATTGCTAACTTCTGCACAGAGTTTCCAGTAGGGCAGGTGTATATCTGGCAGGTGTACACTCAGAAAAACATGAAAGGAATAGTTCAGCCAAATTATACACAGGTTTTCTTACCCTGTAAGCAGTCTATGGGCAAGGTATGACAGCAAGCCATGCTTTGGTTTAGTTTCCCTGGCACTGTTTCCAGGTACCAGGGAAAGGCTGGTTCACACCCAGGTTGCTAACTATTTCTCACTCAACAGCCTATTTACACCTATCAAAGCGTTTTTTAGGAAGATACACAGCACATCTACAGCAGTGCAAAGGGTTGTAGAGGACGTAGTCTGCGTGTAACAGCCAGGAGGTCACAGCAGCACTCTTCTTGGATCTGGAGAAAGCTTTTGACGCTGTTCACCACCACACACTCCTGAGGAAGCTTGAGAAACTAGGCTTTGACAGCATTGCAATCAAGTGGTTCACATCATACTTACAGGGGCGGACTCAGTACACTAAACTGCAAAACATGCAGTCAGGCCAGGTACCTGTGGTGAATGGAGTACCACAAAGGAGTGTGCTTGGACCCTGCTGTTCTGTATTTACATAAATAACCTTCCATCAGTGCTGGAGAAATGGTGTATACATATACACTGCTGGTCAAAAGTTTTAGAACACCTACTCATTCAAGGGTTTTCTTTTCTTTTTACTATTTTTTACATTGTAGAATTATAGAGAAGACATCAAAACTATGAAATAACACATTTGGAATCATGTAGTAACCAAAAAAGTGTTAAACAAATCAAAATAGATTTTATATTTCAGCTTCTTCAAAGAGACACCATTTGCCTTGATGACAGCTTTGCACATTCTTGGAATTCTCTCAACCAGCTTCATGAGGTAGTCACCTGGAATGCATTTCAATTAACAGGTGTGCCTTGTTAAAATTAAATATGTGGAATTTCTTTCCTTCTTAATGTGTTTGAGCCAATCAGTTGTGTTGTGACAAGGTAGTGGGGGTATACAGAAGTTAGCCCTATTTGGTAAAAGACCAAGTCCATATTATGGCAAGAACAGCTCAAATAATCAAAAAGAAATGACAGTCCATCATTACTTTAAGTCACGAAGGTCAGTCAATAGAGAACATTTCAAGGACTTTGAAAGTGTCTTCAAGTGCCGTCGCAAAAACCATCAAGTGCTATGATGAAAATGGCTCTCATGAGGACCGCCACAGAAAAGGAAGACCCAGAGTGACCTCTGCTGCAGAGGATAAGTTCATTAGAGTTACCAGCCTCAGAAATTGCAGCCCACAGAAATGCTTCACAGAGTTCAAGTAACAGACACATCTCAACTAGAGGTTGACTGATTTATGATTTTCCAACGCCGATACCAATTATTGGAGGACCAAAAAAGCCGATACTGATTAATCGGACAATTTTTATTTATTTATTTGTAATAATGACAATTACAACAATACTGAATGAACACTTATTTTAACTTAATATAATACATCAATGAAATCAATTTAGCCTCAAGTAAATAATGAAACATGTTCAATTTGGTTTAAATAATGCAAAAACAAAGTGTTTGAGAAGAAAGTAAAAGTGCAATATGTGCTATGTAAGAAAGCTAATGTTTCAGTTCCTTGCTCAGAACATGAGAACATATGAACGCTGGTGGTTCCTTTTAACAAGAGTCTTCAATATTTCCAGGTAAGAAGTTTTAGGTTGTAGTTATTATAGGAATTATAGGACTATTTCCCTCTATACCATTTGTATTTCATTAACCTTTGACTATTGAATGTTCTTATAGGCACTTTAGTATTGCCAGTGTAACAATATAGCTTCTGTCCCTCAACACAGCGACAACAGCCACCATCGAAGCAGCGTTACCCATTCAGAGCAAGGGGAACAACTACCAGAAGGCTCAGAGCGGGTGACATTTGAAACGCTATTAGTGTGCGCTAACTAGCTAGCCATTTCACTTCGGTTACACCAGCCTCATCTCGGGAGTTTGAAGTCATAAACAGCGCAATGCTTGACGCACAACGAAGAGCTGCTGGCAAAACGCACAAAAGTGCTGTTTGAATGAATGTTTACGCGCCTGCTTCTGCCTACCACCGCTCAGTTAGATACTTAGATACTTGTTTGCTTGTATGCTCAGTCAGATTATATGCAACGCAGGACACGCTAGATTATATCTAGTAATATCATCAACCATGTGTAGTTAACTAGTGATTATGATTTATTGTTTTTTATAAGATACGTTTAATGCTAGCTAGCAACTTACCTTGGCTTACTTCATTCGCGTAACAGACAGTCTCCTTGTGGAGTGCAACGAGAGAGAGGCAGGTCGTTATTGCGTTGGACTAGTTAACTGTAAGGTTGCAAGATTGGATCCCCCGAGCTGACAAGGTGAAAATCCGTTGTTCTACCCCTGAACAAGGCAGTTAACCCACCGTTCCTAGGCCGTCATTGAAAATAAGAAAGTGTTCTTAACTGACTTGCCTAGTTAAATAAAGGTATAAAAAAAATCGGCGCCCAAATATACAGATTGTTATGAAAACTTTAAATCGGCCCTAATTTATCGGCCATTCCGATTAATCGGTCAACCTCTAATCTCAACATCAACTATTCAGCGGAGACTGCGTGAATCAGGCCTTCATGGTTGAATTGCTGCAAAGAAACCACTACTAAAGGACACGAATAATAAAGAAGAGACTTGCTTGGGCCAAGAAACATGAGCAATGGACATTAGACCAGTGGACCTGATTCCAACTGCAGTGTCATTGTGAGACTCAATGTGGGTGAACGGATGATCTCAGCATGTCTATTTCCCACCTTAAGCATGGAGGAGGAGGTGTTATGGTGTGGGGGTACTTTTCTGGTGACACTGTCTGTGATTTATTTAGAATTCAAGGCACACTTAACCAGCATGGCTACCACAGCATTCTGCAGCAATACGCCATCCCATATCCCATCTGGTTTTGGGATAGTGGAACTATAATTTGTTTTTCAATAGGACAATGACACAACACACCTCCAGGCTGTGTAAGGGCTATTTACCAAGACTGAGAGTGATGGAGTGCTGCATCAGATGACCTGGCCTCCACAATCACCCGACCTCAACCAAATTGAGATGGTTTGGGATAAGTTGGATGGCAGAGTGAAGGAAAAGCAGCCAACAAGTGCACAGCACATGTGGGAACTCCTTCAAGACTGTTGGAAAATAATTCCTCATTAAGCTGGTTGAGAGAATGCCAATAGTGTGCAAAGCTGCCTTCAAGGCAAAGGGTGGCTATTTGAAGAATCTCAAATATGAAATATATTTTGATTTGTTTAAAACTTTTTTGGTTACTACATGATTCCATATGTGTTATTTCATAGGTTTGATGTCTTCACTATTATTATACAATGTAGAAAATAGTACAAATAAAGAAAACTCCTTGAATGAGTAGGTGTTCTAAGACTTTTGACCAGTAGTGTATATGCAGATGACACAGTCCTGTATTACTCAGCTAATACCACCAGGGAGTGTGAGGAGTCAGTGTCAAATGACATCAAGAGGGCAGCAGCTTGGTTCGCTTACAACAAGCTCTACCTACACCATCAGAAGATCAAGGCAATGTTGTTTGGCAACTCACAAACGTTGAGATACTTTTGCCTGTGTGTCACAATAACAGATGGACAAAACATTTATGAACAAGTAAACACTATAAAGTACCTGGGGTTGAAATTGGGTCCACAGCTACACTGGACTGAACATGTCATCCTGGTCACAGGGAAACTACCGTCTGGGCTTGGCGCTCTAAAGCGGGCAAGGGACTTCGTCTCCAAGGACATCATCCTGACATTTTACCACACCATGATAACAACTCACCTGGACTAATGTGCCACAGTATGTCTTCCCACCTTACATCAGGGCAATAAGACATGTCTTAACCAGCTACAGCGTATCATCAACATGACCGGACAGAGGGGACACATAAAGACAGAGTTTCTTCTGCAAAAAGCTGGAATCGAACCACTGACGGTCAGGATCCGTTACAATACCCTAGTGACAGTTTTCAAGGCGACTGTACAAACTGCCTGAATACATGTCAGACCTATTCAGGTGGGAGTCTCCACCCATCCTCTGGAGCAGCAGTCAAAGCATATGCCCAATGGGACCTGCAACTACTGGCACAACCATCAGTTTAAAACATGGCCTTTCAAGGCAGTCTGCAGGTCTTTGGCCCATTGCTCAGGAACAAGCTGGACTTATCCACATGACAGCTAGCTTCCATGTCCGCCTTCAAAAGAGCAGTACATATAGCTGTAATTCAAGTCAGGTTTTGTATGCTGCTGCATATGATGTATGCTGGGATTTTATATGTATGCCAATGGGTATGCTGTATATGTTTTTTATTGATTCTATGGAACCCAGGACTCCCTGGAAAATAGTGGCAATTGTTACTGAGTGGACTATCTTGGCTAAATAAATGCTGTCATACCTTCTCTATAGACTGCTCACAGGGTAAGGGAACCATTATGTGATTTGGGTGAACTATCCCTTTAACATTATACACTGCTCGAAAAAATAAAGGGAACACTTAAACAACACAATGTAACTCCAAGTCAATCACACTTCTGTGAAATCAAACTGTCCACTTAGGAAGCAACACTGATTGACAATACATTTCACATGCTGTTGTGCAAATGGAATAGACAATAGGTGGAAATTATAGGCAATTAGCAAGACACCCCCAATAAAGGGGGTGATTTGCACCAATTTGTGATTTGCACCAAATTGCACCAATTTGTAAGTCGCTCTGGATAAGAGCGTCTGCTAAATGACTTAAATGTAAATGTTAAATGTAAAGGAGTGGTTCTGCAGGTGGCGACCACAGACCACTTCTCAGTTCCTATGCTTCCTGGCTGATGTTTTGGTCACTTTTGAATGCTGGCAGTGCTTTCAGTCTAGTGGTAGCATGAGACAGAGTCTACAACCCACACAAGTGGCTCAGGTAGTGCAGCTCATCCAGGATGGCACATCAATGCGAGCCGTGGCAAGAAGGTTTGCTGTGTCTGTCAGCGTAGTGTCCAGAGCATGGAGGCGCTACCAGGAGACAGGCCAGTACATCAGGAGATGTGGAGGAGGCCGTAGGAGGGCAACAACCCAGCAGCAGGACCGCTACCTCCGCCTTTGTGCAAGGAGGAGCAGGAGGAGCACTGCCAGAGCTCTGCAAAATGACCTCCAGCAGGCCACAAATGTGCATGTGTCTGCTCAAACGGTCAGAAACAGACTCCAAGAGTGTGGTATAAGGGCCCGACGTCCACAGGTGGGGGTTGTGCTTACAGCCCAACACCGTGCAGGACGTTTGGCATTTGCCAGAGAACACCAAGATTGGCAAATTCGCCAATGGCACCCTGTGCTCTTCACAGATGAAAGCAGGTTTACACTGAGCACATGTGAGAGACGTGACAGTCTGGAGACGCCGTGGAGAACGTTCTGCTGCCTGCAACATCCTCCAGCATAACCGGTTTGGCGGTGGGTCAGTCATGGTGTGGGGTGGCATTTCTTTGGGGGGCCGCACAGCTCTCCATGTGCTTGCCAGAGGTAGCCTGACTGACATTAGGTACCGAGATGAGATCCTCAGACCCCTTGTGAGACCATATGCTGGTGCGGTTGGCCCTGGGTTCCTCCTAATGCAAGACAATGCTAGACCTCATATGGCTGGAGTGTGTCAGCAGTTCCTGCAAGAGGAAGGCATTGATGCTATGGACTGGCCCGCCCGTTCCCCAGACCTGAATCCAATTGAGCACATCTGGGACATCATGTCTCGCTCCATCCACCAACTGTTGCACCACATACTGTCCAGGAGTTGGCGGATGCTTTAGTCCAGGTCTGGGAGGAGATCCCTCAGGAGACCATCCGCCACCTCATCAGGAGCATGCCCAGGCGTTGTAGGGAGGTCATACAGGCACGTGGAGGCCACACACACTACTGAGCCTCATTTTGACTTGTTTTAAGGACATTACATCAAAGTTGGATCAGCCTGTAGTATGGTTTTCCACTTTAATTTTGAGTGTGACTCCAAATCCAGACCTCCATGGGTTGATAAATTTGATTTCCATTGATCATTTTTGTGTGATTTTGTTGTCAGCACATTCAACTATGTAAAGAAGAAGTATTTAATAAGAATATTTCATTCATTCAGATCTAGGATGTGTTATTTTAGTGTTCCCTTTATTTTTTTGAGCAGTGTATGTAATGTGCTGAAACTCACCCCAGGCTGTTTTGAGTTTGTGTTTGTTGCATGGTTTCCGTAAGGGTGGAAATGTATTTATTTAGGATAGATGATGTAGGCCTACAGCATATTATGATAATTTAGGGACCAGTCAACCTGGCTGACATAACCTATGCTTAATCTTACACTGCTGCTCAAGCGAATCTATAATAGAGTTTAGATGGAGTGTGTTGGCTTTGTGTCAATCATTTTTTAAGGGATCCTGGTAGAGAATCACTATCCTTGTCTCTTCCATGGAAACAAAGATGATATAGTCTAGCATCATCCATCCTGCATGGTTTATGAAAATGGCAATTAATCAAAACTTACTGTGGGCCAGCAATGCAAATGTTAACTGAATACCATCTGTTGAATTTCACATTAGCTTTTTTCTATTTGCATTGTCCCGTAATTGTTCCTCAGAGTGGTAAACTTAGCATGCAGGTGAATGGTGAATACATTTCACTTTGTAAAGATAGCCTAATGCAGGGATCATCAACCAGAAACATAATTCAAAATAACTTATAGACTGAAAATTGACCGCAAGATATGTTTGAGTAAAACCATTTCAAAGCTTGCTTACATTTGTATTCGACCACGTGTCTTGGGAATACTTGGGAACGTGGGAATACTTGAACGGATTTGTTAAATGAATATCACTTGGAGCTGATTTCCTGGTGTTTTTGCAGTATTTTATGTCCAACAATGAAAATTCCACATAAATTTATTTTTTATATAAATGTTTTATTGCAAAAATAAAACCACCCGCATGCTGCCAGTTTGGGAACAATGGCCAATGCCTTGGTGCAGTCACACAACGCCTTTTGTTTGTAACTCTGAATGATAGTTGTCATTAAAGTTTAGACTCCCAAAGGAAATCCAGAGGGAAAATGTTGATCCCCAAAAAGTAAAAAAAGAGCTGAACATTAGACAGTGCAATGTGCATTCAATAAAATGAACAGAATGTAGATATTCCTTGTGTATATGGTTTGCCCCTGTTCTATTTGCCGAGTGTTTGTGTTTATGCAAACAGGCATGTTAAAACACAGCACCTGTTCATGTGTGCACAGTGCACATAGGCTACACACACACACATTTCTCGCTACTGCCTTGAACTCAGCTGAACACCTACAGCGCTGTGCCTTTTCTGCCAAGGTAAGGATAGTGTATTGTAAAGACGTGCAGGTTAGTTGTTTGGATATTTTGGCTAGAACCATTCTCGTTTGTGATTGTTATAATTTGACATTTCTATAGCTAGTGTTCTTTATTTCTCTCATTAATCTGTATTATAGAACTATGGTAGGCTGCATCTAGGAATCAGGGTTGAAATGCATTGTTTCATTGGTGTATCTAGGCGTATGTTGTCTGTACTGAAAGTTGAAGTAGGTATTCAGAGGATTCACGTCTACCCTAAAAAAAACTAGTTTGTGTTGCTGTCTGCTGTGCTAGCAGTAACTTACTGGATCCGACAGATCGGGTATGCTGACGGGCACAACAGGATGAAACACTTGTGCGCAAATACACCCATGGCTGCCGTTGCCTAAAATAATCAGAAATCAGCCTTGCTGTGGAATGAAAAGACGAATAGGTACAGAAATCCGAATTAATACACAATCCAAGACGTGGGGATAGTCAATGAGGGGCTATCCGTTCTATGGAAAACAATTTACGATATAGGTGTGTTCCAATCCAGGTACGACGCGCTGGCGGAGTGGGTCTGACCTTTCACGGAGTTGCATTATTTTTCAGAGAACGCATAGAGCCCAGTTGATTATCCATTTTATACCATGGATATAATTGAACACATTTGCCAATATAAATGTGTTCATTTGCCAGTAGAAATGTGTTCAACATCCACTGAAGTAGCTAGCAAGTTTACTAGATAGCTACAGTCGTTTCTGTGGTAGCCAAACAGATTTGCTAGTTTAGCTAACCAAACTATAAATCATAGCTTGCTATTATGAACATCTAATTCAACGATACCAATACTGTTATCAGTTCGACTTTTGCTTTCAATAGCAGCTCAAATAAAACGTTAAAAATGATCTGTAGTCATTTGAATTCTACCGTGCAATGGAGTATTAAACAATGCCATGGTATAATTAAGCATCAAGGCAGGAGGGGTGTGGTATATCTGGCCAATATACCACGGCTAAGGGCTGTTCTTATGCACGATGGACACAGCTCTTAGACTTGGGTATACGATCTGATAGACCACGGCTGTCAACCAATCAGCATTCAAGGCTGGAACCACCCAGTTTATAATGCATCTTACAGTTTATAATGCATCTTACAGTTGGGTAGCCTATGTTTCAGTTTTATTCAGAAGTACACTATATATACAAAAGTATGTGGACACCCCTTCAAATTAGTGGAATCGGCTATTTCAGTTACACCCATTGCTGACGGGTGTATAAAACCGAGCACACAGCCATGCAATCCCCATAGACAAACATTGGCAGAGGAATGGCCTTATGAGGAGCTCAGTGACTTTCAATGTGGCACCGTCATAGGATGCCACCTATCCAACAAGTCAGTTTGTCAAATTTCTGCCCTGCTAGAGCCACCCCGGTCAACTGTAAGTCCTGTTGTTGTGAAGTGGAAACCTCTAAGAGCAACAACGGCTCAGCCAACAAGTGGTAGGCTATACAAGCTCACAGAACGGAACCGCCAAGTGCTGAAGCGCATAGCGTGTAAAAAATAATAATGTCAAGCCACGTCAGCACAATAACTGTTTGTTGGAAGCTTCATGAAATGGGTTTCCATGGCTGAGCAGCTGCACACAAACCTAAGATCACCATGCGCAATGCCAAGCGTCGCCTGGAGTGGTGTAAAGCTCGCCACCATTGGACTCTGGAGCAGCGGAAACGCATTCCCTGAAGTGATAAATCGACTTCACCATCTGGCAGTCCGACAGACGAGTCCGGGTTTGGTGGATGCCAGGAGAACGCTACCTGCCCCAATGCATAGTGCCAACTGTAAAGTTTGGTGGAGGAGGAATAATGGTCTGAGGCTGTTTTTCATAGTTCGGTTTAGGCCCCTTAGTTCCAGTGAAGGGATATCATAATGCTACAGCATACAATGAAATTATAGACAATTCCGTGCTTCCAACTTTGTGGTAACAGTTTGGGGAAGTCCCTTTCCTGTTTAAGCATGACAATGCCTCCGTGCACAAAGTGGGGGCCAAACAGAAATCGTCCACATACTTCTGGTCATGTAGTAGTGTATGTAGACAAGCCTAAATATATTCAGCAAATGTATCTCAGTTTTTAGCAGTTGTGGACATTTGAATCTTCCCAGTTCAAAGAGCTTGTTTGTCTTCAGATTGTCTGTTGGTGTTTATGTTTGCTGTGTTGCTTTTGTATCGAACACTCCCCCAGCTGTATACACATGGCCCTCCCTTTAATGCAGTATTGTGTTACCTGCCAGATATGTTTATCGTATCTCCTGGTTAATGTTAAATTGCTCCAGAAGGACAACGTGTTTGCTCATAAACACCAACCCATGGCCCCTTTATTTACCGTAGCCATGGAAGCAATCAGCTACTTAACAAATATCTCCTACTCCTTCTGGTAGGGTAGATGGTTTATCTTGGCAAGAGGGAAACTGTTGTCTTGTAACCTTGTCTCTCTCTGCTCATCTGCAACCTTAGTGAATGTTTCTTGGATAAGATAAGTAAGAAATTGTACCATGTGCATATGGAATTGTTCAAAATAAATGTAGCATAACATCAGTGTTGTGGAGAGACATTGTGAATTTACATGAAGTAGCCCATTTTTCATCCTATATCCAGCTTCTGATTTTAGAGCTCTGGTGTTCGTGTTCTTTTCTCAGGTCAGTGAGTCCAGATGCATGAGTCTGGGTCAGAGCAGACAACCTGCACCAGTCCAGCCAATCAGACAGAGAATGGGGACAGTGCTGAAAGGGACGATTGGCTGAGCACTCAGACTCCAACTCCAGAGGGTTCCGGGGCTGACAGCCAGCAGCAAAACCAGGTTACCAAACTTATTTTATAACGTGTTATAACGTGCACATGCTTACTTTCCAGACTAAAGGATATGTGTTCTCAAATTAGCACATTTAGCATATTTCTTTGTTTGTATGGTGGGTAAGCTAGCTAAACTGAGCTCTGAGCCAACGGCAGTGCAGATAGACTGCAGAGGCACTTTGTGATTGGTGAAGGAGGAAGGATCTTTGTTATTGGCTAGTTTTGTTTATGCACACAAGCACTCTGTCAGATTGCCAGACAGCCTAACGTTGTGCACGGCTTGCTTCTCTCGGTCTCTTTCCATCCTGCGTCTCTCTGACTGCCAAAGACAACCACTGTAAATGGACTTGATCAGGTTTGTCTGCTTGATTGTCATTTCAGCAACTAGCCTATTTCTACATTTAGAAAGATAATACTTGTTTTTTTGTTTACTGGTATGTACATTGGTTGCATTTGCTTGGTGGAAACGGCTATGTTAAATGTTAAAATGCAACACTGTTAGTCACTTATATATGTTGCTAACTAATGACCTAGCTAGTAATTGTGACCGTGTTAGTCAGAATAATTGTGCATGTGTTACTACTCAGTGACCTAACATATTTATAATGTAATTGTGCCATGTAATCCGAGGATATTTGCTTAAATCATATAAACATTTCCATGGCTCTTTATTGCCTCTTTCAAGCATTTTCCCTACTCTGGTGTTGTAGTTTATATTCCATTTGTGCATTGTAGGTTGGGGTTTGGGTGTGTTGGCTGTTGCCTTTGGTTACTTAAGGTTTGCTACATCTCAGCTCAGAGAAAGATTAAGTATAAGGGTCTGTTGTATGAAAAGTATTCAGGGTTTCAGAAAGGCATGTATCTTGTGTTTGGCAACAGTAGTCTTAGAACGCAGACCTCAATATGAAGACTAGCCCAGTGTTTATACTGTCCTTCATGAGTATGTGGGTTTCTGTCCTCGACAATAACAAAAACAAAATATGTTTGTCATCGACAATAACAAAAGATGTTTGGACTTGTCTGCCCTGCCGTCATGGAAACAAGGATTAGGTTAGGCGCAGGCTTTTGTTTTGTTGATGGTGTGCATACAAAAGAAGATGGCCCATTTCCATGCCATATATACAGCGACTATCTGGCTCCCGTAAGGTTTTTTTTTGTAATGCAGATGTTTAAGTTCAAGTCCAGCTGATGCAATTATTTGACCTTCTGCTTTAAGTTATGTAAAGCCATAGGTCTCATATATAGTATAGGTCTATAAGGACCTTAGTAAACACCGAGCACCTGTGCCAGTGCACGTTTAGTCAGTGTGGGAAAGGGCGTTCTCCACTGCAATCCATCCACTGTTATTGTTAGCCTAGAGCCTCTGTGACATCCTCCAGCAGTTTGTTTACTGGATCCAAAACAGAGCCAGTCTTAGTGGGAACTGTTTGTTTGTGGTTCAGACCTAAATTAAAATGCAATGCAGAGTTCTGTTTTTGCAAAACTTGCCCTGCATCCCTGGCTTTGTATTCATTATTTATATATCGATTCAGCTTTAATTATTCTGTTTATGTTTACTGTAAACATCCCCAGAGCTGTGAGTGTAAGGCGGAGAGGGAGAGGTAATTGCTGGATGCCTAGTGGAGGCTGTTTCTATATTTTTTTCAGTCTTCCAAAAACACTTTTTAATGGTGTTGTTGGCATTATTTGTCTGTTATTTTCAGGCTAGACTAGGTCTAATCTGTGCTCAACTTGTGTTGTTGGCAGGTTCCAGTCTCGGTGTCTATGATGACACCTCCGGTGGAGACTCTTCAGCAGACACTGCAGCAGGTCCTCAACCCACAGCAGATCCAGGCCCTGCTCCAGCAGCAGAAAGCACTCATGTTACACCAGGTAATCACATCATTCTACCACACTGTGGTAGCATTTAAATGCTTTATTGTGTCATTCTTTAATTGTAATATTATCAGCAGCACTTTTTAGTTTTGTTTCTCTGTATTGTCACCTATTAATTTTTTTCCCATGAGGATCTTCGTAAGATACTGATGGCTTGAAAGTGAGAGCTGTATTTCCTCATGACCTTCCATTAACTCGACATTTCTTCTACAGCAACACATACAGGATCTCTGCCAGAAACAGCAGGACCAGTTCAACGCCCAGCTCCTACAGCAGAAGCATGCTGAGAAGTCAGAGCAAGAGGTAGGCCGGCCTACATATTTTTTGTCAAATGTCTGTATTTTGCCTTCAACCAAATGTTCCAAGGCACTATATCAAATCCATGTATTATTATTATAGTATATTCTTTGGGACTGGGAATTGCCAGGGACCTCATGATACGATATTATCACGATACTTGGGTGCCGATACGATATGTATTGCGATTCAATACTGTGATTTGCGATTTAATACTGTGATTAAATTACCATTCCATGGTCCAAACATATTGCTCACCATATTTGTGCTGCAGAAGGGGAAGAGAGAGACATGAGAACGAGTGTTGATCAGTCATGTAAATAAAAGGGCTGAAAACAAATTGGCTCCCAATTTAAAAAGATGGGGAAAATACTGTAGTTTTGATGCAGGTACAGCCAACTAGCACAAAATAATATTGCGATATTGTCAACGATACAACGTATCGTCAAATTATATCTCGATATGTAACTGTATCGACCCCCCTCATCACAGCAGCTAACAGCCCAGCACATGGTCATCCAGCAGCAGTTCTTGCAAGTCCAACAGCAGCACCTCCTCAGCCTCCAGAGACAGGGTCTCCTGTCTGTCCTGCCCTCCATGAGCCCCTCTACAGCTCAGGGTAAGTGTCTACCACCAAGCCCCCACCCTTTAATCTATTCTTAGCTTGTTGTTGTTGTTCTCTTCCACCATGGCTGCCTGCTGCTATACTTGTTGTTGTTGTTGTTGTTGGGCTAAGATATTTAATTTATTCGGCTGAATGAATTAATATGATATGTACTTGTGTATTTCTCTGAGGTTTAGTGAAAGGGTGTGAGTATAGTACAAGCCTGCCCTCTGGTGGTGAGTATCCAGCCACTTTTCAGAAGAACCTGCTCCACAGCCAGCAGTCCACCACTAATGGGAATCATAAATCACAGCCACTAAAGAAGAAAGACAGGTGATTAGCCATTCTAGAACAGTGTTTATTCATTATCATCTGACCAACCTCTTCCTGAAGGGTAACATTGAAGATGTGTCTCTCTGCAGTGGTCCTGTGGATGATCACTCACAAAACACTCACCCTCTCTATGGACACGGCATGTGCAAATGGTCTGGCTGTGAGGCAGTCTTTGGAGACTTTCAGGCTTTTCTCGAGTGAGTTTCTCCTCCTCTATTAATTTTGTCAGAGAGACAAATTTAAAGTCAGTCTCCTAATGTAATAACAACACTGCGTTGTAGTGGTTTTGATTAAGGCAGCTCTCCGCACCTCTCTGATTCAAAGGGGTTGGGATAAATGTGGAAGACACATTTCAGTTGAATGTATTCAGCTGTACAACTGACTAGGTATCCCCCTTTCCCGTTCTGAATGTTATCTTGACTTGTCATGGGAATGTGTTTTTCTCCCAGACATCTGAACGGTGAACATACACTGGATGACAAGAGTACAGCACAGTGTCGAGTGCAGATGCAGGTTGTTCAGCAGCTAGAACTGCAGGTACAGTTGACGTTTGCTTAAATAAAGCCCATTCATTGTACAGGATCGACTTTACATTACATCTTTTTTTATATCTTCCCAATGCAGTTGAAAAAAGACAGAGAGCGTCTGCAAGCCATGATGTCTCACCTCAAATCCTCTGAGCAAATGTCAAAACCAGCAACACCAACAGTAAGTCTGTGGAGTATTAGTGGCCATATATTTAATTCAAATCAGGTTACCAACAGTCAGACAAGTATTAGCCATAATGGTAGAATAATCACTTTCAATTTTTGCATTCCCTACAGCTATGTTCTCTGTACTGAGTTTAAATGAATCATTGCTTTTGATTTTTCAGGTGGATCTTATGCCCAACGTTGCCTTCTCCCAGGTGACATTTCCCAAGGTGCTTCCTCCCATGAGCTTGTCTCAAAGTGCCACTGCTCCTTCCACACCCCTGACACCTCCCCCGACCTCCTCTATCATCACTCCCAACACCCTGCTCACTGTGAGCCCTGGGAGGAGACGGTACTCAGACAAGTACAGCAAGAACATGAATCAAGGTGAGTTAGCAGTGGGATGCTGAATCTAATGAGGGTGGTGGGCTACATATTCTTTGAACTACTGATATGCCTTTAATGGTTTATCTATTTGTTTGGCTTTAAGCATTGATTTTATTCAAATACGTTTCTAATTCCTTTTAACAGATATTGTTCAGAATAAAGAGTTCTACATCAGTACGGAAGTTAGACCACCATTTACATATGCAGCCCTAATAAGACAGGTAAGGAATACATGTATTTTTTATTTCACCCTGGTTTACCCTCTTGACTAAATGTTAGCTATACCAGATGTTTTGTTCCTCAAATACTGTATGTAGTGATGATTATCATTTGCTAATTGTATTTCTTTGTGTTTGCATAATTTAGGCAATATTTGAATCACCCTATAAGCAGCTGACACTAAATGAAATCTACAATTGGTTCACACAAACGTTTGCATATTTCAGACGCAATGCAGCAACATGGAAGGTATTTGGCTATGCCAATTTATGGGGTTATTTACATGTATAAGAATATCCTTGTGCTATGTTTAGTTGCTATGCCATCAGTTGAGGCTGCTGAAGGGAGGATGACTCATAAGAATGGCTGGAATGGGGTCAATGAAATGGTATCTAACGCATCAAAGATGTGGTTTCCATGTGGTTGATACCACTCCATTGACTCCATGACAGCCATTATTATGAGCTGTCCTCCCCTCAGCAGCCTCCACTGTATGCCATATGCATGAGTCTTTAGAAATGTTTAATGGTATTAGAACATCTCTTATGGAAGAATGTTCTTGTCTTTACCTTGAAGCTGTGTGTGGTGTTAATACTGTATGTTCTTCTTCGTGACTCTGCAGAATGCAGTGAGACACAACCTCAGCCTCCACAAGTGTTTTGTGCGAGTGGAGAACGTAAAAGGAGCTGTGTGGACAGTTGATGAGATGGAGTTCCAGAGGAGAAGACCCCAGAAGCCTGCTGGTGAAGGGTACATTTAACATGCTCGATCTCTTCAGTATAGCTCCCTGTATGTCTCTGTTTCTTAACATGTTAAACCCGTATTTCTGTTGGTGTTATACTTGTAGAAACCACGTAATTAATATAACAATGTCCTGTGAGGATATTGTGTTTTTCCTCTATTTCCCAGTCAGTGTTTTTGTTCAATTAAATAAAGTGTGTTTATGTGTAACTGCAGATCTTTCAGAAGAGAGAACACTGGCCATGGTCACAGCTCAGCTTCCCTTACTCCTAAGGTAAGTACACACAATACTCTTCAGATTGCTTTAAATGAGTGCCCAACCTTTATTTTTGTCATTATGCTATAAACCTATGGCGTGTATCTTTTCAGGCTGAATGGCTAGATAGTAGTATACCTCCATTCAACCCAGCTTTCATAGGCGCTCCCTCTCTAAGCTCTCTGCCCTATATGTTCCAGCAGGAAGAGATGAATGCAACTCTCTGGTATGGGAATGGATCCTACAGTGACAGCAGTGAAGAGCAGTACCCTATGCACCCCCTGTGAGTGTTTCATCACCATTTAAAAACTAGATCTGGTAAAGGAGAAACGGTTCTCAGTTTCAGAAGTCACCATAAGTATCTTTTTTTCCTCATCATGACTTTTCTTCCCAGCGTAAAAGAAGAGCTAATGGACGAGGAGGCATATGAGAATGTGCCCCATGACTGTTCTGAGACTGAGAGCTCTGATGAGCACAGCTCAGATGTGGACCAAGACGAAGATGGCGGTAGCCCAGAAAGACCCAACCTGCAGCTGGCTCATGTGCCTTCGCAATGAAAGAGAGAATGCATTCCAAACTGTCAATCTCCACTGCACTCCCACATTGGAAAACTATGAAATATACCAAATGACTTGGTAGAACTATTTCATATCAAGTGACTATTTATTGAAGATGTTTTATGCTCTGTTGTACTGGCATCATTTGTACTGGGTATTATCCACCCAAGCTCACACTGAAGACAACAGAACCTATTATTGTAACACCGCTTGTCCTCAAATAATGTATTCGTATTGGCTTATTGTGAGGCAGTACAACCAATGATGAAGCCCTATGGGGAGCTGGTTCAGTGATGCAGAGTTATGTTCTTTCTTCAATGTCTTTTGTTTCACTCTTTCATGAATATGTATATTTAATAACCAGAGCATTGGCAATATTTATGGACAGTACTTCATGAAGATGAATGTTTGTTTTCTCCCACAAACGTGTTTATTTTTTACCTATGTGAGTACCAGACAACCTGCAGATAGTAATCCTGTGTTCCGTTTGTGACATGACATCATTGATAATTGGTTACTTTTACACTGCCAACAATATGATTTCCACCACCGTTCAAAAGTTTGGGGTCACTTAGAAATGTCCTTGTTTTTGAAGGAAAAGCAATTTTTTTTGGTCCTTTTGAAATACCATCAAATTGATCAGAAATACAGTGTAGACCTTGTTAATGTTGTAAATGACTGTTGTGGCTGGAAACAGCAGATTCTTTATAGAAAATCTACATAGGCGTACAGAGTCAGAAACCATCACTCCTGTGTTCCAATGGCAAGTTGTATTAGCTAATCCAAGTTTATCATTTTAAAAGGCTAATTGATCATTAGAAAACCCTTTTTACAATTATGTTAGCACAGCTGAAAACTGTTGTTCTGGTAAAGAAGCAATACAACTGGCCTTCTTTAGACTAGTTGAGTATCTGGAGCATCAGCATTTGTGTGTTCTATTACAGGCCCAAAATGGCTAGAAACAAAACTTTCTTCTGAAACTCATCAGTCTATTCTTGTTCTGAGATATGAAGGCTATTCCATGTGAGAAATTGCCAAGAAACTAAAGATCTTGTACAACGCTGTGTACTACTCCCTTCACAGAACAGCACAAACTGTCCCTAACCAGAATAGAAAGAGGAATGGAATGCCCCAGTGCACAACTGAGCAAGAGGACAAGTACATTAGAGTGTCTAGTTTGAGAAACAGACACCTCACAAGTCCTCAACTGGCAGCTTCATTAAATGGTACCCTCAAAACACCAGTCTCAATGTCAACAGTGAAGAGGTGACACCGGGATGTTAGCCTTCTAGGCAGAGTTGCAAAGAAAAAGCCATACCTCAGATTGGTCAATAAAAAGGAAAGCATCCCAGAGTCGCCTCTTCACTGTTCACTTTGAGACTGGTGTTATTCGGGTATCATTTAATGAAGCAGTTGAGGACTTGTGAGGTGTCTGTTTCTCAAACTAGACACTAATGTACATGTCCTCTTGATAAATGATGCACTTGAATTAGTTAACACAACGTGCCATTGGAACACAGGAGTGATGGTTGCTGATAATGGGCCTCTGTAGATATTCCATTACAAATCAGCCATTTCCAGCTTTAATAGTCATTTACAACATTGACAATGTCTACACTGTATTTATGATCAATTTGATGTTATTTTAATGGACAAAAAATGTGCTTTTTCTTTTAAAAAACAGGACATTTCTA
The DNA here is from genome assembly GCF_034236695.1 of Oncorhynchus nerka. Classification (NCBI taxonomy): domain Eukaryota; kingdom Metazoa; phylum Chordata; class Actinopteri; order Salmoniformes; family Salmonidae; genus Oncorhynchus; species Oncorhynchus nerka. The sequence continues at coordinate 34,050,931 of NC_088415.1, forward strand.
AGTGGCCCCAAACTTGTGAACGGTAGTGTATGTATAACCTCTGTTGGGATATAATTATTTGTGTAGCCTCCTAATCTAATTTTTTTCCCACTGGCCCAAACATTGCTTTTTGGTCTTATTTACCATTGTATTGTACATTGCCAGATTTGTGCACTAAAAGCTGTCTGTAATAAATGCTGTATCTAAAGTGTGTGTGGTGAATATACAATTTGCAGTATTCATCATTGTGTTTATGTGCAGGTTTGAGTTATGACCTGAGTTGGTTTTAACAGTGTGGTAATGGCCATACTTCAGTGGTCAATATGTGTATATCTAATGGATGACAGGCAATGTGAAGAAGAAGCCAACTCTGTTTGTCAGGAGAAGCGTCTACTGTATAAATGAATGAATTTGCCAGTTGGAAACCCATCGCTTACTGGATTAATTGACACAAACAAACCTTATCATTGTGAATGATTATAATTCAGTGATAATTCTTTCAGCATTCTGTAAAGTCTGCACTGCATAAAGACAAATCAATACATAATAGTAATAAGGTTATCCAAGCAATAATAACCCTAGAGAAGTAAAAATACAGATACAACCAGAGAAATTAATCTGAAGGGTGTTTGAACCCGGTCTGGCACAAAGAAGATTCAAGTGAGACAGGCCTACACAAAATCTATATACACATGCCCTTTGCTATATATCTGGAATATTTTTTAGAATTGAATAACTGAATGTACTCGCCTCATTCAGTTCAGACCATATCATCAACCAGCCTGTATGTGTAAACACTGCACCGAGATGGGTATCCTATAATGGCATCTATGTAGGCTATCTGGCTCACTAGACTGGGGTCGTTGGAGTGATAAAATATGATTATACTTGACCAAAGATCATCCTGTCAAACGTTTTTGCGCTGCCTGATTGGCTATGGCCCGGATCAATATGGGGTGTGTCTTGTCCTGCAAGTTTACAGAGCACTGAAATGCAAGCTGTGCTTCATCCACACAGGAGGGTCCAGAGGCTTTACAAGTATTGGATGGTTCTTTCTATTTGTGAACAAAGGGAAATACATTTTTTTGTCGGCCTTCCAGAAGTTTGTTTCAGGTAAAGTTGATCATATTGATTAAGTATTATCTTACCACTATTATGCATACATGGAATATGATTAGCAAATATTATTTAGGCGTATAAGTTATATTATTAGGTTGCATTGGTATGTGGTAATTTTATTCAACTCTTCAGATGACCACACAACCAAGGACCTCTAACAATGAACCAGATCATGTCAAGGCGGGGAGGGACCAGAGTCCTTTTCTGGAGGGTAAGTCGTTTCAACAGTTGTGTTTGTTTACGGGCTGACTAACCTATTTGTGAGAGCTTGTGTATGGAAAAGAGCAGAGGTTTTAAAGATATATTTGTCTGGTGAGGGTCATCTTTGTATTTGCTGGGTAATGGTAGTGTCCAGGTATCATAGAGTGGAATACACTGAGTGTATAAAACATTAGGAACACCAGCTCTTTACATGACATAGATTGACCAGGTGAATCCAGGTAAAAAGCTATAATCCCTATTTAATCCACTTCAGTCAGTGTAGATGAAGGGGAGGAGAGGGTAAAGAAGGATTTTTAAACCTTGAGACAATTGAGACATGAATTGTGTATGTGTGCCATTTAGAGAGTGAACGGGCAAGAAAAAAGATTTAAGTGCCTTTGAACGGGGTATGTTAGTAGGTGCCAAGTGCACCGGTTTGAGTGTGTCAAGAACTGCAACGCTGCTGGGGTTTTCACGCTCAACAGTTTCCTGTGTTTTTATATTATTATTTAAAAAAAAATAGAACCCTTATTTTACCAGGTAAGTTGACTGAGAACACATTCTCATTTACACCAACGACATGGGGAATAATTACAGGGAAGAGGAGGGGGATGAATGAACCAATTGTAAACTGCAGATTATTAGGTGGCCATGATGGTATGAGGGCCAAATTAAGAATTTAGCCAGGACACCGGGGTTAACACCCCTACTCTTACGATAAGTGCCATGGGATCTTTAGTGACCACAGAGAGTTAGGACTCCCGTTTACCGTCCCATCTGAAAGACTGTGTATCAAGAATGGTCGACCACCCAAAGGACATCCAGCCAACTTGATACAACTGTGGGAAGCATTGGGGTCAACATGGGCCAGCATCCCTGTGGAACGCTTTGTAGAGTCCATGGCCCCAACGAATTGAGGCTGTTCTGAGGACAAAAGGGGGTGCAACTCAATATTAGGAAGGTGTTCCTAACGTTTTGCACACTCAGTGTATATCCCAATTGCAAGAGTGCTAAAGCTAAGAAAACGCGGTCCCATTCTACGTTGACTGCTGCAGACTTGTATTATTTAAAGGTCTATCTGTACATTTCCTTATGGTCATGTTCATGGGAGGAAAGTGGATCCCAATAAAAGCTAAAAAATCAATAGTTTCCCCCTCATTAAACTGGGACTTTCAGCCTGTATACACACCCTGCTTGGTGAGTCTCGCCTCTCAGAGGCATGTTGAATAATTAACAAACAGAAATGTTTTGATAATGTTACCAAGTATCTCTACTGATGAGCACACATGCCGGGGTGTTACAGCTACATATCCGTATCTACAATACTGGCCTACAGTAGCCGAATACATTCACTTAACGTGTTTACTCACCTGGTTGAGTCTCCTAATTTCAGTGACCTAAGGTTTTTGGAGCTATATTTGTAGGGAATCATGAAGATGACTTAATGTACTATACTGTATTTAAAGGAGACGTGTCTCGGCCCACAAACTCTGGGGTGATGAGCAGCAACAAGGTTGTGGTGAGTGGAGTGCGGAGGCTGAGCACCATCTCTGAGCACGACCCAGACAAGGTAGATACTGACCTCAGCTCTCAGGATCCCATGGGAGGCCGGGAGTGGGGCGGATCCAGTTTCTCACTGTGTTCCAACAAGCACATCAACAACAGTAGCGATCACTTCTCCTCCTTCGAATCCCATCAGCCTGACGCCGGGGGTATTGTTGCTCCTCCTTTCTGAAAATTAAGCTTCAATGGTGAATTTTGTCTAGAGTGTAATTCCATTATCGTAACGATTTCAAGTCTGACAAGTTGAAAAGCCAGAAATATAACAACCATTGTTGATAATGCAGTATCGTCTGTATAGTCATAGAAACATTTGGGCTCTACTAGTACTTACATCTGCAGCCTTCCTCTAGTGTGATGTAACATCAAATCAAATTGTATTTGTCACATGCGCCGAATACAACAGGACCTTACTGTGAAATGCTTACATACAAGCACTTAACCCACAATGCAGTTCAAGAAAAAGTATTTAGAAAATGTTTACTAGATAAACTAAAGTAAAAAATAAAAATGAACACAATAAAATAACAATAACGAGGCTATATACAGGGGGTACCGGTAACGAGTCAATGTGCAGGAGTACAGGTTAGTCACAGTAAAGTAGGTAGGGGTAAAGTGACTATGCATAGGTAACAAACAGCGAGTAGATGCAGTGTAAAAACTAAATTGGGGGGGTCAATGTAAATAGTCCGGGTGGCCATTTGATTAATTGTTCAGCAGTCTCATGGCTTGGGGGTAGAAGCTGCCAAGGAGCCTTTTGGACCTAGACTTTAACGATCCGGTACCACCTGCCGTGTGGTAGCAACTATTTCACTGATTTAATATTTCTCTCCCTGTCCCCAGATGATTGTGCTGCCATTCTGCTGGCCTGCCTCTACTGCCGGTTCTATGACATCGTAGTCATGGTGCCAGACACATGTGAGAGAGCTGTAAGCCGCTGTTTCCCCTCGTTCAAATACATCAATGCGTCCAGGGAGCAGGAGCGGGCCAGTGGCTGGTGCAACTGCAGTGTAGAACTGGACTGCAGCTGCTGCAACTCCTGTCAAGAGGGAGCCGAGTTACTGGAACTCGCCATGGAGATCTCTGAAGTCTGCTACCGATGAAAAGATCCCCTCAATCAAATTACTCCTTTTGATATGAAGGCCTAAAAGGACTAAACATGCACCTTGTCAATGTTTGTTCTATCAAAATATCAATAACTAGAGATGTCCCATTTCTTAGTTTCAGAGGGAACATGAATATGTTTACAAAGATGGACACTGTGGCTAAAGAGAGTGTTAACTGAGGTATAGAGTGCTTAATAATGATCCCCCTATTGAGCCCCATTAAATATTAACCACCAAAATGCTCCATTCCGCAAACGCTTCAGTTCTGTAACCATGAACAGAAATAAACAGATTGTGCCTAAAAACACCTGCTTCTTCATGATTGATTTTTCAGCCTTAAACCTGTCACATAAACAGCCAACAATATTGATGTCTATATTTGGTTTCATTCCCACCCCCCTAGTTACAAGGGGAGGAGTGACCGAGTGCACACTACAGGAGAAAGGTAGAGAATTGGGACGCACTGCATATCCTTCCAAAATGACAGAACCAACTCTATCCCACTCAGTAAATACTCAGGTCATGCAATCACATGAAAACTCTGATAGTGACACGAGCCAACAAACAGAGTACAGCCTGCTGCAAGTGAACGGGGCATGGAACAGACAGACTGGGGGACAGACTCAGAAGGAGGGACGGTTATCAGCTGCTAAAATGTGAGTAGTATTTTCTACTTTGTATTTACATTTTGTATATTTTTTTGTGGAAAGATATAACACATCTCATAGGCATGACAGATCATCTTGCTGAATGGCAGGGCAAAGAGAAAGGGAGTATACTTCTGGTTCCAAATATTAGGAATCAAATGAGTTAACACTTTTGATTCATGTTGATTTAAACAATATATGTTATTTTAGAAGAGGGAATATTTTAATCTCACAAGATTTTTTTATATTTGTTGCCTCAATGTGAGTCAGAGGTCCTTTTCATAAATGACTCGGTTGACTGGAAGACATGGGATATCTTTCTATTTTGGGCACAGCTGACATTTCGTCGGTGTACAGTAGACTAGTAGACCACCAGTAAAAAAGCTGTTTAACAGTTTGTAATTTTGTCCGTACATACACCTTTATTTTGCATCCCAACTAACCTACCGGGAGTCTATGTTCTTATTGACAGTGTAAGTGTTATAATATTGTGTGCATTAAAGACTTTAGATGTTAAGTGCGTATTTATAGAAAAGTTTGTGGCCATACGCACATCCTTAACTTAGGTGCTGGGATAAGGAAGGCCCGCACACTGTTTATGCCCCCAATTCACTACTTTACTAACAACAATCTTCAACCAAGGTAAAGACAGTTTCAGGTTGGATATTCAACGGATATTCGCGCTTTCAAACCTCAATAGCTTTCAAACCACTTGAGCCACAGACTCCAAATATCTGTCATGACGTTGGAAAAATTGTGCACAACATTGCACGTCTTATTTTCACGATTTGGACATTAATTCGCTTTGAAAAGCTAATAAACATGTGGAAATGGGAGCAGCATTTTGTATTCCTAGTTGAATTAGTTAGGGAGCATAAACAAAGTACAAACTTGTTTTACATTTGAATTTCAATAGCTCCTTGGTCATGTGACCTACTGACTTCAGAATGTCCACTCATTGGGTCTACACATTGTACGCACTTTAGCTTGTCCATTTTCATCTCACACGATTTTACATGAATTTTTCAAACCTTCTAATTTCAATAGCTTCTTGGTCATATGACCTACTGACTCCAAACAATGTTCAGAATGTCCACCGACAACCCTTCTATAATGCACACCCTTTAGTTTGTCCATTTCCATCTCAAACGTTTGAGCTTTGAGGGTACTATGGTGTTGAATGCTGAGCTGTAGTCAATGAATAGCATTCTCACATAGGTGTTCCTTTTGTCCAGGTGGGAAAGGGCAGTGCGGAGTGCAATGGATATTGCATCATCTGTGGTTCTGTTTGGGCGGTATGCAAATTGGAGTGGGTCTAGGGTTTCTGGGATAATGGTGTTGATGTGAGTCATTACCAGCCTTTCAAAGCACTTCATGGCTACGGACGTGAGTGCTACGGGTCTGTAGTCATTTAGGCAGGTTGCCTTTGTGTTTTTGGGCACACGGACTATGGTGGTCTGCTTGAAACATGTTGGTATTACAGACTCAATCAGGGACAGGTTGAAAATGTCAGTGAAGACACCTGCCAGTTGGTCAGCACATGCCCGGAGCACACATCCTGGTAATCCGTCTGGCCCCGCATCCTTGTGTATGTTGACCTGTTTAAAGGTCTTACTCACGTCGTCTACGGAGAGTGTGATCACACAGTCGTCCGGAACAGCCGATGCTCTCATGCATGCCTCAGTGTTGCTTGCCTCGAAGTGAGCATAGAAGTGATTTAGCTAGTCTGGTAGGCTCGTGTCACTGGGCAGCTCGCGGCTGTGCTTCCCTTTGTAGCATGTAATAGTTTCCAAGCCCTGCCACATCCGACGAGCGTCGGAGCCGGTGTAGTATGATTCAATCTTAGCCCTGTATTGACGCTTTGCCTGTTTGATGGTTCGTCGCAGGGCATAGCGAGATTTCTTGTAACCTTTCTTGTAAGGTTATAGAGTCCCGCACCTTGAAAGCGGCACCATTAGCTCAGTGTGAATGTTGCCTGTAATCCATGGCTTCTGGTTGGTGTATGTACGTACAGTCACTGTGGGGACGACGTCCTCAATGCACTTATTGATAAAGCCAGTGACTGATGTGGTGTATTCCTCAATGTCATCGGAAGAATCACGGAACATGTTCCAGTCTGTGATAGCAAAACAGTCCTGTAGTTTAGCATCTGCTTCATCTGACCACTTTTTTATAGACCGAGTCACTGGTGCTTCCTGCTTTAATTTTAGCTTGTAAGTAGGAATCAGGAGGATAGAGTTGTGGTCAGATTTACCAAATGGAGGGCGAGGGAGAGCTTTGTACGGGTCTCTGTGTGTGGAGTACAGGTGATCTAGATTTTTTTCCCTCTGGTTGCACATTTAACATGTTGATGTTTAACTGATTTAAGTTTCCCTGCATTAAAGTCTCCGGCCACAAGGAGCGCTGCCTCTGGGTGAGTGGTTTCCTGTTTGCTTTTTTCCTTATACAGCTGACTGAGTGCGGTCTTAGTGCCAGCATCTGTTTGTGGTGGTAAATAAACAGCCACGAAAAGTATAGCTGAAAACTCTCTAGGCAACTAGTGTGGCCTGCAATTTATCACAATATACTCTACTTCAGGCGAGCAAAATCTAGAGACTTCCTTAGATTTCGTGCACCAGCTGTTGTTTACAAATATGCACAGACTGCTCCCCCCTCGACTTACCAGAGTGTGCTGTTCTATCCTGCTGGTGCAGCGTATATCCCGCTAGCTGAATATCCATGTCGTCATTCAGACATGATTCCGTGAAACATAGGATATTATAGTTTTTGATGTTTCCTGTTGGTAGGATATTCATGACCGTACCTCATCTAGTTTATTGTCCAATTATTGCACGTTGGTGAGTAATATTGACGGTAACGGCAGCTTTCCTACACGCCTTCTGCGGATCCTGACGAGGCACCCGGCTCGCCTTCTGCGGGTCCTGACGAGGCATCCATCCTCTGTACCTGCGTCGCTTCCTCTTGCGAATAACTGGGATGTCGGCCCTGCCCGGTGTTTGGAGAATATCATGTGTCTTGCTTTTTGTTGAAAAAATCTTTGTCTAATCCGAGCTGAGTGATCGCTGTCCTGATATCCAGAAGCTCTTTTATTCCGTAAGATACGGTGGCAGAAACATTATGTACAAAATAATTTACAAATATCTGTGCAAGATACCTCAAGAGACTATTAATTATGTCCCGCCGTTTACCCCCGCTTCACCGACTTTCCCCACTTTGACATGAGGGGGTCACAGCCACCCTAAAGGTGGTTTGAGTGCGACCGCAAAGGGTAGCATGCGACGGTCAGATATCATCAAATTGACATCCATTAGAGTCACGCCAGGTGGTATCATCAGAGGCTTTTTTGTCCTACAAACTGGACATCAGTTGCCGCTACTAACCTTCAGCGGACTTTAACTGGGTTTTTACACCCAATCAACATCAAGTACCAGCGCAATATTTATAGGCTTGAGAACCAAATACCGGCACCATCGACCGGGTGTCAGAAGAAGCAACAGAAAATAATCATCCCCTTTCAATCATTTGCTTGCACAGTCAGCCCTCCGGGACAGAGCCATAGGAACCATGCTTTACCAGCGCTTCATCAATATTCCTCACTTTGACATGAGGGGGTCACAGTCACCCCACGGGTGATTTGAGTGCGACCGTGACAGGTGGGTACGGTCCTTTGAATTTCATCAAGTTGACATTCAGGGATTTGTGCCCAGTGGGAACCTAGACTTCTTCCATCCATTTTATGGTTCCGCAGCAAATCAATGAGCGTGGATGGTACTACCCACATCAGATGTAGGAATCCCTCCCCAGACAAGCTGGAGATACCTCTCCCCATTTCGTAAGGCATGAGCCAGATCCATGCAATACTCTATCACTGCGGGGCCAATGGGTTTAGTCTCCGCCTCAAGTCTAGTGAGCGTAGGGGAGACCTCCCCATCTACAATGTGTGGGGCCGGCGAACGCCATAGCTGGGGAGATCCGCGAGAAGGGCGCATCCAGAGTTTCCGCCGCCAACCGCCGGACCCAACCCCCCACCGGTCCGCGTTCGGCCCACTGACAGACACCACCCCAACTAATCCCCACACGCAGCCCCTTGCGAGACCGCGAGATGGGCCGCACAACAAACTTCCAACGGTGGCGAGAGGAGGGCTGCGGAGCGACTGCTCCCCCAGCCACGGCTCGAGCCCCACTTCGCACCCCATCCCAACCGACCCAGCACTTAGAGCCAATCCTTATCCCGAAGTTACAGATCTTTTTTGCCAACTTCCCTTACCTACATTGTTAGAACATGCCAGATGCTGTTCACCTTGGAGACCTGCCGTGGATATGGGTACAGCCCGGCGTGAGATTTACACCCTCTCCCCCAGATTTTCAAAGGCCAGGGAGCTCACCGGATGCGCTGAAACCGCGACGCTTTCCAGGGCTTGGGCCCCTCTCTCGGGGAGAACCCATTCCAGGGTGCCCTGCCCTTCACAAAGAAAAGAGAATTCTCCCCAGGGCTCCTGCCAGCTTCTCCCGGATCGGCCGCGTTCCCGCACTGGATGCCATGCTGCGCTCATTTCCGTCAGTCGGTGGAAATTCTGAAAGTAGTTTGAGGTCAGTAGGTCACATTACCAAGGAGCTATTGAAATTAAGAAAGTTTGAAAAATGAATGTAAAAACATGTGAGATGAAAATGGACAAACTTAAGGGTGTGCACTATAGAAGGGTAGTCAGTGGACATTCTGAACCATCTTTGAGGTCAGTAGGTCACATGATTAAGGAGCTATTGAAATTTGAACGTTTGACAAAGTAATGTAAAACGTGTGAGATGAAAATTGACAAATTAAAGGGTGTGCAATGTGTAGGCCCACTGAGCGTACATTCTGAACCGTGTTTGTGTCCAGTAGGTCACATGACCAAGGAGCTATTGAAATTTGAACATTTGAATATTTTCAAATAGTGCGAGATGTAAATCTACAACAAAAAAATGTGTGCAATGTGTGTCTATGCCATCGGGTTAGCTAGAAGTTTTAGGAGTAATGTTTAAAGAGTTATTGAAATTTGAAAAAATGTATTTGTCACTATGTTTACGGTCCTTAACTGCTGTTGGTGGACGTAAGGAAAACTATCCATCGAATATCCAACCTGAATCTGTCAATCTTTGTCAGGTCAAACATACTGAGTGCTCACATCCCAAAATATACACATTTCAACTCACATGACCATGGTGGATGTGGAAACAATTACATTCACTTTTGCGCATAGTCAATCATAATCACAGAGGTACATATAGACATGAATGATTATATACATACAGATTGGTAGTTCAAACCTAAGCAACAGTACAACAAAAAAAGTCAGATATATATTATGTTGCAAACTGTTGGAATATCCTCCCATGCAGGACGCACGGTGGCTGTAGATATAATTACAGAGACTTATTTCAAAAACAATTTATGTTTTAAAAAAAAAGGTTTTATTTAGCCTTTTTTTAACCAGGTAGGCCAGTTGAGAACAAGTTCTCATTTACAACTGCGACCTGGCCAAGATAAAGCAAAGCAGTGCGACAAAAACAACAACACAGAGTTACACATGAGATAAACAAACGTACAGTCAATAACACAATAGAAAAATCTATGTACAGTGTGTGTAAAAATAATAAGGTTAGGGAGGTAAAGGCAATAAATAGGCCATAGTGGTGAAATAATTACAATTTAGCATTAACACTGGAGTGATGGATGTGCAGATGATGATGTGCAAGTATGTGCAAGTAGAGATATTGGGGTGCAAAAGAGCAACAACAAAAAAATAACAATATGGGGATGAGGTAGTTGGGTGTGCTATTTACAGATGAGCTGTGTACAGGTACAGTGATCGGTAAGCTGCATGTACCTCTAATAATTTGACATCAATGAGATGGGTACATATACTGTAGTAGTTACAGAAAATATAATATATACATATGTACAAAATGACCAAGTGGAGGCCTGGATGGCTGGACAAAACCAATGTTTTAGAGGTGCCTGGAGAAACGGGAATACTCTAATTTTGCCAAAATGTTTCCGAACGGCCCACCCACGAAGGAAAGGCGCCCTACCTGAAAAATTCTATGAGAAACAGTGACATACAAAAAAAGATTGCAGTTTTGAAACTGCAGTAAAAGTGCAGTAACTGCAGTAAAAGTGCAGTAACTGCAGTAAAAATGCAGTAACTGCAGTAAAAGTGCAGTAACTGCAGTCGACTGGGGTATTTTGGACACAGTAATTGCATAATTATTGCTGTATAACTGCAGCTATCCTGCAAAATTACTGCAGTAAAAAACACTGTTATTTTGGATGCAGTATTTGCAGCATACTGCAGATATACTGCAATCCAACTACAGTTATACTACAGTGTACTGCAGTAATCCTGCACTTTGACTGTAATCTTTTTTTGTAAGGGTCAGAATGATTTAAAATGATAAATCCCATATTGATCTTTCATTCAGGGAAACCCAAGCTGTGCTGTGTAGTAGGCTAATAGTAGGCCTACTATTGAAACATAAACGGAGTCAGAAATTCACAGGTTTCGTATTATCCCCTATTTCTCCAGGTTTTTGTTATTTTCAGAAAAACAACAGCATTGTATGTTCTAAGTCCATAACAATGCTTAAACCACATCAGGATACCACTTTTGAGGTCTGGGGAAAATCTAAGACATTTCATTCAGGCACCTAGCACCATTGTTTGATTAGCAGTGTTTCTGTAGCACATGAGATGGAGTTTTCAAAAGAAATGGCCACTGGATTGATGGAAATAATCATCATGATATCATTCTGATAGGTAGGCATAGGCTACTTTGTAGCTAGTTAACATTTAATTGAGGTTTTAGGAAAGACTTTCCATCTACCGGAAGACTTTACACTTGTGTGTATAAGGTAATTGTTGTGAAATTGTTAAGTTAGATTACTTGTTGGATATTACTGCATTGTCGGAACTAGAAGCACAAGCATTTCGCTACACTCGCATTAACATCTGCTAACTATGTGTATGTGACAAATATAATTTGATTTGATTTGAGACGCTTAGGCCTGTCATTAGCATCACTATGTGTCCTGTTACTTAATTGTTTGAAACCTGGACATTTGAATTCTTTCATTGTCTAGCAGTCAAAGGCATTATCCTAATTATATTAGTAACCCATGATAGTTGTTGTATCTTTAAATCCCCGCTCTTTCTTACTAATATTTCCATTTCTGTCAATGAAACCGCTTGCATTTTAGAACGGTGTTTTGGTTCAGACCTTTAGAAGACATGGCGGTCAAACTGTGAATCAAATGCAGTTCTCTTCTCAGTAATAGATTATCGGTATCTCCCCCCATCCTTTAAGTCTTAACATGATTGATTCCAATGTATCTCAGAGAGCTGATGATGTGACGAGCCTCCATGAAATGTGCAGCCACAGGGTTTCTCTGGTCAAAAGTCCTGATATTACTCACGTGTTCTGCGTTCCTTGTTTAGACAGCTCGTTTCATTTTTCCTACATAGCACAGACCACCAATACACTTGATCAGGTATACCACATATTTTGTGGAAGACGTAATGATGCCCTTAATCTTAATGCCCGTGACAGGATGATTGAACGTGGGTCATTTGTTCGTAAAGTTACACTGGGTAGGCCTACATCTACCACATATGTAATTACTGTCTAGCACATTGTCTCGGAAGGTGCTACGTGGCACCGGTGGAAGATCAGACCTCACCAGCAGTTGGCTGATGTTGGGGGCGTGTCTGAAGACCTACTCGTGAGGGTTCTTTAAACGTCTTTTCCAGTTGTGGATCAGTGATCAAGATGTGCCAGTGTTTTTTAATGATGTGGTCGAACTGTTTGCGAAGTGGGGAGTATTGAAGGCGGCATTGAACTCGTTTGTCAGGGGCAGGGGCGCCGCCAGGGATTTTGGGCCACATGAAAAGACTCCTCACCACCACATCAACCCTGCGCAATTGCTGTAACCACCCACCTCCAGAACCCAATTGATCCATTCAAAGCTTTAAATAACTCCACCTTTGCAGGCTTGCAACTCTCTTGTAGTCCAATATTTAACGTCTGATATTTACTGACAGTGAGCTGTGAATATATAACACTGTGCAGACATGCATGCAGCATTCTGCATACAGTGAAATTCAGTATTTGATGCAAGACTGATACCCTCTATAAGAAATGTGCTAAAGGCCATCTTGTACAGTCTAGATGTAATTTAAATGGTAAAAATCTTGAATGGAAAATTCTCTTAACATTAATGAATAACTTAAAATAAATATAACTTGAATATACATGAACCTCTCAATTAAAATAAATTAGCATTATCATCTATAGAATAATATAACAAACAAAATAATAAAATCAGCAGCAGATTTTTTAACTAAGTATACATACCAAATAGAAAATAACCAGCTGTTAAAGTGTAAAATGGAAAACAAAATGGAAATGAAAAGGCCTGATGGTTGCGCTAGAGGAAAGGTCAAGGGGTAACCAAATCAATAGGTTTCTTCCACTTGGGGTCTTGATTGTGCACAACAAAGTTTATGGCAATCCAGCCATTACTTTGAGATATATCTTGTTCTCAGTTTGTTCTCAGTCTTGTTCTCAGCCTGTGGGCATCGTTTGTAGTGATCCAATATCCATAGCCATGCCATTTAACAGTTATCTCTGGCCCTTGCTCAGCCTTACTCACCAAGAGCCTTCTTACCAGCAAAGTCACTGATCAAGTCTTTAAAGTCCAGCTTTCTAGCTAACTGACTTTCAAAGGACAGTATGGCAAGACTGCAAAGCTTGTCCTGGGACATAGTGGACATCAAATAGTTTTGAATCAGTTGTAGCTTACTGAAAGCTCTCTCGCCACCAGCAACAGTCACAGGCAGTGTGCAAAATCTACGTAAAGCAATGCCCACTTCTCCAAAAATGCTTTGCAGCTGCATCTTACAAATTGCATTTCAGGAGACCAAGAGGGGACAAGTTAGGGGGAAAGAGGCAGCATATACAGTGTTCAGGTGTCAGGAGACCAAGCGGGGACAAGTTAGGGGGGAAAGAGGCAGCATATACAGTGTTCAGGTGTCAGGAGACCAAGAGGGGACAAGTTAGGGGGGAAAGTGGCAGCATATACAGTGTTCAGGAGACCAAGAGGGGACAAGTTAGGGGGGAAAGTGGCAGCATATACAGTGTTCAGGTGTCAGGAGACCAAGAGGGGACAAGTTAGGGGGGAAAGTGGCAGCATATACAGTGTTCAGGTGTCAGGAGACCAAGAGGGGACAAGTTAGGGGGGAAAGTGGCAGCATATACAGTGTTCAGGTGTCAGGAGACCAAGAGGGGACAAGTTAGGGGGAAAGTGGCAGCATATACAGTGTTCAGGTGTCAGGAGACCAAGAGGGGACAAGTTAGGGGAAAGTGGCAGCATATACAGTGTTCAGGTGTCAGGAGACCAAGAGGGACAAGTTAGGGGGAAAGTGGCAGCATATACAGTGTTCAGGTGTCAGGAGACCAAGAGGGGACAAGTTAGGGGAAAGTGGCAGCATATACAGTGTTCAGGTGTCAGGAGACCAAGAGGGGACAAGTTAGGGGGGAAAGTGGCAGCATATACAGTGTTCAGGTGTCAGGAGACCAAGAGGGGACAAGTTAGGGGGGAAAGTGGCAGCATATACAGTGTTCAGGTGTCAGGAGACCAAGAGGGGACAAGTTAGGGGAAGTGGCAGCATATACAGTGTTCAGGTGTCAGGAGACCAAGAGGGGACAAGTTAGGGGGGAAAGTGGCAGCATATACAGTGTTCAGGTGTCAGGAGACCAAGAGGGGACAAGTTAGGGGGGAAAGTGGCAGCATATACAGTGTTCAGGTGTCAGGAGACCAAGAGGGGACAAGTTAGGGGGGAAAGTGGCAGCATATACAGTGTTCAGGTGTCAGGAGACCAAGAGGGGACAAGTTAGGGGGAAGTGGCAGCATATACAGTATTCAGGAGACCAAGAGGGGACAAGTTAGGGGGGAAAGTGGCAGCATATACAGTGTTCAGGTGTCAGGAGACCAAGAGGGGACAAGTTAGGGGGGAAAGTGGCAGCATATACAGTGTTCAGGTGTCAGGAGACCAAGAGGGGACAAGTTAGGGGGAAGTGGCAGCATATACAGTGTTCAGGTGTCAGGAGACCAAGAGGGGACAAGTTAGGGGGAAAGAGGCAGCATATACAGTGTTCAGGTGTCAGGAGACCAAGAGGGGACAAGTTAGGGGGGAAAGTGGCAGCATATACAGTGTTCAGGTGTCTTACTTCATTATGAAACGAAAGGTGTAAGGTCTCTGGAATACTTCATGATCAGTGGTTGGCACACAGAAGGGTCTTTGTCCTCACTAATCTGATCAACTTTCAGAACAGCAGAAAATGATTCTACAATTTTCGCAGTGGTGTGGAACCTAGTGTCCAAGTCACATATGATGTTGTCCATAGCAGTAAAAAAACACTGTGTTCTGAAACACCATTGCTGCACTGTCCTGACCTCTTGAGAGGTCTCATCATGGAATCTCTTCCTTTTCCTCTGGCGGCTGTGTTCCTTGCTAAATGGAGGCGCAACATCTATTTGCGTAGCAATCCGTGTTGCCTCAGACAGGAGAGACTTCCATCTTTCAGAGCCTGCATCTCTTCCTTTAAGGCTCTGATATTGGCTGCCTCTGTGTCAAGTGAGATTTTTCCTGACTGGAGAATCACATTCCTGTCCTCAATGCATTGCAGTACATGTAATTATGCCAACCGACATGTCATTCAACACAATGCTGCTCACCTCCTTCTTCAGTTGGGAGTAGGGCTGGTTCAGGGGTATGGGGATGGGGTGACAGGGCTGGTTCAGGGGGGTGGGGATAGGGAGACAGGGCTGGTTCAGGGCTATGGGGATGTGGTGACAGGGCTGGTTCAGGGGGTGGGGATGGGGAGACAGGGCTGGTTTAGGGGTATGGGGACGGGGAGACAGGGCTGGTTTAGGGGTATGGGGATGGGGAGACAGGGCTGGTTTAGGGGTATGGGGATGAGGATGGGGAGACAGGGCTGGTTCAGGGGTATGGGGATGGGGAGACAGGGCTGGTTCAGGGGTATGGGGATGGGGAGACAGGGCTGGTTTAGGGGTATGGGGATGGGGAGACAGGGCTGGTTTAGGGGTATGGGGATGGGGAGACAGGGCTGGTTTAGGGGTATGGGGATGAGGATGGGGAGACAGGGCTGGTTCAGGGGTATGGGGATGAGGATGGGGAGACAGGGCTGGTTCAGGGGTATGGGGATGGGGAGACAGGGCTGGTTCAGGGGTATGGGGATGAGGATGGGGAGACAGGGCTGGTTCAGGGGTATGGGGATGGGGAGACAGGGCTGGTTCTGGGGATGGGGAGACAGGGCTGGTTCAGGGGTATGGGGATGGGGATACAGGGCTGGTTCAGGGGTATGGGGATGGGGAGACAGGGCTGGTTTAGGGGTATGGGGATGAGGATGGGGAGACAGGGCTGGTTCAGGGGTATGGGGATGGGGAGACAGGGCTGGTTCAGGGGTATGGGGATGGGGAGACAGGGCTGGTTCAGGGGTATGGGGATGGGGAGACAGGGCTGCTGAGTCTGAAGCTGCATCTGTTGGGACTGGCTCCAGGCAGGGGCAGGGACAACTGATTTAGTATAAATAGCTTGCTAAAAGTTTGCCTGCATTGATTAAATGTCGGCTAAAAGAGGAGCGAAATGTAAACAATTTTCTGTGAAGATATTAATTAAGTAACTAATGTTAGAGGAGCAAAAGTAGCCTATTTCACTGACTAAGCTAACAGGTTTATTTCCACCAATCACGGACTACACCCACTTTCCTTTGTGAAAAATGTGGTAATTTTGTAAAGGTCCCTTGCATCATGCAGCGATTCCTCTGGGTAAATCCGTTGTCTGAAACGCTCATCCAGACAAGCGGCTTGTTTGTCAGTCACTCTGTGTACTACAGATCCTGCGTATGTGACTGTATTAGCTGATAAGGAGGCTCTTTATCAGGGGTGTAGGGTGCAAGCAATCTCCGCGTAACAGTGAATTCCTGTCCGTTGGCTTTCTGTATAGGTCTGTGCTAAAGCCACCACACTTCCTCTTTATCAAAATGTCACGAAAACGTGTTTAATTCGCATCAAAAAGTGAAGGTGAATTGCAGATGTTCACTGCTTGTATTGATGGAATGGAATTGATGAAGTTCCTCTGCTGTGCCCTGGAATAGAAGGAATACAGCATCAATGAAGCGTTTCCAGAGCTTGATATGGCGAAATAATGGATTGTTAGGGCTGTAAATCACATTTCTCTCAAACAACCCCCGCATACAGATTAGCATAATTCGGTGTAATTTTACTGCCCATAGCAGTTCCCTTCTATTGAATGAACATGTCATTTTCAAACATGAAAAAGTTCTTAGAACAATCTCAGTCAGTTCAACAATACATTTAGTGCTAGGGAGTGTACCAGTTGGTTGTTAACTAAGATAGTGTGCCCATAGCTCCTAGGCCTCCCTGGTGGGGGACGTTTGTATACAGGGACTCAACATCAAAGCAGGGTTAGTATGTACAGTATTTATAGTCAAGCCATTCAAACCTGCCACTATGACAGTTGTTGTGATCACTTACCATTTCTGCTGGCTCCTCATGCAGTTTCCAGAGCACCTCAGAACATGGCCTCTCCTGGACAGTGGTCAGCCCTATTGTGTTCACCTACAGAGTGATCCAATGCCACAACCTGCTGGATGTTGGGAATGACACACTGCTATGTGGTCATATAGAGGACCAGGATGAGCTCAAGGCCTTCAGAAGCAACACCAAGCCCATCAAACGCTTCATTATCATTGATGAGACAGTCAATCAGCTCTATGGCTCCCAGGTCACCAGGTATTTTGAGGCCAGAAATGTTCTTTATAGGATCCTCCCACTGCCCACTACAGAGGAGAACAAGTCCATGGAGCTTGTGACCAGGATTCTGGAGGAGGTCCACAAGTTTGGCATAGACAGGCGCTCTGAGCCCATTATTGCTATTGGAGGCGGGGTGTGTCTGGATGTGGTGGGCCTAGCTGCTTCTCTCTACCGGAGGCGAACCCCCTATATCCGTGTCCCGACCACCCTGCTTTCCTATATTGATGCCAGTGTGGGGGCCAAAACTGGAGTCAACTTTGCCAATGGTAAGAACAAGCTGGGGAGTTACATACCTCCGGTCGCAACATTTTTAGACCGGACCTTCATCCGAACTGTTCCTCGCAGGCAGGTTTCTAATGGAATGGCAGAAATGTTAAAGGTACTCATCATTGCAGCATGGGTACAGTATGCATGTGGGTTGAATACCTGAAAGCACCCTAACACATGACAAACTGAGCATGTCATCTTTCTAAAAGGACTGAGACTGTTGCTGTGCATTTGAGGCATATCTGGACAACAGTTATTTTGGACAAACATCCCTTAAGAGCAAGGTGTGGTTGTATTTGTTTGCTGTCTTATTAACAGCAATGTGTAGTTGTATTTGTTTGCTGTCTTAACAGCAAGGTGTGGTTGTATTTGTTTGCTGTCTTAACAGCAAGGTGTGGTTGTATTATTTTGCTGTCTTAACAGCAAGGTGTGGTTGTATTTTTTTGCTGTCTATTACATGTCTAATACACTATACTAATCACTATTACTAATGAAGGAAGAAAGTTAAGCACTTTTTACAAGACTAAATCACCCCATTGATAGTGGCTTACTTCCAAACTCTGTATGGAGCTAATAAATCAGCCATCATTCGTTGTGTTCTAGATGGCTCTGATGAAACACAGGGGCCTGTTTGAGCTCCTGGAGACTAAAGGCAAGTACCTATTGGACTCCAGTTTCCAATCCCATGACAAGATCAGTGGCTGCTGTGACCTGGAAGATGCTGCCTCTTCGTCCACACGGATAGCCATAGAAACCATGCTGGAGGAGTTGGCTCCCAATCTGTGGGAGGATGACCTGGACAGACTGGTGGACTTTGGCCATCTAGTCAGCCCTGAGCTAGAAATGGTAAAGATTTGATCACTGAGTTTATACTAGTGAACGATAAAAAGGTGTATGGAGGGGATATGAAAGGATGGGGAGAAAGATATCAGGGAAGGTGTGAATGATCAGATATATTTTTGACAAGTGAAGATAATTCGACAAATGTGCATACAGTATAACTTTACCGTTGGAATGAACCTTTTTATGCTCCTTTGCAGAAAGTGCTGCCTGCGCTGCTCCACGGGGAGGCGGTGAACATTGACATGTCCTTCATGGTGTACGTGGCCCACCAGAAAGGGCTCCTGACAGGAGAGGAGAAGGCCCGGATCAGCCACTGCATGGTGGGTTTGGAGCTGCCTGTGTGGCACCAGGACTGCACTCTGGCCCTGGTGCAGAAGTCTCTGAGCGAACGACTGAAGCACTCTGCAGGGTCCCTGAGGATGCCTCTTCCCACAGGACTGGGATGTGCAGGTCTGGACATCTTTCCTTTAGGAACACCATCAGGCTGCCTTTTTATGTCAGTCTCAAAACATTCCTAGATATTCCATACAGTATGTGTTTTGTAATAACCTAAACAAGCAAGCTCATTAACTATACTGTAGATTCTGTCTCATCTCTACAGAAATCTTCCATGAAATCAGTGATGAAATCCTGTGCCAGGCTTTCAAGATCTGGTGTGATGACCTTGGTTCTTCTTGACATCTGGAGATAACAATATCCACACTGAATACACTGACGCTATGACGAGCTGGTGAAGATGAAATAGTGTGTTTCATATTCAATATGTTTCAGTCAACACACATTTACTTGAAGTCTAAATATGAATAATATACAGTGCCTTCAGAAAGTCTTCACATCCGTTGACTTTTTCCTCATTTTGTTGTGTTACTGGCCGAATTTAAAATAGATTACATTGAGATTTATTTGGTAATTGGCCTACAAACAATACTCCATAATGTCAAAATGGAATTATGTTTTTCGAAATGTTTACAAATTAATAAAAAATGAAAAGCTGAAATGTCTTGAGTCACTAAGCTTTCAACCTTTGTGTTATGGCAAGCCTAAATATGTTCAGGAGTAAAAATGTGAGTAACAGGTCACATAAGTTCCATGGACTCACTGTGTGCAATAAGTGTTTAACATGATTTTTGAATGACTACCTCATCTCTGTACCACACAGATACAATTATCTAAAGGTCCTTCAGTCGAAAAGCGAATTTCAAACACAGATTCAACCACAAAGACCAGGGAGGTTTTCCAATGCTTCACAAAGAAGGGCACCTATTGGTAAAAAAGCAGACACTGAATATCCTCTTGAGCATGGTGAAGTTATTAATTGCAGTTTGGACGGTGTATCAATACACCCAGTCACTACAAAGATACAGGCGTCCTTCATAACTCAGTTGCCGGAGAGGAAGGAAACTGCTCAGGGATTCCACCATGAGGCCAATGGTGACATTAAAACAGTTTATAGAGTTTAATGGCTGTGACAGGAGAAAACTGAGGATGGATCAACAACATTGTAGTTACTCCACAATACTAACCTAATTGACAGAGTGAAATAAAGGAAGCCTGTACAGAATAAAAAATATTCCAAAACGTCCTGAATACAAAGTGTTATGTTTGAGGCAAAACACATTACTGAGTACTACTTTCCATATTTTCAAGTATAGTGGTTGCTGCATCATGTTATGGGTATGCTTGTAATCGTTAAGCCGCCCACTTTTCAGGATAAAAAATAAATGCAGTAGTGCTAAGCACAGGCACATTCCTAGAGGAAAACCTGGTTCAGTCTGCTTTCTACAAGACACTGGGAGATAAATTCACCTTTCAGCAGGACAACAACCTAAAACACAAAGCCACATCTACAGTGGAGATGCTTACCAAGAAGACAGTGAATGTTCCTGAGTGGCCGAGTTACAGTTTTGACTTAAATAGTCTTGAAAATCTATGGCAAGCCCTGAAAATGGTTGTTTAGCAATGATCAACGACCAATTTGATAGAGTTTGAATATTTCTTTAAAGAATAATGGCCAAATGTTGCACAATCCATGTGTGGAAAGCTATTGAAGACTTTTTAGAAGGATTTTTAAGCCTTGAGACAATTGAGACATGGATTGTATATGTGTGCCATTCAGAGAGTGAATGGGCAAGACAAAAGATTTAAATGCCTTTGAACGGGGTTTGGTGCACCGGTTTAAGTGTGTAAAGAACTGCAACGCTGCTGGGTTTTTCATGCTCAACAGTTTCCTGTGTGTATCCATAATGGTCCACCACCCAAAGGACATCCAACCAACTTGACACAACTGTGGGAAGCATTGGCCAGCATCCCTGTGGAGCACTTTTGACACCTTATAGAGTCAATTTCCCAACAAATTGAGGCTGTTCTGAAGGCAAAAGGGGGTGCAACGCAATATTAGGAAGGTGTCCATAATGTTTTTTTACACTCAGTGTATATTAGTGTTTTATTCCCATTAATGTTTTTTACAAATGTAAAAAAACACATCCACTTTGACATTCGAGTATTTTGTGTATATCGTTGACCAAAAATTACAATTCAATCAATTTTAATCCCACTTTGTAACACAATAAAATGTGGAAAAAGTCAAGGGGTGTGAATATTTTCTGAAAGCACTGTATATATTAATTATATTGGTCTTTGAACATTATATACTGTATTCTCATTAACCTCATTGTATACAGTGTAATTTCCCCATCATTCGTGTTTAGAGACAATTAGGGAAATACTTCAAAAGAAAGAAAACATAGAAAGACCGGTAACAATATTTTATTGACTTTCATATTTGTCACTAGTTTTCACACTCAGTTCCAATGAATGAGCTTGATCGTGACACCACTGATCCATCCCTAACCAGTTTATGACCATCACTACCTCCATCTCTCCTGGCAACAGAGCCGTCATCAGATTACAGTGGCAATCTCAGCAAAAGGTGTCGATCTGAACTATATAAATAGAATGAGTAGAGCTGACAGTTTGCTCAATGTGTGAACAAACATGGCTCTTTGAAATGTTAGTGGCATACCCAAACTGCCATGGTAGTGGGCCCGATCAAAATGAAAATGTGTATTTACAAATAATAAGCTTCAAATCAACTGTCACCATTGCTTTTATCGGACATAGTAGTTCTATGCATTCAGTGACATGCTGACCTGGGTTCAGTCAAAGGGCAGTGAGTGAATGACAGGCCTGTGTCTAGATATCAGCAGACAGACCTGGGTTCAGTTTGACCATGAGGGCCATTCTGCAGTGGATTGTTACTGCAGAGAATGCCCCTTTAAGTGCATGGGCTACTTTGTGCTTAGCTTAACCTTCTTCCTGATTGCCATTCTTCTTAAGTTATCGTTCTATAAATAAGGAAGAAACATCCATACATAAAGCTACATCAGCTAAGCTGTCAAAAAACAAATGTTATTTCTTTCTTTACATATTTTAGACTTTGAATTTGGAAACACATTTTGGCAGTCAACACTGAGGTACATTACATTCTGAAAAATTATAGGTCGTAAAAAAGAAGCTGATAATTCAGTAAAACTACATTTTGATTATTGCCCTCTGAGTGGAATTCTGACATAAAAAAAATATATAAATAAATCTAGCATCAAAAACATCCCAAACAAAACGGATGGCCTGGAGAGACATTCTTACAGTCCAGTGTTAGAGGCCATGTGGTCACGGGGGGCCCATAGCATGGTCTTCTACTGTCTGACAAAATGCCCTTTCCTACTGCTTCCCTTAGGGACCTTGCAGTTCAACACTTCATACATGAAGCACCAAACACCAGAAACAACAACAACATCCCAGTGTATAGTAGTCCTCATAGGTCTGTGGAAAATTAAAAAACCAACTGTAAGGCACTTCACTTCAATGTAAATCATTCTGCTGGCCGCTTCTTATTAATCATTACAACATAATAGATGACCAGCCTAATGTGTCTAATGTCTTCTGGGCAAAACAGGCACAATACTGAGCTACAACTGTGATCATTGCATAGTTCCACAGACTTGAGGGTGCACTGTAACCATGCTCTCAATACAGAGGTGTAATGTACAGTAGATAGTTATTATCAAAGGCATATTTGAGTATTTTGCTAAGTTGTTAAATAGTAGAAATATACATTAACAGTACAGTTTATAGTTATAACTACAATCAATCATACAAGAAATTGTATGCATTTAAAAACCCTAAATATAATATTGTTAGTACATATTAAAAAAAAAAAATGGTTACCAACCAAACCATTTTTCAATTTATGGATGTCATTCCAGTGTTTCGAGTGTGTAATACTTTTTTTTTTAAATCCCACAGCAGTGTCCTTATATTTCTTGGCAATATAAACATTCACATAACTTAAAAAAGATCTGGAATATCTCAAAATGGATATTGGACTGGCAAATCCTAACAAGGGTACAACAAAACAAAAATGATTTAGAAAAATGTATTTTTCTTCCTAGGAGATACACTTCTTAGGGCTCAATTCAATCCGTATCGAGGAAGGTCTGAGGTGTTACTGCTTGATTGTTATAGCAAGTCAATCCATTTCGCGGAAAATCCATGTTATAGCTTGATTGAAATTTAAAAGCAATGTTCCCGCGTTCGCAAGGACTATATTCATGTTAAACGCTGCATGTCTGCTCAATTGGAAATGACCTTTACATTTTAACATCCCTGATACGTCCACGATACGTATTGAACCCAGCCCTTAGTGAGTATTTCTTGCAATACATTTCCATCATATTATCAGAAATATCTTCATAAAGAAAAATCTGCTCATATTGAAATCACTGTTGCATTTCTGACCACATTGGTAGACTGACCACATTCTGTACTATATGTGTAATGTTTACAAATCCTCTGACTAAGGCATTGTCACATTCAAGTTCAATCTAAGATGACGGTAAAGCACAAAAGTAATTAAAATAATGTATTATCGCTTCTGTCAAATTGTTCTGAACAGACTTGCTAAAAAGCAAGTAGTGTGTATCACACCAAAAATATATTTAACCGCAATTTTTAGCTTTCATTCCGAGGGAATTACATTGTTTAAGATTTAAAAGCAATAAGCTCATCAATCAGGGTTTTATAACTGCTTATAAGCCTGTCATATACAGTACCATGATAACTATACACAGGTACGTGTCAGATATTGCTCCCTGACTCATTGTCATCAAAGTAATATAAAAATCAGACCATGATCGATTAAAATAAACTATAAAAAATGTATTTAAAATCAATACATAAGAGAAGCTGAACTAAATTCAGTTTGAACGCTTTCAGATCCCAATGATACCATAAAATAAAATAAACAAAATATTGGGCTGAAAAATTAAATATATATGTGTCAACACCTGAAAACCATCAACCAACAAACAAACCAACCAGCAGCTGGCTGAAGTAGGACAGGGTGGAGGGATGGAGATAAAGATGCAGGTGGGTGGGCAGCAGTGAGTGCTAACAGCCATGGTCATTCTCTTCCATGCTTATGCTGCCTGAGCAGCTGCTGTCCTTAGAGGCTCCTGGCGAGACAGAGGAGAGCAGGGGGTCTCCCCCTCCCACCGGGGACAAGGTGTCGTCCATCCGGAGCTCGCCTGAGATTCCCCCGTGGCCCTCGGTGTAGGGAGAGGCTTCATCATTGAGCTCCAAGGTGGTGGACTGAACCTGGTTTGGAGTGCAGGCTGGGTGGTGTTGGTGCTGAGGGTCGACAGGGTACAGATCCTGGTGGAAATCTCCCAGGGCTGGCTCCTGCTTGATGCCTCGGGCTGAGAGCTCCTCTGAGCAGAGGGCAGACGAGTCTGTGGTCAGACCATGGGCACGAGCCTGCATCTCCAACTCCTGTACCCCATCAAGAAAGAAAGAAAGATAGAAACAAAAGGAAAGCGAGAGTGTTTTCAACATGGTTGTCTGTCAGCTGCATAACTAAAACCATCCAGAGGATAGAAGAGCCCATCTCGATTCAATGCAATTCAAGGGGCTTTATTGGCATGGGACACATATGTTAACATTGCCAAAGCAAGTGAAGTAGATGATATACAAAAGTGAAATAAACAATAAAATGAACAGTAAACATTACACTCACAGAAGTTCCAAAATAATAAAGACATTACAGATGTCATATTATGTATATATACAGTGTTGTAACGATGTGCAAATGGTTAAAGTACAATAGGGAAAATAAATAAGCATAAATATGGGTTGTATTTACAATGGTGATTGTTCTTCACTGGTTGACCTTTTCTTGTGGCAACAGGTCACAAATCTTGCTATCCTGCTTTGATTGGCTAATACAATATGTGACCTTTTGAAGGCATAGCTAGTAGTTTTCCATCTCTCCCAGTGCGCCACGGCCTACAGTGCTGTACCTGTATCCGCATCATCAGGTGTCTATTGATGTGCTCCAGCTTCTTCTGCCTGTTCTCCAGCTCTTTGGCCCCCTGTTGCTCCCGCTGTAGCTTCCTGATGTAATCCACCGACGCCTTGAGAATGGTGCCTTTGTTCCAACGCATATCCCTGAGGACCAGAGAGGGGCACGGCAGGCCAGCAAGATTCTATCAGCCTGAACTGGTAGCATTCTGGAGTCAACTGACAACGTTCTCATTCACAACATTCTCAAGGGTATGGATGTACTGGGAATAGACTGAGGGACTGATCTATGATTATCATCCGGTCTAGACTAGGGTCAATGAACTGTCTGAGCCATGATATATATCTGATAGAAAGACTTCAAATCGACGTCAACATTTAGGCAACTTACGGATCACTTGATTTTGGAATCATGGTTCCCAGTTCTTTGATCCGGTCATTGATGTTAAACCTCCGTCTTCTCTCAACTACAGGAAATAGGGGCAAGAAGAGAACAAATGAGAAACAATGAATCATGATACATTTTATAATGAACAGCTAATGTCACAGCATTAAATGTTATGGAATGTGATATTACAGATTATATCTAAATAACCCACATTGCATTTAAACATTAAAAAAACTTTATTTAACTAGGCAAGTCATATTACTAGATAGCTGAGAATGATAGTTTAACAAAACTCACTCAAATTATGGTTATCCTTCTTCTGTCTTTCCTTTGCCATTGCCCTGACCTCTGCTTCTGAAACAGAGCAGTTAGCGTTAATGATTCATCAAAACAAATGGCAAAACATTGATGTTGACACACAACAAAACAGTTATGCCAGAAATATTTTAGTTAGTCGGGAAGAAAATAAATTAAACTGTGCTGAGCACACTAAAGGCTTAGCAAAGTGCACCAGTGTAACCTAACTCAAATGAGTTAGCTAAGGTAAATATGAATACGCAGACGTACCTACAGGATACCCTTCAGGCCTCTGATAGTTGTCAAACTTGCCAAATGATTCTGACTTGTCCATGTGCATAACGGCCGGAGATTGGGAAACTATTTGGCACATAAAATGTTCAATGCATTTCTCCTTGTTTTGAATGACAAAATACCCAAGTTTACAATAATCAAAAACAATAGTAATGCAAAGCACATGCACAGAAAAGTTTCTGACCCTTTTAGCATATTTCTCAATCACAACGGGCCTGTAGAATCATTTGTAACATCATGTATGAATCTGGATGTTTCTCATGCCATGGGGTTTTGCTCACCTGAGTATTCCCTTTTGATGTTGGGCAAGATGGCGGGGCAGGAGTTGATGGCCAGTCCTGGAGGGGGCATGCCCTGGTTACCATACAGATCCAAGAGGTTAGTGTTGACAGTGATCTGATTGGACAAGATAACCATAGAAATGATTAACATTAGTATGTCAAATAAACCAGGCACAGGTGGTGCTTAAACATGTGTAGGTAACCCTTATTACACCATGATCTGTAAACACTGCTGTCTTTGTGGACCCATCTACTGTGAAAAGGCTATCTGGGTTTTCTATGAGCAGGTACGCAGACAGTAAATGAAGACAATCATACCGTATTGGCCATCTGAAGCCGCGGGTCCATTAATCCAAGGATATCATCGTTATAACTAGATTCCAGACTAATTATGTCATCAATGACATCATCCATCTAGAATAAAAAAACTACGTTAAATTCAAGATTAAACATTTTCTAACAGAGACAGTCATGTAATTAGCGGTTAACACCTTACACTTGTAGGAATTGGCCTGTATGGATAGGGCTAAATTGAAATGGTTCTTACATAAGAAATATGGAAAGCATATGCATAAACATGATAGCAATTAAAATGGTACAGTTTGGAGGTTATAGGAAACGAAAGGTGTGGACACAACAGTTCACCACAAGACTGAATCCAAAACATTACACTGTTGGTTTAATGTGCATTTTACATTTACTGTACTTTTCGCCGCATTTGTTGAACATAAAATCTGAAAATTCTCTAGATGAAATCAGTAACATTTTATGAATATTCTTGGACAATTTGGGGTAGGTGCAACATAAGACAAAAAAAATACAAGGGTTTGAGTGAGAGGTCTAACTGGTGTTTCCAAGTGGCCAAACACCTCTCCAAAGTGTGCACTGTTTCAAAGTAATTTCAATGCATTTCAATGACTCAAAGAAGAGTCTTCAACTATAAGGTGCTTTTTAGAGCTCTGAGGAACTAGAGTGAGCACACTTGTACTTGTTTTGTTGGAACACAGCCCTGCATTCCCACTTTTACACAATTACTGTTGTTGTTTACGCGATCCAAAAACGGTCCATTATAAATCGCAATCTGGGTCAGGTGGGCATAATTTAAAAACGTATTCTATTGTCAACATGACTAGCTAAATTATAAAATACGATCTTACAGTGTTAGGCTTTAACAAGGCGATTCAGAGATGCAGATGGTAATTTTGGTGTGAATAGAATGAGGTCATGAGTGCATTCAGATGAGTGGTCCACGGCAAATCTTCTTCACAATACAACAGGCGCATTCTGTTCATGCCATGTCATCTTGTAATTGTACATCACACATAGTGATCATGAGGCCTCCTGGGTGGCACAGTGGTCCAGGGCACTGCATCGCAGCGCTAGCTGTGCCACCAGAGACTCTGGGTTCGAGCCCAGGCTCTGTCGCAGCCGGCCGCGTCCGGGAGGTCCGTGGGGCGATGCACAATTGGCCTAGCGTCGTCCGGGTTAGGGAGGGTTTGGCCGGTAGGGATATCCCTGTCTCATCGCGCACCAGCGACTCCTGTGGCGGGCCGGGCGCAGTGCGCGCTAACCAGGTCGCCAGGTGCACGGTGTTTCCTCCGACACATTGGTGCAACTGGCTTCCGGGTTGGATGCGCGCTGTGTTAAGAAGCAGTGTGGCTTGGTTGGGTTGTGTTTCGGGGACGCATGGCTTTCAACCTTCGTCTCTCCCGAGCCTGTACGGGAGTTGTAGCGATGAGACAAGATAGTAACTCCTAACAATTAAATAAATAAAAACCATAGTGATCATAAACTTTGACACTCCTCCGTCTCATCTTTCATAATATGCAGTCCTCGTAATTTACAGCATTTCCCTCACTCAGACAACAAAATCATTCTAAATTAGCGGGAGGGATGGTGGCAACTTCTTGTCATGTGCTGTGCTCAAGTTCAGAACGGCTGCCATAAAGAGCTGTGAAGCCATTTATAGCATGTTACTGTACAGCCACAGCATTCCAATTTAGGTGCTTATCAGTGTCCAAATATATATAGGTACGAGTCTAAAGGGCTACTCAACAGACAATCACATTTACTTCTCAATGAATATTCATGGTGTTACTACATTCATGGTGTTACAACCATTCATTAGTTGAATACACATTGCTATGAAGCAGAATTCATGGAAAATTGGCAGAGATCATGGAGTGAAAAGCTCACAGAATTTACACACACTGCATTGTAGCTTGGTGTCTATGGCCATGTTGCAGCCAGGTCTGTGAGAGAAAGAAGCTTTACCTCTTTCTCGCAGTTGATGTTGAGGGTGAGTAAGGCCATGGGGCTGTTGGGGGCACTGTTGCCCAGCCCCGGAGGCATGCCCCCGTGGTCAGCGGGCTGGTTAGGGCAGGGCAGGGAGCCAATCTTGCCCAGGTAGCGCTTCACCTGCTGCTGCTGGGCCTGCTGGATGTGGTACTTGGTGGGGTTCTCCAGGTGAGTTTGCACCTGGAAGAGGGAGAGAGTGAAGAGAGGAGAGGGAGAGATGTAAGTGTGAGAGTCAGAATCCTTAAACTCTGATACGATGGGTTAATGATAGTGGGTTGATGATCGTGGGTTATGTTTCAGTTGTGCCGTGTAGTCAATAAAGGAGCCTTCAAGCATTATATCTCACTGATTAATAATAAACAGTCTTGAATACATTTTCCCATACAGAGATAATAACGATCATAAAGAAATTGCATAGTAAAAGAATAAAGAAGCAGAGCAATTAGTTCAAATAAAAGGAGTCGAGTGACAGTATCTTCTCCTTTGACAAAGGCAGTGGACCTGGGTTACTGAATAAAATATGAAAATAAAATAAAATGTCAGCTCAACTAGTGATACTGTAGTTGACTTGACCAGGGGAAGTCAACTATGGGTTGAAGTGTTATAAAGTATCTCTATGAAGATCCCTTTATTGATCAACAAAATAGTGATCAGATTTGTACTTTTATTCATGTTTTTGCTGTACAATTTGGATCTGCGTCATTGCATCCTCTCTATTGCTTAGTAAAAGATCCCTTGTCATAAATACATGAATAACATTTCACACCACTCTTTCCTTTTAAACCCTAGAACTTAAAAGCCACACAAATGGACAGAAGGGACTTCTCAAGTGCTTATAATACAACCTGTCCCAAAAGACAGATTACAATAAGTATATTATTGCACCTACCTGATAATTATGGTATTCAAGCATCTCCAACATATTGCACAATTGATATTCCAACTCCAAATTAGATGCTTAAAACCTCTCTATTTATATTCCCTTTGACAATGCAGCAGGACCAGAGACTGTGCCTGTGATGCTCCACCTTCGATACTGATAGTATGAGGAGGAACACGTTCAGCTCAGCTTATAAAAGGTGGAGAAAAAGTCATTAGCTACACGTTAACACATCTGAGTAAGATACAATGAACCTTTTTAAGTTTGTGTTGTTTTATGTAAATTATTAATGCATGCCTTTATGTTGCTTGTTTGACGTCAGAATGGGAGTGTTACAAAGAGGATCTTTCTACAGCCAGGCCACCCTGTCTACTGACACTTGCCCTGGGCCAGATAACTCATCTCTTTTTTAAACACCATGCATGGCTACTGGTCGGTTCTTCTGTCATCTCTTTGGATGGTCAAATAATCGTTCACTGAAGCTAAAACGTTTCATGGAAACTACAGGCTAAAACAGAATAAAATACAAATACAAATATTTGTATGAAAATAAAGCTAAAAGGAAGGTCTACTTCATTAATCCGTTACGCACAGGAGCCTGACGTTCTATTAACTGTACTAACATGATAAGATGTCACAGTTTCTTAACATGAGCCTACAGCAATCTGTAACAATCTCTCTAACATCAAGTTGCTACCAAAGGATATCCTTCGACAGTTCACTCAATACATTCAAGGGATCGTCACCTGCGGGATCGTCTGAGACCAGCCATCTGGACAGCTGATGAAACTGTGGGTTTGTACAACTGAAGAATTTTTGCACAAATTGTCAGAAACTGTCTCAGGGAAGCTCATCTGTGTGCTTGTCGTCCTCACCAGAGTCTTGACCTGACTACAGGTCAGCGTTGTAACCGACTTCAGTGGGCAAATGCTCACCTTCAATGGCTACTGGCACACTGGAGAAGTGGATGGATGAATTCTGGTTTCAACTATACCGTGCAGAAGGCAGACAGCATGTATGGTGTCGTGTGGGCGAGTGGTTTGCGGATTTCAATGTTGTGAACAGAGTGCCCCATGGTGGCGGTGGGGTTATGGTATGGGCAGGCATAAGCTACTGACAACGAACACAACAGCTTTTTATCATGGAAATTTTAATGCACAGAAAATCAGAGACTAGAGGCCCATTGTCACGTCATTCATCCACCGCCATCACCTAATGTTTCAACATGATAATGCTCTGCCCCATGTCGCAAGGATCTGTACACAATTCCTAGAAGCTGAAAATGTCCCAGTTCTTCCTTGGCCTGCATATTTAACAGACGTCACCAGTTGAGGCTGTTTGGGATGCTCTGGATCGACGTGAACGACAGCATGTTCCAGTTCCCACCAATATCCAGCAACTTTTGAAATTGTTTTTATTGAACCTTTATTTAACTAGGCAAGTCTGTTAAGAACAAATTTTTATTTAAAATGACGGCCTACCAAAAGGCCTCCTGCAGGGATGGGGGCCTGGGATTAAAGAAATATAAAAATAAATACAATATAAATACAGGACAAAATACATATCACAACAAGAGAGACACAACACAACATAAAGAGAGACCTAATACAACAACATAACAGCAAAACATGACAACACAGCATGGTAGCAACACAACGTGTCACGTCCTGACCTTAGTTGCTTTTTTAGGTCTCTATTTTAATTTGGTAAGGGCGTGAGTTGGGGTGGGCATTCTATGTTTTTGTTCTATGTTTTGTATTTCTGCTTTTGGCCTGGTATGGTTCCCAATCAGAGGCAGCTGTCAATCGTTGTCTCGGATTGAGAACCATACTTAGGTAGCCTGTGTTCCCACTATGATTTGTGGGTAGTTGTTTTCTGTTGTGTGTCTGCACCAGCCAGAACTGCTTCGGTTGTTCTCTTTGTTATTTTTGTTATTGCTGTATTCATTAAATAAATATGGACACATACCACGCTGCACCTCGGTCCTCTCCTTCTTCCACCAAGGACAGCCGTTACAACATGGTAGCAGCACAAAAACATGGTACAAACATTATTGGGCAAAGTCAACAACACAAAGGTCAAGAAGGTAGAGACAACAATACACCATACAAAGCAGCCACAACTGTCAGTAAGAGTGTCCATGATTGAGTCTTTAAGATAAAACTGTTCAGTTTGAGTGTCTGTTGCAGCTCGTTCCAGTCGCTAGCTGCAGCGAACTGAAAAGAGGAGCGACCCAGGGATGTGTGTGCTTTGGGGACCTTTAACAGAATGTGACTGGTGATTTGTTTAACACTTTTTTGGTTGCTACATGATTCCATGTGTTATTTCATAGTTTTGATGTCTTCACTATTATTCTACAATGTAGAAAATAGTAAAAATAAAGAAAAACCCTTGAATCCGTTGGCGTGTCCAAACCTTTGACTGGTACTGTTTGACTGGTATGTACAAGTGTGTATTATACACATGTGAATTGGAAATGTGTTTTTGGCATATCCCAACTTTCCCTGAGACACCCTCGGAGACTGGGGTCACGGCCAGTGTCTGACAATATCAACGGCGATCCTGGAACAATTATGGTAAAGTGCCTTGCTCAAGGGAACATCGACCAATTGTTCACCTTGTCGGAGATTCGAACTAGCGACTGTTCAATTATTGGGCCAACGCTCTAACCGCTAGGCTACTTGCTAAGTGTGTATGTATATGTGTTTGTGCACTTATGTGTTTTAATGTTTTAATGAATTTGTGCAGTTCACTAGCATTGAGATTCTCTTTGAAAGTGCCACTCACACATCATCTTGGATCATAACCTCATGCTGAACAATCTGATAACAAGGTCATTTAGAGTCTCTTTACTTCATCACATGCGGTTCAACACTCCTATTTTTTTTATTTTTTATTTATTTCACCTTTATTTAACCAGGTAGGCTAGTTGAGAACAAGTTCTCATTTGCAACTGCGACCTGGCCAAGATAAAGCATAGCAGTGTGAACAGACAACACAGAGTTACACATGGAGTAAACAATTAACAAGTCAATAACACAGTAGAAAAAAAAATGGGCAGTCTATATACAATGTGTGCAAAAGGCATGAGGAGGTAGGCGAATAATACAATTTTGCAGATTAACACTGGGGTGATAAATGATCAGATGGTCATGTACAGGTAGAGATATTGGTGTGCAAAAGAGCAGAAAAGTAAATAAATAAATAAAAAAAACAGTATAAAAACAGTATGGGAATGAGGTAGGTGAAAATGGGTGGGCTATTTACCAATAGACTATGTACAGCTGCAGCGATCGGTTAGCTGCTCGGATAGCTGATGTTTGAAGTTGGTGAGGGAGATAAAAGTCTCCAACTTCAGCGATTTTTGCAGTTCGTTCCAGTCACAGGCAGCAGAGTACTGGAACGAAAGGCGGCCAAATGAGGTGTTGGCTTTAGGGATGATCAGTGAGATACACCTGCTGGAGCGTGTGCTACGGATGGGTGTTGCCATCGTGACCAGTGAACTGAGATAAGGCGGAGCTTTAGCTAGCATGGACTTGTAGATGACCTGGAGCCAGTGGGTCTGGCGACGAATATGTAGCGAGGGCCAGCCGACTAGAGCATACAAGTCGCAGTGGTGGGTGGTATAAGGTGCTTTGGTGACAAAACGGATGGCACTATGATAGACTGCATCCAGTTTGCTGAGTAGAGTGTTGGAAGCCATTTTGTAGATGACATCGCCGAAATCGAGGATCGGTAGGATAGTCAGTTTTACTAGGGTAAGCTTGGCGGCGTGAGTGAAGGAGGCTTTGTTGCGGAATAGAAAGCCGACTCTTGATTTGATTTTCGATTGGAGATGTTTGATGTGAGTCTGGAAGGAGAGTTTGCAGTCTAGCCAGACACCTAGGTACTTATAGATGTCCACATATTCAAGGTCGGAACCATCCAGGGTGGTGATGCTAGTCGGGCATGCGGGTGCAGGCAGCGATCGGTTGAAAAGCATGCATTTGGTTTTACTCGCGTTTAAGAGCAGTTGGAGGCCACGGAAGGAGTGATGTATGGCATTGAAGCTCGTTTGGAGGTTAGATAGCACAGTGTCCAATGACGGGCCGAAAGTATATAGAATGGTGTCGTCTGCGTAGAGGTGGATCAGGGAATCGCCCGCAGCAAGAGCAACATCATTGATATATACAGAGAAAAGAGTCGGCCCGAGAATTGAACCCTGTGGCACCCCCATAGAGACTGCCAGAGGACCGGACAGCATGCCCTCCGATTTGACACACTGAACTCTGTCTGCAAAGTAATTGGTGAACCAGGCAAGGCAGTCATCCGAGAAACCGAGGCTATTGAGTCTGCCGATAAGAATATGGTGATTGACAGAGTCGAAAGCCTTGGCGAGGTCGATGAAGACGGCTGCACAGTACTGTCTTTTATCGATGGCGGTTATGATATCGTTTAGTACCTTGAGCGTGGCTGAGGTGCACCCGTGACCGGCTCGGAAACCAGATTGCACAGCGGAGAAGGTACGGTGGGATTCGAGATGGTCAGTGACCTGTTTGTTGACTTGGCTTTCGAAGACCTTAGATAGGCAGGGCAGGATGGATATAGGTCTATAGCAGTTTGGGTCCAGGGTGTCTCCCCCTTTGAAGAGGGGGATGACTGCGGCAGCTTTCAATCCTTGGGGATCTCAGACGATATGAAAGAGAGGTTGAACAGGCTGGTAATAGGGGTTGCGACAATGGCGGCAGATAGTTTCAGAAATAGAGGGTCCAGATTGTCAAGCCCAGCTGATTTGTACGGGTCTAGGTTTTGCAGCTCTTTCAGAACATCTGCTATCTGGATTTGGGTAAAGGAGAACCTGGAGAGGCTTGGGCGAGGAGCTGCGGGGGCGGAGCTGTTGGCCGAGGTTGGAGTAGCCAGGCGGAAGGCATGGCCAGCCGTTGAGAAGTGCTTATTGAAGCTTTCGATAATCGTGGATTTATCGGTGGAGACCGTGTTACCTAGCCTCAGTGCAGTGGGCAGCTGGGAGGAGGTGCTCTTGTTCTCCATGGACTTCACAGTGTCCCAGAACTTTTGGAGTTGGAGCTACAGGATGCAAACTTCTGCCTGAAGAAGCTGGCCTTAGCTTTCCTGACTGACTGCGTGTATTGGTTCCTGACTTCCCTGAACAGTTGCATATCACGGGGGCTATTCGATGCTATTGCAGTCCGCTACAGGATGTTTTTGTGCTGGTCGAGGGCAGTCAGGTCTGGAGTGAACCAAGGGCTGTATCTGTTCTTGGTTCTGCATTTTTGAACGGAGCATGCTTATCTAAAATGGTGAGGAAGTTACTTTTAAAGAATGACCAGACATCCTCAACTGACGGGATGAGGTCAATGTCCTTCCAGGATACCCGGGCCAGGTCGATTAGATAGGCCTGCTCACAGAAGTGTTTTAGGGAGCGTTTGACAGTGATGAGGGGTGGTCGTTTGACTGCGGCTCCGTGGCGGATACAGGCAATGAGGCAGTGATCGCTGAGATCCTGGTTGAAGACAGCGGAGGTGTATTTGGAGGGCCAGTTGGTCAGGATGACGTCTATGAGGGTGCCCTTGTTTACAGAGTTAGGGTTGTACCTGGTGGGTTCCTTGATGATTTGAGTGAGATTGAGGGCATCTAGCTTACATTGTAGGACTGCCGGGTGTTAAGCATATCCCAGTTTAGGTCACCTAACAGAACAAACTCTGAAGCTAGATGGGGGCGATCAATTCACAAATGGTGTCCAGGGCACAGCTGGGAGCTGAGGGTGGCCGGTAGCAGGCGGCAACAGTGAGAGACTTATTTCTGGAGAGGGTAATTTTCAAAATTAGTAGTTCGAACTGTTTGGGTATGGACCTGGAAAGTATGACATTACTTTGCAGGCTATCTCTGCAGTAGACTGCAACTCCGCCCCCTTTGGTAGTTCTATCTTGACGGAAGATGTTATAGTTGGGTATGGAAATCTCTGAATTTTGGTGGCCTTCCTGAGCCAGGATTCAGACACGGCAAGGACATCAGGGTTAGCAGAGTGTGCTAAAGCAGTGAGTAAAACAAACTTAGGGAGGAGGCTTCTGATGTTGACATGCATAAAACCAAGGCTTTTTCGATCACAGAAGTCAACAAATGAGGGTGCCTGGGGACATGCAGGGCCTGGGTTTACCTCCACATCACCCGCGGAACAGAGAAGGAGTAGTATGAGGGTGCGGCTAAAGGCTATCAAAACTGGTCGCCTAGAGCGTTGGGGGCAGAGGATAAGAGGAGCAGGTTTCTGGGCATGGTAGAATATATTCAGGGCATAATGCGCAGACAGGGGTATGGTGGGGTGCGGGTACAGCGGAGGTAAGCTCAGGCACTGGGTGATGATGAGACAGGTTGTATCTCTGGACATGCTGGTTGTAATGGGTGAGGTCACCGCATGTGTGGGAGGTGGGACAAAGGAGGTAACAGGGGTATGCAGAGTGGGTCTAGGGGCTCCATTGTGAACTAAAACAATTATAACTAACCTGAACAACAGTATACAAGGCATATTGACATCTGAGAGAGACATACAGCGAGGCATACAGTAATCACAGGTGTTGAATTTGGAAAGCTAGCTAAAAACAGTAGGCGAGGCTAATCCGCTAGCACAACAAACAGCAGGTAAAATGGCGTTGACTTAGGCAACGGGGCCGACAGGTAAGACAAACAAGCAGAAAGGAGTACCGTGATTAATGGACAGTCCAGCGTGCGTCAGCTATGTAGCCAAGAGATCAGTGTCCAGGGGGCAGCGGTGGATGGGCAGGGGGGCTGGGCTGGCGAGTGTTATCCAGGTTTTTTTTTTTTTTTAAACTAACAATGACTAACTAGCTTGTAGCTAGTTAGCTGGTTAGAGTCTGGAGGTTCTTGAGTGTGTCATAAAAATAAAAATAAGAGTAAAAGTAATAGCGATTCCGTATCACATTGGGTGAGGCAGGTTTCCGGAAGGTATAAACAAATTAAAAATCAAAAAGAGATAGAAAGTAAATGGGGTCAGAGAGTGATTGGGACGCGGTGGTTCAGACGGTTAGCAGGCCTGTGCTAACAAGCTAACAGTTCGTAGGCCCGAGCTAGACAAGGTAGCAGTTAGTGGACCGGAGCTTGACAAGCTAGCCGTTAGCAGGCCGAATTAGCAAGCAGGGAGATAGCGAGGGCTAGAGAGTTAACCTTTGGGGGACGTCGCGATGGGGTGAGTATGTTTATTTATTCCTCTTCATGCGGTGAGCTGGAGATACAGCGATTCAGAAAGCTCGCGGGCCTTGGCCAGCAGATGGATCTTTGGCGATGTCGCAGCGGAAAAGCCTGTTGAAACCCCCTCGGACGATTATGTCGGCGGACCAGTCGTGATGGATCGGCGGGGCTCCGTGTCGGCAGTAGAGGGTCAGTAGAGGGTCCAGGCCAATTGGCAAATTAGGTATTTTTGGACCTCTTCGGCTAGTCGGGAGATGGGCTTAGCTCGAGGCTAGCTCCAGGCTAACTGGTGCTTGCTCTGGGACAGAGACGTTAGCCAGGAGTAGCCACTCGGATTGCAGCTAGCTATTTACGATGATCCGGTATAAAGGTTCAGAGCTTGCGGTAGGAATCTGGAGATGTGGTAGAGAAAAAGCAGTCTGATATGCTTTGGGTAGATGTCGCGCTGGTGTCCTAGTTAGCGTTGAAGACCGCTAGCAGTGGCTAGCTAGTAGCTAGTTAGCGGCTAGCTTCTGATGAGGGTTCCGATTCTAAAGTATAGAAAAAGCAGATCCGTACCACATTGGGTGATGCGGGTTGCAGGAGAGTATATTCAGCCTGTAGTTGGAAAGTGAGATTAAAATATGTACGAAATATATACAGAAAAAAAAAAGAGGAAAAAACTATATTTACACTATACAGGACGGGACAAGACAAAACACACGTCCGACTGCTACGCCATCTTGGAGTGTTAACCAGTTAATACGTCAACAGAACTGTGTTTAAAACACTGAGATTAGATAATGTACATTAAGATGATTATACTATTACACTATTACTGTACTAGTATGACTACTACATGCATGTACTTACTACATCTCATGGTAATATCATTCTACAAGGTAGTGAGTGACCAGGCAAATGTTATTGCAAATCTGACATGAAGTTACACTATGAATACAATACATTTTCTACATTTCAGAGTTTCTTCATAGACTGCATCCAGTTTGCTGAGTAGAGTGTTGGAAGCCATTTTGTAGATGACATCGCCGAAATCGAGGATCGGTAGGATAGTCAGTTTTACTAGGGTAAGCTTGGCGGCGTGAGTGAAGGAGGCTTTGTTGCGGAATAGAAAGCCGACTCTTGATTTGATTTTCGATTGGAGATGTTTGATGTGAGTCTGGAAGGAGAGTTTGCAGTCTAGCCAGACACCTAGGTACTTATAGATGTCCACATATTCAAGGTCGGAACCATCCAGGGTGGTGATGCTAGTCGGGCATGCGGGTGCAGGCAGCGATCGGTTGAAAAGCATGCATTTGGTTTTACTCGCGTTTAAGAGCAGTTGGAGGCCACGGAAGGAGTGATGTATGGCATTGAAGCTCGTTTGGAGGTTAGATAGCACAGTGTCCAATGACGGGCCGAAAGTATATAGAATGGTGTCGTCTGCGTAGAGGTGGATCAGGGAATCTCCCGCAGCAAGAGCAACATCATTGATATATACAGAGAAAAGAGTCGGCCCGAGAATTGAACCCTGTGGCACCCCATAGAGACTGCCAGAGGACCGGACAGCATGCCCTCCGATTTGACACACTGAACTCTGTCTGCAAAGTAATTGGTGAACCAGGCAAGGCAGTCATCCGAGAAACCGAGGCTATTGAGTCTGCCGATAAGAATATGGTGATTGACAGAGTCGAAAGCCTTGGCGAGGTCGATGAAGACGGCTGCACAGTACTGTCTTTTATCGATGGCGGTTATGATATCGTTTAGTACCTTGAGCGTGGCTGAGGTGCACCCGTGACCGGCTCGGAAACCAGATTGCACAGCGGAGAAGGTACGGTGGGATTCGAGATGGTCAGTGACC
The DNA here is from genome assembly GCF_034236695.1 of Oncorhynchus nerka. NCBI lineage: Eukaryota > Metazoa > Chordata > Actinopteri > Salmoniformes > Salmonidae > Oncorhynchus > Oncorhynchus nerka. Next base: position 34,089,382 of record NC_088415.1, read on the forward strand.
TGTTTGTTGACTTGGCTTTCGAAGACCTTAGATAGGCAGGGCAGGATGGATATAGGTCTATAGCAGTTTGGGTCCAGGGTGTCTCCCCCTTTCGGTTTCTCGGATGACTGCCTTGCCTGGTTCACCAATTACTTTGCAGACAGAGTTCAGTGTGTCAAATCGGAGGGCATGCTGTCCGGTCCTCTGGCAGTCTCTATGGGGGTGCCACAGGGTTCAATTCTCGGGCCGACTCTTTTCTCTGTATATATCAATGATGTTGCTCTTGCTGCGGGCGATTCCCTGATCCACCTCTACGCAGACGACACCATTCTATATACTTTCGCCCCTTCATAAAAATAAAAATAAGAGTAAAAGTAATAGCGATTCCGTATCACATTGGGTGAGGCAGGTTTCCGGAAGGTATAAACAAGTGAGTGAGTGACCAGGCAAATGTTATTGCAAATCTGACATGAAGTTACACTATGAATACAATACATTTTCTACATTTCAGAGTTTCTTCATAATACGGCAATCTTTCTGACATCGTTCCCACTGCAGTCCTACATCTGTTCCCACCAGGGAATACCAATTCATACTCCAAGCCAACCTCCCTCAGTATTTTCTTGACCTGGTCAAATTCCTTCTGCTAATGTTGAATATCTCCACAGTGGGGGGGAGGGGGTGTAAATACCGCTTTTGTCATGATGAATTGCATTGTGTTGATATAGCAACATCTATTTACCAGGGTGCAATTGAGACAATGGAACAAGGCCAGCAATGAATATACATAATTTTCTTACACACACACACACACACACACACACACACACACACACACACACATACACATACACATACACACATACATACATACATACATACATACATACATACATACATACATACATACATATTGATTGGCATTGAAATAATAATGTAGATTATAACACTCCCAAAAATAGTAAACCAAGAAGCAGGTAACAAAAATCTGCACTATTTCTACATTACCTAAAACATGTATTAGTATTGGCCGGAATGGCAGAATGCAGGCGTGATAAAAATGGATTTCACTCTTGATACAGATTGAACATTAAGCCTCCGGTAACTGAACTTGAAATCACACCATAAGCTATTTGAAATCACACTGTGGTCTTTGCCTTACGGTTCTTATTTGATGTCATATAATATAACTTCCACGAAATAAACACTACTAACGTTGTCTTAGATCAAACTTGATTAACAGGACATTAATAGAATAAAAGACACATGAAATAATCTATCCACCAAAACAAGACATGGCTCTGTTCTGCAGCCCATGTGCTGCAGCCATCAATACAGTCCTCAGGCCACAAGCAGCTCCTCCCCAGAAAAAAGTCAATAAAAAAGGTCACTTTGTACAACTATTTGTGTGATGAGGAGCATGCATCACTTGGGGGACCTTTAGGGAGCTATGATGAGGTCTTAATGTTTGTTCATGACCAAAGAGTTGTGTTAACTTTGTAGCTTTAGCCATAGACAAACTGACGGGTCCAAAGAAAAGCTAGCTAAAGCATACTGTTAAATAAAACATCGAAACGAACACCCTTTTTGCCAATGTTAGTTTTTAAAAACAGACATTGTACGAAAACAATTCTGGTCCAGGATGCTTTCTTTCCTACGCATGAGTACAGTGACACAGCATTATCCTTGCATGCAGTTGTAACTCTATATGACACCATAAAACCATCACCTAGAGCAGTGGTTCCCAACCTTTTTCGGTTACTGTACCACCAACCAGGAGCGGTGTGTGATTAAAAATCACTGGGGCTGCCTCCCGGGTGGCGCAGTGGTCTAAGGCATTGCAGTGCTAGCTGTGCCACCAGAGACTCTGGGTTCGAGCCCAGGCTCTGTCACAATTGGCCTAGCGTCGTCCGGGTTAGGGAGGGTTTGGCCGGTAGGGATATCCTTGTCTCATCGCGCACTAGTGACCCCTGTGGCAGGCCGGACACAGTGCACGCTAACCAGGGCGCCGGGTGCATGGTGTTTCCTCCGACACATTGGTGCGGCTGGCTTCCGGGTTGGATGAGCACTGTGTTAAGAAGCAGTGTGGCTTGGTTGGGTTGTGTTTCGGAGGACGCATGGCTTTGACCTTCGTCTCTCCTGAGCCCGTACGGGAGTTGTAGCGATGAGACAAGATAGTAACTACTAACAATTGGATACCACGAAATTGGGGAGAAGCCTCCCCCATTTAATTTTTTTCCCTTCTTTATTTTACTATTTTCTACATTGTAGAATAATAGTGAAGACATCAAAATGATGAAATAACACATATGGAATCATGTAGTAACCAAAAAAGTTCTAAACCCTGGAAGAAGTAGGTGTGTCCAAACCGAGACAATAAGAAGACACAGGGGCAGAATAAATTCAACCACACCTGTTTCATCACAAAACCGAACGAGCAACCGCTGGCCAGTGAAGTCCACAAAGCATATTGCATGTACAGTAACAGACAGTTACATGCCAGATAGCATGGTCAAGCAAGTTCATGTTTCCGACATTTTTGGACCACTAAACAACTATTGATTTAGAACCACAGAGTTACCGCAAGTCGCAAAGAAAACAGGAGCTGTCTCCACTATTCCAGCACCATGTATACTTCAACATCATCAAATCCCCTATGCTTAGTGTAATAAAGTGACAACTTAAAGATACTAAAAACGATTTAGTCCAATCAACGTAAGCTAAATATGATGTGGCTGTCCATGGTTCTCATTTCTGTGAGCGTGTGTGCTTTCATGCAAGTAGAAAAACATGTTAATTCGCCCTACTTGTAGAGAAACGCCAATGCCATCCTCCTCTCTTCCATGTTGACAAAACATCTATCACTCTGTCATACAGTACACCCTTTTATATTTTGCTGTCCTAGGCTACCTGGCGAAAATGCTTGCTCACTAGCCTAACTTCCATTTATGGGCAATGTTAGCTAGTTAACATTAGCCTTCTACATCTAGCTATATATTGAACTTCCATCCTCTCTGGCCGGGGGCACTACAATGTATGAATTAATGGTTGGATCAGAATCGCCATTATAATCATTGGCCAGTATGGAAAATTAAATAAAACCAAGTCCAAATCCCTATCTCCATCCATAGCTAATTTAGGAAAGGGACAGTTTTAGCTACATAGCCACCGGAGGACAACACAACGAGATGCAACAATTCAAGTTTTTCTGTCAATGACGTATGCACTCAATGGGATTTGATAGGAGTGATTTTTTTGGGTGCGCCAGGACCATTCACAGTTGAGCTCGCTCAGTTTAGCTGATTGACAAATGTTTTACATTTTTATCAAGGGAGGCCAAATGCTCAATGGCTTCCCTTCAATTCTAGGGACGGCAACAATGTCATACTCGTTTGGACCAGACATCAGATAGATGGCCTACACGTAGAGAGATAGCGGGGCGCTGTTTTGCTCACTCGGATGCTTTCTCCTGTGAGATACAGTACATTCAGCCTCTTGCGAATTGAAGGAAAATTCTGAAACACAGAGATGAAAGAGAAATTATTTTTATTTGTCAATTTTGGGGGGAAGCCTGGCTTCCCTTGGCATCCAAGAATACACGCCACTGCCACCAACTGAATTCTGCTCTGCCCGCAATACTCCAGAAGTGCCCCCCCTCATGTGCATTTTACCAGTAGGCCTATGGTCTCATGAGTCTTCTCACGTACCCACTGTGGAAAGGTCTAGTACCCCCAGCAGTCATAGTACCCCTGGTTGGGAACCACTGACCTCGAGTGTGTATTTGTTCAAGGAAAAACAAGGAACGTGTCTTTCCTCATCCAATAGTGTACCAGATTGTACAACACACAATGGTTCCCTATGAAGCTGATGGTCTGTGCAAGTCCTTGTTGTAAGAGATAGAGAAGGTGACCTTAAGAAAATCTTATCAATGAAAGCAAACCTAAATTAAATAATTTCCTGAGCTTTATAATTCTTAACAAAATTTCCTTTTTAAAATTATATCTATTATACATTTGTCTCAAAAGGTTTAATAATATTGCATTGGATGGATTAACTGTTGCTTTAAAATGGACCAAAGTAAACTAGTAAATACGAGAATTACAGTATGTGACATCCATGGATAAATACATAATGCTTCATTAAATCTATAACTTTGATCTAAAAGAACACATCCTGTCATTTTCAGAGATGAACACTATGCACAATACTTTGTTCTCTCTTAACATGCTAATTCATTTTCAATAAATCTGGAAATCATGTTGAACCCTTTTAGGAAATGATCCTACATAAATTTCAAAGCTAGTGTTTTTTTAACCTTAAATATGCCGTGGAATGAAAGCAGTGGGGCTAATTACGAGCATTCTTAGCTGAATTAGCATTGGGGTGTTTGGTAAGACTGTGCTTGCCTTTGTCCTGATCCCCAAACTGATCCCGTACTTATTCCTCCAAAGGTCAGGGGTCACTTGGTTAATTAAGGGCCCAAATCGGTCTTTAGACAAACCTATCTGAGGTTAATGCTTTCCCTTTTAAGGTCCAGCTGCTCCACCTGGTACCCCTAAGCTCATTTTGTGTAGCGTTGTGTAGACGGTGCTAATCTAGTCATAGACATGCAAGCAGGTTAACCTTGCTCTGCAGTGCACAGTGCTAGGCAGTAACAGGCCTTTCATTTGTGGAATTTCAGTCAATGAAGAATGCCGTAAACTCAGACCCCAGAATCACAGAATCATCTTCCAGCTTGTCATGTCAAACACTTTAATGGGGGATATCCTAAACCTCTCAAAGAGCTAAATATTATACAGAGTATAGGCTAAGCAATGTTTATGTTGTATGTGGAGGGCAATGCCTTCAATGGTTGTATTATCTTGCAAGTGTGGACCCATGCCACACGTTCAGTATGAGGACAAGAGGGGGGCACTACTTCTATACCCACTGCTCTTTGTACTATTTGAACTAATCCACTACTTTAAAACTGTATTAAATGTTATTTTACATAATGGGATAAAGGATTTAACACATTAGGAAGGTAACACATTTTTCTTTCAAAGAATCAATTCTCTATGAATAATCTATATAATCTGCCAGATTTCCACAAACAGCTGTCGCAATCAAAACAAGTGTTACTGACATAATCACATTTGACAGTGATATGAACCACTTGCACAGATACAACTAACTTTCACAAACAGAAACGGTTGACTTCCCAGATGGCAAAAATCCTACATGCGTAAACTTCAATAACAACAATCACACTGATTCCAGTACAACGTGGACTAGGGCTTTTTCTACTGCTAAATTATTACAACGCTTCCAGTAAATCTTCATGTTCAGAGCGTTCACAGATAATCCAGAGCCAAATCAGTCACCGTGAATCAGTCTCGCCTGATCTCCTTAGAATGAGGTTCTGCCTCAGAAAACACATTGGTAAAACAATTGTAAAAGAATTCCCTCACAGTTTTGTTAATGGGTGGCAGTATGGCCTTTAGAAAAGCATGTCAGGTAGTTCACGCTATAATGTACTGTATCATTGTGTTCATATCTTTATCCTTTATGATTCTTATTCTCAAATCAATTTCACTTCAGAAATTAATATGGTATCTATTGTACAGTGATAACAATCACTCAATCAAGACGATTGTAGTGACAATGTTGGAAACAACAGGAAAATTGTCATATTTGAAGGAAAAGACAACGGAGAAATATCTATCCAGTCATGCAAACTGCTTGAGATATGAAGTTTCGGATAGTTCTTCAATTTAGAACACTTTCCATTTACATCTGGGACGGTTTTCATTTATTTTTTAGAATATGCACGTTTTAATATTAGTAATACTATTTCTAAAGAAAGACAAATAAATGTAATGCAATCTAAAACACTTACCAAATGATCTTTATTTTGCTGGGTGTACTCTCATTAAGTATTGTATAGTAGTGCGTTGTGGTAGTTATCACACTGTCTCCATTAGTTCAGAAAATGTACAACAGTCTCGAGTCCCCAAGAGCAGACTAACAATGAATCAAAGCTATGAAAATATGTGAATTTAGCTCAGCAAATAGGATTAAAGATGGCTATGTCCAAATGGCTGGAAGCACAGCATGCATTACAGAGGAATTCTTTCAGGAAAGATAATCCCCATGTGCGTTTTAACTCACTTCACTCATCCCCACGTTTTTACACCCTATCATAGTAAACCATGTTTGATCGACTGTCCAGAAGAATTATGATCAAGTTGCCAATATAGAGTCATCAAACCCACAGTACCTTCGACAAACAAAACATCTGATGATGTATGCCTGCATCTATAAGCGACAGTGAGAGCTCTGGAAGTCAGAGTGAGGAGTGGCATTGTTGTCACATTTTTCAGATCACAGAGAAGCCAGTCAGGAAGTGGGTGTGTCATCTGTGTCATTAGGTGTGAGGATGATACTAATTGCTTACCTTCAGCACCTCCATGGGCAGCTGGGATGCGGGGGGCAGGCTGGGAGGAGCGCTGACATTGATGGCCGGTGTCTGGCCGTGCGTGCGATTGTGGGCGGCGGTGATCTTGGGGTACTGTGAGGTGGAGGAGGCCTGGCGTCTCTGCTGCTCCCGCCGCTCCTGCTCCTGGAGCTGCTCTCGCATCAACTGCTGCCGCAGCAGGATCCGTGATGTTGTGGTCGAGGAGCCCAATGGGGGCTTGGAAGATGAGCATGGCTGGTCTGAAGGATTACTGCAGGACGGCGAGACAGACGCCAGGCAGGGCATCAGGAAAGAAGAGGGTGAGGAGGGGGGTAAGACAATGAGGAGTAAGGAGTGGAAGAAAGATCAGAGAAAAGAGAGGGGCATTGAACCATTATGATCTACAGTACTGGGATCAGGAAGAAGCCACATCACAGTGAGAAAAGATACAAATGCCTTCTAAATGTGTTCTAGATGTTACACGGAACTGCTGGTCTGCAAGCTAGAGTGTCCTTTCTGCAGCAGAATACTGCACACCCTCCCCCCTGCACATATAATCCAAGTAAAAATTCTCTGTTTTAGGTCACTTAGAATCACCACTTTACTTTAAGAAAGTGGAATGTCAGAGAAATAGTAGAGAGAATGATTTCAGATTTGATTTCTTTCATCACATTCCCAGTGGGTCAGACATTTACATACCTTCAATTAGTATTTGGTAGCATTGCCTTTAAAAATGGTTTAACTTGGGTCAAACGTTTTGGGAAGCTTTCCACAATAAGTTGGGTGAATTTTGTCCCATTCCTCCTGACAGAGCTGGTGTAACTGAGTCAGGTTTGTCGGCCTCCTTGCTCGCACACACTTTTTCAGTTCTGCCCACAAATGTTCTGTTGGATTGAGGTCAGGGCTTTGTGATGGACACTCCAATACCTTGACTTTGTTGTCCTTAAGACAATTTCCACAACTTTGGAAGTACGCTTGGGGTCATTTGCGACCAAGCTTTAACTTCCTGACCGATGTCTTGAGATGTTGCTTCAATATATCCATGTAATTTTCCTGCCTCATGATGTCATCTATTTTGTGAAGTGCACCAGTCCCTCCTGCAGCAAAGCATCCCCACAACATGATGCTGCCACACCCGTGCTTCACGGTTGGGATGGTGTTCTTCGGCTTGCTAGCCTCCCCCTTTTTCCTCCAAACATAACGATGGTCATTATGGCCAAACAGTTCTATTTTTGTTTCATCAGACCAGAGGACATTTCTCCAAAAAGTAACATTTTTGTCCCCATGTGCAGTTGCAAACTGTAGTCTGGCTATTTTATGGCGGTTTTGGAGAGTGGCTTCTTCCTTGCTGAGTGGCCTTTCAGGTTATGTCTATATAGGACTCGTTTTACTGTGGATATAGATACTTCTGCAATTTTTTTTATCATAGGTACACTTCAACTGTGAGAGACGGAATCTAAAACAAAACTCCAGAAAATCACATTGTATGATTTTTAAGTAATAATTGCATCAAATAAGTATTTGATACATCAGAAAAGCAGAACTTAATATTTGGTACAGAAACCTTTGTTTGCAATTACAGAGATCATACGTTTTCTGTAGTTCTTGACCATACTCTTTTTTACACCTTTATTTAATCTTTATTTAACTAGGCAAGTCAGTTAAGAACGCATTCTTATTTTCAATGACGGCCTAGGAACGGTGGGTTAACTGCCTTGTTCAGGGGCAGAAAGACAGATGTTTACCTTGTCAGCTCAGGGATTCAATCTTGCAACCTTACAGTTAACTAGTCCAACGCTCTAACCACCTGCTTCACGAGGAGCCCGCCTGTTACACGAATGCAGTAAGCCACGGTAAGTTTCTAGCTAGTATTAAACTTATCTTATAAAAAACAATCAATCAACGACTGTCGTTGCACCAATGTGTACTTAACCATAAACATCAATGCCTTTCTTAAAATCAATACACAAGTATATATGTTTAAACTTGCATATTTAGCTAAAAGAAATCCAGGTTAGCAGGCAATATTAACCAGGTGAAATTGTGTAATTTCTCTTGCATTCATTGCACACAGAGTCAGAGTATATGCAACAGTTTGGGCTGCCTGGCTCTTTGCGAACTAATTTGCCAGAATTTTATGTAATTATGACATAACATTGAAGGATGTGCAATGTAACAGGAATATTTAGACTCATGGATGCCACCCGTTAGATAAAATACGGAACGGAATAAACGTTTTGTCTTCGAGGTGATAGTTTCCGGATTTGACCTAAGGCTCGTATTTCATTGTGTTTATTATAGTTAAGTCTATGATTTGATATTTGATAGAGCAGTCTGACTGAGGGGTGGTAGGCAGCAGCAGGCTCGTAATAGTCAAAAGTATATGGTTTAGAGAGAAATAGTCAACGTGTTATAATTCCTGTAATAACTTGGGGCTGAACTTGAAAGGGGTTCCTTTGTTATTTTACCGTTCATGTCTTCCATACAGAATGTCTTGATCTACTTCAGATAAGGTCTGTGTTTCGTGCTTAAACCGCCTCGGCGTTTTGATACCCGTGTAAATCTCACTAGGATAAGGTAACGTTTGTCAAAATATTTTCATAAATCCACTGTACAAAAAAAATGATCTTCGCTTATATTTAGCCAATATTGATCAGAGTTACCTTGTCTTATGGATATCTACACAGTTATAAAATTGGCATGGTGGTGTAAGCCTACACGAAACACAGACCTTATTTTAAGTGAATCTAAAAATATCCTATGGAATAAATGAATGAAGGAACCGCTTTTCAGATTTTGCTAGAAGGTGTCATGGGAATTATGACTCGCACTTTGGTAGTCAATTCTTACCATGCCCATTATTAAAATAGGATTTCCTGCATATAGAAATTACAGTTTTTGTTTTCAACATTCGTCACAGGTAACTTAAACTTAAACTTTATTCAAACAGTTGAGAGTATTTGTCCCCTAAGCAGACTCTTCAGTATCATTGTCACTTCAGAGCTGTGTGTGTGTGTGTGTGTGTGTGTGTGTGTGTGTGTGTGTGTGTGTGTGTTTTGCAGATGGCAGAGAAAAGCAGAGCACCAGTGTGGGACTATTACATGGAATTGGCACCAGGGAAAGCAAGGTGTCTTATTTGTGATTAAAGATGTAAGCATGGGGTCAGCAACGGCTAAATCAAAAAATACCAGCAACCTGTGGAATCACCTTAAGAACACCCATCCAAAAGCCCATATGTATTATATTAAGTTGAAATAAAAGTGTTCATTGTTCATTCAGTATTGTTGCAATTGTCATTATTACAAAAATCTGTGTATATACAGTATATATACATTTAAAAAATTGGCCGATTAATTGGTATAGGCTTTTTTTGGTCCTCCAATAAATCAGTTTCAGCGTTACGTAATTATGACATAACATTGAAGGTTGTGCAATGTAACAGCAATATTTAGACTTATGGATGCCACCCATTAGATAAAATACGGAACGGTTCCGCATTTCACTAAAATAATAAACGTCTTGTTTTGGAGATGATAGTTTCCGGATTCGACCATATTAATGACCTAAGGCTCGTATTTCTGTGTGTTATCATGTTATAACTAAGTCAATGATTTGATAGAGCAGTCTGACTGAGCGATGGTAGGCACCAGCAGGCTCGTAAGCATTCATTCAAACTGCACTTTCATGCGTTTGCCAGCAGCCGTTTATGACTTCAAGCCTATCAACTCCCAAAATTAGGCTGGTGTAACCGATGTGAAATGACTAGCTAGTTAGCGGGGTGCGCGCTAATAGTGTTTCAAACGTCACTCGCTCTGAGACTTGGAGTGGTTGTTCCCCTTGCTCTGCATGGGTAACGCTGCTTCAAGCACAGGTGGGAGCGAGGAGAGGGATGGAAGATATACTGTTACACTGGCAATACTAAAGTGCCTATAAGAACAGCCAATAGTCAAAGGTTAATGAAATACAAATGGTATAGAGAGAAATAGTCCTATAATTCCTATAATAACTACAACCTAAAACTTCTTACCTGGGAATATTGAAGACTCATGTTAAAAGGAACCACCAGCTTTAATTTATTCTCATGTTCTGAGCAAGGAACTTAAACGTTCGCTTTCTTACATGGCACATATTGCACTTCTACCTACAGTGCCTAGAGAATCCTAACATCTGTTGTTAAGTTCAAGCAGGCAATACAGTGCCATGTTTGCAATCTTGTCCTCTTCAGATGTTTGGCCTACAGATATACACTTCAAACACTTGGCCAGCGCTGCTTTTTTCACTTTCTCCAACTCTCTCGTTCTCTCTCTCTCTCGTTCGCTCTCTCTCATTCGCTCTCTCTCAACTGAACTGCACCGATACCCTCTTCACATTGACTTCATTCTTTTCTCTGGCATGTGCTGCTGGTCTCATCTCTCTCTCTCCTATGTATTAGTATCCATCGACGTGCATGCTAACCAATTATGAGATTTGACTTCCTTTCAATGGATCGTGCTCATCCTAGGCCTACCGTATCACATGTCACGCAGACAGCTAGATCCCTAAGCAGGTTAGCATCTCACCATCTCACAGGCTGAAAGGACACCATGTTAACTCTCTCTCACACACACACACACACACACACACACACACACACACACGCACACACACAGTAGAAGGCATCTCATGTCATAAACAGATGTGGACTAGTAGTGTATTCTGTGTTGTGTTGTAGGGCCGAGGAGCAAGGTAGTGATAATGGATGGAACATCTGCTGAGCTGTAGGTGTGTTTTCTTCCTCTTCTTGTCAATGTGTTAACTGATTATCTCACCCTTCTACATCACTAATCATAGCCCTCCTTCATTCACAGCCACCCTCCCTCCCCACTAAACAAGTGACTGTGACACACATGTCCCTGGAGCATAACAAATGACACATACTGTATGTGTAGGCTAAAGCTTAAATCCTAGTCTGAATAGTGTCTAAATGTAGCCAAAATCCTATACTTGGATTAAAACAATGACTATCACAGAAAGGGGAACTTTTCTTCACACACAGTTTCAGTTATCAATGTGTTTTCAAATTTAGACAGTTGCTGTTCTCCAGACAGAATCCTGCTGCAGGCCCAAAATAGAGAGGGTGTGCTGGAGCAGAAGCTGCCAGGATGGAGCCTTCCCAGAGTGAGTGATCCTTTTGATGAAAACCTCAGCAAAAAGTCTTGCCAATCCAGCTGTGCAGTAATCGGACTAATTAGCCAGTCCAGTCAAACGCAGCCTTGGTCAAAGCCATCCCTCCGCACTGCGCTCTAGACATACCACCATTCCTCTTTACTTTGTATAAGCTAACATGTCAACCCCTCGTAAACTGAAAGATACATTCATAGGTGTTTTTATATCTGACCAATTTCTTACAACTGAAGTGTATTACAAATACACATTTTATTTTAAGTTTGAATTGGATCACACACACCAAAGAATGCAATAATGTTAGGCCCAAAAAAAATAGACCTGAAGAAGCCTGCTACAAAAAGCCATTTTCTACACTGTAACTACACTGAGAGAGGTTAATACAGTATCTACATCTGAGGTCTCGGACATGGAGGAAATACAGTCTGTGTCTGTTCCCCATTTTCTACACTGTAACTACACCGAGAGAGGTTAATATAGTATCTACATCTGAGGTCTCGGACATGGAGGAAATACAGTCCGTGTCTGTTCCCCATTTTCTACACTGTAACTACACTGAGAGAGGTTAATATAGTATCTACATCTGAGGTCTCGGACATGGAGGAAATACAGTCTGTGTCTGTTCCCCATTTTCTACACTGTAACTACACCGAGAGAGGTTAATATAGTATCTACATCTGAGGTCTCGGACATGGAGGAAATACAGTCTGTGTCTGTTCCCCATTTTTACAAACTGATTATGGCATGTCTGGGGCAAGCGAATCATCTCCTTGAAAAACTGTGACCGGGAGACCTCATGACTGACTTAAACAAGACCCAAATGTTTCCAGTGGTGGATGCTTTTCATCCGCACATTATATTTTGGGATCTCTAAATGATAGTGATCTGTGGCGCTGCTATGCCTCTTTATCAAGTGAATGTTGGAAATCCCCTAACAAGCATTAAGAAGACACAAAGATCAGTAAAACTTGATTATCAACTCTTGCACTGCATCCCAAAAACGTTTTATAACCAGGAATCTTACCATCTTACATAGTTGTATTGAGGCAGGCTCAAGATTACAACCAGTGACCACTGTGTGTGTAGGGTCTGCCCCCACTAACACATTAACCGACTGCCAGATGGCTTTTTGCCCAGTTGTTTCTAAGCAGAATACTGAAACCCATAAAAAGACCCGTTGTCTGGTTTAACTTTCCACTATTGTGTGCACACACCTCCTCTGTGTGCATGTGTATCAGGAAACACAATGGCTGCACAGTCTTGCATAGCCACACCCCTGGCTGAGAGGTTTTTGAGAGAGAGAAAAGAGTGGCCACAGCACTGAAGGGAGTGATTGAAAAGGCTTCTTCTACTTTCCCCAACGCACAAGTGGTTATCTCCACCCTGCTACCACAAAAGACTTCCACCCTGCCACAATACAGCGGGTAAATGCAAGTATTTCCCGTGACTGTGCCTCAAAACCAAATGTTTTCCTGGCCCACCACTCCACCCTGGACTTGAACAGCCTCTATGACCAGGTCCACCTCTACAAGGCAGCAGTGCCCACCTTTGCCCGAACTCTAAAGGACATCGCTCTCAAACGTATCCCCAACACTTCACACAGGAGCAAAAGATCAATAGACACCCCACCCAGACCGGCGAGACACCCTCCCAGACCTGCAGGACCCCCCCCTGGACCTACACATAGAGGACCCACGCCAAGAGGAATTACATCCAGACCACCGCACACCCAGACACATCCACACCCCCACCCCAACCAATCAACACCCCCCCCCACGTCAACCATGCCCACACCCCATTTAGGCCCCCTCAGATCAGACCTATGCCACTCCTGTCCACCCCATGCACCCCACCCCCGCAAAGAGGGCCTCAACATGGAAGCCACACATACGCCCAGGTAGTGAGCGGGCAAACAGTCCCAACCCCCACTCTCACACTTGCCCAAGCCAATGGCATGTACCAGATGCTCAGCAGGCTCTGCTCACACTTACTGGCCTGAGGCCAAACCACGACCAACAACATTGGACACTCTATGGAACAAAAAGCATTCACTATATCATCCTGGAATATCCAAGGCCTGAGGTCATCTGCCTTTGGCCTGAAGAGCAGAAACCCGGACTTCACCAAAGAAATCGGTAATACAGACATTGTCATCCTGCAAGAAACCTGGTATAGAGGAGACAGACCCACTGGTTGCCCTCTAGGTTACAGAGAGCTGGTAGTCCCATCCACCAAACTACCAGGTGTGAAACAGGGAAGGGACTCAGGGGGTATGCTAATTTGGTATAGAGCAGACCTAACTCACTCCATTAAATTAATCAAAACAGGAACATTCTACATTTGGCTAGAAATTCAAAAGGAAATTATCCTAACAGAGAAAAATGTCCTCCTGTGTGCTACCTATATCCCCCCACTAGAATCCCCATATTTTAATGAAGACAGCTTCTCCATCCTGGAGGGCGAAATCAATCATTTCCAGGCCCAGGGACATGTACTAGTCTGTGGCGACCTAAATGCCAGAACCGGACAAGAACCTGACACCCTCAGCACACAGGGGGACAAACATCTGCCTGGAGGTGACAGCATCCCCTCCCACATATGCCCCCCTAGGCACAACTATGACAACATAACCAACAAAAACGGGTCACAACTCCTGCAGCTCTGTCGCACGCTGGGTATGTACATAGTCAACGGTAGGCTTCGAGGGGACTCCTATGGTAGGTACACCTATAGCTCATCTCTTGGCAGTAGTACTGTATACTACTTTATCACTGACCTCAACCCAGAATCTCTCAGAGCGTTCACAGTCAGCCCACTGACACCCCTATCAGACCACAGCAAAATCACAAGTCTACTTAAACAGAGCAATACTCAATCATGAGGCATCAAAGCCAAAGGAACTGAGTAACATTAAGAAATGCTATAGATGGAAGGAATGCAGTTTGGAAACCTACCAAAAAACAATTAGGCAACAACAAATTCAATCCCTTTTAGACAATTTCCTGGGTAAAACGTTCCACTGTAATAGTGAAGGTGTAAACTTGGCAGTAGAAAATCTTAACAGTATATTTGACCTCTCAGCTTCCCTATCAAATCTAAAAATCTCAAATAGAAAACCGAAGAAAATGAACAATAATGACAAATGGTTTGATGAAGAATGCAAAAATCTAAGAAAGAAATTGAGAAACCTGTCCAACCAAAAACATAGAGACCCGGAAAACCTGAGTCTACGCCTTCACTATGGTGAATCACTAAAACAATACAGAAATACACTACGGAAAAAGAAGGAACAGCATGTCAGAAATCAGCTCAATGCAATTGAAGAATCCATAGACTCTAACCACTTCTGGGAAAATTGGAAAACACTAAACAAACAACAACACAAAGAATTATCTATCCAAAATGGAGATGTATGGGTAAACCACTTCTCCAATCTTTTTTGGTTCTATAACAAAGAACAAAGAGCAAAAACATATACATGATCAAATACAGATCTTAGAATCAACTATTAAAGACTACCAGAACCCACTGGATTCTCCAATTACATTGAATGAGTTACAGGACAAAATAAAAACCCTCCAACCCAAAAAGGCCTGTGGTGTCGATGGTATCCTCAATGAAATGATCAAATATACAGACAACAAATTCCAATTGGCTATACTAAAACTCTTTAACATCATACTTAGCTCTGGCATCTTCCCCAATATTTGGAACCAAGGACTGATCACCCCAATCCACAAAAGTGGAGACAAATTTGACCCCAATAACTACCGTGGAATATGTGTCAACAGTAACCTTGGGAAAATCCTCTGCATTATTATTAACAGCAGACTCGTACATTTCCTCAATGAAAACAATGTACTGAGCAAATGTCAAATGGGCTTTTTACCAAATTACCGTACAACAGACCATGTATTCACCCCGCACACCCTAATTGACAACCAAACAAACCAAAACAAAGGCAAAGTCTTCTCTTCTCAAACGTTTTGGGAAGCTTTCCACAATAAGTTGGGTGAATTTTGTCCCATTCCTCCTGACAGAGCTGGTGTAACTGAGTCAGGTTTGTCGGCCTCCTTGCTCGCACACACTTTTTCAGTTCTGCCCACAAATGTTCTGTTGGATTGAGGTCAGGGCTTTGTGATGGACACTCCAATACCTTGACTTTGTTGTCCTTAAGACAATTTCCACAACTTTGGAAGTACGCTTGGGGTCATTTGCGACCAAGCTTTAACTTCCTGACCGATGTCTTGAGATGTTGCTTCAATATATCCATGTAATTTTCCTGCCTCATGATGTCATCTATTTTGTGAAGTGCACCAGTCCCTCCTGCAGCAAAGCATCCCCACAACATGATGCTGCCACACCCGTGCTTCACGGTTGGGATGGTGTTCTTCGGCTTGCTAGCCTCCCCCTTTTTCCTCCAAACATAACGATGGTCATTATGGCCAAACAGTTCTATTTTTGTTTCATCAGACCAGAGGACATTTCTCCAAAAAGTAACATTTTTGTCCCCATGTGCAGTTGCAAACTGTAGTCTGGCTATTTTATGGCGGTTTTGGAGAGTGGCTTCTTCCTTGCTGAGTGGCCTTTCAGGTTATGTCTATATAGGACTCGTTTTACTGTGGATATAGATACTTCTGCAATTTTTTTATCATAGGTACACTTCAACTGTGAGAGACGGAATCTAAAACAAAACTCCAGAAAATCACATTGTATGATTTTTAAGTAATAATTGCATCAAATAAGTATTTGATACATCAGAAAAGCAGAACTTAATATTTGGTACAGAAACCTTTGTTTGCAATTACAGAGATCATACGTTTTCTGTAGTTCTTGACCATACTCTTTTTTACACCTTTATTTAATCTTTATTTAACTAGGCAAGTCAGTTAAGAACGCATTCTTATTTTCAATGACGGCCTAGGAACGGTGGGTTAACTGCCTTGTTCAGGGGCAGAAAGACAGATGTTTACCTTGTCAGCTCAGGGATTCAATCTTGCAACCTTACAGTTAACTAGTCCAACGCTCTAACCACCTGCTTCACGAGGAGCCCGCCTGTTACACGAATGCAGTAAGCCACGGTAAGTTTCTAGCTAGTATTAAACTTATCTTATAAAAAACAATCAATCAACGACTGTCGTTGCACCAATGTGTACTTAACCATAAACATCAATGCCTTTCTTAAAATCAATACACAAGTATATATGTTTAAACTTGCATATTTAGCTAAAAGAAATCCAGGTTAGCAGGCAATATTAACCAGGTGAAATTGTGTAATTTCTCTTGCATTCATTGCACACAGAGTCAGAGTATATGCAACAGTTTGGGCTGCCTGGCTCTTTGCGAACTAATTTGCCAGAATTTTATGTAATTATGACATAACATTGAAGGATGTGCAATGTAACAGGAATATTTAGACTCATGGATGCCACCCGTTAGATAAAATACGGAACGGAATAAACGTTTTGTCTTCGAGGTGATAGTTTCCGGATTTGACCTAAGGCTCGTATTTCATTGTGTTTATTATAGTTAAGTCTATGATTTGATATTTGATAGAGCAGTCTGACTGAGGGGTGGTAGGCAGCAGCAGGCTCGTAATAGTCAAAAGTATATGGTTTAGAGAGAAATAGTCAACGTGTTATAATTCCTGTAATAACTTGGGGCTGAACTTGAAAGGGGTTCCTTTGTTATTTTACCGTTCATGTCTTCCATACAGAATGTCTTGATCTACTTCAGATAAGGTCTGTGTTTCGTGCTTAAACCGCCTCGGCGTTTTGATACCCGTGTAAATCTCACTAGGATAAGGTAACGTTTGTCAAAATATTTTCATAAATCCACTGTACAAAAAAAATGATCTTCGCTTATATTTAGCCAATATTGATCAGAGTTACCTTGTCTTATGGATATCTACACAGTTATAAAATTGGCATGGTGGTGTAAGCCTACACGAAACACAGACCTTATTTTAAGTGAATCTAAAAATATCCTATGGAATAAATGAATGAAGGAACCGCTTTTCAGATTTTGCTAGAAGGTGTCATGGGAATTATGACTCGCACTTTGGTAGTCAATTCTTACCATGCCCATTATTAAAATAGGATTTCCTGCATATAGAAATTACAGTTTTTGTTTTCAACATTCGTCACAGGTAACTTAAACTTAAACTTTATTCAAACAGTTGAGAGTATTTGTCCCCTAAGCAGACTCTTCAGTATCATTGTCACTTCAGAGCTGTGTGTGTGTGTGTGTGTGTGTGTGTGTGTGTGTGTGTGTGTGTGTGTGTGTGTGTGTGTGTTTTGCAGATGGCAGAGAAAAGCAGAGCACCAGTGTGGGACTATTACATGGAATTGGCACCAGGGAAAGCAAGGTGTCTTATTTGTGATAAAGATGTAAGCATGGGGTCAGCAACGGCTAAATCAAAAAATACCAGCAACCTGTGGAATCACCTTAAGAACACCCATCCAAAAGCCCATATGTATTATATTAAGTTGAAATAAAAGTGTTCATTGTTCATTCAGTATTGTTGCAATTGTCATTATTACAAAAATCTGTGTATATACAGTATATATACATTTAAAAAATTGGCCGATTAATTGGTATAGGCTTTTTTTGGTCCTCCAATAAATCAGTTTCAGCGTTATGTAATTATGACATAACATTGAAGGTTGTGCAATGTAACAGCAATATTTAGACTTATGGATGCCACCCATTAGATAAAATACGGAACGGTTCCGCATTTCACTAAAATAATAAACGTCTTGTTTTGGAGATGATAGTTTCCGGATTCGACCATATTAATGACCTAAGGCTCGTATTTCTGTGTGTTATCATGTTATAACTAAGTCAATGATTTGATAGAGCAGTCTGACTGAGCGATGGTAGGCACCAGCAGGCTCGTAAGCATTCATTCAAACTGCACTTTCATGCGTTTGCCAGCAGCCGTTTATGACTTCAAGCCTATCAACTCCCAAAATTAGGCTGGTGTAACCGATGTGAAATGACTAGCTAGTTAGCGGGGTGCGCGCTAATAGTGTTTCAAACGTCACTCGCTCTGAGACTTGGAGTGGTTGTTCCCCTTGCTCTGCATGGGTAACGCTGCTTCAAGCACAGGTGGGAGCGAGGAGAGGGATGGAAGATATACTGTTACACTGGCAATACTAAAGTGCCTATAAGAACAGCCAATAGTCAAAGGTTAATGAAATACAAATGGTATAGAGAGAAATAGTCCTATAATTCCTATAATAACTACAACCTAAAACTTCTTACCTGGGAATATTGAAGACTCATGTTAAAAGGAACCACCAGCTTTAATTTATTCTCATGTTCTGAGCAAGGAACTTAAACGTTCGCTTTCTTACATGGCACATATTGCACTTCTACCTACAGTGCCTAGAGAATCCTAACATCTGTTGTTAAGTTCAAGCAGGCAATACAGTGCCATGTTTGCAATCTTGTCCTCTTCAGATGTTTGGCCTACAGATATACACTTCAAACACTTGGCCAGCGCTGCTTTTTTCACTTTCTCCAACTCTCTCGTTCTCTCTCTCTCTCGTTCGCTCTCTCTCATTCGCTCTCTCTCAACTGAACTGCACCGATACCCTCTTCACATTGACTTCATTCTTTTCTCTGGCATGTGCTGCTGGTCTCATCTCTCTCTCTCCTATGTATTAGTATCCATCGACGTGCATGCTAACCAATTATGAGATTTGACTTCCTTTCAATGGATCGTGCTCATCCTAGGCCTACCGTATCACATGTCACGCAGACAGCTAGATCCCTAAGCAGGTTAGCATCTCACCATCTCACAGGCTGAAAGGACACCATGTTAACTCTCTCTCACTCACACACACACACACACACGCACACGCACACACACACACACACACACACACACACACACACACACACAGTAGAAGGCATCTCATGTCATAAACAGATGTGGACTAGTAGTGTATTCTGTGTTGTGTTGTAGGGCCGAGGAGCAAGGTAGTGATAATGGATGGAACATCTGCTGAGCTGTAGGTGTGTTTTCTTCCTCTTCTTGTCAATGTGTTAACTGATTATCTCACCCTTCTACATCACTAATCATAGCCCTCCTTCATTCACAGCCACCCTCCCTCCCCACTAAACAAGTGACTGTGACACACATGTCCCTGGAGCATAACAAATGACACATACTGTATGTGTAGGCTAAAGCCTAAATCCTAGTCTGAATAGTGTCTAAATGTAGCCAAAATCCTATACTTGGATTAAAACAATGACTATCACAGAAAGGGGAACTTTTCTTCACACACAGTTTCAGTTATCAATGTGTTTTCAAATTTAGACAGTTGCTGTTCTCCAGACAGAATCCTGCTGCAGGCCCAAAATAGAGAGGGTGTGCTGGAGCAGAAGCTGCCAGGATGGAGCCTTCCCAGAGTGAGTGATCCTTTTGATGAAAACCTCAGCAAAAAGTCTTGCCAATCCAGCTGTGCAGTAATCGGACTAATTAGCCAGTCCAGTCAAACGCAGCCTTGGTCAAAGCCATCCCTCCGCACTGCGCTCTAGACATACCACCATTCCTCTTTACTTTGTATAAGCTAACATGTCAACCCCTCGTAAACTGAAAGATACATTCATAGGTGTTTTTATATCTGACCAATTTCTTACAACTGAAGTGTATTACAAATACACATTTTATTTTAAGTTTGAATTGGATCACACACACCAAAGAATGCAATAATGTTAGGCCCAAAAAGGTTAATAGACCTGAAGAAGCCTGCTACAAAAAGCCATTTTCTACACTGTAACTACACTGAGAGAGGTTAATACAGTATCTACATCTGAGGTCTCGGACATGGAGGAAATACAGTCTGTGTCTGTTCCCCATTTTCTACACTGTAACTACACTGAGAGAGGTTAATATAGTATCTACATCTGAGGTCTCGGACATGGAGGAAATACAGTCCGTGTCTGTTCCCCATTTTCTACACTGTAACTACACTGAGAGAGGTTAATATAGTATCTACATCTGAGGTCTCGGACATGGAGGAAATACAGTCCGTGTCTGTTCCCCATTTTCTACACTGTAACTACACCGAGAGAGGTTAATATAGTATCTACATCTGAGGTCTCGGACATGGAGGAAATACAGTCTGTGTCTGTTCCCCATTTTTACAAACTGATTATGGCATGTCTGGGGCAAGCGAATCATCTCCTTGAAAAACTGTGACCGGGAGACCTCATGACTGACTTAAACAAGACCCAAATGTTTCCAGTGGTGGATGCTTTTCATCCGCACATTATATTTTGGGATCTCTAAATGATAGTGATCTGTGGCGCTGCTATGCCTCTTTATCAAGTGAATGTTGGAAATCCCCTAACAAGCATTAAGAAGACACAAAGATCAGTAAAACTTGATTATCAACTCTTGCACTGCATCCCAAAAACGTTTTATAACCAGGAATCTTACCATCTTACATAGTTGTATTGAGGCAGGCTCAAGATTACAACCAGTGACCACTGTGTGTGTAGGGTCTGCCCCCACTAACACATTAACCGACTGCCAGATGGCTTTTTGCCCAGTTGTTTCTAAGCAGAATACTGAAACCCATAAAAAGACCCGTTGTCTGGTTTAACTTTCCACTATTGTGTGCACACACCTCCTCTGTGTGCATGTGTATCAGGAAACACAATGGCTGCACAGTCTTGCATAGCCACACCCCTGGCTGAGAGGTTTTTGAGAGAGAGAGAAAGAGTGGCCACAGCACTGAAGGGAGTGATTGAAAAGGCTTCTTCTACTTTCCCCAACGCACAAGTGGTTATCTCCACCCTGCTACCACAAAAAGACTTCCACCCTGCCACAATACAGCGGGTAAATGCAAGTATTTCCCGTGACTGTGCCTCAAAACCAAATGTTTTCCTGGCCCACCACTCCACCCTGGACTTGAACAGCCTCTATGACCAGGTCCACCTCTACAAGGCAGCAGTGCCCACCTTTGCCCGAACTCTAAAGGACATCGCTCTCAAACGTATCCCCAACACTTCACACAGGAGCAAAAGATCAATAGACACCCCACCCAGACCGGCGAGACACCCTCCCAGACCTGCAGGACCCCCCCCTGGACCTACACATAGAGGACCCACGCCAAGAGGAATTACATCCAGACCACCGCACACCCAGACACATCCACACCCCCACCCCAACCAATCAACACCCCCCCACGTCAACCATGCCCACACCCCATTTAGGCCCCCTCAGATCAGACCTATGCCACTCCTGTCCACCCCATGCACCCCACCCCCGCAAAGAGGGCCTCAACATGGAAGCCACACATACGCCCAGGTAGTGAGCGGGCAAACAGTCCCAACCCCACTCACACTTGCCCAAGCCAATGGCATGTACCAGATGCTCAGCAGGCTCTGCTCACACTTACTGGCCTGAGGCCAAACCACGACCAACAACATTGGACACTCTATGGAACAAAAAGCATTCACTATATCATCCTGGAATATCCAAGGCCTGAGGTCATCTGCCTTTGGCCTGAAGAGCAGAAACCCGGACTTCACCAAAGAAATCGGTAATACAGACATTGTCATCCTGCAAGAAACCTGGTATAGAGGAGACAGACCCACTGGTTGCCCTCTAGGTTACAGAGAGCTGGTAGTCCCATCCACCAAACTACCAGGTGTGAAACAGGGAAGGGACTCAGGGGGTATGCTAATTTGGTATAGAGCAGACCTAACTCACTCCATTAAATTAATCAAAACAGGAACATTCTACATTTGGCTAGAAATTCAAAAGGAAATTATCCTAACAGAGAAAAATGTCCTCCTGTGTGCTACCTATATCCCCCACTAGAATCCCCATATTTTAATGAAGACAGCTTCTCCATCCTGGAGGGCGAAATCAATCATTTCCAGGCCCAGGGACATGTACTAGTCTGTGGCGACCTAAATGCCAGAACCGGACAAGAACCTGACACCCTCAGCACACAGGGGGACAAACATCTGCCTGGAGGTGACAGCATCCCCTCCCACATATGCCCCCC
The DNA here is from genome assembly GCF_034236695.1 of Oncorhynchus nerka. Taxonomy (NCBI): domain Eukaryota; kingdom Metazoa; phylum Chordata; class Actinopteri; order Salmoniformes; family Salmonidae; genus Oncorhynchus; species Oncorhynchus nerka. The sequence goes on from NC_088415.1 coordinate 34,111,990, forward strand.
TAGGCACAACTATGACAACATAACCAACAAAAACGGGTCACAACTCCTGCAGCTCTGTCGCACGCTGGGTATGTACATAGTCAACGGTAGGCTTCGAGGGGACTCCTATGGTAGGTACACCTATAGCTCATCTCTTGGCAGTAGTACTGTATACTACTTTATCACTGACCTCAACCCAGAATCTCTCAGAGCGTTCACAGTCAGCCCACTGACACCCCTATCAGACCACAGCAAAATCACAAGTCTACTTAAACAGAGCAATACTCAATCATGAGGCATCAAAGCCAAAGGAACTGAGTAACATTAAGAAATGCTATAGATGGAAGGAATGCAGTTTGGAAACCTACCAAAAAACAATTAGGCAACAACAAATTCAATCCCTTTTAGACAATTTCCTGGGTAAAACGTTCCACTGTAATAGTGAAGGTGTAAACTTGGCAGTAGAAAATCTTAACAGTATATTTGACCTCTCAGCTTCCCTATCAAATCTAAAAATCTCAAATAGAAAACCGAAGAAAATGAACAATAATGACAAATGGTTTGATGAAGAATGCAAAAATCTAAGAAAGAAATTGAGAAACCTGTCCAACCAAAAACATAGAGACCCGGAAAACCTGAGTCTACGCCTTCACTATGGTGAATCACTAAAACAATACAGAAATACACTACGGAAAAAGAAGGAACAGCATGTCAGAAATCAGCTCAATGCAATTGAAGAATCCATAGACTCTAACCACTTCTGGGAAAATTGGAAAACACTAAACAAACAACAACACAAAGAATTATCTATCCAAAATGGAGATGTATGGGTAAACCACTTCTCCAATCTTTTTGGTTCTATAACAAAGAACAAAGAGCAAAAACATATACATGATCAAATACAGATCTTAGAATCAACTATTAAAGACTACCAGAACCCACTGGATTCTCCAATTACATTGAATGAGTTACAGGACAAAATAAAAACCCTCCAACCCAAAAAGGCCTGTGGTGTCGATGGTATCCTCAATGAAATGATCAAATATACAGACAACAAATTCCAATTGGCTATACTAAAACTCTTTAACATCATACTTAGCTCTGGCATCTTCCCCAATATTTGGAACCAAGGACTGATCACCCCAATCCACAAAAGTGGAGACAAATTTGACCCCAATAACTACCGTGGAATATGTGTCAACAGTAACCTTGGGAAAATCCTCTGCATTATTATTAACAGCAGACTCGTACATTTCCTCAATGAAAACAATGTACTGAGCAAATGTCAAATGGGCTTTTTACCAAATTACCGTACAACAGACCATGTATTCACCCCGCACACCCTAATTGACAACCAAACAAACCAAAACAAAGGCAAAGTCTTCTCATGCTTTGTTGATTTCAAAAAAAAACCTTCGACTCAATCTGGCATGAGGGTCTGCTATACAAACTGATGGAAAGTGGTGTTGGGGGTAAAACATACGACATTATAAAATCCATGTACACAAACAACAAGTGTGCGGTTAAAATTGGCAAAAAACACACACATTTCTTCACACAGGGTCGTGGGGTTAGACAGGGATGCAGCTTAAGCCCCACCCTCTTCAACATATATATCAACGAATTGGCGCGGCACTAGAAAAGTCTGCAGCACCCGGCCTCCCCTGCTAGAATCCGAAGTCAAATGTCTGCTGTTTGCTGATGATCTGGTGCTTCTGTCACCAACCAAGGAGGGCCTACAGCAGCACCTAGATCTTATGCACAGATTCTGTCAGACCTGGGCCCTGACAGTAAATCTCAGTAAGACCAAAATAATGGTGTTCCAAAAAAGGTCCAGTCACCAGGACCACAAATACAAATTCCATCTAGACACTGTTGCCCTAGAGCACACAAAAACTATACATACCTTGGCCTAAACATCAGCGCCACAGGTAACTTCCACAAAGCTGTGAACGATCTGAGAGACAAGGCAAGAAGGGCATTCTATGCCAACAAAAGAAACATAAATTTCAACATACCAATTAGGATTTGGCTAAAAATACTTGAATCAGTCATAGAGCCCATTGCCCTTTATGGTTGTGAGGTCTGGGGTCCGCTCACCAACCAAGACTTCACAAAATGGGACAAACACCAAATTGAGACTCTGCACGCAGAATTCTGCAAAAATATCCTCCGTGTACAACGTAAAACACCAAATAATGCATGCAGAGCAGAATTAGGCCGATACCCACTAATTATCAAAATCCAGAAAAGAGCCGTTAAATTCTACAACCACCTAAAAGGAAGCGATTCACAAACCTTCCATAACAAAGCCATCACCTACAGAGAGATGAACCTGGAGAAGAGTCCCCTAAGCAAGCTGGTCCTGGGGCTCTGTTCACAAACACAAACACACCCTACAGAGCCCCAGGACAACAGCACAATTAGACCCAACCAAATCATGAGAAAACAAAAAGATAATTACTTAACACATTGGAAAGAATTAACAAAAAACAGAGCAAACTAGAATGCTATTTGGCCCTACACAGAGAGTACACAGCGGCAGAATACCTGACCACTGTGACTGACCCAAAATTAAGGAAAGCTTTGACTATGTACAGACTCAGTGAGCATAGCCTTGCTATTGAGAAAGGCCGCCGTAGGCAGACATGGCTCTCAAGAGAAGACAGGCTATGTGCTCACTGCCCACAAAATGAGGTGGAAACTGAGCTGCACTTCCTAACCTCCTGCCCAATGTATGACCATATTAGAGAGACATATTTCCCCCAGATTACACAGATCCACAAAGAATTCGAAAACAAATCCAATTTTGAAAAACTCCCATATCTTTTGGGTGAAATTCCACAGTGTGCCATCACAGCAGCAAGATTTGTGACCTGTTGCCACGAGAAAAGGGCAACCAGTGAAGAACAAACACCATTGTAAATACAACCCATATTTATGCTTATTTATTTTATCTTGTGTCCTTTAACTATTTGTACATTGTATATATATATATAATATGACATTTGTAATGTCTTTACTGTTTTGAAACTTCTGTATGTGTAATGTTTACTGTTAATTTTTGTTGTTTTTCACTTTATATATTCACATTTGTATGTTGTCTACCTCACTTGCTTTGGCAATGTTAACACATGTTTCCCATGCCCAATAAAGCCCTTGAATTGAATTGAATTGAGAGAGAGAGAGAGAGAGAGCTCCTGGACTAGAGGTGGTTCAATGGTTAGGAGAGGAGGTTGCAGCCCACCCTCGCACACCTTAATGGACAATGGCACAATAACAGCTCTATAACAATACTAACACCTGTTAAAAAACAAAGAGTGATAATGAAGACACAATAAACAACACGTTAGCATATCGATGTGCTTTCTATTCTGTCTGCAAACATAATAAACAATGCTATTAGCCAAACCACGTTTGGTTTTCATATACAAAAGTATTTCTCTAGTCAACTTCTAATTGTGCTTCAATCGTGGCTGAATGAATATCTTTCAAACGTTGTATTTGCATATCAGTATTTTTAAATTTTTAATTTATTTCACCTTTATTTAACCAGGTAGGCAAGTTGAGAACAAGTTCTCATTTACAATTGCGACCTGGCCAAGATAAAGCAAAGCAGTTCGACAGATACAACGACACAGAGTTACACATGGAGTAAAACAAACATACAGTCAATAATACAGTATAAACAAGTCTATATAGGATGTGAGCAAATGAGGAGAGAAGGGAGGTAAAGGCAAAAAAGGCCATGGTGGCAAAGTAAATACAATATAGCAAGTAAAACACTGGAATGGTAGATTTGCAATGGAAGATTTTTCAAAGTAGAAATACAAATAATGGGGTGCAAATGAGCAAAATTAATTAATTAATTAAATACAGTTTGGAAAGAGGAAGTTGTTTGGGCTAAATTATAGGTGGGCTATGTACAGGTGCAGTAATCTGTGAGCTGCTCTGACAGTTGGTGCTTAAAGCTAGTGAGGGAGATAAGTGTTTCCCGTTTCAGAGATTTTTTGTAGTTCGTTCCAGTCATTGGCAGCAGAGAACTGGAAGGAGAGGCGGCCAAAGAAATAATTGGTTTTGGGGGTGACTAGAGAGATATACCTGCTGGAGCATGTGCTACAGGTGGGAGATGCTATGGTGACCAGCGAGCTGAGATAAGGGGGGACTTTACCTAGTATAATAACACATGAGTTCCAAACAAAGGACAATACACCAAAACATTTAGTGCATTCTGGCAACAGTAGCATACACTGTGTAAAATGGCCTGTTTCCGAGTGTGTACATGTACTTTAAGTCAGAATATCTTTAAATGATAAGAAGTAGAAGCTCAGCACTGAGAAGTCAGAATTAAAACAGAGCTTAACTAGTCTTGATTAGTCGGCTCTGGAAGGTCATGCCAGCGTGCATATGGGGAGAAAATGCTCCGTCAGAACAAAAACCAGAGCAGCCGTCCACCTCCACTGCAGACCTACCCAGAACAACTGAATGTGCAATAGACCACAGACAATCACCTGCAAAGTTCCTTGTGTCGAAATCACTAAGGAATTAACATGGTCCACACACACCCACACAGTTGTGAAGAGGGCACGACAACACCTCTTCTCAGATCTTCAAATGTCTTTTAATATGTATTTTACCAGATAAGTTGACTGAGAAAACATTCTCATTTACAGCAACAACCTGGGAAATAATTACAGGAGTGAGGAGGGGGGATGAATGAGCCAATTGGAAGCTGAAGATGATTAGGTGGCCATGATAGTATGAGGGCCAGATTGGGAATTTAGCCAGGCCACCAGGGTTAACACCCCTACTCTAACGATAAGTGACCTGTGATCTTTAGTGACCATAGAGTGTCAGGACACCCGTTTAACATCCCATCTGAAAGCCAGCACCATACACAGGGCAATGTCCCCAATCACTGCCCTGGCACATTGGAATCTTTTTTTAGACCAGAGGAAAGAGTGCCTCCTACTGGCCCTCCAACATCACTTTCAGCAGCATCTAGTCTCCCATCCAGGGACAGATCAGGACCAACACTGCTTAGCTTTAGAGGCAAGCCAGCAGTGGGATGCAGACCTACAGCGGCACAATTGAGAGCATCTTGACTGGCTGCATCACCTTTTGGTAAGGCACACAGTACATCACTGGGGCCGAGCTCCCTGCCATCCAGGACTATATCAGGCAGTGTCAGAGGAAGGCCCAAAAAGTTGTCAGACTCCAGCCACCCAAGTCATAGACTGTTCTGTCTGCTACCGCACGACCAGCGGTACCAGTGCACCAAGTCTAGAACCAACAGGACTCGGAACAGCCATAAGATTACTGAACAAGACTGCTAAATAGCTTATCAAATGGCTACCCAGACTACCTGAATTGACCCTTTTTTGCACTAACTCTCTTGCACTGACTCTATGCACACTCGCACACCAACACCAACAACACACATGCATACTGAAGCCACTCACACACGCTTTCACTCACCATATACGCTGCTGCTGCTGTCTATTATCTATCTTGTTGCCTAGTTACCTTACCCCTACACTACATGGCCAAAAGTATGTGGACAGCCCTTCAAATGAGTGGATTTCATCTATTTCAGCCACACCGGTTGCTGACAGGTGTATAAAATCAAGCACACAGCCATGCAACCTCCATAGACAAACATTGGCAGTAGAATGGCCTTATTGAAGAGCTCAGTGACTTTCAACGTGGCACTGTCATAGAATGCCACCTTTCCAACAGGCCAGTTAGCCAAATTGTTGCCCTGCTAGAGCCACCCCGGTCAACTGTAAGTGCTGTTCTTGTGGAGGAGAAACAACGGCTCAGCGGCAAAGTGGTAGGCCACCGAAGTTCACAGAACGGAACCGCCGAGTGCTGAAGCACGTAAAAAAATGTCCTCGGTTGCAACACTCACTACCGGTTTCCAAACTGCCTCTGGAAGCAACGTCAGCACAAGAACTGTTCGTCGGGAGCTTCATGAAATGGGTTTCCACAGCCGAGCAGCCGCACACAAGCCTAAGATCACCATGTGCAATGCCTAGCGTCAGCTGGAGGGGTGTAAAGCTCGCCACCATTGGACTCTGGAGCCCTAGAAAGGTGTTCTCTGGAGTGATGAATCACGCTTCACCATCTGGCAGTCCGACGGACGAATCTGGGTTTGGTGGATTCCAGGACAATGCTACCTGCCCAAACGCAGTGCCAACTGAAACATTTTGTGGAGGAGGAATAATGGTCTGGGGCTGTTGTTCATGGTTCAGGCTAGGCCCCTTAGTTCCAGTTCCAGTGAAGGGAAATCTTAACGCTACAGCATACAATGACATTCTAAACAATTTTATGCTTCCAACGTTGTGGTCACATTTTGGGAAAGCCCTTTCCTGTTTCAGCATAACAATTGCCTGTGCACAGAGCGAGGTCCATTCAGAAATTATTTGTTGAGATCAGTGTGGAAGAACTTGACTAGTCTGCACAGAGCCCTGACCTCAACCCCATTGAACATCTTTGGGATGAATTGTAACGCCGACTGCGAGTCAAGCCTAATCACCCAACATCAGTGCCTGACCTCACTAATGCTCTTGTGGCTGAATGGAAGCAAGTCCCCGCAGCAATGTTCCAACATCTAGTGGAAATCCTTCCCAGAAGAGTGGTGGCTGTTATAGCAGCAAATGGGGGGACCAACTCCATATTAATGCCTATGATTTTGGAAATGGGATGTTCGACTAGCAGGTGTCCACATACATTTGGCCATGTAGTGTATATGTGCATAGCTACCTCAATTACCTCATACACCTGCACATTGACTCGCTATTGGCACTCCCTGTCTATAGGCATGTTATTTTTACATATTATTGTTGTTCACTGTGTATTTACTCCTTGTGTCACAATTTCTTTAACTCTGCATTGTTGGAAAAGGACCTGTAAGAAAGCATTTCACTGCTAGTCTACACCTGTTGTTTACGAAGCATGTGTCAAATACAATTGTATTCACTCACCCACTGTTAAATACAGACACAAACTCAAAGAACATTTTACCCTCTTGTTTTTACTACCCTTTATGACTTATTTATTTTGATTTAAAGTCTTCACATTGTTTTGTTTTTCATCAATGTGTATTGCGCTGTTAGAGCGTGCAATTCTTCTGTTTGTTTTTTCATGACTTTTTACTGGGTGTTTGGCAGTCAGGATCTCTAGTCTCCACTGAGTGTCGTTAGCACCCCATGGTTCCCCTTCTCCAACTGTCGGCAGAGATAAAACACCAAGTTCTTCCGTCTGGTACGGAAGTGGCTAGAGTCTTCAGAGGTGTAAGGATAATTAGGAGTCTGAAAATAGGGTATTTGGTGCAGTGCTACTTTTTTCTAAATTGCACATACATTCCTTGAATTCCAATGCAAAAGCTTCCAACCTATCTGTCCAAAATCAAATCCATCCAAAGAACACCCAGAGCAACAAACAACCAATCATATAAAGTTATTGTAAATGCCTAAAGAGATTAAATATCCATAGACATGTTATATTTATAGTGCAAATGCACACCTCACCCTGTACACGCATATACCTTCTCACTCTTCCTAACACACAAATGCACATAACAGCATGGAGGTGCAGCTACTCACCGGTGGTTAGTGTAGGGGTAAAAGTGACTAGGTAATCAGGATATATATTAAATAGAGTAGCAGCAGTATTTGTGAAGTGTTAATGTGTAAGTGTGTGTGGAATCATCTTCTGAGACACACAGAGCCCAGTGTCTGCAGTATGCAGGTGCCTTGGTTCCTGGATGGGATCAGGTGTTATACACAGTCTCCCTGCTGGAGGTGAAGGTAGAGCAGCACTAATGACATGCTTGGCTGCACTACTGCACACTGTTCTGCTCAGAACCTCCACCTACCCAACCCCCACTGCCAGGGATGGGTAGGTTACCTTCTAAATGTAATCTGTTACAATTACCTGTTATCTGTTACAATCACTTTTGGATTACCCAAACTCAGTAATGTGATGACTTTCAGTTACATTTAGATTTGTTTCCCCTTAAGAGGCATTAGAAGAAGACAAAAATTAATATTAACAATTGAATGACATCTACTGCAAGATAAATCAATGATAGAGTTTATGTCGCAGGCCATAAATGGAATATATCAGGCAGTGTCAGAGGAAGACAAAAGTTGTCAGACTCCAGCCACCCAAGCCATAGACTGTTCTCTCTGCTACCGCACGGCAAGCGGTACCAGTGCAACCAAGGACCCTGAACCAACAGGACCCTGAACCAACAGGACCCTGAACAGACGCCTCACAAGTCCTCAACTGGCAGATTCATCAAATAGTACCCCCCAAAACACCAGTCTCAACGTCAACAGTGAAGAGGCGACTCCAGGATGCTGGCCTTCTAGGCAGAGTTGCAAAGAAAAAGCCATACCTCAGACTGGCCAATAAAAAGAAAATATTCAGATGGGCAAAATAGTCACCTCTTCAATGTTGACATTGAGACTGGTGTTTTGCAGGTACTATTTAATGAAGCTGCCAGTTGAGGACTTGTAAGGTGTCTGTTTCTCAAACTAGACACTCTAATGTACTTGTCCTCTTGCTCAGTTGTGCACCGGGGCCTCCCACTCCTCTTTCTATTCTGGTTAGAGCCAGTTTGCACTGTTCTGTGAAGGGAGTAGTACACAGCGTTGTACCAGATCTTCAGTTTCTTGGCATTTCTTGCATAGAATAGCCTTCATTTCTCAGAACAAGAATATACTGACGAGTTTTTGGACATTTTGAGCCTGTAATCGAACCCACAAATACTGATGCTCCAGATACTCAACTAGTCTAAAGAAGGTCAGTTGAATTGCTTCTTTAATCAGAACAAAAATGTTCAGCTGTGCTAACATAATTGCAAAAGGGTTTTCTAATGATTAATTAGCATTTTAAAATGATAAGCTTGGATTAGCTAACACAACGTGCGATTGAAACACAGGAGTGATGGTTGCTGATAATGGGCCTCTGTACACCTATGTAGATATTCCATAATCAATCTGCCATTTCCAGCTACAATAGTCATTAACAACATTAACAATGTCGACAATGTACTTCTGATCAATTTGATGTTATTTTAATGGAGAAAAAAGTTTGCTTTTATTTCAAAAACAAGGACATTTCTAAGTGACCCCAAACTTTTGAACGGTAGTGTATTTATATTTCTAAATACATGGCTCAGGCGTACTCTGTTGTTTATGTTTTTGTCGTGGAGGACTGGCTGAGCTCATTGCTTCAAAACATGGTTTCAAAAAAATCTGGTCTCATGGAATGGCATCGCTTTGAGCACTACCTGCCGAAAAGTGCTATTTGCCTGTTAGTGACACCATAGAATTGGCAGTTAAAATACTTAATTAATTGAATTGGATTTCTATGGGTGACACTTTTATATCTCAATCATTTGCAGCTGTTGAAGTCTAAAGTGTGCAAGTTTGTGTCCATTAAGCATTAGGACTTTTTATTTTTTATTTTTTTATTTTATAAATCAGAACGAATTACAATTAAGTAGGTCTTCTTAAATTAAACTTGTTTTTGACTGTACAGTGCCTTCGGAAAGTATTCAGAACCCTTGACTTGTTACGTTACAGTCTTATTCTAAAATGGATTAAATAAATAGAAAATCCTCAGCAATCAACACCCAATACCCCATAATGACAAAGCGAAAACAGTTTTTGCAAATGTATACAAAATAAAAAACAGAAATACCTTATTTACATAAGTATTCAGACACTTTGCTATGAGACTCGAAATTGCCTATATAAGGTCCCACAATTAGCAAAAACAAAGCCATGAGGTTGAAGGAATTGTCCGTAGAGCTCTGAGACAGGATTGTGTTGAGGCACAGATCTGGGGAAGGGTACCGAAAAATGTCTGCAGCATTGAAAGTCCCCAAGAACACAGTGGCCTCCATCATTCTTAAGTGGAAGAAGTTTGGAACCACCAAGAAACTTCCTAGAGCTTCCCGCCCGGCCAAACTGAGCAATCGGGGGAGAAGGGCCTTGGTCAGGGAGGTGACCAATGTGACGACACTCCCACTCTGTCTGCCGTATTCTCTCTTTGTTGTTTCCTTATTAGGATGCTGGTGGGCGGAGTTGGGAGGGTCGTCAGCTACATGGGAAACACCTGGGCCCGGTGTCTCCCAGGATAAATACACCACTTCCCCATTCATGGAGGAGACTCTCTCCATGCAGACACCTTTATAGATTTTGTTGTGTTTCTTGGTGGTTTTTTGGTTGTTTGCTTTAGCATCTTTCAACTCCCTGCATTATCACATTCATGCATGCAAAACACTCACTTACACTACTGATTACTAATTACACACACCATTGTATATTATACTTAGTTACTTATTTAATAAATATATATTTTGTTACTCCTTATCTCCACGTTGTCTCCCTTTTGTTACGGGCTTTGAGCCGGTTCGTGACACCAAGAACCCGATGATCACTCTAACAGAACTTGAGAATTCCACTGTGGAGACGGGAGAACCTTCCAGAAGGTTCTGCAGCATTTCACCAATCAGGCCTTTATGGTAAAGTGGCCAGACGGAAGCTGCTCCTCAGTAAAAGTCACATGACAGCCCGCTTTGAGTTTGCCAAAAGGCACCAAAAGACTCTCAGACCATGATTAACAAGATTCTCTGCTAATGAAACCAAGATTGAACTCTTTGGCCTGAATGCCAAGAGCCATGTCTGGAGAAAACCTGGCACCATCCCTACGGTGAAGCACGGTGGTGGCAGTATCATGGATCGCTGCCAAAGGTGCTTCAACAAAGTACTGAGTTAAGGGTATGAATACTTATGTAAATGTGATATTTCTGTTTTCTTTTTAATTTTATACATGAAGTATATTACCATGGAAGAGTTTACAAGGGAGGTGCTCCCTCAAACTTGTATTATCTAGGCTGTGATCCACACTATGCAGCTGTTGCAGGACCACATTTTTCTCTGGCTGTGCACAGGTTGCAAAAACAATGATTGACAGGCAGCTTAGCCTTCCTCAATTCAACCATTATTGGGTTAAAATACACCTATACATTGGTGAACAGCCATCCACAAACAATCACAATCCGTAAGGACTGAATAATTGAGAGAGCAGCAGCGTGATTCACATAATTGCTATGCAGATGTCAATAATGGACCTAAATTATATCAGTATCACTAGTAGGCTACACCACAGCCGTCGTCCTTACCTCTAAGCGTTTATTTAGGTTGGTTGTATAATCTTTGACGCCGACAGCAGTCTCACCATTGGAAGACATACCGTAGCTTTGACTGCAGTTTACAAAAACATATTCCTGCTCTTTTACCGCAACCCATAAAACTCATTTGGTGAGTCATCATAATGGTCTCGGACTTGTCAGACGGAAACAAAATGTACATTTGCGCCTTTTTTCAATTTTGATTTGAATGTATTTGAGAAAACAGAAAAGGTGTCAAAGTATTTTTTGAAGCTGGTAACAGATTACAGTTTTTTTGAAAACAGTTATGTGTAATCCGTTACTCCCCAAGCCTGCCCACTGTTCAGAACACTGATGTAGCGCTATCCTTGAGCTGTTCTAGTCTTTTAATGTTCTGTATTATGTAATGCTTCATGTTTCGTGTGGACCCCAGGAAGAGGAGCTGCTGCTTTCGAAACAGCTAATGGGGGATCCTAATAAAATACCAAATACTGCCGCCTGCTGCCTCTAGCCAGTACATATTTCTCTGTTTGTGGAATCCATACCACTACTATACAAATCTCTGACATTATACATTACAAGGTCTGCAGTTCCAATGTACAGACTGGCTAAAGGGTACTGTACACAAAAACACTGACTACAGTAAGGACATATTCAAAACTGATAAAACTCACCTTGCCATAACTGTGAAGAACACTCACAGCAAAGGAAAGTCTATGCACTTGTATACAGTGCTTTGGTTAAGTAAGACAAGTCAAAAGAGTACTACAGTTACAGATAAATAAAGTTGATGTACAAATTGTCAGGAAAACAAAACAGCGAGTTGACAAATATTACTACTGATAATGGGGTTCTTTGTTGTCGTAGTTATGGGACAGGAAGGGCAGGTTGGGATCATTTGAACTTGCCGGGTCCTATGTCTGTAATTAGGTTTCATGCCTTTCATGAGTCTTGTCACTTGTTTACAGTAGTATGGCCTACTACCCTACTCTAGTCCTGCTCGCCTTCCCCTCTCTGGGTGCTATGACTAGGACGGCACTCTCAAGGACAACAGAAAACAACAACTACATTCAGATGATCATTGTATTACTTTAATGTTACTGCTGCTGTGTACAGAATGGTGGGTGGCTATAAATAAGCAATAAGGCCCGGGGAGATGTGGTATATGGCCAATATGCCACAGCTAAGTGCTGTTCTTTTGTGCGACACAACACGGAGTGCCTGGCCAATATAGCCGTGGTATATTGGCCATATACCACACACCCACAAGGTGCCTTATTACTATTATAAACTGGTTACCAATGTAATTAGAGCAGTAAAACTAAATTTGTTGTCATAGCCGTGGTATACGATCTGATATACCATGGCTTTCAGCCAATCAGAATTCAGGGCTCAAACCACTCAGTTTATAATGTGCGATAAGTCACACCTTATTACAGACACTCTTCAAATGATCCTGACAGCATCAAAGTGTTCTCTATTCTAAAATATGTTAGCTACCATACTGTACAGTATGTCTTCATTTGGAAATGGGTGAATGGTGAAAAATGACTCGCAGTTCCTGTACACAGACAGCTGCCTGAAAATATGACTCCATCCTTATCCCCCCCCCCCCCCACCCACTCTTGAGGAAAAATAACGGACCACATCCGCCTGAGCCTGATGGTCACAAATATAGATGATGCAGACTGGAACATTGTGGTTTTACTCCTTTGATTATCTATTGTCATGAAAGGATACAGAAGGGCATGGGTTTATCCCTGTGTCCTGGAAGAGGAGTCAGACTGATAAAGAAAATTATTTGTCAGTCTTACATCTGTTTATTCTGACTGTCAGATTCAACTGGAATGATAGAGAAATTAAATGAACATGGTCGTTTTCCAGTGAATTTGTTTAGAGCCAAAGTGGGAGTAAGGATGCAGTCAGAGTGATTACATAACCATTGGGTTGGGTAGTATCTCACTCCACTCCAGCACCGGTCTGTCACTCAGATGCAATCGGATCCCCATCCTGGATCAGGAGAGGAACACCCTGGTCCTAGCCTGCCCTCTTTGGCACGATATGGAACAGAACAGAGCGCTCCCTGAGACCTTGACTGTCCCTTAATCGCCATGTTTCAGAGGCTGCATTGACGCCCGCACTGGATGCAGATGCTCATGTAAAAACATAGAACCTAAAAGCAATGCAATGCAGTATGTAGTTTATGTGAGCATCTGGCATCTCTGGTTCGGACTCCACAGAACAGAAAGCTTCCTGAGACTCTGAGCCACAATCCCCTTCTTATAGAGGCCACATTGAAACCAGCAATGGATACTGGATGCTCATGAAAAAACATACATCATAATGGAATACAGTGTGTACTTTCTGTACATTTCTCTGCTTTTGCCATTTGATGCCCTTGAGGGAACTTTTACACTATATGCATTTTCTGTTTATGTAATGAGGCTTGGAGGGAGCCTTTGAGTTTGGGAGTGCATGGAGTGCATGACCATTGGAGGACAACTCTTAGGGACATCTCTGCTCCTTGAAAGCGTCATATAGTCATGTAGGTAGTGTTTGAGTGCATGAATGGTGCATCCTTAACCGCTCAATTACTGTAGTCATCATATCACACAAACGGGAAGATCCAGAATGGAAAAACATTGACAATGTGACTTTGACAGATGCTTTGACAGAGGTTTAATGCTGCATTGACACCTCACCTCTTCTCCACATCTGCGACGGATGAAAGACAGTGCGACAGGTACAGTAGGTGACGATTGGACACCAGTGACGTTACATACTATTCCATTCATAATGTCATGACATGAAATATCTCTCCAAAATGTATCTCAATTTTATTTTCATATGTCCATTTCATTATTTAGTGCTGGAGCCCAACAAATTGTGTAGTCCTGACGTTGGGCCTAGCAGAAGCTATGCTGCAAATGAAAACTGAGACATGAACAAATCCTTTCAAGAAATGTGCAGAATAATGACAGTGTAATTCTAATCTCTAACATGTGCAGCTGGCTCCATGGGTTGCCCTGCTAAATATCTCCGCAACAAACAACACCAGGCCCGTTTTGCATTGAAGGTGTCATATACATTGCTAAATTTACATCGCTAATTTACACTGCATAGAAGACAAGTTTCACAGTCTGTCTCAAGTCTGTATCAAGCACACATAGTCTGGCTTTGAGTCTGCAGGGGTTCGTTCGGCTGCTTGTGCCAAAAGCTTTCTGAGACAGCAAGAAAACAAACTAAATGTCAATAAAAGCAAGATAATTCATGATGTTATCACTGTATGATTTGAAATGTAGAAACACTGAACTTTAGGCCTATCATGCCGGTAAATCTATGCCTAAGCTTTGTCCTTGCTTTACTGTAGTTGTTAGGGTGTACCGCATCAGTCAAACGAATGAACCACAGTGGACTGTGAGTGTCATAACCACAAGTGTATGTGAGGATAAGCATGGTCAAAATTACTATACACAATGTTTGGCTTTCTGTCATTGTTGCAAAGCCATGCACTGCTTTTAGTAGGGCATTCTCACAGGAAAAGAAGAAAATGAAATTAATTCATGCATGTCAGGTAATTTTGGAGACACACAAAAGTCACAAAAACTGACATTAAATCACAACTCATAGCTAGACCTGTTTAGTTATACTAAGAATGCAACTGCTGCGATGAGGGCACAAAAATACCATTCAGCTTATAACAATGTAATGAAATTTACTAATGAAGAAACGAGTTTAAAATGATGAATTAGGTTAGTCTCTCTCTCTCTCCACAGAAGTTTTGGAAAAAGAAAAAACTCCACAACAATGAAACTGGAAAAATATCCAACAAATTGCTGACAAAATGCCAAGATCCAGAATGCAAAAAATAGATTGGGTCCACCACAAGAATGCTATAAGAACTCTAGACACAGAAGAGCACTGTCATGTTCAGACAGTGTTTCAGACATACACCACCCTTCTATCTGGGGAACCTCTGTTTAGCAGAAAGGTCACATGTCTCCACCACTTAGGACAATAAGGAAATGATACAGAATTACCAGACGCAAAGAGACAATATTGCTTTAAACAACTTCCTGGCAATAGGCATGCATTGACAGGCGTTTTAGACCACTGCTGAATGTAAGACATTCCCATATGCCATTACACAGAAGGCAAGATTATGGTATAAAGACTTACGTTAAATGTAGAAGTCTTGAGAATAGAAAAGTTCCAGTTATTTGTTCCGTCTGATCTTACAAAGAGAGACATAACCAAAGTGACAACAATTCAGCTGAGGCCTGGACCCCAGGCAGCAGAGGGGTATAAGGTCATGTCCAGAGAACAGACCTGACTCAGCTCCCTGTTCTTTGTTCGGCGCTAGGGACAGAGGACACAATATGGATACAAATAGCACTCTAATAAGTTATTTGTCAACTGCTTAGGAAAGTATCTATCCATTTTCCCTTATGTGGTTACATAAGCTTTATTGGGAAGTAACATGGTTACAATATTTTAGGATCTTTTAGAATCTATAAGAAGTTTTCTTACTAGGTCTCTATTGATATTTATCATGTTCATAATTCTCTCCTAATAGGCCTACAGCTGATGCACCAACTGATGAGTGATGCACCAGTGAAATGTGACACATATTTTAACGTGTGAAATACTGTACAACACCATTTAAGATGCCATTCTACCTTGACATTGTAACTACATTTACAATGCATTAAATATATTTCTTCCAAAAGAAAATGCATTTAGACTATACATATAGTAGCCTAATATTTATGTTGTAAATAACGATGGAAGTGGTATCACCAAGCTCAACACCAGTAGGAAGAAGACATCATAGTCTAATCCCTAGTCGGACTGTTCAAAATCCACGAACAAACTGTATAGGAGGCTATTCTTCACAGGCTAATATTTGAAGTTGCGTGTTGACAAGACAACACCCAAGTGTTGCATAACTAACTGTGCAATAAAAGAGCCATAAGGAATGGGAGGCAAACAAATCCCTCCTAGAATGTACTCAACAGGATAGGACCGACTGCATATAGGATGCCATCCTTGAAAGCGCGTCAATTGGAAATAACGTAATTATTATAACAACCCCCAAAACATCATTTCAATTATTGACTATATAAAACTTTTGAAAACAACGCTGGGAAAACAAATTCCTCTTTACCGGAGGAAATAACTGTGCACACAGCCAAAGCACTGACCTGTTTTTTTTCAAGGGCTGACTCTTCAATTCGTAATACGTTTTTGGTTCCTCTTGAAACTCTTCTCCAACCTCGAAGTCAGGAACTATTCCGGATTCTGCTTGCATACTTGCCACTGTCAACTCTTGACAATAACAAATTATAAAGAAACGAACGACGGTATGGCCACCTCTCTAAAACACTCGCAGTACAAGCCACTGAAATCGCAAACCCGTCTTGCTCCGAGAGCCAGCGAGCAAACAGCGCAAAAAAACATGTAGTTCTGTAGAGTAGGGAATAGTGGCCGTAGAAATAGGAGTGTATGGGATAGAGAACTACAAGCACCATGATACCATAGCCCGCAAGTTTGTGTTTTGATCTGTCAATGTCAGCAGCTTTTTCATTGGTCCAACATCTGATGGGCTTTTACCACATTTTACCCTCAATTCTGCTGAATAGGTCAAATGCCGGAGCAGGCCATATAGCTTTCTATATGCATTGTTTACATTTACAAATATCAATATCTGTTCATAAAATAATATCCTAAACAACATTTCCATAATTGTCACACAAAGCCTACTTTTCTCACTACAATAGGCAGCTAGGCTACAGTGTTACAACACAATATAAAGCCTATTGTGCAGCATTGTATACCCACACTGTAATTACACAACTGCCATGTACAAATCACATTGAAAACCATCAGATGAGTGGACTATTCCTAAATATAAGATACTACACAGCCATGTTAATAGCACGTATCCAATGTTGATCATGTTTCAATTTAATTAAACATTTTATCTCCTGTTTTTTGATGGTCGTAGTAGAATAACATTGAGAAAATCTGTTCTATCTACAAATGTAGGTAGGATATTTATTCGGTAGATATTTGTTCTTATCCTCTGAGATAGCACACTAGCAATAGCTGTGAACATGATCTTTAATTTACAACCAGTTCGGATTTACGATAGCCTAGTGTTACATTACATTACATACCGTACCGTGAAAGTAATAGCCATGATCATCACAGGGGTCTCTCCTATTTGTGACTTACAATCTGCCCCTGTCACTTTTACAGTAATTTCTTCTCCACTGGGCGGCAGTGTAAAGCAAGGAAAATCAACATCCTCATTGAGCCTGCAGGCGACACCATTCGTGACAGCGCATGCAATAATTGCAAGTTCAATATTTGCATTTGTGTCATCCTGCTCACCTGGCGAAAAGACCTACATTTCACCATGCAAATAAAGATAAAAACAAATGTTTCTAGGAAAGGAAGCAAGGCACACCTGTCAACATTGCACCTTCTCTAATAAGCCTCTGCGTATGTATCATTATAATAAATATATTCTACACTGTTCTTTTATATTCCTTTCTATTCTATTTCTATACAATCATGTAATCTCTAATCATTTACGTTCTGCTCACTGTCTCGTGCACATACTCAGGTTTTTGTGGGAATGCTGTCCTCCTTGACCTACCTTTGCACTACCTTATAGGTGCTTTCTATGACAATTTCCTATGCAGCCTGGATACTGTCACAGTATCTGTGGCAGACTACTACACTATATAAACACATTGAGTTCAAGGATGTGTCACGCTCCAACTATTTCAGTGTAACCACCCTAAATTGATGCAAGCTCTATTGATGCATTGGTCTAAGTCAGTAAAGTACTTTGTTGATTTTTCCTAAAGTTTTCTATAGTCTTGCCTATATTCTTATTGGATAAACCATTACACTAAGGTACTGGGTAATTACACAAAATTGGTCCCTTTTGCATCCCTTTGACATTGTAACTAGACATTGTGCACCAATATTGAATTTTAAAATCCTGTTATATTAAATGAAGTACCATTTAATATAGATCACATGGACAATTAAGTAAATCAGATTTCTTATATAAATAAAGACTTGCCTAAGTGCCAAAATGCTGCATTTTGACATGTCCCGTTTTCACCATCATTTTAAAGCCAGAGTTATTTTGTTGCTTTGACAAAGTCATTTCTGAAGATTAATATGTATTTTATGTGATTAGTGATTAATTTGAAGGTCATAAAAACCTGTAATAAAAACCAATCCTGTTATGTGAGCTGAACTCTCATTTAATATGGTGAAATAAATCATTTTTAAATAATGTTTTCAAAAGAAACATTGAACATTGTCTAATGTTTTGTGGCGGAAAACTGTGTGGTTTGAGCATAACACGCCGACACTGTTACCCATAGATAGACAGGTTAGAAATGTTTTAACAATAAAACATTTTTGTGAAGCTTGCATTCCATTTTAATCCACCCTGTTGCACACAACAAATTTCCATTCCACCTGAGATACGGGGATTCATGGCTGATTTAAGATGAAATCATCAACACTGTTATAGTCAACCTTGTTATGGTCAACTCTGTGTCTTTGTTTGGCACTTAATAGGCACTTACTATAGTATTTGTTTTTATTTCACCTCTTGAGATGGGAAAACATGCTTTTTTATTAAGTTGAACATGTGCTCTTCATGACAGAATGTTAAAATAAGGTGAACTTGTTCAGCAAGTTGCACCACCAAAAGGGACTCGTTTCGTGGAACAACCCTACTAATAGAGTTAAAAGTCCATTGCATAAGTTTTTACCTTACTGTGATTGTTTTCAATTGAAACTGTCAAATAAATATAGTACCAGTCAAAAGTTTGGACACATCTACTCATTCAAGGGTTTTTATTTTGACTATTTTATACATTGTAGAATAATAGTGAAGATACCAAAACTATGAAATAGCACATATGGAATCATGTAGAAACCACAAAAAAAGTGTTAAACAAATCAACATATATTTGGGGTTGAGGTCAGGTGATTGTGGAGGCCAGGTCAACTGATGCAGCACTCCATCACTCTCCTTCTTGGTCAAATAGCCCTTACACAGCCTGGAGGTGTGTTGGGTCATTGTCCTGTTGAAAAACAAATTATAGTCCCACTAAGCGTAAACCAGAGGGGATGGCGTATTGCTGCAGAATGCTGTGATAGCCATGCTGGTTATGTGTGCCTTGAATTCTAGATAAATCACTGACAGTGTCACCAGCAAAGCAACCCCACACCATCACACCACCTCTTCCATGCTTCACAATGTGAACCACACATGCAGAGATTATCCGTTCACCTTCTCTGCGTCTCACAAAGACACAGTGGTTGGAACCAAAAATCTCAAGTTTGGACTCATCAGACCAAAGGACAGATTTCCACTCGTCTAATGTCCATTGCTCGTGTTTGCCCAAGCAAGTCTCCTCTTATTATTGGTGTACTTTAGTAGTGGTTTCTGTGCAGCAACTTGCCAATGAAGGCCTGATTGACACAGTCTCCTCTGAACAGTTGATTTTGAGATGTGTCTGTTACTTGAACTCTGTGAAGCATTTATTTGGGCTGCAATTTCTGAGATTGGTAACTAATGACCTTATCCTCTGCAGCAGAAGTAACTCTGGGTCTTCCTTTTCTGTGGCAGTCCTCATGAGACCCAGTTTCATCATAGCACTTGAAGGTTTTTGTGACTGCACTTGAAGAAATGTTCAAAGTTCTTGAAATGTTCCGTATTGACTGACCTTCATGTCTTAAAGTAATGATGGACTGTCATTTATCTTTGCTTATTTGAGCTGTTCTAATATGGACTTGGTCTTTTACCAAATAAGGCTATCTTCTGTATACCACCCCTACCTTGTCACAACACAACTGAATGGCTCAAACATATTAAGAAGGAAATAAATCCAGCACATTAACTTTTAACAAGGCACACCTGTTAATTGAAATGCATACCAGGTGACTACATCATGAAGCTGGTTGAGAGAATGCCAAGAGTGTGCAAAGCTGTCATCAAGGCAAAAGGTGGCTACTTTGAAGAATCTCAAATATAAAATATATATTGATTTGTTTAACACTTTTTTGGTTACTACATGATTCCATATGTGTTATTTTATAATTGTGATGTCTTATTCTACAATATAGAAAATAGTAAAGAAAAGAAAGAAAAAAAGAAAAAAAAAACCTTGAATGAGTAGGTGTGTCCAAACTTTTGACTGGTACTGTATATAAAACACAGGAAACTGCACAGGGCCATTCACAGGGTGTTTATAGGGCTATCCCCCCCAAAAACATAAACTAAACTGCAATCTGTTTGTATAGTTTATGCAGCATAAATATCTAAACAACTGAGATGGTTGGATTTTGGCAGCGAGAAGGAGATATCCAGAGGACAGATGGTTTTGGGGAATGCTAATGAGATGCTTATTCATGTCTGATGACAGAGACCCTAGAGGGGGGGATGGGGGGATGGGATGAGGGTTGGAGGGGCACTAGGGGATGGGTGTCCCCAGGGTAAATCGTTTACAGTAGGCTGGGAGAGAATGGTAACAAACCAGCGTCTTGGTTCATCAATCAGCAGCTTGAAATATTATCTAGGCTAGTTACAATTAACTTGCAGAATATGTTCAGCACAGCATTTTCAAACAAGACAACTGTTTGTAAATATTATTTAGAGAAAATTTAAATTGTGCTATCGTTCATAAACAGCGAAGTTACAGGCTATTGTTTCTTTCGCTGTGTCCTTATGAATCATGAATCCTTCCCTGTAGCTTGGTTATATACCATACAGTAGCTGCATGTGTTTTGCCTGTGTTAAGGCAACAATAAATATTTCAGGGGCAGTCCTTATCATATGAAATACACACCAATAATCTTCTCCATTGATCTTATTGTAAATGTCAGTCATAGGATTCAATCCAGTTAAGCTCTCAAATGTTCAGTTGCATTTGTTCAAAATAGACAGTGAGATTAATAGATTATATCTGTTTTTTCTTGACAGCATCTTATATCAATACCACTTCACAAACGACCTCAGGTTCACACTTAAATGTGATATTTTCTGCAATATTGAGAAGCTTTTGTATGTCACTTTTGTTCAATCTTATTAATTTCTGACTGATTTCTGCAGGTGGGGTACATGTCACATGGAAATGCATTAATTTACACAATGTCCATTGCTTACAATTATTATAATTTTTAACACCCTGATAGGCCTGATAGGTTTTCATAATAATACCAGGGTAAAACACAAAATATGTATTACGAATAGGTCTGCATCATGTCTAAAACACGAACGTTTATCACCAGCAATGAGCAGATTGTGACCCATTGTGTGTACAGTTCAGTACAGTGGCAGTAGCTAAGAGGAGAGCGAGCGCTAGAAGCCCCTGTCACGTAAATGCCCGCGGGGCGAAGGCGTGGTGAGCGTGGATGAATGCAAGCGTGCACGAATACTGGAGAAGGCTACGAATAGTGGACAGCGATACAGCTCACCGACTCTCTCCTCTGCTGAAAACGAAAGGGGCATGCATTGAATGGGGTTCCAATATGTCAGGGGAGACCTATTTTAGAATCAAGAAACCAACCAGCTGAAATACAAGGAAACGCCCAAACCGAAGGTAAGATTGTCAGGTTACGATGTGACAATAATCGATTTGCGAGTATTCTTTGAACTGTGCGGGGGGAAAAGTAGACGGGTTCATTCACGCATCTTTGGGAGTGATACATTAACCGGCTTTATCATATCGTTGTTTTAGGCTTGGTTGTGCCATTGTTGTTTTATTATCAATATCGGCATCAGTGTTTTTTCTTTCAACAAAATAATCGTACGGATTCCATCCATCCATGGCTTTTTTTTTGTTCTAATTGGGGACTCAGGTTTGTCATTTAACAGAAAATAAACCACCATTAGCCATACATGTTCATTGTTCCTCCCTCATTTTGAAAAACGTGTAACTAATAGCATACAACGTTTTAATTTATCATTATCCCACTGTATCAAAATGGTAAATACCATTCTTTATGTGAATGGAAGAAAACAAAAACGAGTTTATAGATGATCAGATAAGAAACACAATACATTTGCGTTCTGCCTGACACACCTTGGTTGCTATATCCAGTCTAGTCTGCACTGAACAGCAATGTATATAGAGATAGGGAGGGATAGGGACCTGGGTTTGGTCAGCGAGGAAGGATACAGTGCAAAAAGAAGGCATCCTTACAGTAATTGTGCAGGGTAGACCTAAAGTAAATAGGCAATGATTATCTAGATTTATTGATGTAGAAAGGTTGTCTTCAGGATTAGGCCTGTTGTAAGTAGTAAATACAGTAAGCGTTTACAATTCATCTGTTAGCATCAGAAACTCAGGGGCCTCAGTTCAGTTGATTAATTCATAGAAACATCAATTTACTCTGCAAGTATAAAGTCTCTCTGTTTTGCTGATCTGTTTTTGTCCATGCTGAGTACTTAGGCTACATGTAAATAAGATAGTGATGAAGAGTTGTGGATGATTTGCATAATTTATTTTAAATTTAGCAGAAGCTCTTCCAGACTTATAGGAGCAATTCGGGTTAAGTGCCTTCCTCAAGGGCACATCAACAGATTTTTCACCTAGTTTGCTCAGGGGTTTGAAGCAGCAACCTTTCGGTTACTAGCCTAACACTTTTAACTGCTAGGCTATCTGCTGGCCATTTTTTGCATTGTATGTTGTTCGTGGCTGCTCTAAAGCAGCTGGCTCACTCCATAATTCCCATGAATAAATGTCACCTGTGTACTAGCAGCCAAAGCAACAGCAGGACACAGTGGGAGGTCCTTGTTGTACAGGTGGCAGTGCCAGTAGCTAGTGGTTGAAGCAGTGCAAATGTAGGAACTTAATTTGATCACCCTGTTTGAGGAGAACTTTCCTGCAATGCAGGAAATTGAAAGCTTGGAGGTTTAAAATGGCTTCTGAAGTTTGTCATTTCCACTTAGAAATTTCTGACCTTATTTTCCCTTTACCAAAAATGTATCAACCCCTACAAATATCTCAATGAATTATAATCCACATAATAATTCAAATGTCCTGTTGCTGCAGGATTATTTCCTGCTGTAGCAAACTTGCTCAAATTAAGATCCTACATATGTAGTTGTAAGAAATAATAATGTTGTTTTGGCCAGCTCTGGCCTAATGTTACCAGTTGCATAGGTTATGTAGTTTACTCATGAAACACTTATAAAAAAAAGTACACTCATGTCTCAACTGCATTATTATAATATTTTTTACACTTCTAGATTTAGCAGTGAACAGAACAAAGAAAGAACAGCAACACTACAACTGAATCTTCCACCGACTGTCACAAGTCGTCACTATTTGTCATGTTCTCAGTGAGATTCAGAAAGAGACACTGGGTCCTGACATAGTTTCAGGCAGCTGGCATGCTAAACAGGAATGGCCTGTTTTTCAGATATGGAAGTGAACAAACTTCACTATCCTGAGATTTATCCCGTTGTGATGGCCCCTGCAGTTGTTGGTCAGGATATCCTGTTGAAAACAGTGTTGTGACTAATGTGATGTTGCACCACTGGAGATTGTTTAAAACCGATATAAAGTAATGACTGACCCATTGAAAATGAAAACGGGGTCGTTACAGACAAGTGTTGTTTAAGTGGGTAACTAAATATATAGTCATTTGAAATAGTAAATCATAGTTTTCAAATCAAATCAATCAAATGGTATTTGCCACGTGCTTCGTAAACAACAGGTGTAGACTAACAGTGAAATGCTTTCTTAAGGGCCCTTCCCAACAATGCAGAGAGAAATATATAGAAACAAAGATTATCATGAGGAATAAATACACAATGAGTAACTTGGCTATATACACAGAGTACCAGTACCAAGTCGATGTGCAGGGCTACGAGGTAATTGAGGTAGATATGTACAAATAGGTAGTGGTAAAGTGGGAAGGCAACAGGATAGATAATAAACAGCAGCAGTGTATGTGAAGAGTCAAAAGAGTTCGTGCAAAGACAGTCAATGCAGATAGTCCAGGTAGCTATTTGGTTAACTAAATCAAATCAGTTTGATAAAACAAATCAAGTTTATTTGTCACGTACGACGAATACAACAGGTTAGTGTTGTACAGTGAAATGCTTACAGGCCCTAACCAACAGTGTGATTTTTAAGTAAAAAATAGGTATTAGCTGAACAATAGATAAGTAAAGATATAAAAACAACAGTAAAAAGACAGTGAAAAATAAGAGTAGTGAGGCTATATACAGGCACCGGTTAGTCGGGCTAATTGAGGTAGTATGTACAGTTGAAGTCTGAAGTTTACATACACTTAGGTTGGAGTCATTAAAACTCGTTTTTCAACCACTCCACAAATTTCTTGTTAACAAACTATAGTTTTGTCAAGTCGGTTAGGACATCTACTTTGAGCATGACACAAGTAATCTTTCCAAGAATTGTTTACAGACAGATTATTTCACTTATAATTCACTGTATCACAATTCCAGTGGGTCAGACATTTATATACACTAAGTTGACTGTGCCTTTAAACAGCTTGGAAAATTCCAGAAAATTATGTCATGGCTTTAGAAGCTTCTGATAGGCTAATTGACATCATTTGAGTCAATTGGAGGTGTACCTGTGGATGTATTTCAAGTCCTACTTTGCTTGACATCATGGGAAAAGGAAAATCAAAAGAAATCAGAAAAAACATTGTAGATCTCCACAAGTCTGGTTCATCCTTGGGAGCAATTTCCAAACGCCGGAAGGTACCACGTTCATCTATACAAACAATAGTACGCAAGTAGAAACACCATGGGACCACACAGCAGTCATACCGCTCAGGAAGGAGACGCGTTCTGTCTCCTAGAGATGAACGTACTTTGGTGTGTAAAGTGCAAATCAATCCCAGAACAACAGCAACGGACCTTCTGAAGATGCTGGAGGAAACAGGTGCAAAAGTATCTACCTATATATCCACAGTAAAACAAGTCTTATATCGACATAACCTGAAAGGTCGCTCAGCAAGGAAGAAGCCACTGCTCCAAAACCGCCATAAAAAAGCCAGACTACAGTTTGCAACTGCACATGGGGACACAAATCTTACTTTTTGTCCCCATGTCATCTGGTCTGATGAAACAAAAATAGAACTGTTTGGTCATAATCACCATCATTATGTTTGGAGGAAAAAGGGGGAGGAGAAGACCACCATCCCAACCGTGAAGCACAGGGGTGTCATCATCATGTTGTGAGGTTGCTTTGCTGCAGGAGTGACTGGTGCACTTCACAAAATAGATTGCATCATGAGGGAGGAAAATTATGTGGATATATTAAAGCAACATCTCAAGACATCAGTCAGGAAGTTAAAGCTTGGTCACATATGGGTCTTCCAAATGGACAATGACCCCAAGCATACTTCCAAAGTTGTGGCAAATGGCTTAAGGACAACAAAGTCAAGGTATTGGAGTGGCCATCACAAAGCTCTGACCTCAATCCAATAGAACATTTGTGGGCAGAACTGAAAAAGTGTGTGCCAGCAAGGAGGCCTACAATGCTGACTCAGTTACACCAGCTCTGTCAGGAGGAATGGGCCAAAATTCACCCAACTTATTGTGGGAAGCTTGTGGAAGGCTACCCGAAAACGTTTGACCCAAGTTAAACAATTTAAAGGCAATGCTACCAAATACTAATTGAGTGTATGTAAACTTGTGACCAACTGGGAATGTGATGAAAGAAATAAAAGCTGAAATCAATCATTCTCTCTACTATTATTCTGACATTTCACATTCTTAAAATTAAGTTGTGATCCTAACTGACCTAAGACAGGGAATTATTACTCTGATTAAATGTTAGGAATTGTAAAAAACGGAGTTTAAATGTATTTGGCTAAGGTGTATGTAATCTTCCGACTTCAACTGTACATGTAGGTATGGTTAAAGTGTCTAAGCATATATGATAAACAGAGAGTAGCAGTCGTGTAAAAGAGGGGTTGGTGGATGGTGGGTGGCAGGACACAATGCAAATCGTCGGGGTAGCCAATGTGCTACGGGTGGCACCCGTTAGTAGAGGTAGTTGAGGTAGTATCCTGGTTGGCAGGCAGCTTAGTTTAGTGTTGTACTGAGCCATACGCATTATCCTCTGTAGTGCCATGCGGTCGGAGCCCGAGCAGTTGCCGTACCAGGCAGTGATGCAACCAGTCAGGATGCTCTCGATGTTGCAGCTGTAGAACCTTTGAGGATCTGAGGACCCATGCCAATCTTTTTAGTTTCCTGAGGGGGAATAGGCTTTGTCGTGCCCTCTTCATGACTGTCTTGGTGTGTTTGGACCGTTCTAGTTTGTTGGTGATGTGGACACAAAGGAACTTGAATCTCTCAACCTGCTCCACTACAGCCCCGTCAATGAGAATGGGGACGTGCTCGGTCCTCCTTTTCCTGTAGTCCACAATCATCAGGGGGTACAGGAGGGGACTGAGCACGCACCCCTGAGGGACTCCAGTGTTGAGGATCGCGTGGCGGATGTGATGCTACCTACCCTCACCACCTGGAGCGGCCCGTCAGGAAGTCCAGGATCCAGTTGCAGAGGGAGGTGTTTAGTCACAGGATCCTTAGCTTAGTGATGAGTTTTAAGGGTACTAAGGTGTTGAACTCTGAGTTGTTGTCAATGAATAGTATTCTCTCGTAGGTGTTCCTTTTGTCCAGGTGGGAAAGGGCAGTGAGGAGTGCAATAGAGATCTGTTTGGGCGGTTTGCAAATTGGAGTGGTTCTAGGGTTTCTGGGATAATGGTATTAATGTGAGCCATTACCAGCTTTTCAAAGCACTTCATTGCTACGGACGTGAGTGCTATGGGTCTGTAGTCATTTAGGCAGGTTGCCTTAGTGTTCTTGGGCACAGGGACTATGGTGGTCTGCTTGAAACATGTTGGTATTACAGACTCAATCAGGGACATGTTGAAAATGTCAGTGAAGACACCTGCCAGTTGGTCAGCACATCCCTGGAGCACACGTCCTGGTAATCCGTCTGGCCCCGCGGCCTTGTGAATGTTGACCTGTTTTAAGATCTTACTCACGTCGGCTACAGAGAGCGAGATCACACAGTCATCCGGAACAGCTGACACTCTCATGCATGCCTCAGTGTTGCTTGCCTCGAAGAGAGCATAGAAGTGATTTAGCTCATCTGGTAGGCTCGTGTCACTGGGCAGCTCGCAGCTGGGCTTCTCTTTGTAGTCTGTAATAGTTTGCAAGCCCTGCAACATACGACGAACGTCAGAGCCAGTGTAGTATGATTAAATCTTAACCCTGTATTGGCGCTTTGCCTGTTTGATGGTTCGTCGCAGGGCATAGCAGGATTTCTTATAAGCTTCCGGGTTAGAGTCCCGCAATTTGAAAGGGCCAGCTCTACCCTTTAGCTCAGTGCAAATGTTGCCTGTAATCAAATCAAATCAAATTGATTTAAATAGCCGTCATACATCAGCTGACATCTCAAAGTGCTGTACAGAAACCCAGCCTAAAACCCCAAACAGCAAGCAATGCAGGTGTAGATGCACAGTGCAGGTGTAGAAGCACTGTAATCCATGGCTTCTGGTTGGGGTATGTACGTACAGCCACTGTGGGGACGACGTCCTCGATGCACTTATTTATAAAGCCAGTGACTGATGTGGTGTACTCCTCAATGCCATCGGAAGACTCCCGGCCTCTGGGTGAGCGGTTTCCTGTTTGCTTATGTCCTTATACAGCTGACTGAGTGCGGTCTTAGTGTCAGCATCCGTCTGTGGTGGTAAATAAACAGCCACGAAAAGTTTGGATGAAAACTCTCTTGGCAAATAGTCTGGTCTACAGTTTATTATAAGATACTCTACTTCAGGCGAGCAAAATCTAGAGACTTCCTTTCGTGCACCAGCTGCTGTTTACAAATATGCACAGACCACCCCCCCTGTTTTACGTACAGTGGAGAGAACAAGTATTTGATACATGGCCGATTTTGCAGTTTTTCCTACTTACAAAGCATGTAGAGGTCTGAAATTCTTTATCATAGGTACACTTCAACTGTGAGAGACAAAAATCCAGAAAATCACATTGTATGATTTTTATGTAATTAATTTGCATTTTATTGCATAACATAAGTATTTGATACATCAGAAAAGCAGAACTTAATATTTGGTACAGAAACCTTTGTTTGCAATTACAGAGATCATACGTTTCCTGTAGTTCTTGACCAGGTTTGCACACACAGCAGCAGGGATTTTGGCCCACTCCTCCATACAGACCTTCTCCAGATCCTTCAGGTTTCGGGGCTGTCGCTGGGCAATACGGACTTTCAGCTCCCTCCAAAGATTTTCTATTGGGTTCAGGTCTGGAGACTAGCTAGGCCACTCCAGGATCTTGAGATGCTTCTTACGGAGCCACTCATTAGTTGCCCTGGCTGTGTGTTTCGGGTCATTGTCATGCTGGAAGACCCAGCCACGACCCATCTTCAATGCTCTTACTGAAGGAAGGAGGTTGTTGGCCAAGATCTCGCGATACATGGCCCCATCCATCCTCCCCTCAATACGGTGCAGTCGTCCTGTCCCCTTTGCAGAAAAGCATCCCCAAAGAATGATGTTTCCACCTCCATGCTTCACGGTTGGGATGGTGTTCTTGGGGTTGTACTCATCCTTCTTCTTCCTCCAAACACAGCGAGTGGAGTTTAGACCAAAAAACTCTATTTTTGTCTCATCAGACCACATGACCTTCTCCCATTCCTCCTCTGGATCATCCAGATGGTCATTGGCAAACTTCAGACGGGCCTGGACATGCGCTGGCTTGAGCAGGGGGACCTTACGTGCGCTTTAGGATTTTAATCCATGACGGCGTAGTGTGTTACTAATGGTTTTCTTTGAGACTGTGGTCCCAGCTCTCTTCAGGTCATTGACCAGGTCCTGCCATGTAGTTCTGGGATGATCCCTCACCTTCCTCATGATCATTGATGCCCCATGAGGTGAGATCTTGCATGGAGCCCCAGACCGAGGGTGATTGACCGTCATCTTGAACTTCTTCCATTTTTGAATAATTGCGCCAACAGTTGTTGCTTGCCTATTGTCCTGTAGCCCATCCCAGCCTTGTGCAGGTCTACAATTTCATCCCTGATGTCCTTACACAGCTCTCTGGTCTTGGCCATTGTGGAGAGGTTGGAGTCTGTTTGATTGAGTGTGTGGACAGGTGTCTTTTATACAGGTAACGAGTGCAGTTCAGGTGCAGTTAATACAGGTAATGAGTGGAGAACAGGAGGGCTTCTTAAAGAAAAACTAACAGGTCTGTGAGAGCTGGAATTCTTACTGGTTGGTAGGTGATCAAATACTTATGTCATGCAATAAAATGCAAATGTATTACTTAAAAATCATACAATGTGATTTTCTGGATTTTTGTTTTAGATTCTGTCTCTCACAGTTGAAGTGTACCTATGATAAAAATTACAGACCTCTACATGCTTTTTAAGTAGGAAAACCTGCAAAATCGGCAGTGTATCAAATACATGTTCTCTCCACTATATATCCCGTATATCCCGCTAGCTGAATATTCATGTCATCATTCAGCCACGATTCCATGAAACATAAGATGTTACAGTTTCTGATAGTTGATAGGATATTCGTGATCGTACCTCGTCTAATTTATTGTCCAAAGTTGACGGTAATGGAAGCTTTCCCACACGCCGTCGGCAGATCCTTATGAGGCCCCCCGCTCTGTGTCCTCTGTACCTGCGTCTCTTTCTCTTGCCAATGACGAGGATGTTGGCTTTGTCGGGTGTTCGAAGTACATCCTGCGTGTCCAGCTTGTTGAAGAACAAATCTTTGTCTAATCCGAGGTGAGGGATTGCTGTCCTGATATCCAGAAGATATTTTTTTGCCGTAAGATACGGTGGCAGAAACATGTACAAAATAAGTTACAAATAACGTGAAAAACCACATAATAGCACAATTGGTTAGGCGCCCATAAAACTGCTGCCATTTCTTCCGGTGCCATTTTTCAACTATTTAGTAGTCTCATGGCTTAGGGGTAGAACACTTGGTGCATCGGTACCACTTGCCATCCAGTAGGAGAGAGAACAGTCTGTGACTTGGGTAGCTGGAGTCTGACAATTTCTAGGGCCTTCCTCTGACACCGCCTGGTATAGAGGTCCTGGATGGCAGGGAGCTCGGCCCCAGTGATGTACTGGGCCATACGCACTACCCTCTGTAGCACCTTGCTGTCGGATGCCAAGCAGTTGCCATACCAAGCGGTGATGCAGCCAGTCAAGATGCTCTCAATGGTGCAGCTGTAGACATTTTTGAGGATCTGAGGGCCCATGCCAAATCTTTTCAGCCTCCTAAAGGGGAAGAGGCGTTGTCGTGCCTTCTTTACGACTGTGTTGGTTGTGTTGGTGTGTGGACCATGTTTCATTCTTTAGTGATGTGGACACCGAGATACTTTAGCTCTCGACCCGCTCCACTACAGCCCCGTTGATGTACCCGGCCCTCCTTTTCCTGTAGTCCATAATCAGCTCCTTTGTCTTGCTGATGTTGAGGGAGAGGTTGTTGTCCTGGCACCATACTGCCACCTCTCTGCCACCTCTCATCTCTCACCTCTCTATAGACGGTCTCATTGTCGTCGTTGATCAGGCCAACCATGTTGTGTCGTCAGCAAACTTAATGATAGTGTTGGAGTCGTGAGCGGCCACACAGTTGTGGGTGAACAGGGAGTACAGGACGGGAGTAAGCATGCACCCCTGAGGGGCCCACGTGTTGAGGGTCAGCGTGGTGGATGTGTTGTTGCCTACCCTCACCACCTGGGAGCGGCCTGTCAGGAAGTACAGGATCCATTCCCACAGTACATACACCACTTAGACCAATACTTCAGCTAGATATCTGCCTCTACACACTAAGAAAAGAGGATTCCTCAAGGGTTCTTTGGGACGGGTGATGGTTTCTATATGGAGCCATAATGACCCAAAGAACCCTTTAAGCCCTTCAGTGGTTCTTTGCCATTCACATAAGGGCTTTAAAATGTAGGGCCTGTGGCTCATTCTAATATTTTGGGGTGTGGTTGCGCACTTCTCCTTTTGTGCAACTGTAAGCAAGAATGTCATTACAGTTTAGCTAATATGTTGTATTGTGCCATTACATGTTAAACGAGTGTATATGATTAAGGCCAGTGACTGTCTTGTGAAAGACGAATGGCTTTGTGTCAGTTGTTGTCTGTTGTCTAAACCAGTGGTTCTCTCCTCAGGGATTCCCATCTGTTCCAGAGCTAGCGCACCTGATTCAACTTGTCAATTAAAACAATAATTACATCTAAGGAATTTTAACAATATAATATGGCTAACCAGAATAGAAAACCCTATATGGTTCTTCAAAAATATCTACAAAGAACCTTTGAGATTAACAAAGGTTCTTTATAGAACCTTTTTCTATAAAGGTTCTATAAAGAACCATAAAAAAGGTTTCTATATAGTCCCCAAAAGGGTTGAACCATAGCATTTTTTGGTGCTATATATAACTTGTGATTAATGGTTCTTTATGGAACCTTAGGAAATTGTTATTTATATCACCATAAATGTTCCATTTAGAACCTTATGAACCTGTTTTTGTATAGAACGTTAAAAAAAGGTTCTATATAGCACCAAAAAGAGGTCCACTTTGGTTACAATATAGATTTATATATAGATTTTTTTTTGTATGTACATCTCATTTCTAGTCTAGTGAATCTACCTCAGTACATGAGAGGCGGTTTGTGAGGCTGTTTGATACTGGTGATGAGCAACACTCAGTTGGCAGCTTTCCCTTCAGGAACCATGAAGTCTCCTGAGGATCTACATGAAACACACTGACTGGAGAGAGGATTATTTTTGGAAAGGCTGGTTATCCTGCATTTAGACATACCTTGGAAGACATACTCTAAATCATGTTGTGAAGTCCATAAGTAGGGCAGTATACACTTTCTATGAAACTGTGTGCATAAGACTTTAACCATTATGGAAATTTTAACCCTCAAACATCCATTTGTATCATACACCTGTTTAACTCCATAACTCTAAATGCTTCAAATTCATGTCTCTTGCTAATACCTGTATTAACAACTGATG